>NC_140590.1:1570676621-1571420400 GCF_964204655.1 Triturus cristatus | reverse complement strand
ACGGATGTCCAGAGATCTGGAGCATGGTGATTTTGCAGCCGCAGATGAAGTGCTCGGCTGAGCAGATTCAGGATTCTCCCTCATGGCCCGTGTTGACTCCTTAGCATATGCTATAGGGTGCATTTTTTTAAACTGTCGAATCATTGAAAAAATACTGAAAGAGTATTTTTTGGTTGGGTCTCCACGTGATAAGACTGTCCCACATACAGTGCAAGTTACTTTTGGTGCATTTACCTTGTTTTGTCCATCAGGAAATGTAAAAATTTTCCAAATGAAGGAGTGTTTCTGTTTATCTTTTCTTGCTGGTTCAAAAAAGGTCTCTTCCTCACTTTCTGAAGTGGAGTGGTGCTCTGCCATTTTCAATTGAAGTTTTTGCTTGAAAAGGTTGTTTTGCTCCTTCTCCCAGGAAAGTAGTAGAAAAAGTGAGGGGAGTGGGTGTGGTGTTTGAAGATTCTGAAACAGAAACTAATATGAACCAATGAAAAGTGTTGTTTCGTAATCACATGACTTGCCGTGCGCGCACGGTGCGCGCACCGTGCGTGCACGGAGCACGCACGCATGCGCACTCGAAGCACACACGGAGCATGCACGCATGCGCACTCGGAGCACGCACGGTGCGCGCACCGTACGCGCACGGTGCACGCACGCATGCGCATACGGAGCATGCGCGTACGGAGCACGCGCGCACGGAGCACACACGATGTACGCATGCGCACGTGGAGCATGCACCGTGCACGCACGTGGAGCACGCACCGTGCACACACGGTGCGCGCACGGTCAAAAACCCTGAAAAAAAAAAAAAGTTAAAGTGTTTATAAGTTTATAGAAGATATTAACTATGCTGTTCAACTTTATCCACATAAAAAAAAAAAGAGCTGAGCCATTCCATATTACAGGATACAGTCAGTCTATAACTATATACATAGGTAGTTTATTGTAAAATAAATATATAAAAAATATAATAATACATACATAAATTAGCATTTAAAAAACCTTACAAATTATCTAAAAAAAACATAGGTTTCACACACGTTATAGTTAGGAATTAGCATTTAAAAAACCTTGCAAATTCACTAAAAAAACATAGGTTTCACACACGTTATAGTTAGGAATTAGCATTTAAAAAACCTTGCAAATTCACTGAAAAAACCATAGGTTTCACAAACGTTATAGTTATGAATTAGTATTTAAAAAACCTTGCAAATTCACTGAAAAAACCATAGGTTTCACACATGTTATAGTTAGGAATTAGCATTTAAAAAACCTTGCAAATTCACTGAAAAAAACATAGGTTTCACACATGTTATAGTTAGCTGGACATTTCACTCGTACAAAACCATTGAAATTCCCCCGTTATAGTTAGTTCAGCTAACTATAACTCGCACGCCCGCAATCCACTGCTGATAACGTCACATATTACATCACTCATTACATGGTCAGTGACATCACTCATGACATCACTGATGACATCTCAAATGACATCACTGATGACATCACTGATGACATCATCCAGTGAATATGTGTCTTTCTGAAAAATAAATATATTTTATATATGTATATCTAAAGGTTTATGGAAGAATAAATGGGTAAATAAGTGTCTAAATGGATGTTCTTTTTTGTAAAAATTAATTGTATAACTGACTTATTAACAGTATCTTAGTGAATACGAGTATTAGTAAGTAACGTTAAAAAATTTAAATATATGTATCAGTGTCTCACTTTGTGTATACGTGGCTGCATGGGTTGGTGAGTAGCTACATGAGTGTGTATATGGGTTATTAGTTCGTTTTTAGAGTATCACTATGAGTGTCTGTATGGTTCAGTGGGGGATGTTACTTAGCGTATAGATGCATGAATGAGTGACTCACTATTTGTATGTGTTTTGAAGACAGTATGTGAGCAGGACAGTATGGGTGAATGAGTGTGTGTATGGGTGAGTAAGAGAGTGAATGACTGTCTCAATAGTGTCTTTATGAGTAAGTCTATATGTTTTAAACTAGTATATGTGAGTATTGATGTATATAAGCGAGGATATATGAGTGAGAGATTGGAAGAGTTTCTGTATAAATAAGTATGTGTTTCTATAAGTGATTGTTTAAGAGAGTAAGTATGTGTATGTTTCTTTAGAAGTAATTTTAGTGGTGTGTGTATAGCTGTATATGCAAGTAAATGGATGTTTATTTGCATGTGTGAGTATGTGTGTGAGTAACTCTATGTATGAGTGTAGGTGTGTAACAGGATGTATAGGTGTATGAGTAAATATGATGACTGAGTACATGTATGAGTGACTATATATAAGTGTTGATGAATGAGTGGATGCGTATGTAGATATTTGAATTACTGAATAGGTTGTTCTAACTGGTATTTGTATCTCTATAGATTTCAAAACTTTAGTTTGTATTTTTCAATGTGTGTATCAAAGTTTATATTAGGATAAGAGGAGGTCTGCCACTCTTACACAAGGATGATATCATCAGTGATTTCATCAGTGATGTCATTTGAGATGTCATCAGTGATGTCATCAGTGATGTCACTGACCATGTCATGAGTGATGTAATATGTGACGTCATCAGCAGTGGATTGCGGGCGCGCGAGTTATAGTTAGCTGAACTAACTATAACGGGGGAATTTCAATGGTTTTGTACGAGTGAAATGTCCAGCTAACTATAACATGTGTGAAACCTATGTTTTTTTCAGTGAATATATATATATATATATATATATATATATATATATATATATATATATATATATATATATATATATATATATATATATATATATATATGTATATATATATGTTTCCACAAAGATGCCCAAGCAATGAGAGGCGCACTCCTCCAGCTGAAAGTTCACAGAACCATAAATTTTCCAGAAACAGCGTTACAAATCTGATAATTTATGTCCGTGTTGCCTGACGCGTTTCAGAGCAATCGCGCTCCTTCCTCAGAGGCAGTTTGTAGGCACATCGGATTCTGGGTTCCCACATTTCCTTGCGTTATCAGCCGATATCACCAGTTTTCCAGTGATAGCTTCCGCAAAAAAAATTGCCACAAATGAGAGCGCCAACTAACGCTAATAATATGCAGAATAGGCGTTCCCATGCAAAAATAACACAAAAACACAACTTCCCGATATTGCCAATGACCAGCGAAATCTGTGATGCGATTCAAAAACAGGCGATAAGCCGCATTAGCAGTAGGAATTTAACATCTGCCTTTTACTCGTGTAAAGCAGGTCGACTACCTACAGTGTAAAAGGGAGCCCAGCCCAGAACCACATCTGAAGACCAACACATGTCATAGAGCTACTGATCATGCAGCTTCGACACCCAAGAAAGCCACAACACCCACCGCCACCTCCCCAGGACCTTCCCCTGGACCACCCCCCCCCCCTACTACCACTGAGGCAGCACAGAACAGAACAGCGAACCGTCCCAAAATGGCACGGCCCCTCAGCCACACAATAGCTGAATGTTGGAAAACATGGGAACGAAGTATGTGTGAAGGATGCAAGTCGTTACATTTTTCTGTAGGTGTAAATCTGATAGTTAGCGCAGTGTGCCTAACATCATTGCACCATACAGAGATGACGATTAGAGGTAACTCCTATTCTCGGGAATACAGACATTCATGTAGAAGTCCCTAATGATCACGGGGGACTTAGGATCTCTAAGATGGCTGCGGGTAGTTTTCTACTAACAGACTCCCGCGCGTGAGTTGTCCGTCTTTTCTTTTGCGTAGTGCCTGAGGGCCGGAACCACGAACGAACTAACATTGAACTCGGAAGTTCCCGTACCGGAAGAGATAATCAATACGCCACCTTTAAAAACGAAGGTATTTTGGTCCCATCTCTATCGACGGAGGACCTCCGTGGGGACGAATAGTACCGTGCGTTCTTGGAGTAGTAAGTGATATCAGTGGACAGAGTATGACAGAGAAGCGTTTATGGTATATTAAGCGCCAATGAGAAGTGGAATGGATGTAAATAATGCTTTTTCATGTCCCTTCCATTTTTTGTGAATAGAGTGTGACTATAGGACCACGGTCCCTCACCGGTCCCGGGTTTGGAGATTTTCCAATAAACCCTTGTAAGTCCATTTTCTAGATTTGTTTGTACGCAACTGAACCAGCATGCACTTTGGGTGACAAACATGTAATAGCATGGCTCTTTTCTATTCTACGAAGATGTGTACACTTCTGGGGTCGGGGATTTAGTAATCGCATCTCTGTTCCTCACGTTATGTGTACAATGAAGACTTGTGTTTTTGAGACCTGTGCCAAATTCACTGAGGGGTGTAGTGTGGTGTACACTCTTGGGAGACACGATAATCTGTGGCATAATAGTACAGAGGAAAGTTCTTATTTTTAAACTTAGGGAAGGGATTGGAGAGAAGCAGAACGATAAAATATTTTCTACTCTTTTTCAGATAATTGTTCGCTCTCGGAAATTATTCAGAGTACAGAACCATATACAGCAAACGGCTGTTTGTCAGTTGAAGGTAACGTAATCCCCAAGCTGGGGGTAGACCAAAAAAACCAAGGGACCAACACCCTGATGAATGCCAGCGCGACTCTTATGAGCGTTTGATTTGGGCAGAAACATGTTGGTAATAGCAGCAGGGATTTAGGGGCCTTTACCTCCCCGAACTAATCCCGATAATTTATTTTTAATCCTGCCAGGAGGTGACAGGAATCAAATTAAAGACAGTTCCCTCCTAGACAGTTTTAATATATATGTCTGCACTTTTTGTGGTCCCTTCTTTAGGGAATATTGTTCTTGCTTTGGTGTTGTAGTCACTATTTGTGTTATTTGTCAAACTCCCTTTTCTTTTCTGTTACCTCACCACTTTACCTTTCATCTCAAAAAACATTGCGCTCCGCCCACTGTGTTGGTCTGCACGGGGGCGTTTGACGCGGCCCAATGATGAAGCATGACACTGCAAAGTGTGTGAGGGCAGTATTAAAAGAATAATGTCTTTTCCTTCTTAAAAAATACTCGGGGTTTTTTTGATAGTAGGGATAGTACTGTGTTCTTCACTATCATAATAACCGGTGACAAATAAGTTCTATGTGGAGTTCTTCTCTGTGTAGTGAGTTTAAAACATTTGTTAGGGGAGTCAGAGAAGGCTCAAATTCTCCCTTGCCTCTCTTTTCTGTGATAGTATAAGGATGCAAGTCACCCATCAATTACAATGCACACAATGCCAAGTGTAGCGGTAAGGTGCTGGACAGACCTCACTATGCAGATCACAGTCCTCTCCATGTGTTCATATACTGCTGGTGCTTGTACTGTTGTGGAAGGTGGAAGCAACCATGTTACCTCAGGCAGTGGGGAAGATCTCGTCATGTAGGTGTCCCCCCCCTGCCTGTAAGTGTAACTGGAAGCGGAGTGGTCTGGTCCAACGTACTCCACTCCAGCATAGAAGTGTGAATAAATAGGCCGGGGCTCTGGGCGTGGTTCACTTCTGGAAAGGCCAATGCATCTGCCAGAGCGGCGGCCCTCACCCTGTCACGAGGCTGCCGGCGTGACCGCAGGCCTCTTCGAACACAGGCCCCCTGTGAATCCAGCGGCACAGCACCACAGAGTTATGTCTGTACAGACTACTGCCTTCCATCTACACTGCAGACAACAGGGCTCACAATTCAGATCGACTTGCGATTGCAGATGACGCAATCTAGTAGGCAAGAGACATTGCTTCTAGTGCGGCCCGTCCAGACCATGCATCATTGAAGGCTGCGCACACGCCGAGTGCTTCAGGTACTTCTAACTCTCTGCACCATAAGTCATCGCCACGTAGCCTTATTAAGGCACAATTCATTAGACAAAAGACATTGCTACCAGTGCGGCCTGCCCGAACCATGCATCATTGCAGACTGCGCACACGCTGAATTCTTCCTGTGCCACTAACTGTGCAGCTCAACTCTATTCCACGTGCCTGTGGACCCTTGCTGACTGCTGCCTCGGGCCTACACTGCGGTGAGCGGTGCTCACAACTCAAATTCAGTCTTGATTAATTAATTTGAAAGTCCAGTAGGCAATTAATTATAACGTCCCCGAAACCTACACATTTCGACAATGTAATCCATACATATTTCATGTTTTGTTACCTACACTGCGGTCAGCAGAGCTCACAATTTACACTGAGACATGATTTATTAATTGCAGAGAGAATTGTACTGTATGTCCTCAGATTTTGTCAATAGTAAGTGACAAAAAGCATTCCTCGATGTCTCCGCTGACTACTGCCTTCCATCTACACTGCGGACAGCAGGGCTCACAATTCAGATCGATGCGCGATTGCAGATGATGCAGTCCAGTAGGCAAGAGACATTACTCCCAGTGTGGCACGCCCATACTACGCATCATCGCAGGCTGCGCACACACTGAATGCTTCTGGTGTCACTAACTGTGCAGTTCAACTCAACGTCACGTGGCTGTGGGCCCTTGCTGACCACTGCCTCTGGCCTACACTGTGGTCATCAGGGCTCACAATTAAAATAGCAGAGTCCAGTACACAACTAACTATAACGTCCCTAAAACCTACATAATATTCTTTTAGTATCCTTGCTTCAAGAACTTGTTTTATATCAGTTATAGCTTTAGTACAATGACCACATTCATCTTGCAAGTCCAAAGGAACACTGAATGGCAGTCTGCACTGCGGACAGCAGCGGTTACTGTTCAAATTCAGTTTTGATTTATTAATTGCAGAGTGAAATGTACTCTATGTCCTCGCATTTTGTGAAGAGGAAGTGACAAAAAGCATTCCTCGATGTCTGTGCTGACTACTGCCTTCGATATACACTGCGGACTGCAGGGCTCACAATTCAGATCGAGTCGCGATTGCAGATGACGCAGTCCAGTAGACAACAAACATTGCTCCCAGTATGACCTGCCTGGACTATGCATCTTCGCTGGCTGCACACATGCTGAGTGCTTCAGGTGCCACTAACTGTGCAGCTCAAGTGGACGCCACGTGACTGTTGGCCCTTGCTCACCGCTGCCTCCAGCCTACACTGCGGTCAGCAGGGCTGGCTGTTCAGATAGAGTGGCGATTGCAAATGACGAAGTCCAGTAGGCAACAGACATTTCTACCAGTGCAGCCCGTCCAGACCCCGCATCATCACTGGCTGTGCACACGCTGAGTGCTTTAGGTACCACTAACTCTGTGCAGCTCAGGTCAACGCCATGTGGCTGTGGGCCTTTGCTGGCCGCTGCCTCCGGCCTACACTGAGGTCAGCAGGGCTCACAATTCAAATTCAGTCTTGATTCATTAATTGCAGAGTCCAGTAGGCAACTAACTATAACGTCCCATGAAACCTACATATTTCGACAATGTAGTCCTTACATATTTCATCTTTTGTTCCATACACCTACAATGTGGTCAGCAGAGCTCACAATTTGAATTCAGTCTTGATTTATTAATTGCAGACAGAATAGTACTCTATGTCAACAGATTTTGTCAAGAGGAAGTGACAAAAAGCATTCCTTGATGTCTGTGCTTCACTACTGCCTCGATCTACGCTGCAGACAGAAGGGCTCACAATTGAGATCGAGTTGCGATTGCAGATGACGCAGTCCAGTAGGCAACAGACATTGCTACCAGTGCGGCCCTCCCGGACCACGCATCATCGCTGGTTGTGCACATGCTGAATGCTTCTGATACCCCTATCTCGGTGCACCACAACTCATGGACCCTTTATGATGGAATATTTTGTGTATAATTTCAGATCTGCTGTCCCAACCTCAGTCCACCACAAGTCATAGACCCTTTATGATTGAATCTCTGTGTGTAATCCTATAATTGCTGTTGTACTTGTTGCCAGCACTAATTATTTCCTGAGGGCTGGCTTACACTCAGCCCACACGCATCCAGCACAGACGTCACTGGACATGTGACCCTGGTAATAAAAAGAAGCCGAGCGCACGTGCCCACACCCAGTTCCACTATCTATCTAACTGTGTCCGTGTGTTCATTATGTATGCATGATGCTGTCCCTGGTCCCTACAACATTACATTGGGCTGTGGACAGCGCACGCAACCATGTTACCTCTGACAGTGGGGAAAACTTTGGTTATGTTAGTTTGTCTCGGTCATTGTATAAGTACTTAGGTAGAGACTGGATCATTAGAGTACAGCAAGGAGAGTGTATAGTGAATTTATAAGTGCTTGGGGATTGGCGGAGTGATTGGATAAGTACATATGTCAGCGGAGCCTAACCCCTGAGCACGAGCTTGACTCTAATTGGCGGCCCTCCATGTGTCAAAATCAGAAATTTGGGCTTTGCATGGCCCTGTATTGCTACAGCTGCAACACTCTACTAAATTTGCAATAAACATTTATTACACACACGTGTCATGGGCACAATCTTTCATGTGTGGAAGTATGGATGAATGTAGGGTCAGTGATTCCCCCTACCTTCCATGTTGGCCATGTTCTGGGACTTGGGTCACAAGCTGACACATTGGCGCTTGCGGTAGGTGGCAGCAGCACTAAAACAGAGACACCCGCATCAGTTGATTCCTCATACAGCCCAGGATGGAACCACGCCCATAGCTCCATAGTCATTGCTCACAGCCTCACGCAGGACTGGCATACGCCAGGCCAGCGCACTCCACTTAAACTTACAGGGAGGGACGACAATGGTACATGGCCCAGGTTTTCATTGTAGTGATTTGCTGGTCACAGGACTAGTTCTCAGTATGCCACAGCCAGTCCCTCACTGCTGCTTTACATACATCAAGCACAGGCGTCACTGGACACGTAACCCTGCCAATAAAAAGGGCCGGGCGCACGTGCTGGAGGCCATTTCCATTCTCTCCCATGACTTGAAGTACACAGAGTTGGTGGCAGTCGAGGCACTTTGCCCGACACGGGCCTACCGCCACGTGGCGATAACTTGAGTTCCACTGAGTTAGTGCCACCAGAGCTGAGCAGGTGTGCAGCCTGCAAAGATGCGTGGCCTGGATACACCATCATGGCAATCAAGACCAGATTCGAATTTGTGAGCTCGGCTGGACCGTGTGTACGCCAAAGGCAGCTGGCTGTACAGACATGATTCCTCGGTTTGGTGCAGCAGGATGCGCTGGGGGCCTGTGCCGCGGAATCCAGTGACAGGTGAGGAGGTTGCTTCAGCATGTGGTGGGCCCACTTACACACTCGCCGGTGGCAGAAGGTGAGCAGAGAGGCTTGTTTGCGCAGTGGCGGGCAGTTACCTCTGGGCGGTGGGAGTGGATAGTGTGCAGTATCCTGGGTGCGCAGGGGTAGGCAGACGCCTCTGGGCGACGGGAGTGGATGGGGTGCAGCAGCCTGGGTGACCAGGGGCAGGACAGCAATGAAGGCGTGTGCAGTTGTTTGTACTCTACCATTACTCATTCTATTCTATGTTTCAGATGAGTGAGCTTGAGGGCTGCAGTATGTCCCGGCACGTGGTTGGAGACACACCAGTGGTGGAGAGGTGAGCTGTGAGGGTTTTGTCCGGAGTATCAGCACTCACTCTCCCTCTCCATCTCTTCCTTTCTCTCTCTCACGCTCTCACACTCTTTCTCTCTTTTTCCTTTTTCTCTCACTCTTTCTCTTTCTATCTCTTCCTCTCTCTCACACTGTTGTCTCTGTTTCTATCTCTTCCACTCTCTCACTCTTTCTCTCTGTCTTCCTCTCTCACTCTTTCTTTCTTTCTTTCTCTCACTCTTTCTCTCTTTCTCTCTCTCTCTCCTTTGATGGGTGCATGACGGACAATCTTATCTGGCTTTTTGTCTTGCAGGCTGTAATTCACAGATTGTCGACCCCCCCTCCCCGACATGGGCCTCCCGCCATGTGGTAATGACTTGAGTTCCACTGAGTTAGTGCCTCCAGAGCTGAGCGGGTGTGCAGCCTGCGATAATGCGTGGCCTCAATACACCATCCTGGCAATCTAGACCCGATTTGAATTGTGAGCTCGGCTGGACCGCGTGTATGCCACACACTCCTCGGCGCGGTGCATTGATATGTTCTCGGCCATTGCGATATCAAGACCCAGAATCAAATGTGTGACCTTCACTTCATGGGCCCTCTCACACACTCGCCAGTGGAGGAGGGTGAACAGAGAAGCTTGTTTGCGCAGCGGCGGGCAGTCACCTCTGGGCTGTGGGAGTGGATGGTGTGCAGCAGCCTGGTTGCACAGGGGCGGGCAGACACCTCTGGGCGGTGGGAGTGGATGCTGTGCCATAGTCTGGGTGCACAGGGGTAGGCAGACACGTTTGGCCATTGGGAGTGCATGTTGTGCAGCAGCCTGGATGCGCAGGGGCATGCAGACACCTCTGGGAGGCGGGAGTGGATGGGATGCAGCATCCTGGGTGCGCAGTGGCGGCACAACGATGAAGACATGTGCAGTTGTATGTATTCTGCCATTACTGATTCTATACAATGTTTCAGATAAGTGAGCTTGAGGGCTAGAGTATGTACTGACATGTGGTTAGAGACACACCAGTGGCGGAAAATTGAGCTGTGAGAATTTTGTCTGTAGTGTCGGCACTCACTCTCCCTCTCCATCTCTTCCTTTCTCTCTCTCACACTCTTTCTCTTTTTTTCTCTCTCCCTCTCTCTCTCTCTCTCTCGCCTTTGATGGGTGCATGACGCACAATCTTATCTTGATTTTAGTCTTGCAGGCTGTGACTCACAGATTATTGAGGGATGACACGTCATGGCTGTACCTACTTTTATTTTGTTGTTTTTGTTTAAATAAAATGTTTTATATATAAATCCATAGATGACTGATTCTCATTTGTCCAACATCACATGCATCTTGATTTTTATAATTGTGCCACATCAGCCGATTTGTTACGTTCCAGATTTGGGAAGGTTGCTATCACATTTGTTTGTGGGGGGTGGATGGGGGGAATCGTGACTCCAAACTTTAAAAAAAGAAAATGTTCAATTTAAATATTTTTTTAAAGGGACCCCATCCCCCGGGGCCTAGCCTCTCTGTTGGGGACCGTGAGGGAGCCCAAATGTCCCCACAGTCCCATCGGCACCCCGACTCCTGCGGAAGCCGGCATTGCTTTTGGGTAACGGGAGCTCTTAACATGCAGCTTCTCTTGCTCAAAAGCATTTATCCTTCCTTTATTGAAGCTAGACGAGGTTTTCCTCCTCTCGCTTCAATGAAGAAAACCACGGTTTGCTATCACAGGTTGGAAGCCATGCTCCCGCCCTGTCATAGCAAATGGCAATGTCCCGGGATGCACAACCAGGAGCCTGTGCAATTTCTCCACATTTTCCAAGAGATGACGATTTAATTTACCTCTCGCTTTCAAACTGTTCGATGTGCAATTTCCACTAATTAACCTGAGAATTGACATTGATCTCCTTGCGAGCCGCCACTGCATCCAAGCCAACCTGAAATGAATAAAAGCAACCCCTGACACGTGTTTCACTGTCATTACAGCTCTACGGAGAGGTATAGCATTATCCAGACAAAAGGATGCACCTTGTCAAACCAATACCCTAGCAGGCATAGAGTGAAGCATAAATTATGCAAAAAAGATGCAGAGAACTCTGGTTAGTTCCCAGGTTTAGGTGTAAGGCAACTCCTGTATAGAGCACCCTCAGCAACAGCGACACTATAAATTTGCTCACCTCAAATCTCTGCTTTCCACCAACGTTTTTAAGCATAAGATTAGCACGGTTCTATCCACGCAGAGAGAAAAAAAAGGGACAAAGTCTTTTGCCATTTCTACAGCAAAGTCTTTAAGCATATGATTAGCACAGTGCTATCCATGCCGAGCTGTAAAATGACAAAAGCCATTTAACACTCCAGGCACAGTATTACAGCTTTGGATTAGTAAAATATAATCCAAGCCAACCTGAAATGAATAAAAGCAACCCCTGACATGTGTTTCGCTGTCATTACAGCACTTCAGAGGGGTTTAGCTTTGTGCAGACACAAGGGAGCACCCAGTATAAGTCAAAACAATACCCTGGCAGGCATACAATGACGCAAAAAATTATGCAAAAAAAAAGCAGAGAACAATACATATATATATGTATATATATATATATATATATATATATATATATATATATATATATATATATATATATATATAAAGTTCCACAAGTTACCCACTGGGCAGGGCGCACTCACTAATCGACGCTTCATTTGGGCGAGGAAGAGTCAGGCACATCCAGCGTCTGCAGTGACCTCACGCGTTTCGAGTATTCCACTCTTATTCACAGGTTTCTCTGCTGCACAAACAACTGCCAACAAAATGGTTTCCAGCGATCTCCCTTTATAAAACTCAGGTGAGTACAGCTTTGCATACTGGGACTGGAAGTCCATACAATAAAACCCAAGTGGGCTGAAGGCAGTTCTTGTGTAAATAAAAGTTCAATCAGACGTATGGCTTGATTGGGAAGTGTTCGTGTTGGCGCAACCATGATTGAACTTTTATTTACACAAGAACTGCCTTCAGCCCACTTGGGTTTTATTGTATGGACTTCCAGTCCCAGTATGCAAAGCTGTACTCACCTGAGTTTTATAAAGGGAGATCACTGGAAACCATTTTGTTGGCAGTTGTTTGTGCAGCAGAGAAACCTATGATTAAGAGTGGAATACTCGAAACGCGTCAGGTCACTGCAGACGCTGGATGTGCCTGACTCTTCCTCGCCCAAATGAAGCGTCGATTAGTGAGTGCGCCCTGCCCAGTGGGTAACTTGTGGAACTTTATATAATTCGGCCGACCCGGTCGAGGGCGCACCGCCGCGAAGCAGGCGGATCTGCTGCTGGACTTGTTTTCAGCGGAGCGGAACATACAGACGTATGGCTTGATTGGGAAGTGTTCGTGTTGGCGCAACCATGATTGAACTTTTATTTACACAAGAACTGCCTTCAGCCCACTTGGGTTTTGTTGTATGGACTTCCAGTCCCAGTATGCAAAGCTGTACTCACCTGAGTTTTATAAAGGGAGATCGCTGGAAACCATTTTGTTGGCAGTTGTTTGTGCAGCAGAGAAACCTATGATTAAGAGTGGAATACTCGAAACGCGTCAGGTCACTGCAGACGCTGGATGTGCCTGACTCTTCCTCGCCCAAATGAAGCGTCGATTAGTGAGTGCGCCCTGCCCAGTGGGTAACTTGTGGAACTTTATATAATTCGGCCGACCCGGTCGAGGGGCGCACCGCCGCGAAGCAGGCGGCTCTGCTGCTGGACTTGTTTTCAGCGGAGCGGAACATACAGACGTATGGCTTGATTGGGAAGTGTTCGTGTTGGCGCAACCATGATTGAACTTTTATTTACACAAGAACTGCCTTCAGCCCACTTGGGTTTTATTGTATGGACTTCCAGTCCCAGTATGCAAAGCTGTAGTCACCTGAGTTTTATAAAGGGAGATCGCTGGAAACCATTTTGTTGGCAGTTGTTTGTGCAGCAGAGAAACCTATGATTAAGAGTGGAATACTCGAAACGCGTCAGGTCACTGCAGACGCTGGATGTGCCTGACTCTTCCTCGCCCAAATGAAGCGTCGATTAGTGAGTGCGCCCTGCCCAGTGGGTAACTTGTGGAACTTTATATAATTCGGCCGACCCGGTCGAGGGGCGCACCGCCGCGAGGCAGGCGGCTCTGCTGCTGGACTTGTTTTCAGCAGAGCGGAACATACAGACGTATGGCTTGATTGGGAAGTGTTCGTGTTGGCGAAACCATGATTGAACTTTTATGTACACAAGAACTGCCTTCAGCCCACTTGGGTTTTATTGTATGGACTTCCAGTCCCAGTATGCAAAGCTGTACTCACCTGAGTTTTATAAAGGGAGATCGCTGGAAACCATTTTGTTGGCAGTTGTTTGTGCAGCAGAGAAACCTATGATTAAGAGTGGAATACTCGAAACGCGTCAGGTCACTGCAGACGCTGGATGTGCCTGACTCTTTCTCGCCCAAATGAAGCGTCGATTAGTGAGTGCGACCTGCCCAGTGGGTAACTTGTGGAACTTTATATAATTCGGCCGACCCAGTCGAGGGGCGCACTGCCGCGAAGCAGGCGGCTCTGCTGCTGGACTTGTTTTCAGCGGAGCGGAACATACAGACGTATGGCTTGATTGGGAAGTGTTCGTGATGGCGCAACCATGATTGAACTTTTATTTACACAAGAACTGCCTTCAGCCCACTTGGGTTTTATTGTATGGACTTCCAGTCCCATTATGCAAAGCTGTACTCACCTGAGTTTTATAAAGGGAGATCGCTGGAAACCATTTTGTTGGCAGTTGTTTGTGCAGCAGAGAAACCTATGATTAAGAGTGGAATACTCGAAACGCGTCAGGTCACTGCAGACGCTGGATGTGCCTGACTCTTCCTCGCCCAAATGAAGCGTCGATTAGTGAGTGCGCCCTGCCCAGTGGGTAACTTGTGGAACTTTATATAATTCGGCCGACCCGGTCGAGGGGCGCACCGCCGCGAAGCAGGCGGCTCTGCTGCTGGACTTGTTTTCAGCGGAGCGGAACATACAGACGTATGGCTTGATTGGGAAGTGTTTGTGTTGGCGCAACCATGATTGAACTTTTATTTACACAAGAACTGCCTTCAGCCCACTTGGGTTTTATTGTATGGACTTCCAGTCCCAGTATGCAAAGCTGTAGTCACCTGAGTTTTATAAAGGGAGATCGCTGGAAACCATTTTGTTGGCAGTTGTTTGTGCAGCAGAGAAACCTATGATTAAGAGTGGAATACTCGAAACGCGTCAGGTCACTGCAGACGCTGGATGTGCCTGACTCTTCCTCGCCCAAATGAAGCGTCGATTAGTGAGTGCGCCCTGCCCAGTGGGTAACTTGTGGAACTTTATATAATTCGGCCGACCCGGTCGAGGGGCGCACCGCCGCGAGGCAGGCGGCTCTGCTGCTGGACTTGTTTTCAGCGGAGCGGAACATACAGACGTATGGCTTGATTGGGAAGTGTTCGTGTTGGCGAAACCATGATTGAACTTTTATGTACACAAGAACTGCCTTCAGCCCACTTGGGTTTTATTGTATGGACTTCCAGTCCCAGTATGCAAAGCTGTACTCACCTGAGTTTTATAAAGGGAGATCGCTGGAAACCATTTTGTTGGCAGTTGTTTGTGCAGCAGAGAAACCTATGATTAAGAGTGGAATACTCGAAACGCGTCAGGTCACTGCAGACGCTGGATGTGCCTGACTCTTTCTCGCCCAAATGAAGCGTCGATTAGTGAGTGCGACCTGCCCAGTGGGTAACTTGTGGAACTTTATATAATTCGGCCGACCCGGTCGAGGGGCGCACTGCCGCGAAGCAGGCGGCTCTGCTGCTGGACTTGTTTTCAGCGGAGCGGAACATACAGACGTATGGCTTGATTGGGAAGTGTTCGTGTTGGCGCAACCATGATTGAACTTTTATTTACACAAGAACTGTCTTCAGCCCACTTGGGTTTTATTGTATGGACTTCCAGTCCCAGTATGCAAAGCTGTACTCACCTCAGTTTTATAAAGGGAGATCGCTGGAAACCATTTTGTTGGCAGTTGTTTGTGCAGCAGAGAAACCTATGATTAAGAGTGGAATACTCGAAACGCGTCAGGTCACTGCAGACACTGGATGTGCCTGACTCTTCCTCGCCCAAATGAAGCGTCGATTAGTGAATGCGCCCTGCCCAGTGGGTAACTTGTGGATCTTTATATAATTCGGCCGACCCGGTCGAGGGGCGCACCGCCGCGAAGCAGGCGGCTCTGCTGCTGGACTTGTTTTCAGCGGAGCGGAACATACAGACGTATGGCTTGATTGGGAAGTGTTCGTGTTGGCGCAACCATGATTGAACTTTTATTTACACAAGAACTGCCTTCAGCCCACTTGGGTTTTATTGTATGGACTTCCAGTCCCAGTATGCAAAGCTGTACTCACCTGAGTTTTATAAAGGGAGATCGCTGGAAACCATTTTGTTGGCAGTTGTTTGTGCAGCAGAGAAACCTATGATTAAGAGTGGAATACTCGAAACGCATCAGGTCACTGCAGACGCTGGATGTGCCTGACTCTTCCTCGCTCAAATGAAGCGTCGATTAGTGAGTGCGCCCTGCCCAGTGGGTAACTTGTGGAACTTTATATATATATATATATATATATATATATATATACACATGTATATATATATATATCAGTTTTGCAAGTCGCGTGGAATCAGAAGCGGACACAAAAGTTATATTCAATATTGCCATTTCAGCAGAAAGCAAACATGGAAACTCAAGGCTATGCAAACAATCCTTTATTAGGTAAACCAACATCTGGTCATGTGACGCATCTTGGCCAGCCGGCATTGCTCAGGCATGAGCTTGCGTGTTTGCTTCCTGCTGAAGGTGCTATATTCAGCAGGAATATATATATTAAATATATACCTGTATGTTTACTAAAAAAATCAGAGTAGAACCAGCTGTTTCATACTTTCATTTCTTATAAAATTTTCAAATGATTGTCTTTACTTAGTATATTTACACCATTATCTTTCCATTGAATGCTCCTGTTGTCTGTTCTGACACATGGTGTTCATTTATCTTGTGATTCATTCCATTTTTAACTTAGTATTTCATATCCTGTTTTTATTAGATTACTGCACCTTGTATTTGTGCACTGTATTGTGCGCCATTTTCTCCCACCAGTTGTCAGTTATAAGTATTTTGGAGAGGAAGCTCTCCTAGGCAAGTTAAGGACTAGGCGTACTGCCACATTCTGGATACGTTGCAGACTGTGGAAACATTTCTTTGTTGCTCCAAGATAGAGGGCATTTCCATAGTGCAACTGGGATGTTACAAGAGCATGAACCACGGTTTTCCTGGCTGAGACAGAACGCATGTCCAGGGTTTTTCACAACATTTTGAGAATTCCAAATCATTTCCCTGTAACCTTCGTAGTGTGGGTCTCGAAGTAGAGTTTGGGGTCCAGCCAATCTCCTAGATGTTTGGCTTACTCCTTTGGGATGGGTGTAGGGCCTACACTGTTGGATCACCAGGCTGCGAGCCAGAAGGAAGGGGGCTTTCCTATGGCCAGGACCTCGGTTTTGCTGCCATTCAATTTGAGGCAATTACTTCACATCTAGGAAGCAAGGTCGCTCAGGCAGGAAGAACACTGGATGGCTGCTGCTTCTGAGTTATGAGAAAAAGTGACAACAAGCTGCATGTCTTCCGCATAACACACAATGGTGACATTGTGTCTTTCTACAGTCTCCGCCAGGGGTCCGATGTGAAGATTAAAAAGAGTTGGGCTCATAATTGAGCCTTGTGGAACCCCTTGTGAGAGTGGAATGCTTTTGGAAATGTGTAGGTGCTGCGCAACTTGGAAGCTGCGATCCTGGAGGAAGGAAATCATCCATTTTAGAGCTACTCCCTTAAGCCCACCTGACCTAAGTCACAGCAGGAGCAGTGTGTGGGATACCATGTCGAAGGCTGGGCTGAGGTCCAGTAAGACCAAAGCTACAGCCTGACCTTCATCCGCACACCTGTGTAGTGTCTCCATGGCGAGGAGTAACGCTGACTCAGTAGAGTACTTGGCTCTGAATCCTGATTGAGTTGGATGGTATAGGTTGTGCCGATTAATATGGGTAACCAATTGCGTGTTCACCACATTCTCTGCTATTTTAGAGAACTAGGGCAGGAGTGAAATAGGGCGCAGGATATCCAAGAGACCAGGATCCACTGATGGTTTTTTCTTTAAGGGGAGGACAATTGCTTGCTTCCACTAACTCGGGACGTCACCACAGCGGAAGGAGAGCTCCAGGAGTTGCTGTACATAGGGTAGAATTATATCTAAACCTTCCCTAATGATTTTAGGTGGGGCTGGGTCCACTGGGGAACCAGATTTGATGCTTAGAGGTACGCCTTTTAAATCTTCCAACGAAGGTGGGGGGAGAACTCCGAGATGGAATTGGCCTCAAACACAAGGATTCTCTCGGATTGAGAAAATGTGCTGTTACGGGCCTCATCAGGAAAGGAATCATATATTTTGGATACCTTCGTAGTAAAGAAGTCGGCAATCTGGTTACATTACTCTGGAGAACTAATGACAGAAACCATAGTTCTCTCTAGGGATGATAGATCTTTAAGGATGGTGAACAGTTCTTTAGAGGAGTTGACCGCCTGCTCTATTCTGTCATCATAGTAAGCAGCGCCGGTTTTCTTTTTTTTTTTTTTTTTTTTTTTTGAAAACCTTTATTTCGAAATTCAGGACACAGCTATTCAGCCGACAGCCCGAAGGTTCGGCAGCATTGCAAGTTAGATACAGTAACGCGTCCCGGATACAGTACGAGGAGTAATGCAAAGGTCCAATTTTAAATAAACACAGAAAAAACACACAACAAACCCCAGCAAGGCAGAACATTGAAATCCCATGGCGAAAGCCCCCAGGGGAGGCAGGACCCCACTCATCTACTAATTATAAGACTGTGTGCGGAGGAAGAAGGGGAACAGCAGAGGCCCAGAACGGGTACCTAAACCAAACTGTACTGGAAGGTAGGTCAGGGGGAAAGCTGTTCCTCGGGAGGTTCCAGATCCGGGGCAAGACATATTCCCCCCCTATATTGGTTCCACCGCCCCCAGATGGCATGCCACTTCCGGGGGCGACCTCTAGAGCAGTAGACCGTCTTCTCCCTAAACATGCTCCAATCCATGTTCTCCTTCCACGCGGTCAGTGTAGGGGGACCCGAGGAACCCCATAATCGCGCGATATCCCTCTTAGCCACCATGTTACCCAGAGTCACCCATTGGGTCTGTGCCTCGTCAAGATCAGTGGGCCCCCAAACGTTCAGGAGGCAACACCGCGCCTCCGGCTGTACCACAATGCCCGTCACCTCCCCCATAACTGCATGGACTCTCCTCCAGAACTCCACAATGACCCCACATTCCCAAATGATGTGCAGGAAAGTACCCACCATACCACATCCCCTTCTGCACAGGCCATCCTCCGAGAATCCCATGTGGACCAGCCGTGGCCCCGTAACATACACCCGGTGCAGTATTTTGAGCTGCACCAGCCTCAGACGCGACGGGATCGCAACCTCCTTAGGCGAAGAAACCGCTGACTGCCAGTCCTCATTATCCAACTCGAGGCCATCCCTGGTCCACTGCTCTCTCAGCCCCAATAGCAAGTCTGCCCGGACGTTTATCAACTTCTTATATATGAGCGAAATCGTGCTCTCGGGCATATGACCATCAAGGACTCGGTCCTCAAGGGGAGAGGACTCCGGCACCTTCTCACCCTCCACTAGGACTGATCGGAGGGCGTGACGCAGCTGGATATACCTAAAATACTCTGAAGGCCCTAGCTCAAACTCAGTCTGCAACTCCTCGAAAGACTTCACCCTCCCCTTCTGCAGCACATCCCCCACCTTGGATATCCCTATCAGATCCCACTTATCAAAGCCCTTCGTATGCCAGAGTCTTCCCAACCGATCCGATTCAAACAATGGGGTAGCGAGGGTTAGCCTGTCCTTCCAGCCCAGCGAGTCGGTCGCCATCTTCCATACGCGCACCGCCACACCTGTGGGCCCCGTGAGGGACGAGTCTAGGGACCGCGAATACAACGCCCTGTAGTAGTTGCCGCCGCGCAGCAGCCACCTATCCATGGCATACCCAGGGCTGAGGGCAGGGCCGTAAAACCCATGGTTGATCGCGCTCAACTGCGTGGCCCAGTAGTACCGTCGGATGTCTGGGAGCGCAATGCCCCCATCGTACCATGGGAGCGTCAACTTTGAAATAGCTATTCGCGGCCTCCCATCCCACAGCAACGTCCTTTGGAGGCCTTCGACCTCCCGAAAGTATTTAGCCGGTACCCAGTCCAAGGTGTTCTGGAGGGCGTAGAGGAAGCGGGGAAGAGACATCATTTTGAACAGGGCCGCACGCCCAACAAGGGAGAGCGGCAGCCTCCTCCAACCCTCAACATCTCGCCTCAAGCGTGCCAAGGGGGGGAGCAGGTTCCTCTCATAGCGCATAGCAGGATCCATGGATATAAAAATCCCCAAATACACAAAACCTTGCTGGGCAACCTGTATCGAACATGTTCTAGGGATCGGTGGGACCTCGCCACTAAGAACGTACAAGTACGATTTGCCCCAATTAATCACAAGCCCCGAGTTCCTACCGAACGATGCGAGTACGTCACAGACCACTATAAGTGACTTCTTAGGTGAGGCAAGATACAGCAGGATATCATCGGCATAAAGTGAAATCCGGTCCTCGTGATCAGGCGACCACCGAAGGCCCCGTATATCCGGGTGCCAACGTATCCACGCAGCCAACGGTTCAAGGGCGAGGGCGAACAACAGAGGCGACAGGGGGCAGCCCTGCCGAGTACCCCTTCCAAGCTGAAACGGAGCAGATGCCCGACCATTCACCACAACATTCGCTAGTGGCCCCTCGTACAGCAACCGGACCCAACTCACAAACCCGCGACCGAAACCAAACTTGGCCAGCACGGCCCATAAATATGCCCACTCCACCGTTTCAAAGGCCATCGTGGCATCGAGAGATGCCACAACAGCCGGTTCACGCAGCGTGCCCGCCCTGGCGATGACGCCATGAAGGCGCCTAAGGTTCAATGCTGTGTTTCGGTGCGGGATAAAGCCAGATTGATCCGGGTGGACCAGATCGCCAAGTACTCTAATCAGATGGGTTGCCAGGAGTTTGGCCAGAATTTTCGGCTCAGCGTTGAGGAGTGAAATGGGCCGATAGGAGGCGCATCTATCTCGGGGCTTACCCTCTTTGTGTATGACCACGATCGACGCAGCCGCTGATCCAACGGAAGGATCCCATCTCCCCGCGCCTCCAAGAACATGGCGCGCAGGTGAGGGGCGACCCTATCCGGGAACAGTTTGTACAGATCGATCGGCAGTCCGTTCGGTCCAGGGGCCTTACCCGAATTCAACGCGCGAATCGCCCCCGCCACCTCGTCAACCGTGATGTCGCCATCCAAATCGTCCCTATCTATGTCAGAGAGGCAGGGCAACTCGATATCACGAAGGAGATCCGACGAGTCCTCGGGCGGCCTGTCCGACACAGAGGAATAAACCCTATGAAAATACTCCGCGAAACACTCCACGATCCCTTCAGGTTCCACAATCACCTCTCCCCCCTCTCCAATCAACTCTGGCACCACTCTATTGACCCGTTCCTTCCTGTCCAGCCACGCCAGGAGTTTCCCTGCCTTATCTCCAACATCATACAGACGGCCCTGTTGTTCCCTGCTGAGGGTCTTGGCGGCGTCAGTCACCAGGTCCCTATACTCCGCCTGCTTCAAGCAAAGCTCATGCAATGAGGACTCTGTGACCTCCTCCTCCATATCCCCTTCAAGGGCCGCAATCTCCTCCTCTACTTGCCGCACTTCGCAATCCCTCCGATTCTTGGCAGTCACCACCAGGGAGAGGGCCTCCCCCCGAAGCACGGTCTTAAAAGCTTCCCACAGCGAGATCGCCGAGTCCACGGATCCCAGATTGTCCTTAAAGTAATTATCTACCTTCTTTACCAGGGCGCTGCGCATCTTGGGGTCTCGGAAATACCAAGGGTTAATGGGGGCCACCCTCCCTCCTCCCTCCCGACCGAGATCCAGCCGGATCCACACTGGCGAGTGATCAGAGATACCACGTGCCATGTGCCTCGCCTCAGATATCAACGAGGCATGTGCGGCCAAAGTGAGCAGGTAGTCAATCCTGGAGAGGCTACCATGCGCCCCGGAGTGAAACGTGTATTGACTCTGTGTGGGGTGCCGGAGCCTCCAGCAGTCTATCAGGCCAAACATATCTAGGAGGTCTGGAAGCCATTTCTGAGCCCCCCCTGTGTCCCTGGGCGGGTATCTATCCAGCAGTCCGGAACCCACAGCGTTGAAATCCCCTCCCACTACCAGCATGCCCCCCGGGAGAGTCAGCAAAGCCCTGCCCAATTCAGCAAATGTGGCGGCCTGCAGGGCCGGCGGGACATAAACTGAAACCAAAACCAAAGTCCTTCCTTCCCACCGCCCCGCCACCGCCACAAACCTCCCCCTATCGTCAACAATGGTGGAGTCCACCTCAAAAGGCAACGATGCTCTAACGAAGATGCCCGCCCCCCTGGACCCAGAAGAGAATCCCGAGTGTGCAATGAATTTATACCCCTTCCTATTCAGGGCATAGCACGTATTGCCTACGAGGTGCGTCTCCTGCAGCAGTACAACGTCTGGCATTGAGCGTTTCAGAAATTGCAAAACAATCCCCCTCTTAATGCGATCCCCCAAACCATTAACATTCCAGCTTATAACACTTAGGCCTCTACCCCCCATCCTCAAACAGAAAGAGGCCCACCCCACACCCGAGGCGCCACCATGGAACAGCCCTGAGGATAATCATCATGCCTTGCAGAAATAAACCCCCCAACAACAAACTCAAACTCCCCATAACTCCCCCCACCCTGCACCCCTGCTGCAGCTTAAAAAGCCCCCCCAACTTGCAGTGTGCCTGTCGCCCCACAAAAACAAAAATCTACAAAAAGTACCCCAAGGGAGGAAAAGAGCACCCCTCATCCTCCCGCAACCCTCCACAGTTACTGCACTCTATTCAAATCTACAAATATGGTCAAATCAAGTCAGGCCGGCTTTGAGTTACCAGCCCTGTCCATCCCGGCCACTGTCTCCATGCTCAGCTGTGTCGTCCCCGGTCCGTCGCCGGGGCAAAGCGTCCAGCCATTCATCGGCCATAACAGGAGAGTCAAAAAAGAATGTCCGATCTTCATGCACCACCCGTAGTCTGGCGGGGAAAAGCATGGCATACTTTAGGTCCCGCTCCCGAAGCCTTCGCTTCACCCCCAGGAAGCTCTGTCGCTGTCTCTGCACCTGCTGGGTAAAGTCCGGGTAAAAATTCACCGACGCATTCTGGAAGGGGACTGGGCCCATCACCCTCGAAGCTTGCAGGATAGCGTCCCGATCTCGGAAATGAAAGAGCCGGGCGACAATCGGCCGCGGCGGGGCACCCACCTTGGGCCGTCCGCCTGGCACCCTATGGGCCCTTTCCACCGCAAAAAACTTCCCAAGGCCCTTAGGCTTCAGATGATTGAGGACCAAATCTTCCACAAGCAGGTCCGCCGAAGCCTCATCCGAGGACTCCGGGATCCCGATTACGCGCACGTTGTTGCGCCTGGACCGGCTCTCGAAGTCCTCCAGCCGGCGGGCGGCGAGGTCACTCTCGGCCCTCAGCTTCCGGACCTCGTTCTGCAGGTCCGCGACCTCATCAGTGAGGCCCGTGGTCTTGTGGTCCAGGTCCTTAACGCGCTCGTTTGTCTTGCCCAGGTCCGAGCGGATCAAGTTGACATCCACCAGGATGGCATCCACCTTATGCGCCAGGGCCTCGAATTGCCTCCCCATCGAGGTCTGCATCCCTTCCAGCGCGCCCATGACATCCTGCAGGGAGAGCTCCGGGGTCCCAGGCGAGTCCTCCTTCTGGGCATCCGGCGCCTGGCTCGATCCACTCGGCGATGTTTTCGGGAGGGCGTAGCGGTCCATACTATTAACTTGGGAGTACGTTCCCCGCCTGGTGGACTTAGTCTTCAGCCTATCTCCTTCTGCCTTGCCCGACATAATGGACTCCAAGCAGTCCAATGCAGTGAGGACCGTCCCCTCTCAGAGAGAGGTATAAGGAGTGAGCAGGTCCGCCTTGTTCTTCCAAAATCGCCCACCGAGCGTCCCTGGGGTTATAGAACCACCCAGAGCACTACAGTGTCCGGACAGACAAAGGGAACGAAACCGAAAGTGAAAGAGCGAGGGCCTCCGTCCGGTAGTTCACACCTCACCAGGCCGTTGTTGATCAACTAGGAGTCGGGCATCCTGCCAACTCTAGCCCCTGGCATCTCCGGGAGTTAGGCCGCAACCTTTCGCCAGTCATAAGTCCGGTTCCCGGTGGGCGATCCGGTCGCGGGTAGCATCAATCGCCTCCCTGACTACTCAGCAACACGGTGCCATGCATACCATCAGGATTTGAGACAGGATAGTCGACGGAGGGCGCGAGGGTCTCGGGAGCTCTAAGCTCACGCGGCCATCTTGGTCAAGCGCTAGGCTCCTCCCCCGAGCGCCGGTTTTCTTAATGAGAGAATGGTGGTTCATTAGTTCTGACTTGTAGGCAGCCTTATTGCTATCAGAGAATTATTTCCTCCATTGGCACTCTTAGCGCTTGCAATCATTTTTTAACTATCAGATCTTCATTGAACCTTGGCGCCGATTTAGTTAGTCTCTGATGGATATTAGTAGTCCATGGAGCAACTGCATCCAGTTTTTCAACAATCCACTTGCCCACTGCTGTGTTGGCTGCTGGCTGCATTAATATCCTCTCCCAATTGAGGATGACTCTGCTGAAGAGCTTGGGTGAACCTCTCAGCGTTGAATTTGGTCCATTTCCTGCGTGGAGTAATTGGGGTACGCAGGTCCTTCATTGTGTTGTGCCTTGCATGGGTGAGTGAGTAGCTGGTACTAGCATCTCTTCCTGTCTGGTAGCCAGTGGAGTTTCTTGAGGTGAGTAATTTGTGTGCGTCCATCTGGGGAGATTGAGGATGAGCCCGGCTGCTGTTTTCTGGATTATCTGGAGCTTCTTCATGAGTTGGGCTGTTATTCTTATGTAGGGTGAGTTGCCGTAGTCGAGTCTGCTGGTGACGAGAGCCTGCATGACAGTTCACCTGGTGTTGGTCGGGAGCCATCTGAAAATCTTTCTGAGCATAAGGAGTGTGAAGCAGCATGCGGTGGAGACAGCGCTGACTTGCTTCTTCATGGATAGCTGGCTGTCAAGGATGATGCCGAGGTTGCATGCATGTTCGGTGGGTATCGGGTTGGGCCCAGCTCCGGGGGCCAGCATTCGTTGTTCCAGTGTGTGTCCTTGTCTTTCTGAAGATGAGCACTTCTATCTTGTCGTTGTTGAGTTTGAGACAGTTGTTGTTCATCCATATGGCAACATCTTTCATGCACCTTTGGAACCAGTCTTTGATGTTGTTTGGGTTGTTAGAGAGAGGATGAGTTGGGTGTCGTCGGCATAGGAGATGATTTTGAGTCCGTGGCTTTTGACAATGTTGGCCAGGGGGGTCATGTCTGTATTGAAGACACTTGGGCTGAGGGATGAGCCTTGAGGTACCCTGCAGGTGATGTTCTTAGGGAGCAAGGAGTAGGGAGGGAGGACGATTTTCTGCTTTCTTCCTGTGAGGTATGATGCCATCCACTTGAGGGCTGATCCTTGGATTCTGATCTGGTGGACAGTTGATTAGTGTGTGGTGGGATATGGTGTTGAAAGCTGCTGAGAAGTCAAGCTAGATGAGGGCCACTGTTTCTCCCTGGTCTAGCAGCATTCAGATGTTATCTGTGACTGCGACTATTGCTGTCTCAGTGCTGTGGCTTGCTCTGAAGTCAGATTGGGAGGGACCTTGGCTGGAAAGGAGAGTAAAGAAATGGGACGGATAGTTCTTCAGTTCTCCTGGGTCTGCAGATGGCTTCTTCAACAAATGCTTCCCTTCAGCGTCTTTCCAATTCTGGGGTAAGTGGGCTGTGGTGATCAAGGAGTTTAGGACCTTGATGAGTTCTTTGCTGATGAGTTGATTGCCGAGATTGAAAGCGCGGTCGGGGCTGGGGTATGCAGGGGCTCCAGACTGGATGGAATTCATGATGGTAGCTGTTTTCTTTTCAGTGAGGGGGTTCCACGAGGTAAGCTGGTGTGAGTGGGCGTTGGTCAGCATGAGGAAGTTGATGCTGTCTGTGGTAGGGGGTTGGGGTGCAAAGTCTTGGTAGATGGTGTTCATTGACGCGAGTAGCTAGGGCTGTCTTCTTGGTGTTTTTCAGGAGGTGGTGGGTAGGGGTTGAGGGCAGCTTCAAACGTTCTGGTCCTTGGAGGCCTCAATGGCATGCTATCTCCGTTCAATCTGTCTGTAGTTGCGTTTCTGGGTTTTTAGCTCTTCCATGAACCAGTAGGGGTGTCGTGTTTGTTTATTGGGGTTGGTAGGTTTCCTCGGGGCAACCTTGTCAGTGCTTGCTGTGATCCAGTTTGTGAAGTTGTCCACTGCTTGTTCTGTGTCCTGGTGGTGGAGGGTAGGTGGTAGTTGAGAGTGTTGGTCCAGCATTGTTCTGATACCTTGGACCAGCTGCGCCGTGTTTCGCTGGTGGTGTAGGTGGGGTTGTTGAGGGGTTCCAAGATGATGAAGTGGACGCAGAGATGGTCAGTCCAGGAGAACGCCTCAATGTGCGTGTATTTTACTCTGTTGCTGGCTGTGAAGATAGGGTCAAGCGTGTATCCTGCAATGTGGATGGGGTCGTTGACCAGTTGCTTGAGTCCAACATTGCCCATACTTTTTAAGAGGCCAGCTGTGTTGGTGTCGTCGATGTTCTCAAGGGGAAAGTTGTGGTCTCCAAGGAAGATATGCAGATTCGAGTTAATTATGATGGGAGCAATGAAGTAGGGGATGGTGTTTCAGAAGGGATGGCAGGGTCCCAGAGGTCTATATGCAAGGGTGCCTTGGACTGTGGTTTTGCTGTTCATTTGGAGTTGGAAGTTGAGATGCTCTGCGAAGTGGGTGGTGTCACCTGTGGTGGTTGCACATTTGAGGGTCTCTTTGTAGATTATGGCCTGGCCGCCGCCTTTTCTATGGGTGCGGTCTCGCTGCACGATCTTTTATTCAGCTGAGGTGGCAATGTCGGGTGCTGATAAGGGGTTCAGCTAGGTCTCTGTGATGAAGACAGTGTCTGGAGCGTGGGTGGTGATGGTGTCCCAGATTTCTATGGCGTGTTTTCCAAAGAAGCCTCCGTGGATCAGCAGGCAGTTAATCTCTCTGGAGGTGTTGGTGCCAGCTTTACTGCTGGGTGTGAGTGACGTGGTGTGGCTGATGTATGTGGAGCTAGTTGTTTCCATTGTGATGCAGGCAAAGCAGCAGTTCTGGCAAGAGAAGCAGCCTTCAGTGGTCCTGGGGGAGGACTGGACGCAACTGTTGTTCTGGTGTCCCGGGCTCAAAGTTTGTCCAAAGTGTGACGGTCCAAGTACTGGCACCGAGCGAAGTCCGTGTGTGCGTACGGCATGCCCTCTCTGTGCATGTTCATTGCTTGGGTGACCTGTGGTCTCAGTACTAGAGGGTAGGTGAGGTCACTAGGAGTGATGGTGGCAGTGGTCTCCACAAGGAAAGATACCAGGCATGGCAGGGAACAACGAGGGAGGTGCCTGGATTCAGCAGGCCTGCAGATGGAAGGCCCCAGCAGAGATGCAGGACAAGGGACTGGCTCCCAAGTGGATCAGGGGCAGAGCTAGGAAGGAGTCCGTTGTGGGCCAGGGTGCGAAGATAAGCAGGAGAGGGACAGCAGGCACTGCGGTGTCCCATGAGGCGGGTGCCACTGGAGGTTTAAATCAGCACCAGAAGGCGCAAAACGGGCTAGGCCTGCCTCCAGTGGGCTGATGGAAGATGGTGGCACTGGCTCCTGAGTGGAGCAGGGGTGGAGCAAGGCAGGCGTCTGGGGTGTCAGGGATGTGAAGATCAGCAGGAGAAGGACAGCAGACACTGCAGTGTCCCCTCACTCAAGCAATGCGTAGTTAAAGTGCTTCAATGCTTTGGGGCAAGTATTTAAATACAATAATAAAATAGCACATTTCAAGCATCACAGGTCATTCATTCTGTGTACGTGCTAAGATATAGGAACTCTGTTCACAGTGTGAAAGAGTGGATCGCCCCCCCCCCTTTTTTACATTTTACAAACAGCAAGCTCGGCCACGCAAGGTTTGTTTCATCTTCCTTCTGCAGGAGCAATTAAGAAGGGAAGGCACAGGAGAAGTGAGGGTAGAGGGCAGAGTGTACGGGAGAAAGAAATGCAGATGTGGGATAAATGAAGGCTAAGAGCGAGGGTAAAAAGGAAGACAAAGTGCATAGGAGAAAGGGAGGCAGAGAGCATGGGAGAAAGGAAAGCAGACAAGGAAAAAGGAAGGTACAGTGCATCAGTCAATGAAACATTTATACTATGCGGCAAATCCCCTGTGCAGGTCTCGAGGAGCTGGAGCTGTTTGTTGTTGCATAGAGGTTTGATAATTCGAATATCCAGGCCTTTAATTCTCTTCAGAATTGCTGGAGTGACTGTGCAGTCCAGAGGGGCAGGAGGAGGTTGTTACAAGCCTTGGCTTCCAGGTGTGAGAAGGAGTGTCCTCCACTGTTGACTCGACGGATCCGTGGGGTGTCTGAGAGGGAGAGGGAAGCTGATCGAAGGTGTTTGGTCAGTTGGTGGAGGGTCAAGCTTTTGTTGATGTATGCTGGTCCTTCGTTGTGCAGGGCCTCAAAGGCATGGGTCAGCATCTTGAACTGGCATTTCTTCTGAATAAGGAGCCAGTATAGTTTTTTAAAATTTGGTGTGATGTGGTCCTTCTGGGAAGGTTGAGTATCAGCCTTGCTGCTGAGTTCTGTATTGTCTGCAGTCTCTTCAGAAGGTGTGCAGCAATGCCTAGGTAAAACGTCCAGTCTGCTTGTGAGGAGGGTCTGCGTGACATCGTTCTGGTGTTTGCTGGTCACCACCTGAAGATCTTGTGCAGCATGCGTATGGTGTGGAAGCAGGAGGATGAGACTGCGTTGACTTGCTTCTTTGGGGATGGCTTGCTATCCAAGATGATGCCAAGGTTGCAGGCGTGATCTGTGGGTGGGGGGGGCGAGCTCAGTGGGCCACCATATGTCAGTCCATGGCGATGTGTTGTTCCCAAAGATGAGGACTTCATTTTTTTGTGTTAATTTTGAGACGGTTGTATTTCATCCAGTCCGCATCATTCATCATGCATCTGTGGAAGTTAGCTTTAGTGCTAGAGTGATCTTTAGACAGTGAGAGGATGAGCTGTGTGTCCTTGCTGTAGGAGAGGATGTTGAGTCCGTGTGATCTGACGGTGGTAGCTAGGGGGTCATGAAGGCATTGTGGAGGGCCGGGATGAGAGAAGACCCTTGGGGGACTCCGCATGTGATCTTGTGGGCATGAGGAAAAAGAAAGTAGAGTGAATTGGAAAAAGGAAGGCTTAGATTGTGGAAAAAGAAAGGCAGATAGCAAGGGAAAAGAGAAGACGGGCAGCAAGGGAGAAAAGAAAGGCTCAGTGCATAGGAAAAAGGAAGGCAGACAGCAAGGGAGAAAGGATGGCAGAGTTCATGGGAGAAAGTAAGGCAGATTGCATGGGAGAAAGAAAAGCAGAGTGCATTGGAAACATAGGGTAAAGTCCAAAGGAAAGAATGTAAGGTTGATTAGGAGAAAGTAAGCAAAGTTTATCACAGAAAGCAAGGAGGGTATGTGAAAGAAGAAGGCAGCTTGTGTGGCAAAAGGGGAGGCATAGAATGGCAGTAAGGAAGACAGGGCATGTGGGAAGAAATGAAAGAGAACATAGGAGAAAAGAAAGAAGAGAGCATAGAAAAATGAAAGCAAAACATAGAACTTAGCAGAACAGAAAACAGAGAGCATTGAAAAATGAAAGCAAATAGAGCATTCAGGAAAGGAAAGCAGAGAGCGTGGGAAAAGGAAAAGCAAAAAAGTAAGAAATGAGAATTCACTAAATACTGAACAGGAGTGAAATCAGGGCAGAAGGGAGGAACATTTAATTGTGCCTTTCTCGATGTTCTATTCTTGTGGAAAGTGCTGGGATTACATAGTAAAGAAAGGGCATGAAAACCTTTCAAAAAACATCAAAAATGATGATGATGATGCAGGCTGTGCAGAGTCACAACTTCACCTCTTCCACCCTCCTGCTTTAATTTGTTCTAGCAATCTTCATTTGGTCTACTAAACAGATCTTTAGTCACCAGCTCAGAAACAATAACTGAAAGAAAGCAGGATATTCTATAGTACTTCAAAATAACTAATATTTATTAGTTATCGATTAGGCTTGTTTATACTCGGAATTTCAACTCCTATTAATTAAACAATTGCATTATTTTACTACGCTAATTGCATTTAATAACAAGTTCTCTTCTTAACATATCTTACCCATAATTGTGGTTGGACTCTAGCCTGGCAGATCACTCCCTTTCAATTGTCAAGGGCCCCAGTCCCACATTCATGCAGTTTATATTCTGTTGTGATGTATCTTAGGCAGTTGACGAGGAGTGCTTAGAAATAAATGCGAGCAGGGTGTGAGACGTGAGGCACTCTTGACAGGTTCACGTGCTTCTTGACATCTCTGACACGCAGGAGTAAAGCATAAAGCTACCCACCCAAAGTCCTGCTCACTCATCTTGTACACTCTGCATCAAAGCAACTGCTGCAATCTGTGGGCATCTTTTAAATATATGCGTTCAAGTACTTCGAATCACTGGGTCAATGGCACTTTATCGCAGCCAAAGTTGCGATAAAGTTATCGCCTCATTCACAAGCTGGTGTTAGCCCACAGCACCAGTTTACCCATGATATCAGCCGCAAAAAACATCAACACAGAGGCCCCCCTCAACATTCTCAATGACCAGACAGAACTGCGATTAAAACACAAAACAGGCGATAAGGCGCGTTAGCACCAGGAAATCTACACCTGCTCCGACCTGGTGTAAAGTCGGACAGCAGCCTGCACAACAAAAGGGAGCACAGCTCAGGGCCACATCGGAAGGGCAACAGATGCCATGGAGCCACCCATCATGCGGCCCTGACACCCAAGAGGGCCACAACACCCACCAACACCTCCCCAGGACCACAACCCACACCCGGAACACCCCCCCGGACCACCACAGACGCAGTGCAGAGAAAGACAGCAGACTCACAGAAAGCGTACACGCCACATAGACCCAACCTCTGACAATGTCACCGTCCACCACAGGCTGAAAGGGACAGCCATTCCATGCATCCCGACCATGATCGCCCAACAGTCCTGCGGCACCAACACAGCGGACAACCAACATCCCACCCCACACCAAGCTGCTGGCTTGGCTGCACCAGTTGGCCCCTGGCACCCCCCAACAAACACCCGCCAGAGTCGGTGTCTCACTGTCAGCCGCATCCAAGTCCCTCACACCTGTCCTGGACATTACCATCACCCTGGTACCCCAGTCCCCATAAGTCCAACACAATGTGCAGGTCACGCTGGAGACCAAGCAAGGACCATACGCCATAGCAGGATGCACGCACATGTTGGGGGCAATCCACAGCACACATGTCCCACCTGTGCCCCCTGGTGACACAGCACACAATCACCACAACAGAAAGCACACGTCCCACCCCAATGTGCAGGCAACAATAGAACACCGTGGAACCTCCAACAATGTCGCTTTCAAATACACAGCCAGTGTGCATGATTCCTCCATCCTCCGACAGTCCATCAGCAACCTGCATTCCCAGGATGGCACCAAGGGAAATAAACAGCCCCTTGGCAAATTCCAAATGAACACCCCACTCATCTCAACTCCACAACCAAGCAAATCACAACTCTGGCAATGCACACATCACAAAATCACAACCAACATGCACAACAACATGCCCACCCACCAGACACGACAGAACAACTCACAATGGTTACCTGGCCAAGCCATGAACATGAACCATCAACGGCATGGCACCTCAGCCACACAACAGCCGAATGTGGGGAGAGGTGGCAAACAGGCATGTGTGAAGGATGCAGTAGCATCATGGTTGGGAAAGTACACAATGCCAAGAGTGGCGGAGATGTGCCAGACAGACCGAAGTATGCAGCACACACCCATATCCATAGCGAAATACACCTCAGGTGTATGGAGTGTAGTGGACAGTGGACGCAACCATGTCACCACAGCCAGTGGGGGACCTAACGGAAATCTTGCCTGTTACGCCCCCCTAAGCGTGACCGGAGTTGGATGGCCTGGCGTACACCACGCCAGTGTAGGGGTGTGAATAAGAAGCATGTAGCCCTGGGCGTGGTCCTCTTCTGGAGAGCTCAACATCTCTGCTAGGGCGGCGCCTTTCACCCCACCACGAGGCGGACGCAGTCCTCTAGAGCAGAGTTGCCTGCGACGCTGTGCGCCTACCGGATCCCGGCACGCTGGACCACAAACCTGTCAGGCCTGCCCCTGCGCAGCCAGGCATCACTGAGCACCTGCCGACAGCGGCGTGTGTCAAGGAGGGCCCACCATGTTCCGGCGCAGGCTCCAGGCCCGAATCCCGTGACCTTGGCAGCCTCCTCAGACCATCACGGCCTCCACGACACGGGCCCGCTTTAGTCCTTTTTCGTTGACGTACTCTACTGCCGCCTCAGGCCTACTCCTCGGCCCAGTAGGTCCCATGTGTGAAACTGTGTCCTGAGTCATGAATGGCAGTGACCCCAAATCCGGGCCAGCGGCAACAGCACCAGCCCCCACCCGATCAGTGAGGCATAGTTCCATATGGGCTTCTTGCAACACGTGGTGCCCCTAACCCTGTTTAACGTCAGCCAGCGACACGTGGTGCCACTAACCCTGTTCAACTCCAGCCGGCGACACGTGGTACCACTAACCCTGCTCAACGCCAGCCTGCGACACCTGGTGCCACTAACCCTGTTCCACGCCAGCTGGCGATACGTGGATGAGGAACCAGGACTATCCTGCGGACCAGTAGGTCCCACATCCAGCACCTAGGCGCAAATCACGAATTGCAGAGTCCACACCAGTGGTCGCACAGAGAGGAGTAAGAGGAAGATGCGAGTCAGTCCGGACAAAACCCAGGTCACATACACAGAGGTGTCCGAGCATGTGGTGCCACCGAACCTGAACTATGGAGGCTGGTGGGGCCAGCCAATCTATGCCGGCGACACTCTGTGAATGGCCCGTGCTGACCTCTGCCTCAGGTCTACACCACGGTCAGGTAGGTAACACATTTGGAACTGAGTCTTGATTACACCATAGCAGTGATCACCATTTAAGGCATAGGACAAGTCACTATACTCACTTTGATGTGGTGCCAACAAGTCTGTGCATGGCATCACAACCATATGTGTCTGTGACCCTACGTGGACTACTGCCCTCGGCCTATACTGTGCATGAGTGGGTCACAGATTTGGAACTGAACATTGGTTATTAAAAAGGCAGAATACATGTCATCGCACACACGTTGAGGCGTAAGAGGATGACGCGTTGCAGTCCGGAGGGAACAAGATCATCGTAACAGAGTTGATCGAACACTACCGACAACTTTCCTTGTGTCATTAACTCTGTGCCTCGCCAGCCAACGACACATGGCTGTGGGCCACTGCTGACCACTGCCTTCGGCCTACACTGCGATCCAGTAGGTCACAGACTCTTCATTTTGCAATGGCTGAGTTAATATCAGCGTACCGGCATCATCGCAGACAGCATTCCCTCTCAGCCCCGGTGCCACTAAGTGTGTTCCCCGACAATCATGGACACTCCCTGGTCGAACTTTGGTGGCGTCAGAATCTATGGACTAGGGGGCAGTTTTCATCCTCATGTAGCTGATACCGAATTGGTGGTGGCAACGAGGCCGTCGCATTCCACTCCCCCATTTGCTGCTTCCGGATAAAATCAAACCTTTTGGCGTCAGGCCCTGGAGGACACCTTCCACTGACCCGCGAAACCCTCCGCAACATACACCTCGGACATTGATGGTGACCCGCTCAGGTCGCATGGCCCATCTGAATGCACTGCAAGTCACCGTCCCGTGGCTGTGTGCCTGTGCCGACTGCTGTGAATCCGGGGCCACTAACTCTGTACTTGTCAGGTCCGGGACCTCTTCTTCTGAGATATTGGATAGCCCTTAAAGTGTTGGGGTCATCAACGCCATTTCTCTGTGGCCCTGCGCTGTACGCAGCCTCCGGGCCCAACAGCGTCCCATCATGGCTCACACACCAAATCGAGTCCTGACCGGCCCAGACATGGCATCGCCGCAGGAGGCACACACCACCATCGCAAGGACCACCTCCAAAAGCCATCTGCCACAGTCGACACTGTGGTCCTGACAGACTTACGGAGTTGGTCAGACCTGTCGTGGATGCCATCATCAGCCTGATACCCTGCTCAGCACTCCAGGTGCCAGTGACTCAGTGCACCGCAAGCCATTGTCCGTTACTGATTGAGTTTTGACCTGTGGAGAGGTTGTGCAGCTATGTCACCTCAAACAGAGTGGGGGCCCTGAGACGTTGATGGGGAAGATGATGCAGGTATGACACATCCCACTGCATCTGCATCAGGTATCTGCCGGAGGGACACAATCCAAGACTTTTTCTTCACATGGGCACGCTCATCTCTAGTGTCACATCCCCAGTGCACTGCAACTCACGGACACTTCTGTTTGCATGTTGGCTGTTCTCTCGACTTTCTCCGGCTCCCTCCATGTTGCTCAGCAGTTGACTCTTTTATTCATGTGTTTTCTGTTTCAGTTGCACTTGTGTATATGTTGTCATCACAAATATTGATATATTGTGTAAGGTACACAATTTTTTATATATATGAAGTTTTTAACAAATGATTATTTAAGGGGAAATATACTTCGTACATGTTCTTCTTTCCTTTTGTTTCTCCTTATATTATGATGTTTATTTAGTTTGTTTGAATTATCCTGATTGCCTAGGAGTTACTTTCCTCATATCATTTTACCCTGTCCTAGGAATCGTGCTATCTACTGTTCAGGGGGTCCTTGTTTTTCTCACAAGTGGTTGCCAGTACCAGACATTCTTTGCGGAATGGCTTACACTCAACCCACACACATCAAGCACAGGCGTCACTGTACATGTGGCCCTGCCAATAAAGGGGCCAGGCGCATGTGCCCGTAGCCAGTTCAACATGAGATCTGCGTGTGTCCCTGTGGTCTTGTTGTATGCATGAGGGCCCTACGCCATTACATTGTGCTGTGTACATCGAATGCAGATGTGTCACCGCAGGCAGCGGGTTGGAGCTTGGACATGTAGCTTTGTCGTCACCTACTCAATTCATAAGGGGAGTGGCCAGGGCCATCGTACGCAGAGCCAACATGGGTGTGTGACTGCTATTTGAGTGCCCCTGCCCATGGTTCTGTACAGTGAATGTGCATCTGCATGTGTCTCTATGGCAGTGTGGGTCTCCTTAGTGGGGTGTTGGTGGCCCCTGAAGGGTGATAGACACCTACTTTTGTGTACTGGTTTGCATTCCAGGGGTTTGGCCCCCACCCACACCTGTTGGGCCACCTCCTTTTGGCATGCAGGAACATGGCATTGGGGTGCGATGTGTGGGTGGGTGGGTGAAGTGTCATGAGGCAGCTGTGCTTGCGGATTCTTCCGGCTGTGTGGTCTGTTGCAGGCTCGGTGTTCTCCTCTGAGTAGCTTGGCTGTCCGGGTCCTGGTGGGGGGTTGCGTGGGATATCCATGTGCTGTCGGTGTTGACGGTGTGGTGGTCCTCTCCGGCATCACTGATGTGTTGTATTCTGTGTTCTGCTGAAGGCGTTGTGTGACCCTCTGTGATGTGAAGGGGAGGTGCGTATTGACTTTGTGTTGACATATATGTGGCGCATTGTGCAGGTTTACATGCAGACTGTATGGCAATGTACATTGTGACTGTTTGGGGAGTGCTGGATTTTTCTGCGGGACAGTGCACATTTGGTCTACATGACAGATGTGATGTCGTACGCGTACATTTCCATTTCACAGTTTTGAATAGCGGTTTGCCTCATCGCATGTTTTTTTGCGTTCGCCTGTCGCATTCATGCGACTTGCCGTTGATTTACACACGGAGATTTGGTGCGTTCTCTGGTGACTATCGCATGCTACCGCCTTGTTGTGAATTCCACGTTGACACAGGGTTATTTTCCCACGATAGGCTGCGATATTGAAAGTTGCGTTACGCTACTCTTGCGGTAGTTATCACACGTTCTTGTGAATATACCCCCGAGTGCGCAATTGAAGAATAAACTACAGCAAATGAATCAATGCCATTGGTGGAGCCCACAGGCCCAGTGCCAACTTCCCACAAGGAGCACATGGAGAATGCCTGCCACGTTTAGGTAATAAACTACCAACAGAGAAGAAGTGGTAGGCTCGGCTTGGCAAACAAACACACGCTTTACTAAACCTCTACCCAGGAAAGAAAGCAGAACATGTGGACTAATGGGCGCGATCCAGGGGCTCACAGACCAGAACTGCACTTTCTTTGAAGGAAGCAAACTCCCAAAGGGTATTTTCTGATGTGCACAAGCAACCGGTGAAGCGAGAACGTGAAGGTATAGGGCAATCTCGGTGTAAACAGGGCTGGGGGACACTGCACAAAACAAGTGCTTGAGATACCCAACACTAAGCATGGGATAGAGCAAAATGAGAAAGAGGGAGGTGCTCGATCAATGTTTCTTAATAAGCATACCATTTCTGTTAAAAAGGCACCTACTGATTTAATATAACAATAATAGTTTTTGTAAATGGTTTCTGTGGACGTGCAGTGTTGAATAAAAATAACCCTACTAAAAAAAGGCGCTGGAAAAAGTACAAAGTTTGACAATCTAATACTTAACTCGCAGAACTAAAATCACTTTTGTGGCTTTGTAAAACAATAAAAAAAAGTCACAAAATAAGAGTTTCAAATTAGAGTTTGTAACCCCGGCCTATTTTCTCCAGTCCCCCATTCTATTTGTGGAATCAGCGATAGCTACAATTATAACCAGGGGCAGTTTCAAGGGACCTGTTACAGAGGCAATGCCAGTTATATCCTTGAGGGGTTCGGAGCTGCTGTTGCAGTGTTTTGGTGACCGTTTTTGTGCCTGTTTCTCATTGACAAAGGTTGTTTTTAAATACAAGCTTGTGGGATCTGCATACATAACTTCCCTACTTTCTCATACAAACATTGAAGCCAGGGAAGGATTCGAGAGACCCGGTACAGAGGCTATGCCAGTACCAGGAGAGAGAGCAGGGAGTGGAGAGTGAGCATCCATGAAAGATAAATTGCGGCATCCGTGAAGCGGGCTCCACGCTGAGCCGTGGAAACGCTGTACAAATTTAAAAAAAAAATCATGAACAGAAAGTCATATAGAAAAGCAAAAGCCTACAAGTCCTGTGGCAATACTCCAAGGGAGTGAAAAACTTGCAAAAAGGAGGGACCAGGAAGCCAAATTGGCCCACTGGCAAGCAAAGAATTTCACAAGACAAATGATTAGTTAAATCAAAAAAGCGTTGGGAGGAGTCAAAGTCCACATAGTACATATGACAATTAATCCTGATAGCACAATCGCTGTCTAGGCTCGACCTAAAAAGGAGGCATTATGAAGTAGCAAAAATGCAGGAACGACAGTAGTGTCAAATGTTTACTCTTATCTGACCAATCACAGAAGAGTTCTTCCAAGTCAGCCAGCAGAGCCTCAAATGTCCAGGAGAGTCATGATGACAAGGGAACTATTAATGTTCCAGTGTTCCAAAGCAGTCGCACTACAACACATCCCCTCTCTTTGTTTACAAGAAAAAAAACAGCAAACAATCAATCAATCAATCAATCAATCAGGGTTTTGTAGAGCCCACTACTCACCTATAAGGGTCTCAAGGTGCTGAAGGGGGGGGGGGGGGTGTGCGCAACTCCGTTGAGGTCATCCGAAGAGGTCCGATGAGGTCCTTTCTGAAATGGTGCAAAGGGGCCAAATTTATCAAGGTTTCACGCAACACAGCGAGACAACTTGCTGTGCTGCAAGAAAGGGAGAGGGCAAGAATGTGCCATATTACCGATAAATTGTGCATTGTTGCTCTTTCCCTGTGTTGATGACAATCTGCTGCCTAGCGCCAATGCAGGCACCCTTGTGCCATGGTGCTAGGGTTCTTGTGTTGCAGATAGGATTATATTTGTACAGGAAAGAACACCTTCCTGAACAAAGTCATTCCTCTGAGGCTTTTTTCTCCATCTAAGTGTGCTACAGAAAGCAGATCACTTAGAGAAAATAATGAGGAGAAATAAGGATATTCAGTTCGGTTCAAAATCTTTCTTTCGATCGCCAAGATCACAAAAGACATTCACAAAAATACACACGACATTCCAATTAGGGGTGTACTACACCCTATGGTCATAGTAATTGGCAGATGTCGATAGCCATTTACAGTTAGAGTTTAAGGGCTTCGAGGCAATATATGGATTAAAAGATTCAGAACTAATCATAAAACCACTGTATCTCATATGTAAAACATTAATATAAAAACTTTAAAATATCTTATTTCATCAAAATGTCATAAAAAAGACAAATTATAAGAAAAAGAGAAAAAAGAAAAACATGCGACAACAAATAGCCATGAAAAGGTTTGCATAGGAACTGTCAAATATACAACAGTAAATACAGCACTGGAATAAAAGTAGAGTTCTATACCTAAGACCAGGATTGTGCCAGACAAAAGTTTACATTAAATATTACTAATTGGTCTACCAATATAAAATTTGCCTAACCATTTTATGTGTCAACTTACTCTTTTTACTAATCGCTATGTTAGTTGGGAACGGAGGTCTTTAACATTTTTTCACGAATTGACCACATCCAACTTGGGAATTTGGCAGTTGCTATTAAACAGGATTCATTTGTGTTGGTCAACAATATTCTCATTCAACAGTGCTGCACGTAGTACCCATGTTTCTGCATAAGTACCATTGAGTTGGGTAACAATAAACATCTGTTATTCAGCTCCAGGACACCTTTGGGTAATTGTGCGCTTTACAAATACACATGTTATGTTATGTTATGTTATAAGGGTTTCAACCATTTATTCCAGGGGGCCTTGTAGGCCGGGCAAACAAATAAAATATGTGAGTAAATCTCCTCGAGTTCTACACACAAATTGCACTTGCTATCATTTAAGTTACACCATTTACACATAAAGGAATTCACTGGTAGTGAACCCACCCGGAATTGAAAATAGAGTCGTCTGTCTCTGGACGTAGATATAACATCCCAGTAGGGTTCATACTGAGGACAAGGCTTAAACTCTATGAATGTACCTGTCATCATAGCACTTTCAGAAGTTTGGGTACTATTCTTTACAACCATAGACAAATAGAGCTCTTTCATTTCTTTTTTTGCGGGGAGCTGTCGACCCTCTGGATCATCCCATAAATGTCGCACACCCAGGTTAACCAATATCTTTTTCACCTTTAGCAACCATGTAATTTTACAAGAAATGTCAGCTTCCCAGACATCTTTGAGGGCGATGGCATAGTGTGATAGCTCAGGAGTGGTCCATACTCTTCGCCAAAAAGATATCGAGCGAAACCTTGCTATCTCATTCAATCTACTGCAGCCTAGGTCGTAGTATAAAGGCTTAAGTGGAGTGCTCTGGGGTAAACCAGTGACGCCTCTCAAAAATTTGTGTTGGTCTAGAACAAGTGGCATCAAGTTTTCATAACCCCAGAGTCCAGCACCATATAGTACAGTACCTAAAACTTTGGTGTTATAGATCTTCAGTCTTCAGAACTGGGTTTATAGGCTTATTAAATGAGGACTTATGTTCCTTCAGCAATGCACCTGCTAGTTGTTGGTGTTTTAAGGCCATGATTTCCATCTGGGGTTACCAGTTAAGTTTATTTCTAAGCGTGATTCCCAAATAATTAAAACATCTGTTTGATCAAGATATTCATTATTTAGGGATACCCTCCTGTTGATGGCCCGATTTTTATGAAGAACCATAAATTTAGTTTTGCTTGTGCTTATCGCAAGACCATGGGCTTAGCTGAATTCTTCAAACCTCATTAACACCCATTGAAGGTCGCTCTGTGTTTTCGAGATGATAAGTGTGTCATCTGCAAACATGAGTATGGGTATTTTTGTGCCTGCAAACGTGGGTGCATTGGTCAGGAAAGTGGTAAACTGATTGATGACCACATTGATGAATAGGGAAAAAAGTGGTGGAACCATAACACACCCTTGGTGTACCCCTTTGGATACAGGGAATCGGTTAGTAATGTTACCCTGCGTACTCCATCAGACCTGTGCAAAGTTTTCCTCCTCTTGTAGCCTCACCAAAATGGATAATAATTCTAGTGGCATCCCTAGATCCTTAAGGACCCACCAAAGTTTATTACGGGGGACCAGGTCAAATGCAGATTTTAAATCCACAAAGGTGGCGTAAATGGTACCTCCCACCAGCACTACAACATGCCAGTAAATTAATACAAAACGAAAGATATGGTCCACCGTATTCACATGAGTGAGGAATCATTCCTGTAACGGTGATAAAATATCATTGTCAGTGATCCATTCCTGTATTTTATTTAGCATCATCCTTGCCATTATTTTTTGTATAGCATCAATAAAGCTTATTTGCCTATAATTACTGGGGCTTGAATGATCATCTTTCTTATATATTGGTAAGATCTCTGCGCCCCTCCAGGAGTCGGGTATAGGAGCACCACTGGCTATTGCATTCGTTAACAGCAATATATACTCATGGCGGATGACCCTATCATATAAAAACAAATCTGTCAGGATGCTGTCCGGGTTGGGGGTTCTTCCACTAGTAACTGCACTCAACGCTATTTCAACCTCCCCTATATCAAAGTGCAAAGCAACATCATACGGTGGAATTTGAAATAGATCTTCAGTTTCTCCCTCTTCCTCTACAGCAAATTGCTTCATGTTGCACGCACCCTGGGATGGTGTAGCACTTTGATGTGTTACCAGGTTAGCCATTGTTGGTAAATCTATGAATGCGCTACAATCCATTGGTGGATATGTGAGAACCTCCGTGCCGACCCATGCAACGCTTTTCCAGGTGAGAGTAATGCAAGGCAGCAACTTGCGCAAACTTGTGTTACTTCAGATTTACCAAGCAACGCAGGGCCACGCAATGTTGCTTTGCGTTGCTTGGTATATCTGACTTAAGGATTGCATTGCCCTTGCGACACCCTACGTGACGCAAAGGCAGCGTAATCCCTTAATGAATGGCCCATTATGTGGCCCATAATAAATTGCATAGAAAAGATATATGATGGTACACATGAATAATAAATAGTCACATGGCAAACAATATGAAAACAAATGGCATTACCAAATTTAAAGAATGCCCAAAATGCCTTTGACTTTGTCAGTTGTAGATATATTACCACACAGTCATTGAGTCTGACTGGATTCCTTCAAACTTGGTTGTTGGACCACAAGGCGCTAATCACAACCCCATCATGGAAATAGAATGTTCACCACCTGCACACAACTGTACATCCCAATGAACCACTGTGTCTCTCAAACACTCCACATCTGACAACAGCATGGCACCTCTACAACTACCACCATCATCTTCCCCACAAGGTGTTTCGCCAGTGAGATTTTCTCTTTAATACAAAGCTACTCTGTGCTTGTTCCCTTTCTAGCCATTCTGCAAATTCACATAATTCCTTCTCATTGCAATTAATGTTTATAGGCCTCTAAACTTAGACAACCCCCATCCATGTGTTACAACATCACTTGCACTCAGTCCCCTTCATTCACCCACTTTCTCACTGCTATACCCCTTCATTTTACCAACCTTGCAAGTGCTCTCATACTTGATGGCCTCCATCAACTACATTGGGATAAATTTGGTCTGACCTACTTGTTCTGCCATCATAAAAAACATGTTCTACCTTTGGCTTTGTACTCATACAGCTTACGACATGGTTCTTTCCACACCCAACCTACATTTCATTGCAATCTCTGTGACTCCTCTAGCCATACAGTTCACCTTCTCTACCATTCCATTTGATTGCGGATTCTACACAGCTGCATTGCTTTTCTCCCCCAATTGCATCAAAAAGCTTCTCATTTCCTCAGAGATGAGTTATTTCCTACTATCTGTGTCAAGATATGATGGCACGATCACTCTTGCAAAAAAAGTTAGGGAGGATCCTGATAGGAATAATGGTTGGTATGTCACTTTAAAATTAAAGATGTAACCACTATGTATCTCAAGTGTTCCAGCAAAGTATATATTGAACAAAAGTCCAAACACACCTCCTCCAGTGCTGGCCATGGTCTTTTTTTGTGGAAATATGCACCTCCTTCTGCCTTAAAACATTTCTCTCAGACATTGAGTGACCTTATCATACAAATTCAACCACCAAAACTGTGTCTTGACATGCTTAACAGTCATGCTCTGTCCAAAGTGACTTTCAAGTACCAGTTCAGAAATGCCCTTCATTAAGGTATGAGGTGGTATGTCCTTCCTTCAAGGCAAAACTCATTCAACACCTTAAAGAAAGTTGTGTCCAACACTCCCACCACTTTGCTTGGGGCACTCCTTCTATAATAAGCTCCAAAATGTTACCTACCAGACAGCTTTGAAAAAATGTACCTACCGTCAACATTTTGGGCAGAGGGAAGTTGTCGACAGCAATGTTTTGATTTAAGCTGCAAAGGCCAATGTAGAATTTTAATTTACCAGCTGATTTCTTTTTTGTTTGGTTAGTTGCGTATGACCACAGGAGACACCCACTGTGCCGGATCGATCACAACATTCTTTACCATATGCTCCGCCATTTACTTAACCATTTCCCTCATTTCAACTAGTACTCTATTGATGATGACTAACAGGTGAGCTCCTCGGAAAAGTCCCACTTTTCACATTCGAATCTATGTATTGACACCATTGCACAGCCAGGCCAATGCAGGTAAGTGGTGGGAGCACAAGGGAATGGCAGCAAAAAATCTATGTACCTCAATACTGTTGCAGGATTTCCCCGTGTAACGGCTGGATCTGGTCTTCACTTTGCAATGGCAGATACACTTTCACAATATGTATGCACTGACACTAGATATTAAAGTCCAAATCTATAATATTCTCATGTAGTACATATTGCTGGTCCCTAACAGACCTGCCATTGCGATTGTGCAGAATCCCTACTAGGATCATACATTTGGTATACCTGACAGAGTGCACAGCCATAATGGTAGAGAATATGAGTGGACAAGGTCGTTGTGTGGTCTCCCTGCAGTGACAGACAGCCCAGCCACAATGGGAAAGGACTTGTGCAGTAAAGGGTTACACAGTATTTAAAGGACCTAGGAAGTAAAGAGGTGGCAGTGGTGGGCAACAGGCATTTGTATGTATTTATTCGCACCTTGTGGTACCTACCTAACACTGAAAGGTCCACAAAGGTTTAAGTGGCATGTTCTGTGATACACATCGAGAAAATGGAAAGGTTGAAGTGACGTTATGATTAGGGGAATTTGTCAGTGACAACATTAACATTTTAAACCAAAAAAACTACAGTTAGAGTTAGCAGCGCTAAGTATAACTTGCGCTCCCGCCAGGCACTGCTCATGATCCCACATATGACATCACTCATGACGTGTTCTATGACATAATTTGTCACATCACTCATGACATCTTAAATGCCATCATTGATGACATCACTGATAACATCACTGATTAAATCATCCAAATGTTGTTTTGCTGCATATTGCTCGATAAATTACTATGACATTAAAAGCTTGACCGTAAGTACAAAATAGCTTTGGAGAATATCAGCCATCATTACTGCCATCAGACACAACTCCCTTAGGTGTAGAAAGCATGAATTATGTGCAACATTGAGCCTATACCATTCCCTTTAGCTGCCATAGTTCACATTAACAATCAACCACAGACATTTAGAAAACCCTCATTGAAAACGCTATTCAATTTGTTTACAGCTGTTTAGAGAATAACCAAGTTCCCAAAAATAAATACCTTAATCCAAGTTGCAAAGTTCTTGTACATCCTGCTTAATAGCATTTATTTGGCAATACAGGCACTGAGGTGAGAAAGGGTGACAGGAGGGAAAGTGTCTCCTCTTGCCTTTTCTGAGACACTCGTGATTTATCATTTGTAATTAATGCTGGCAACAAACAAACTGAGCGAGAACCGCGTTATACAAAGGAAGCCTCCTTATGGAGTATGTGACTTTTCTATTTTGAAATACTTACACTTACATAAAATGTTTTACAACGAGATTGCGATGTTGTCAGATGCTATTAAGCAGGATGGATACAAACATTGCAACTTAGATTATTATTATTATTATTAGTCCGATTTATAGCGCGCATGGCTGCCCCAGCAACGGGGCGTCCCAGCGCGGCCCTGACCGAGACCCGTACCCAGGAGGCAGATGCAGAGAAACCGCCAGATCTAAAAAGACTTAACAGGACCAGAGAACAGCCAGGTTTTTATCGCTTTGCGAAAGGCCAAGTGTTTCTGCATAGTTCTAATGTGAGCCGGTAGAGAATTCCAGAGCTTGGCGGCTAAGTTCCGAAAGGAGCGGCCACCAGCTCTGGCTTTAAAAACGCGAGGGACGCAGACCATGGCGCAGCCGGCCGATCTTAGTGGGCGTCGTGGAGTATAAGGCATGATTAAATTCGCCAGGCCCAAAGGGGCCCTGCCCAACAGGATTTTATGCGCCACACACAGGGCCTTAAACTGAACGTGTTTTTCCACCGGAAGCCAATGCAGTTTAGGGAGCAAAGCAGTAACTGAGCTCGACCTAGGAAGCCCAACCAACAGTCGCGCCGCGGCGTTCTGGACCCGCTGCAGACGTTTAATGCTGGTATAATTAGCACCCAAATAAAGTACGTTCCCATAGTCCAGCCTAGATAAAATGAGGGCCTGGACTATGGTTTGACGTACATTGGGGGGGGGGGAAAGCCAATCACAGGTCTTAGACCGCAAAGAAGCCCAAAGCACAACCCCGCCACAGTCTTGGATTGCGCTTCAAACGTCAGATTAAGGTATTTACACCGCAAGTATATTTACACTGCAAGAGGATTATGGGAGATGTATGCTTTCTCCTAAGGTCACGTGCCAACTTGGATTGAAGGCCCTCCATTCATGTGCATTTGATTTTCATCACCTGTGAATAAGGCGGAGCAGAACAGCCGAAACGCTTCAGGCAAAGAGATGCTGCCAGTTTGAAAAGAATAAATGCTGGTATTTGGAAGATCTGGGGTTTGATATCTTTCTTTGTGTGAGACAGATATATATATGTATATATGTATGTGTATATATATATATGTATGTAGACAAAGCTACAGCCTGAACAGCTAAACGGAATTACACCAAATTTTGGAAAAAAGGTAGGTCTTGGGTCAGAAAGCGTTCTTTTTTTTTTAATTGTGTAAATCTATTCTGTAGTTCCTGAGAAATTCAAAAATAAAAAAAATATCGATATCTGGTGACCAAGGAGGATTCGCAAACCCTCCCAACCATGGGCTTCATTTTGATTGGCTGCCAACACCCCAAACCAAGAAGTGTTGGCAGCCATCCTCTGACTCGGTTGAACTGAGTCACAAGCAAAAGGGTCAAAAACGATTAGAAAAGAAGATAAGGGTGCAGTGTATAAACACCTTGATCCCCTAGGCCTGCTCAAGGGGTCCCACAAGGAACCCGAGGGCCCAAAAAAGCATTTTTATGTTTTTTTGGGTGGGATTCGCGCTGGGTTTGCGAATCCCGTTGAAAATTTAAAAACAAAACGAAGTGTGGCTGCCGTGCTTTGTTTTGTAGAAGCCCCCGGGTGAGCCAGGTCCTGGGGGCAATGTTATTAATATTTGCAGGGGCCGCGCAGCCCCGGGAATCACCACCTTCCCGGGACATGAATAATAATTTGTGAAGGTGGCACACTGTCCCCCGCAGACCCATTTTTGGTGGGGGGTTCCAAGCCTCGGGGACCAGCACCTCCCCGGGGCTTTGATGTTTAAATGTGGCAGGATTGTGCCCTCCCAGCCCCGGAATCCGCCACCTGCCAAAGGCAACACAAATTAGAAGTAAGTGTGAGTGGGGCTCCTGCCCCCCACACTGCCCCGGGGACCACCACCTCCTCAGGGCACTAATTATACTAATGTGGGGGTCCTTTGCGGATGCCCGGTACATTGCAGTTTGCAAAGACAGGACAGGTGCGTTTGTAGAGTGGTGTAAAAAGGGGCGTGGTCTCGGACCACTCTCAGCAATCCAGCTGTCTGGGGCTTACTAGAGATAACAGGAGGGCTAATTGGCATCCATGGACATTCAGGAGGCAAGGGAACTTCATCCCCCAACCAAGAGCGCGCTAGGAGGCAAGTTTGCAGAGTGGCGGAAAAAGGGGGCGTGGCCTGTGTCCACATTTCAGCAATGAAAAGTTAGAACAGAAGTTGCGCACTCAAAATTTCTCCAGGTCAATATTTTAAGCAAAATTAGTTGGTGCAAACGAATTAATCCCCCTGAGTAGGGAATTCAAATCGTAGATAATGATAGCACGTTCCTGAATAGGAAAATGTCTTTCGTTTTGCACTCAATCTCAGAGATATGATCTCTTTTGTGAAATTAAACTCAGGTAAATCGGAATTTATTCAAGTGTAACTTGAGTTTATTAACCGTTGTTCAAAGTTAATGAAGTCAAAGAATTGCTCCGGAGCATTTCCAATTTGATTCTCCCGGGTTCAGGAGAACCTATACATCACCATACCAACTAGTACCGCCCCTGAAGAAGGGCTTAAAAAAAGCCCGAAATGCATTGGGCAGTTGGATATATGATGCATTGATAAAGAATGAATACAATTCTTTGACTTCATTAACTTTGAACAACGGTTAATAAACTCAAGTTACACTTGAATAAATTCCGATTTACCTGAGTTTAATTTCACAAAAGAGATCATATCTCTGAGATTGAGTGCAAAACGAAAGACATTTTCCTATTCAGGAACGTGCTATCATTATCCACATCTCAGCAATCCCACTATCTGGGGCATAATGGAGGTATCAGGTAGGCTAGTTGGCCCCTAAGGACCCCCAGTAGTGAGGGGGACTTTAATCCATATCCAAGAGCTTGTGCGGGGAAGTGTGTTTGCAGAGTGGTGGGGAAAGGGAGATTAGCCTGCTATGGGAACTTACCAATTCTGCTATGTGGGACTTACTGGAGGTAATAGGAGGGGTAGTTGGCCCCCAAGGTTGCCCTTGGGGTACTACCCCTCCTGTTACCTCCAGTAAGTCCCACACAGTGGGATTGCTAAGAGGTCTTCAGAGGCCATGCTCACCTTTCTCCACCACTCTGCAAACGTGCCTCCTGGAATACTAAGGGTTGGGGATGAAGTCCACTTTACTCCTCAGGGACTTTGGAGGCCAAGTAGCCCTCCTAGTACCTCCTGTAAGTCCTACGCAGCAGAATACCTGAGCGCTGGTCGGAGGCCCAGGCCCCTTTCTGCACCACTGTGCAAAAATGACTACGTTATAGTTAGAAATTACCATTTAAAAAACCTTACAATTTCACTGAAAAAAACATGGGTTTCAGGGACGTTATAGTTAGAAATTAGCATTTAAAAAACCTTAGAAATCCCCTAAAAAAACATAGGTTTCAGGGGACATTATAGCTAGAAATTAGCATTTAAAAAACCTTGGAATTTCACTGAAAAAACCACAGGTTTCAGGGACATTATAGTTAGTTGGGCATTTCACTCGAACAAAAACCAGAGAAATTCAGAGCTAACTATAACTCACGCCCCCGCAATGCACTGTTGATGACGTCACATATTACATCACTGATGACATGGTCAGTGACATCATTGATGACATCTCAAATGATATCACTGATGACATCATCCATTTATTATCTTATGCGCCTCATCACAACCTAATATAACCTTTCATACACCTACTCTAAAATACAGACTACCATTCTTTAAACCATAGATACACCAATACCAGTTAGTACATGCCCACTGACTGATTAATAGGTCTACACACACATTCACTCACCCATACAGGTACTCATACACGCAGTCACTCATCAATACAGCCACTGATATATGCACTCATGCACCTATACAAATACTCACATACCGCCACTCACCCATGGAGTTACTCACACACCTAGTCAGTCACCCAAAGAATTAATCACACTGCGATTTACTCATTATACAGTTATACACACACCACCTCACTTATTCATACAGATACTAACACATACTTACTCTCTTCTACAATCACTGACACAAGCACACACTCTTCCATACAGCCACTCTCACAGTCACTCACTCTCACATATAGTCACTTATATAGTTCAACACTCACATACACTGCCTTTCACATATGCAGTTACTCAAACATGTACCACTGAGACAGCCATTCACTCACCAACACAGCCATACACACGTGAGCTACCTATACAACCCCTCAGAGATGCACTCATGAACCCATATACCCAGTGAATCACCCACTCACACATCCATGCAGGGAGTCACACTTCCCACACCCACCCACACAGAGACTCAGGTACCCATACAGGTACTCAGACAACCAATCATTAACCCATAAAGACAGTCCTGTAGGTACTCACCAACCCATTCAGCCACCTACATACCAACTGAAAGACTGATACAGACATTCACACAGATTAGTCACTCAACCATGCATTCAGTAAGACATGTTTAATCACTCACGTATACAGTCAGTCACCTACTAAATCAGCCATTTGGTCACTTATACACCCACTCATACACCCACTCATTCTTCAATACACCTTGGTTTATAGCTATATATATAAAACATACTTACATTTTTCAGAAACACACACTCACTGGATATACGATACTGCATCAACATACTTTCAAGTCCCAAACATGACAAACATGACAATAGACCCTATTCATGCCCTGATAGAAGTAGATAGGAGACAAACAATCTCCCGATTATTGTTCTAAAATCTCCCACTTTCCTTTTCAAAAATGTTGGCATGTATGCTATTGTTGATGGTTGTTCATATGTCATCAGGGAGGAGGACAAGCTTTGTTTTTTATCCATTGGATGGCCCCTTTAATGAACTTGCCCTTTAACTCTGTTCCTGCCTTTCCACTCCATAAAAGCAATCAAAAGCAGTGACGTGAGGGCTATGGAACAATGTAAATGAACAAAAATCAAATATCAGCTTGTAATTCTGATGACAGTTGATAACTTTTAAAGCTATTACAAAATTATTTTTGAAAACTAACCTCCTTTTTAAATTGTCTTTTAGGGGCTGGTGTGAAATTCCTCTTGTTCGTTGTGAATCTGCTCCTTGCCTGCGTCTGTGTATACGGATATCCAATAATTTTAAGTGCCCTGCATCGGCTTCAGATAAACACCTACTTCCAACGGTTTATGGAAGAAATCCTCTTACCTGCTTTGGCAATTGAAATTGTTGTTGCATGCCTTTTTGGAAGAATCATCTTTTATCGTCAGTTGTCCACCGCGGTGGATTTTACAGTTGGGTTCATGCAGGGATACATGATTGTGCGCACTGTATTCGCCCTGTATGTACTTCAGATAAGCGCTTCCCAGCGGATGTTCCTAGAAAAGATCCTTGGAGGTGCTATGGCAATTGGAGCTGTTCTGGGAAGGATTTTTGGAAGAATCATCCTCTATCATCTGTTCTCCAGGGTCATGTATTTGATCTTTGGGGCCATCTTTGTATGCTGGTTTCTGACCACCGTACTCCCCTGTGTCAGTTTTAGATAAACGTCTCGCTCCATTTATTCCTAGAAGAGATCCTAAGTCATGCTTTAGTATTAGGCAATCTCATTACATGCAGTTTGGCAGGAATCATCCTGTTAGTAGAGCCTCAATGCTACCCCGCAAAGTGGTACTTCTAGTGAGAAGCCTAATTTTAATTTTGTTAGGATCATTTGAATGGCATGTGACTGGCGCGTCATCTTCGGGTTTACCATCTCCATCTCATGCACATCCATCTGTATCTCTGTCTGAGATAGTGGGCCCTCATCAACAAGGCATGCTGGGGTCACTTCATGAGAATGGGATTACGATGATTGATATTTTAGACGTTGGTATTGAAATTATTTCCTATAGGATATATAGCAGGGTTGGAAATATGTTTGGATTGCCTACTGTGGCAACCCCTATTCAACTTTTCAATATTCTGTTCCTCCCATCTCATCCTCCAAAAATTAAACATACAGCATCAAGAAATCCATAAGGGAATAAGTCTATTAGAGAAAACTGAAGAAACCGAAGAACCGAAGAACTCAATTGTGAGCGCCAATATTCATTTATTTCCCTCCTTTGCTCCAGGGACAACATGAGGATAAGAACTGGTTGACGTTGGTTTAGTCCTCTTTCAGCAGCTAACTGGCCAACCCAGTGTCCTTTACTGCTATGCCTGAACGATCTTTAGCTCTGCAGGTTTCCAGCATGATTCTTCTGCCATTTTGTCCCCCGTTAGGCTTAGTATGGTGAATGTTATGTCCACCTTGGTTTCCAAGGGCTGTGCTGACAAAGCCGGAGGAAGAATCCTGGTGCTTGCTGGATGTGCTATGATGTCAATATAGGCCACAGGAATTGGTTGAGAAAGTTTCTGAATTCCACTGAAGTCCCACAATAGTTGCAACAGCATCAGAGTATCAAACTTTTTGTTGTACATGGTAAGTGCTTCACTAGTTTCGAGTGACTCCCACGTTAGACCACTACTCACCTTCTGGAGGTCAGGAGAGACTCCATCAATCTGACTGTTGCTGTAAATTGATCACATGCCCCAAACACAGACTTGATCACCACTGCAAGCTTAAAGTTGTTTACAATTTTGTTATGTTCATAATGTGGGAGACCACATCCAGTCAAAGGAAATAATGCTACAAAAAAAGCTGATGTCTTTCAATAGCACACAGTTTTCTGAGCATATCGCTCTGAACTGTATCACTTTATGAAGCATGATGGAACTTGTGAGCATGTTTTCAATTTGGGGTTAGGCCAAGAAAGTTCAAAGTTTGAACACCCTGCGTTTTAACTAGCTAAACCGTATAGTACAAAGGATGTCTAGGCCGCAAGTAACATACCACTATGTGCTAGTCTCATGCATTACAAAATTACGTTAGAGTTTAAATAGAATGTGTTTTTATCCAAATCATCATGACCGCGAGAAAAAGAAAGCTGTCTTTTTGTTTAAAGTTCATAACATTGAAAAAAATGAGTGCAATTATTGTTACTGTATATGAAAATGTCAATATCAAGTGTGATCAGAGAAAACAACTTGGAGGCATGGGTGCTCGTCTCATTAGCTCTTGCCTACAAAGCAATGCAAACTAGCTGGTTGCGAAATACCTATTGTGGACTTACCTACAACTTACAGGGGGCTTATAGTTTTCCTGTTGCTTGCTATTTGTTGGCTTTATTTTCCCTCCGTTTTGCTTCATTTAACTCAGTGGCTTTCCTGGCACCCTCTTGTCCATCTTGTGTTTTTCCCTTCCTCATAGCATTGACGGTTTACCATGCTTTTGCTTGGCTGCCTTCTATCTGTTCATTGCTCACTTTTAGGAAACTCCTTTTTAGGTCGAGCCTGATTCAGCACGCATGCGCTGCTCTGGTGAGCTGCTGTAGTGGAGTATGGAAGAGAAGCCCCGCCCACCGTCTGCCTATATTTGTTATTGGCTTCTGTCTTTGTCCTTCGTAAATGCAGGCTTCTGATTCAGTAATCGGTTTTTTAGCCTTTCCTTAGTACAGCCTTTTTTTCATTTGTAACCTCACATGGCTACTGGCTCTTTTATTCTGATGTTAGACGGTACGTGTTTATTAGTCTGTAAGATTAGTCTGTAAGCACAATTTTCTTTTTTCCTACTGCAGGCAGGACGACGTGCGCAGCTGGGACAATGGCGGCCGCTTGTTTTAAATATTGTATGCTTTTAGTAACCAGCGCTGCACAGGTGGCGCGCTGCGCTGCTTACGAAAAACTTACAATATTGAAAAAATGGAATTTGGCTAACTGTGTCGATCAAATATTTTTATACCATGTTATCTATTCGCAGCAGAGTGAAGGAGAGGTTGTGTCTGTGGCAGCGATAAACATGGCGGCACAGGCTGAGGCAGGCTGATAAAAATTGGAGGAACCTGATTTCCAAGAACAGCGGAAATAAAGGGCGCACACAGTGTGTCTTACTAAAACACAGATATCCATTTGTTTTACAGTACAAGGTAGTTTGATTCACATAAGGACCCCTCCCCCCCAGCCTGCTTATTCCCTCCAGTCTGCTCTCCATTGTACTCTATCTGATACTTGTCAGTATGTTCTACTTGAGCAGGTTACATGTTCGCCAGCTCACTAGCTCCTCGCCATGCTTCACTGCATCCGAGACAATGCCTGTGAAGGATGAACTCTCTCCATGTTACACTGTGGTACAGGGTGTGTAAAGGGCATTGCTACTGACTCCTGTTGCCGGGCATCCATTTTAGTTCTATAGTTCTCTATCACCGTCCTCTGGGTGGTCTGTGGGCATTGTGTCAGGTGTGAATGATATTTTGTAACAGCAGCCACATCTGTGCCTGTGTGGTGCAGTACGTGTTGGCAGAAGTGAGAGCCGGGGACCTGTGCTCGGCAGCAGACCTGCCTGTTATGTCACTTACTCTGTCCAGCACTATCAGCCCTTCAGCGGTCCCTATTTGTCAGAAAACAAAAATGTGGACATAGGCAGACTTATAACCGTGATCGATTAGACACACATAAATTGCTACAAGAGCATTATCCCCAATACGTGTCTTCTGTTTGACATTGGAGTGACTCTACCTCAGCTCCTGTGGTTTTCCAGAGGCCGAAACCTTTAGGTAGGCCGTGATCATGTCCAGTTCTGCCCTGTTTTCCTGTGTCTGTTCACCATGGCCCTCTGCAGCCGCTGTCGGTCTCAATGACAGCTCATTAGTGAAACCGCATGAGCCTGGCGTACTTCTTCTTCCCCACACGGTGACAGAACCGAAGATGATGCACACCCTATGGTTAAACTCCAGAAGCCAATATCTGGCTCACTGTTGCTTCTCAAAGGCTCCTTCCATGCCCCAGCTCCACAAACTCAAACTGAGTCTACCCGCGCCCACGCAGGGGGCACCCTTAGAGGGTGGTCAACTTAGTGCCACATTTGGCATAGCCAACCTGGGCCAGTTTTCCGACCTCTGGGGTTCCGAGGTCCAGCGCTCCTTCTGGTGCACCGAGTGGGCGGGGGTGAGGTACTTATACTCAGTGCTTTAAATGGAAAAAAATAAGTGCAGGTACTCACCAAAACAAGCATTGGCATAGCCAATAGGTCTCGCCTTTGGGACCTTTTAAGTGTTTAGCCATGCAGCACATTATCCTGGAAGGTTCAGTTATAGCTTAATTCCTGAATAAGTTGTTAACACATTTTCTGGAACAATCACTTTCCTAATCTCATTAAAATATTTGGGTATCACTCACAGTTAGTTACTTGCTCATACTGAAATAATGATGGCAAAATATTTACATAGTGGTTGCAGTGTGAGTTACTCTGCAAAAACACAAAACTTGCATTTTACTCTCCATGTCAAGTCACCAACAAGAAGCACAGTAATATGGACAAAAGGCCCACCATGCATTACTCCGCTGTGAAATAAAAAAATACCAAAACATTTTAATCTAATTTTATGCTTGTTAATGGCCTCCTACATTGGTTCCCCGCATCCCGCCATGCCCTGTGCACCCCTCACCTGGTCTATGTCAGCAGCCTTCTTTGAAAAGGAGCGCTTTCACAAACGCAGGACTCAAACCGGAAATGCTCTGATGGCAGGTAAGTGCAAGAGCGTCCGTCATGTGTCAAACCGTAGAGACAAATTAAGGGCAATGGTGAAGCGGATTACTGCATACTTTATAGTAAAATGAATCACTCATTTTGGAAATAGGCGTTTTCATTGGGCCTCTTGAAAATAGAGTCTAAAAGAATATAAAGAATGCACTCTCCATAAAAAGGCTTTTAATAACAAAAGCTGCTCTTCATTGCTTTCTATTCTTTGTATGTTTCTCATTGTATGGCACTATTACATGCAGATCATATATATTTTTTTTTGTTAAATAATTTTTTATTGAAGAATAGAAACACAGAAATACATTATAATACATCGTTCAGATGAAACTATAAGTATATACCTATACAATAATAACATTGGTAAGCAAATGAGCTAGAAACGTACGGAGCATTAAATGGCCTAAGAACTGTAATTACAAATTTGTTAAAAACCATAGATAGATAATACATAAACAAGATAGGACTAAACCCTAGATAAAAAAAAAAATGAATAAAAAAAAACAAAAAAAAAACAATGTATATCTGTGAAAATATAAGATAGTATGTTATGTTTCAGAAGTTTTATAGGGAAATAAAGAAAAGAGAAAAGAAGTGGTAAGCAAGAGAGAGGAATAAAAGGGGGAGAAACTAGGAAGAAGAGAAGAAAAGAAAAAAGAAAGAAAAACAGATGAAATTCTAGAGAAGGTGAATTCGATGACAGTTAAGTAGTTAACGGTAACCATAATAGATCAGATTTGATCTGTAAGTGAATTGAAGCATGAGAAACCGAAGCAATTCTATGTTCATCACAAAGTAAATTCCACCAATGTAAAAAAGATAACTTAGAGTTGTCTTTCCAGCAAGTTAATATAACCTTAAAAGCAACCGCAATACATAATTCGAATAAAATTGATTTGGAGGAAATTTGGTCAAAATCGGGTGACAAAGTACCTAAAAATATATTGCGGATATTAAGTGGAATACTATAGGAAAAAATCATAAGACATTTTGACCAAACATTTTTCCAAAACACGTGTACCTTAGGACAGGAGTACAGTAAGTGTAGAAGAGATCCTTCAGCAGTAAGGCATGACCAACAAGAGGGCGAGAGTGATGTGTTGAATTTATGCAGAAGGAGTGGAGTAATAACAACTCTATTATAAATAAAATAAAGGGATTGAGTAATATTTGCTGCTTTGGATGTCATGAAGAGTTTTTGCCATAATTTTTCCCATTGAGAGATAGATAATGATTGGGATAAATCTTGTTCCCATTCTAGCTCAATACAAGATTTAATCCGTGTACCATGAACTGTGGATAGAGTTTTATATATGAACGAAGCACTTGGAATGATATCATGAGAAACTTGGTATAAAGGTGTAACTGGAGTAAATGAAATTGGGACTGACTGGCAGATAAAATTCTGTAAGCAACTCTGGAGTACAGGAACTAAAGTGTCATATTGCTGAATACATGAATCAGGAAGATTAAAAGTGTCTTGTAATTGATGGAAAGGCAAAATCACACTATCAACAATCATTTGATTGACATAAAAAAGACCCTTTTCTTTCCAATGCTTGTAGTAAAAGGATTTGTGACGAAATTTGATGTATTTGTTATACCATAGTGAGGATGCTAGGAAAGATTGATAGTTGTCGAAGTGTTTGAAGAAAAGTGAATGCAGAAGAGAATGAGAGTTTTTCAAAGTTGGATATTTAGAAATAAATAAAGGTACAATTGGACATAAAAGCAACATCCTGTAAAGAAAATTCATTTAACAATGAGCATTCAACAGTAACCCAAGAAGGTTTAGGTAAATCTTGGTAATCTTTGGACATAGCATAAAATTGACGAATTAAGAAAGCATTATGATAGAGACGAAAGTCAGGAAAGCGAACCCCCCCCCCTCGGATTTTGGACAAATTAATTTGGATAGGGCAATACGTGCATGTTTATTATTCCATAAAAATTTAGAACAAATAGAATTAATCTGTGTGAAATAGTAATTGGGTATTTTGAATGGTAGCATCAACAGTGTAAATCATATCTGGGGAACAATCATCATTTTAATCGTATCTAGTCTCCCCCACCAATATAAAAATAAAGGAGACCAAGAGGTCAGCAAATTGTTAATTTTGAGTTTTAGATTTAGAGCAGTAAAGTTGTGTGATAAGGTATCACGGATATTGGAGGAAAACCATGTTCCTAAGTATTTAATTTTTTGAGGGCACCATGTAAAGTTGGTAGACTCAAACATGTGTTGGTAACATGAGGAATTTAAAGGTAAAATCTCAGTCTTGGAAAAATTTAGTTTATAACAGAAACATTAGAAAATAGTGAGATTTCATGTAAAAAGGGGGGTAAAGAGGAAATAGGGTTGGACATATAAATGAAAATATCATCTGCATATGCAGATAGTTTAATTTGGTGGGATCTCAGTGTAAAACCAGTAATAAGGTGGTTATTTCTAATTCTTTCAAGGAAGGGTTCCAAACATAACAAAAAAAGTAGAGGTGACAGAGGGCATCCCTGGCGTGTACCTCTTTGTAGACAAAAATAAGGGGATAAAAGACCATTAACGGAAACACATGCTTTTGGATCTGTATATAATAGTTTGACATAAGAAATAAACTTTGGACCAAATCCAAACCATCGTAGAGTGTGAATCATGAATTCCCAATTTATTCGATCAAAGGCTTTTTCCGCATCTAAGGATAAAGCGGCTAAGGGAGAAGGGTATTTTGCACTAAGGGTGAGGATGTTGGAAAACATTCTGGCATTATCGGAAGCTAAACGGCCTTTGACAAAACCAGCTTGGTCAGGATTAATGAGAAGTGGAATAACTCCCTCCAAGCGAATAGCCAAGATCTTTGCAAAGATTTTACAATCATAATTAATGAGTGATATGGGACGACAATTTTTACAAAAAGAGGGATCTTTGTCTGGTTTGGGTATAACAATAATAAGGGCTTCTAAAAAAGAGCCACAAGCCTTAGCATTAGATAGGAATGAATTAAAAAGTTCTAATAGTTTAGGAATAAAAATTGAGGAAAAGGCTAAAAATAATTCAACTGAAAAGCCATCAGGGCCAGGAGCTTTAGATTTTTTCAAGGATTTAAGAGCATCGGATATCTCTTGGAGAGAGACATCCCCCTTCAATGGTGAGAAGAGATCAGGAGGGGCCTGAGGTTTAGGAATATCTTGGAAGAAAGATATAAAATCTTCCTCAGAGGGATTAGTAGATTTTGTGTAGAGGAGATTATAGTACGACTGAAATGTATTAATAATATCGGAATCGGATGAAAGGAGTTTATTATTCGTTTCAAAGTGAAGAGGACCAATATTCTTACGTTCTGATTTAATTTTTAAATAGTTAGCTAACATTTTCCCTGCTTTGTTCTGGCCTCTGTGAAATTTCGATTTAACCTTAAGAAGAATGTTACAAGCGTCTATCGTAGCAATTTTGTTGAGGGTGGACTTAGCTTTGATTAACTCGTCTAGTGAAGAAGTGGATTTGGATGAGAAATAGTTATGTTCCAAGGTTTTTTATTAGTGTTAGGGTATCTTTATATTTAGCACTCATTAGCTTTTTTTTCTTGGAGGAGTAAGCAATAGTAAAGGCTCTAAAGGATGCTTTAAAAGCATCCCAATTATTGTGAATTGAAGTATCTAAAGAATTTTTGAAAACAAAAAATTCATTAATAAAAGCGGTTGCTTCTGAAATAAAAGTGTGGTCTGTTAAAAGGTGAGAATTAAAACGCCAGCGACCTTGTTTATGCATATTGATAGATATATCAAGAATGGTAGAAATGGGAGCATGGTCAGAAACAAAAATAGAACCAATTTCAGATGAGTGGAGGCAAGGTAAAAGTGATTTGGAAATTAAAATATAGTCAATACGCGACCTTGTATGGTGTACCGGAGAAAAAAAAGTAAATTCTGAGACATCTGGGTTACATGTTTTCCATGTATCAAATAAGGGGCGAGATGAAATGGCAGCTTGGAACGATTTGTGAGTTTTATCGGGTTTAAATTTACAATTGGATTTTCTGTCTGAAAAAGGATCTAACCAATTATTGAAATCGCCACCAACCACAATATTAGAATTAGAGATAGATAATAGTTTCACTTTTATAGAATGCCAAAATTCCGGATCTGGTTTAACAGGGCCATAAATATTTAAAAAGGTCAAGTGCAATTTATTGATGATAGCGTCAACCAGCACCCAGTGACCATCAGAATCACATTCTGAAGAAAGTATTTGGGCATTGGTAGACTTATGAAACAATATAGCCACACCACCATGACGATCAATAGCAGGAGAAAAAACAATTTGATTAACCCATTGGCGCTTGAGCTTAAGAGATTCTGCATCATTACAATGGGTTTCCTGTAAAAAAGCAACTTGAGCATTAATTTTAGCTAAATGAGACAATACCTTTTGACGTTTGACAGGGTGACCAAGACCACGCACATTCCACGAAACCACATTAACCATGATGGTGGATTAGGGGGTACATGAGGGAACAGGAATACGATACTGCATAAGCAACAAAAAAAAAGAAGACAGGAAAGACAATGTTTAATATGTGATGAGGAAAAGGCATCGTGAAGAATAGTACATACATTTTAAAACATAACTGTAAGTAATATGAAACAAAAGAAATGAAAAGAAAGAAAGAAAAGAAAAAAAAGGAAAGAAAAGAGAGAAGGGGAATAAAGGACAGGAGGGAAAAACACGTGAACAGATCAAGGATAAACATCCAGATCTGTATTGAAAAAAAAGATCGAAGAAAGAGGAGCATAGTGACACCGAAGGACACGGACCCCAATAATAAAACAAAAAAGAAAGAAAATAGAGAAAACGAGAACCTCATTAGTAATCAGAGAACAAAATAGTCAAATAAAGTCAGATGAAACAAACTTGTGGAGACAAATTGATGAGTCTGAAAGAGAAGGGCAGTCAAACATTTGTGTCCATGCCATGGGGAGAGAGATCATGAAGAAAGAGTTTAAGTTTATCCGGATCATCAAATGAATGTGACCGACCATTGTGTGTAATTTTACAAAGGGACGGATGTAGAATGCCATATTGGATGTTAAGCTGTCTCATCTGAGGTCAAAGAGCAAGAAATTCTTTACGACGGGCGTTTGTAGCATTAGATAAATCTTGTGATATGAAGATATTGTGGCCCGACCAGATAAGACGGCGCTTAAGTCTTACAGCTTTCAGAACTTGCATAAGCTCAGTGAATTCCAAAAAAAGCATTATGATACCACGCGGTTTATTAGCAGAAGGATGAAGACGACCCAGCCGATGTGCTCTTTGTATATTAAGAGGAGTTGACAATGACTGAAGATCCAGTAGCTCTGGAAGAAATTTCTGTAGAAATGCCACCATGTCAGGACCTTCAATATTCTCCGGAAGACCATAAAGGCGCAGGTTATTTCTACGATTGCGATTTTCAAGATCCTCTGTATGTATTTTTAACTTGTGGATTTCTTGTTCCAACGTTGGGATCTTAGAGGAAACATCTTGCAAGTCGCTTACGCGCTGTTCAAGGTCCAAAACTTTTCCTTCCATGACCATCCATCTCTCCTCAATTTGTTTGAGCTTTTCATTGGTTGCTGACATAAAAGGTTGAACGCCACGCACCTCATCTAATATAGAGTCAAGAACAAGATTTTGCGAGGAGAGGATAGGAGACGGTGGATCATTTTTGTGTCTTTTTGGTTTAGTGCCAGAGGAGTAAGATCTAGCAGTATGAGGATCACTAGCCATACTGATGACGAAATGCACCACTGGATGAGGTAATATATAAAGATAGAAAAAGCAATTTGCCGTAATACAAAAAGACAGGAGCACTGAGTAGTGGTACAGACTGTGGTGAGTATTCTGTGGTCAGGCTCCTTCTGTTATGGCTATCACTTATCCAGACGTGTGGTGCAACATACAGCTCATTTCTGATATGGAGCATATAACACCTGGCAGCACAAGCAACCAACCGCCAGTAGAGCAAAAGAAGTAAGATTGACCCTTACAGCATAGTAAAAAATAATTGAGTCTCTAGTCCAGGGTAGCACCTCCAATTCAAAGGCATTCTGAGCTGGAGCTGTACGTTAAAAGTCACCTGAAGCATAGAAATCGGCAGTCATGAAGACGCGAGCGCCGCAATGTAAAATGGCGGGCGCCCGTGACTTGCTGAGGTGCAAACACCGCCACGACGTACGGGCTCGCCTCTGGCGAAATAACCTCGCAAAGCGGAACTGGGACTCACCGCAACAATGCCAAGCACAAACCGTCATCCGAAATCAGAAAATAAAGGCTGCAGGCGATTCTCAACAGTAACGAAGTCCCGTTGCAATGCGGAGCTTACATCGGGTCCGCCATTACGCCTCGGTGCGCAGATCACGCCCCCCGGGATTCCATTTTAAAGAGAGCTGCAAATGCACCATCTCTCTTTCCTTCTGTGCGTGCTCTACTTTATTAATTTTAACTAATCCTATGGCCGAAGTGGTTGACTTTGGAAATAGCCTTTCATAGAGGTTTCTCTGAGTCTCTCATTCAAGTTGTATCAGTGGGCCTCTGTCTCTTAAGATGACACAACGTTCCTGGGCTAGAAAATCATAGTTTTGCAATTCGCTTCTTTGCCTTTGTTAGATGGCATCTTGAATCAGAAGAGGCAGTGATGACCCAGTAAAGTAAATTCACTACTCATGCCAATTCCAGGTTTTTTCAGGAGAATGATGACTTTGCAATTACTCTGTAGCAGTCCACTGCTAGGCTCCTTGCTGCATGGGACCGCTGCTAACCCAATGAACACATCTCTGCCTTTCTTCATGGCCAGAACACCTATCAGTTTAAAAGTATCCCTACGGGTGCTCTGGTTTGCATAAGAGCTCCGTGTTTGCTTCTCTTCATGGCACAGGAAAATATTTTTTGTTAAAAGTCACCAGAAGCATAGAAAGCGGCAGTCATGAAGACGCGGGCGCCGCGATGTAAAATGGCGGGCGCCCGTGAGGTGAAAACACCGTCATGGCGTACGGGCTCGCCTCTGGAGAAATAACCTTGCAAAGCGGTACTGGGACTCACCGCAACATTGCCAAGCACAAACCGCCTTCCGAAATCAGAAAATAAAGGCTACAGGTTCTTAACAGTAACGAAGTCCCGCTGCAATGCGGAGCTTACATCGGGTCCGCCATTACGCTTCGGCGCGCAGACCACGCCCCCCGCAGATCATATTTTTAAACTTGAAAAACGCAATTGTAAAAGAAAAAAACATATTTCAAATTACTGTGCAAATGTGATTGAAAAATTAACTCTATTAGCGCTGGAACGCGCAAAACAATGGGAGAGCAGAGGCAGAAATCAGAAACAATTGAAAGAATGTGTTGACATGAAGCAATGCCCTTACTCCTGTTATAGTGCACGCTGAAACACACAATAATTAAATACTTTAGGAAGAGGTGAACACCGCAAATGGAATTATACCCACGTAAGCCAGCTACCTTCCTAATGCACAAGAACTCAATGCTGCCTCTGCTCGTCACGCTGTGACCTCGCTGCACAGCATAGTCTTTTGTGTGTGAGGAGAAGCCTTTCCCTGTAATATAGATGTCTTGTTTGGCATAGAGCTGGAGTGGGTGTCAATAAACACTGATGAGCACCTCGGTGCGCACTTCCCTTCATAAGATAAGTGGAAGAGAGGACGTTAATTCCTGTTTTTATTCTGGGAATCACTATGGTCTGTTGCCACATGGAGAGCAGTGAAACTTGAGATGAAATGCAAGGAGGGAATAAACTGTACCTCAAATCAAGTTGGAAGACCCAGAACGGTTGTAATTTGAGGCACGTGAATTTACATTTTGTGGCTGCCTTGCACAGCAGCGCGCTCTCTGTAAGGGTAACAACGTCCAACTGCTTACTGCTGTGGAGATGCGTGCTCAGGTCTACGATGCCTTTAAGCTCCCACATCAAGAAGGTCAAGGCAGCCAACGCGGCCGCGAAGCCAGGGGAGAAGCTGTGCAGTGCCGACGGGAGTAACAGCTTCAAGCCTGCCGTGAAGAAGAGCAGCAGCAGCGGCGACTGTTTCAAGGGCTGTCCGCATGGGCCGTCTGAAAAGTGGACCAGAGCGCGCAAGTCCATTTAAAGTAAACAAAGATGGCATCGGGATGTCCAGGCTAGCGTGTGTGCACATGTGTCTGTCCGTGCTCGTGCATTTTTTTGTTCCTCCGTATGCGTGCACATCTAGCTTTCGAATCTGAATCGATTACAAAAGGCCCTCACATGGCGAGGGCAGCGCTGCACGCCTGCTAACGCCAGGCGAGACCTAAAAAAAAGCAAAGTCACTATAAAGAGCAAAACAGGTATAAAATGCTACTAACTGTAAAACCTTCGTCAGAAGAACAAAGAATTACTACACACCTAACATTGGAATTCGGGAGACAGTGTGAAAATATTTTTATCAAGGGACAAAAAGCCAGCTTCATAATTCATGGAAGGTTCTGTGATGAATGTGCAGGACCACTGACAGCTAGGTATACAGGCAACAAGGTACTGGAATGTCAAAACTTGTGGCATGCTAAGAGGTGAAAAATGGGTGTAAAGTCAGAACACAACGGTGGAGATTTACAGGGGCTCTGTTTAAGGGTTGCAGAACAATGCACTGTGCAAATCGTTCAGTAAAAGGTAGGTAAAAACAGGAGAACGAAGAGCGACCACATTACAGCTCACCTTTGTAGTGCAATCGCTAATATGATGTAGTGGTGGTGCACTCTTAGTGTGGCACAGCACCAAAAAAAATAGAATTGCACCCTTATCAGCTGGTAACTGAAAATTACCAAATGTTTGGTATAAAGTGGTAGCTAACAGTAATTTGATACATTTTTCCAAGGGTAGACCAAATCAAGAGCCAACATCCAGTAGAATCAAATCCCTCCCACAGTGTATTACATCCTGGAAGTCGGGCAGAGCACCGGTCACCACTGTCCAGTTTTAAAGTATGAGTGCAATATCTGTTAGAGAACCAAAAAAGAAGTAAGGCTTTTAGTAGATTCACCATGTTGCATTCTGTGATCTTAAAATCAGCCAGAACAATCATAGACAACGTCACAGGATTCCGAGATAGACAAAACTAAGATGAGCTCATCTGCTTCACCATGCGAGACAACATGCAGCCATCTCCAGGAGAACACTCAACATGCAGCCATCTCCCATCAGAACACTCAACATGCAGCCATCTCTTATCAGAACACTCAACATGCAGCCATCTCCCATGAGAGAACACAATGTGCTGTGAAATCCCATGAGAAAACACAAGCTGCTATCTCCCACGAGAAAACCCAATATGCAACCAACTACCATGAGAAAACCCAACAAGTTGCTATCTCCCATGAGAAAACTCAACATGCAACTATCGCCCATGAGAAAACTGTGCAAACAAATCACAGACAGGTGTTCCACCACGAAAATCTAGGTTTCTCTTTCTGAAACCGAAACCAACCTCTTACCCTTTGGCAGTTTAGCTGTATATACATTTCCTCAACCAAAAACAAACAAATCGCCTTGGCCCTACCAACCGCTGTTACAAACAAGCTATGCTGATTGATGACAATTACTGTAAAACAAATGGATAGTTATAATGTGCACCTCACCGAGTTCATTTATTTTCAAAAGATTCCCCTTTTCTTTCACACTTAGTCACGGGTATTGGGATTAAGTCACAGGATGGAAGGAGTGCGAACCAAAAGAGGATTAGAAATTGTGATCCGTTTACAATCCTCCCTCGCTCTGCCCATTAACCCCTTCGCCGCGGCACGAATTCCGCCGCGGCGCTGGGGGGGTTCGGGGTCAGCGCGGCGCCGCCATGCTCGTGACGGAACCACGCCGTCATGAGTCACGGGCGAGCTGTGCTCATGACGGAGTGGTTCCGTCACGACTCCGCCCACTTGCATTGTTCGCCCGCACAGGCGGGGAATCAGTGCCGTGTCGGCGGAGAGGCCGCCAACGGCCGCAGCATGACGGAACCACTCCGTCATGAGCACACGTCGCCCGTGGCTCATGACGGAGTGGTTCCGTCATGAGCAGGCAAAGGGTTAAGACGGCGGTTGACAAACGAATGCACGCGTGAGAGAGGAAAGTGGCAAGATGGGGAGAAAAGCTCAGGGCTGAGATGACGGCGGGAAACGTGCACGCTCATGGAGTGCTTCACAAAAAAGAAACATATTTCCCGAACAGCTGACACTGGAGGAAGAACAAAAGCAGCCACTCAGAGAGGGGGCAAACAAACAGGCTATGGACGGGCTAACAAATAAAAACAATGAATAAAAACCAAGAAAATATAAGTAACAAAACAAATAGCTAATGAAAACCAATGTGTAGAGATGCTTTCCAGGCAAGCTGGCAATATGCCCCTAATAAATCTGCACAGTCTGGCAGGTTTTGACCCTATAAGAGCTGAGCTATGGGGTTAAACAAGCATTGGCCGCGCGGCCGTGAAAACGACAGGGCTGCGCGGCTCGTGAAAGTGAAAGTGATCGCGGACGCGATCAAGCACGGCAGAGGTAAGACACATGGCGGCTGCGCGCGTGCACGCTCACGTGCACGCAAGCTTTAGGCCACAGGCAGCACTTTGAAACCTTGTACACTAAGGTGGCGATCACGATCCGGTAAAAAAATTCCCCGTATGACTTGTATCCGGTCTTTTTACCGTATGAATCGTACAAGTGCCGTACAAACTGCCAATTACGATTCGCATGGGAAAAAGTCCATACGAATCGCATTGGGAATTATTCCCCACATGTCCTCAGGTCGGAAAATGTGTCCGACACGTCCACGGACGATTTACCGTACAAATGTGAAAAGTGAAGTCCGACCGCGGAATTACGATCCATCCCGTGCGTCCGATGTTACAACCGTATGGAAAAAACACCGTCCGCACCGAACTCCCATAGCAACCATGGAGACATGTGCCCGCATACGCGCCCAACACTCCCCCCAGCCCTCCTATGTACGAGTCGAATCCCCACCCGTGTATGTACACCCGTGTATGTACGGACCGTACCCTCACCCGCGTACGCATGGAGCATACCCCCACCCCAACAGTGTATGTACGACCCGTACCCCCACCCCAATCGTGTATGTACGACCCGTACCCTCACCCGCGTACGTATGGAGCGTACCCCCACCCCAACAGTGTATGTACGACCCGTACCCCCACCCCAACCGTGTATGTACGACCCGTACCCTCACCCGCGTACGTATGGAGCGTACCCCCACCCCAACAGTGTATGTACGACCCGTACCCCCACCCCAATGTGTATGTACGACACGTACCCTCACCCGCGTACGTATGGAGCGTACCCCCAACAGTGTATGTACGACCCGTACCCCCACCCCAACCGTGTATGTATGACACGTACCCTCATCTGCGTACGTATGGAGCGTACCCCCACCCCAACGGTGTATGTACGACACGTACCCTCACCCGCGTATGCATGGAGCGTACCCACACCCCAACCGTGTATGTACGGACCATACCCCCACCCCAACCGTGTATGTACGACACGTACCCTCACCCGCGTATGCATGGAGCGTACCCCCACCCCAACCGTGTATGTAGGGACCGTACCCCCACCCCAACTGTGTATGTACGACACGTACCCTCACCCGCGTATGCATGGAGCATACCCCCACCCCAACCGTGTATGTACGGACCGTACCCCCACCCCAACCGTGTATGTACGACACGTACCCTCACCCGCGTATGCATGGAGCGTACCCCCACCCCAACCGTGTATGTACGGACCGTACCCCCACCCCAACCGTGTATGTATGGACCGTACCCTCACCCGCGTACGTATGGAGCGTACCCCCACCCCAACTGTGTATGTACGACACGTACCCTCACCCGCGTATGCATGGAGCGTACCCCCACCCCAACCGTGTATGTACGACACGTACCCTCACCCGCGTATGCATGGAGCATACCCCCACCCCAACAGTGTATGTATGACCCGTACCCTCACCCGCGTACGTATGGAGCGTACCCCCACCCCAACAGTGTATGTACGACCCGTACCCCCACCCCAACCGTGTATGTACGGACCATACCATCACCCGTGTACGTATGGAGCGTACCCCCACCCCAACCGTGTATGTACAACACGTACCCTCACCCGTGTATGCATGGAGCGTACCCCCACCCCAACTGTGTATGTACGGACCGTACCCCCACCCCAACCGTGTATGTACGACACGTACCCTCACCCGCGTATGCATGGAGCGTACCCCCACCCCAACCGTGTATGTACGGACCGTACCCCCACCCCAACCGTGTATGTACGACACGTACCCTCACCCGCTTATGTATGGAGCGTACCCCCACCCCAACAGTGTATGTACGACCCGTACCCTCACCCGCGTTTGCATGGAGCGTACCCCCACCCCAACCGTGTATGTACGGACCGTACCCCCACCCCAACCGTGTATGTACGACACGTACCCCCACCCGCGTATGCATGGAGCGTACCCCCACCCCAACATTCTAAGTACGGAGCGCACCCCAGGCCCCAACACCAGCACCTTCACCCAACATCGCGCATGTACGAATCGTACCAAGCTAGACACAAGGACAGCACTGTACAACAAAATTCCCCAAGTACACACCATACACACGCTAAAAACGCACATACACAACCAGGACAAAGCAAAACAACACAAGAATACACCATTCGAATGGCACAAAGCCACAAAACATGTCCAACAAGCACAAAAACAACACATTCACTGACCTGCAACTGCCAAAATCCCAAACAGAGGCCCAAAACACAACCACTCCTTATAACACACCCACCCAAACTTCAAACACAGCCACACCCACCAATGGACCAATAAAAAGGGCCCACACACACAAACCATGAGCCTTTGCAACAGACTCACTGCTGCCAGACCCCACAGACAACCTACAGCACCATACTAGAACCATTACTACACCTTACACTTGCACACCTTCACACAACCACCTTCACAAACACCCCCTCATCACATTCACACACACACCTGCACAACCACACCCACACACCCACAACCATCCACACACCCCCCCCACCATCCACACCCACACCCCTCACCATGCCCACTAACAAGAATCCAAAGTTCACTAGCCGCGAGTTGGAGGTCCTTGTCGACGAAATCCTCAGAGTCTAGCCACACCTCTTTGGAACATTGGTCAAACAGACCTGCATGACCAAAAAAACAGCCATGTGGCAGAGGATTGTTGATGCTGTGAATGCTGTTGCGGCCACCAGAAGGACCAGGCATGAATGCCAAGCCAGGTGGGACAATCTGCGGAGGAGGGTCTGAGCCAAAATGACCGACGACCACAACCAGGCCAACGTCACTGGAGGAGGGCCGCCCCGCAGACCCGTACACTACCATCCCTGGGAGGAGAGGGTGATGGCCATACTGCCGGTGGTGTCAGTGGACGGATTAGAAGGACTCCGAGACCCGGGTGAGTACACAAACAACTCACCTCACATGGGGGGAACGTCATCCACAACCAAACTCACAAACAGGCACGCAACCACCCCAAGCTATCGCATGACTCAACCACACTCCATGAACACGCACATGCCACTGGCGCCACCATGCCCCATGCACCCAGCTGGACAATGCAAAGTCACAGGCCACAGAAAACACCAACACAAGACACGGTAAGCCGGATGGCGGGAGTGTGGGCCACAAAAATCACATAGTGCAACTCAGAAGCAGACAACAATGCCCCCTGCCCATATGGCCTAGGTCACAGCCAGACAAAAAGTGTGTCCCCACACAGGGAAGACTTGCCAGCAAATGGCGGACGCCTTGCATTAACACATGGGGGTGACGGCACGTTTTTGCACATGACAGCAACTAATGAACAGCCAACACTGTGAAAGAGTGGCAGCACACACCACCACAGCAGCAGCGCAGACACAGACACTACACCCAATGGGTGCCTGCAGATCAGAAACAAACTCACATGACCAAGCCAAGGGCCAGTTAAAGATCTGCAAAAAGTGTGTGCCTAGGAAGCTGGGCGCAGGTGACAGAGGGTGACACACAGAGGGAGGGAGAGGGGGAGAGAGAGGGAGGGAGACACAGGGAGACGGACAGAGGGAGGAGGCTGACACACAGAGGGAGGGAGAGGGGGACAGAGAGGGAGTGAGAAAGGGACACACAGGGAGACCAATTCAGCCTTGGGGGGTGTGGGCATGTCTGCTCGTCAGCAGGTGGACTGTGTGCATGTAGACAAGGGTGGCCAGTGCCTGAATCCCCCCTCTTCTCCATGGCAAAACACTGGGCCATGTCTCAACCTGTGCACAAGCACAACAACAGCTACCTGCATTATCTAAGTGTGTGGAACAACTCCATGTGCCCACGTACAGTGCAACACAGAAGGCGCCAATGCATGGCTTGCCACACCTGCTCACTCCACTGCTGACTGCAGTCACAATTGACGCAGCAAGTAAGACTGTGCCACACATAGGTAAAGTCGCAAAAGCTGTGGCCAAGGGACATACCCATGCACAAGTGCACTGTGAGTGGAATGCAAGACATATCCAAATTCCCAGAGGAAATGTGCCAACTTAGAAACCAATGAAACATGGATGTTGCATGGAACAAAATTAACATTGTCTCTCTCACACACAGGTCAACGTCATGGATCACCCCCCAACACTGGGGGGGAAGACTCACAGGACCCGGCTCGGCGGGATGACGGACCCACCGGCAGCGACGACTCTCACCACTCTGTGGACGAACCCGACCCCGACCAACCTGGCCCCTCTGGTGTCCAACCACCTGCAGCACCTGCGTCAGGTACAACTGGGCCAACCACCACCCCCACTCCTGCCACATACCAGGAGACACCCAGGATCCCTGCCCCACCACCACAATGCAGCCAGGCTGGCTAGGAGGGACACGGTGTACCGGGCACCCAGGAGGAGGCAGGCGACAACGCCAATGCCACCCCTCAGGGGTCCCGGAGACCCGATGTGCCCACAAGGGCAGGCCAGGTGCAAGTGGGCAGGGGTGGTGGGAGTGGAGGACGGCGGAGGCGCGAGCCTGACCAGTTGGCTGCGGAACCGGTATATTCCCATGTCAGAAACTTCCTGGAGACATACCGGCAGGACACCACGGGCATGGCCCAGGTTGTGTCCATCCTCGAGGAGATCAAGACCCAGCAGGCCCAGCAACATGCGGAGCAACATGCCTGTCTACTGCGACACCAAGGGCGGATGGAGGACAGACAGGCTGAGCTCGTGACGGTGTTCACGGGAATTCACAGTACACTCCGTCGGATAGCCGACAACATGGGCAACCCTCCCTGTGCCATCAGGCGTAGAACATCACCACCCACAGGGAGGGATCAGGAGGAGGAGGAGGAGACATCCGACGGAGCATCCCAAACATCGTCACGGCCTGCTTCTGAGGGTCCCCGTAGGAGGGCGGGTCGTCCACCGAAAAGACCATGAGGGTCGGCGCAACAGCACCATCTCCCAGGACACCTGGCCTGGCACCTGGCCCACTGGAGCAACAGCAGCACAGCAGCAAAATACATTCTCTGCCACATGGACTTGCTGGTCACTGTCTGACCAATGTTGACAAAGACTGTGGCATGGACTCTGAGGATTTCAAATGGCAAGGACACCAACTCCCCTAGTGAACTTTGGATTCCACACACCCGGAAAGCCCCTCATGTCATACCCCCCCCCCGTACCCCAACCAAAATAAAAAGTTATACACCATAAAGAGAAGATGCCTACATTTTGCATTATTACCTTACATGTGTCTTGTAAAGTCTAACCATGCCTGAGTTCTCATTTGACTTCAACCATCCACACCCTGGGGCCTGAGTCTGGCACAGGACACACATGGTCACATTGTATTAGGCAAGACAGACATGGAGCACCATACACACCCGTGATGGGCCCAACCAGCTGAGGGGGTGGCCGCACAACCGTGCCGACAGACATTTTGAGTACAGCGACAGCCATGCGCAGAGGTCAGGGATCATGTGGAGTGTCCTGTGGGACACCCAGGTATGTGTGGACAGGTGGCAGAACCATGTCCTGCAAGCTTGAGTCAGGTGGATGCAGAGAATGGTGGCCTGGCCAACGTTGGATGCATGGGGATGGCACATGTCACAATACCCACACAGTCATGGACATCATGCACAATACACAGTCTAATCCCACACAAACAGCTTGCATCTTGCTACTCTACACATAGACACATAGCCACTATCACGGAAAACCATGCCAGACATGCCGGATGCACCGTGGCAACACACCAGCATTGACTGAGAAGAGGCACCTTGGAGGCATAGGGACACCTTTATTAGTCATGTATTCGGGATTGCAGAGGCAACTCGGAGTACACATGAACGGGTCATGTGGAGTAACATGTGGGTCCAACACTGGAACCCCCCTTCTGCAGCACAAATGCGTGATAGCCATGGAACTGGCACACAAGTGTCGGCTAACAGCTAAACACCCCCTGCTGCTCACGGAGAGACTGCCATACACCATTGATCCACTGATGTGGAAGTCCCACCCCATGTCAAGCCAATGCAAACAGTATGTGTCCGAGGGCAGTGTAACACACATTGATGCCATCATCACAATCCATAATCCCATCACTGATAACTGTCAACAAGTCTGACCATCTATTCAGGTGTACCCAGCTGCATGTCATGTGTCCCATGGTGATGCGACATGTCTGCAGAGGAACCAAACATCGACAGGGGCAGTGTGCATACATCGTAAACAACTGCCACACCCAATACACCCCTGATGCATCCCTTACCCTAAGGAGACTTCCAAACTTGTCCGTGCGTGTAACGCTGAGTCAGCACACGATGACGTGTCCATGAGGAATAGCAGTGCCACAACAATGCAACCAGCAGACGGCATGCGCAAGTACCTGGGGATGACACACAAGAAGTCAGCCACAAAAAGCACAGCCACTTGCATGTGCATGTACTCGACACATGTAAGGATGACAACATGCTAGGTCACAATTATGACTGGGGAAATACACTCATCACTGGCACCATCACTCCAGTGACACATCCACACACACCTCTGACTCATGTGCCATACATGCAGATGGACACACACATCGCAACACATGCCACACGGGGACCAATGCGTGCACACACAGACACTGGTACTCACCACTAAGCAAAGAAGTCGCGTATGAGCCGCGTCCGGATGTCCTCTTGCGGAACCACATCCTCCACATCACTAGCCCCATTGCCAAGACCTTGGTCCTCCACGGGTGGATGGTCCTGTTCATCTTGATCCAGGATGAGTGGCACAGCTTTCTCAACTGCCATGTTGTGCAGCATGCAGCACACTATGAAGATTTTGCAGACCTTCGCCGGGGCATATGGGAGGGCGCCGCCGGTCTTGTGGAGGCATCTGAATCGGCTCTTCAGGAGGCCAAATGTCCTCTCTATCACTCGCCTTGTCCGGCCATGGGCGGTGCTGTAGCGGAGCTGGGCCGGCGTGATGGGGTTGCGGAGAGGTGTGATCAGCCATGGCATGTTGGGATAGCCAGCGTCCCCTACATGGAAAGCACATGGACATAAGTAGGACAGGAGAAGCGGTCGTGCTGGAAGTCTACGCAAAATACAGGACAGACAGAGTGTACCCACCAACAACACATGCTCGTTCGTTGCGCAGCTGCGTCATCATTTCAGGCACCCTGCTACGCCTCATGATGTAGGCATCGTGTGCTGATCCTGGAAAACGAGCACAGACATGTGAAATCACCATGTTGGACAGACACACCACAAGGGCATTGATGGAGTGGAAGTGCTTGCGATTCCTGTACGCTACCTCCTGTGCCTGTGGTGGTACCAAAGCCACATGTGTCCCATCTATGGACCCAATGACATGGGGCATCCCTCCCAGGGCATAGAATCCACGCTTGACCCCAGTCAACATTTCAGGGGTTGGGAAATGGATGTACTCATCCAGGTGAAGCAACATGGCCTCTAAGAAATCATGCAGCACACGGCAGAACATGCTCTGGGACATGCCACCAACATGAGCTATGGTATTTTGAAAGGTACCCGTGGCAAGAAAATGTAGGGCTGCCATTACCTTCAGCTTAGGTGTCAGTGCCGTAGGATACCTGTGCAGCGGTTGCAGGTGTGGTGCCAGCCTCGCCGTCAACTCCACAATCAACGGTTGGGGGAAGCGGTAGCACCGGATACAGTCATTCTCACGCATGTCAGCCAAGTCCGGAATTGCTCGGGGAAGAGGCGGCGCTCTGCAGTAATTTGGAAGTGACAAGGAAGAGTGAGTGCACTACAACAACAATTTTTTGGTGCTGAGCACATGTTAATCTGTCAATACACATATGCGACATACGGAGTCAGGTATGTGCCACATGCCCTGGACACGTATGGCTGCCAGGTGACACTCCTACCAAGACCCAGCTACACACGGAGATTGTGAACCTCCACATGCCATGGCATGGGATTAGCTGTGTCCCAGTGTAAGTGAACAGCCAGACGCAACACAGGAGTGATGTTGGACCCGGCCTCGTAGAATGGCCCTCCGTGCCCCCGCACCACCGCAACCTGGTGCCTGCAGCCCAAGCACGCGGCCCAGCCGACCTTTCCCACCAGGACACCCGCACCAACCCCGGACATCCCCGTCCATGGCCTCTCTCCTTTCGGCCACCCCGGGCCCGCGTGCCCACTCCCTGCAACAAGATGGCCGCCCGGCTCCAGCGCGACCCGGGCCTCGAGGCGCCACTCCGGCTGGAGGACATCACGCTTCCAGGGGATGAGAGGGGGAGGAGCAGTTTCTATCGCACCTCTGAACTCCCCTGGGACGATGGGTTTCGATCGGCCCTCCGGCCTCCCTGCGGGCTGGCTCCGTGCCTGCTGGGTGTCTGGGACTCCTCCCGACCCGGCCCTGAAAGGATCAAAAGACAATAGCAGGAAATCCCGACAAGCGGCCCCCAGGTGACAAGACCCCTGCCTGCGCAGACTCCGGACATCAAAGCGGGGTCGACCTATAACAAGGGGTGCTCTGAGACTGTCTGGCAGATTCGACGCTGGAACAACGAGAGCCTGCTGACGTGGTCGCGGCTCCTGGAACTTGAACCTACCTGAGCCCTGCTGAGTGACTCGCGGCTCCCTGAAGATCGTAAGACCTCCGAACTTGAACCTGAGCCCTGCTGAGTGACTCGCGGCTCCCTGAAGATCGTAAGACCTCCGAACTTGTACCTGAGCCCTGCTGAGTGACTCGCGGCTCCCTGAAGATCGTAAGACCTCCGAACTTGTACCTGAGCCCTGCTGAGTGACTCGCGGCTCCCTGAAGATCGTAAGACCTCCGGACTTGTACCTGAGCCCTGCTGAGTGACTCACGGCTCCCTGAAGATCGTAAGACCTCCGAACTTGTACCTGAGCCCGCTGAGTGACTCGCGGCTCCCCCAGACTCTCACGGTCCCGCCGGACCCCGACTCCGACCACGTATCCCCCAGCTCGAGGATTGTGAGCTGTGCGCCGGATACGTCCCTGCTTTGAACCGTTACCAGAGACAGTCCCGCTACCCCCTACCTTTCCGAGACTCTTGAGCCCGTGCTCACCTGGTACATATTTGCAGTGATACCTATTTGATAAAGCTTGTTTTCTGAGAATACCCAGTGTGGTCTCTCTGTGTCGTGTGGTGCCAGAAGTACGATCCTAGTTGCGAGATTCCTCCCCCTGGGGAATCTCTCGCCAGTGCCCTGCTATAATACTACACGGGTGGGACTCAGGGTAGTCAGGACCCCCTTCCGGGCTCCTCTGAGGTCGCCGTCTAACATTGGTGGCAAGCGACGGGATTCGGGCCCATCACCTAGAGATCGTACAGTGAACAACGGACGCACGACCAACAAAGATGGCAGAAGGAAGCGCCATGAGCTCCGCAGAAACCAACGCCAACAGAGTGTTCCAGGTGGAGCATCTGGAAGAATACACACACAAAGAGCTAAAACAATTTTGCAAAGAACTTAAAATCGCTACCACTGGCCTCAACACTAAGGAAGACTTGCAGAAAGCACTGAAAACTTGGGTGGAGACCGGGGATATCCCGCCTGGAAGGCACGGGGGAGCGCCCCGACGAAGCCGAACCCCCTCCAAGTGAAAGCAGCGACAATCAGGTGCGAGGCATGGTAGCAGACGGGGGCCTATCCCCGGGAGAACTCGCGGACAGAGAGAGAAGCCGCAGTCATGAACTCGAGTTAGCCAAACTCAAAATCGAGGGCGAATTGAAGTTAGCGGAGAAAAAGCTAGCGGTAGAGCAAATGCGCGTACAAGGCGAACTGGAAGAAAAGAAGCTCCAACGGGAGCACGAAGGAAGAAAGCTCCAACTAGAGCACGAACGCAGCTTAAAAGAACTCGAGCTCAAGGCCCGAAATGAGGACGGGAGACCCTCGGGGAACCAAGAGACGGCCCCCCCAGCGGAACAGAAGGTCCACATCCCCAAGGATGTGGTCAAAGAATATTATAAAAACGATGACATTCAGCAATGGTTTCGGGCCTACGAGGTCGCCATGACCTCTCATCGGATTCCACAGAAGGACTGGGGGGCGGGGTTGTGGGGGCGGTTTCTGAGCGAAGGAAGGGACACCCTGCTCGACCTACCCCTCTCCCTGCAGACCTCCTACAGCCACATGAAAGAGGCTCTCCTCACAAGATACGGCCTCACCCCAGAAATGTACCGCCAACGGTTCCGGGACTGCAGGAAGATCCCGGGCACCACCTGGGTGGAGTATGTAAACTTTTTTAGTCGGGCCTTCGATGGGTGGGTCAAGGGCAGCAAGGTCACCACCCTTGCCGAACTCACTGATCTCATGTTATGGGAACATCTGGCTGCGAACTGCTTCGTAGAGCTACGTCAACATCTGCTGGATAGCAAGCTCACAGATCCCCGGAAGCTGGCTGTGGAGGCCGACCGCTGGACCAACACCCGGGTCTCCCGGGGCATGGTAGGAGAGTACCCCCGAACCAGTCAGGGACCACCACGCCAGAGAGGGGGAGGGAACCAGGGAGGGCCGAGAGAGTCCCAGCCTAGCCCCCCGAAGACACCACCTCCACCTTTCCCGGCGCCCCCCCCACCAGTAACAGGGCCCCCTGGGAGACGAGGACACCGGGTGACCGTCACATGTTTTCGTTGCCAGAAACCCGGGCACTACGCCAATGACCCAGAGTGCCCCATGGCCACCCAAGTCACCCCTGCGAGACAGATAGCCAACGTAGCCCTGGGGGAGGAGGTTGAGGAAGCCGAGGAGTGGGAACCCGCCGCTATGGCCCTAGTATCCCTGGGAGATAGGGAAATGATCCCTGGTAGCCTCCTACCGTCCAACACACAGAAATATGGGCAGCTCGTCAAGATCAATGGCCACCAGGTAGAGGCCCTGCGGGACACCGGGGCCAGTATCACCGGTGTCCTCAGGCACCTAGTTCCCGAGGAGCAGATCCTCCCCAATGTCTTTTGCCCCGTAATATCTGCAGACAATAGGGAAATTATGTGTCAGGTAGCCCTGGTGCCATTTGAGTGGGGAGGGGTGATAGGTAAACTCAAGGTGGCCGTAAGAACCTCCCAGCCGGTCGACTGCCTCTTAGGGAACGACCTGGAGAGTTCTCCCTGGAAGCACGTAGAGCGCAAGGCCCACCTAGGAATGATGGGACTCCCCGAGTGGGTGTGTGCCACCACCCGATCTATGACAGCCCGACTCACTCCCCGGAGAGAAGTCGAGGGCACCCCGGTCAAAGAAGCCCGTACCGTCCCCGCCGAGGGTCCTCCCGTTCCCGCATCGGAAGGGTCCGTCGCCAGCGACGAACCCGCACCATCCGACCCCGCCCCGGTCCCCGAGTTGGGGGATCTACCCGAGTTGGCCCATTGGCGCCACGAGGGCGGGCCCACCCGGGAAGAATTTTGCAGGGAGCAAGCCACCTGTCCTTCCCTGGTCGGACTGCGGCGCCAGGCCGAGGGCCAAGCCGCAGGTGACCAGACCGGAACGCACCGAATCTATTGGGAGAATAACATCCTGTATAGTGAGCAGAAATCAGTGGAGCTGGGATCCGGACGGGTACTGGTGGTACCCCTCCGCTTCCGGGATTTCCTCCTGGGCTTAGCCTACGATGTCCCCCTCGCCGGTCACCTGGGTCAGGACAAGACCTACAGCCGTCTCGTGACCCATTTTTATTGGCCTAAGATGAAAGCAGCGGTAGAGGCACACTGCAAGTCCTGCCCCACGTGCCAAGCCAGTGGGAAGAGTGGGGGGAAGCGCAAGGCTCCCCTCCAACCCTTCCCGGTCGTCAGTACCCCCTTCGAACGAGTCGGAATCGACATCGTGGGGCCACTGGACCCCCCCACCTCCCAAGGGCACCGTTTCATCTTGGTCCTAGTAGACCACGCCACCCGCTATCCAGAGGCTATTCCCCTGCGCACCATTACGGCCCCCGTGGTGGGCCGGGCCCTGATGGGGATCTTTTCCAGGGTGGGTTTCCCCCGCGAGGTCGTGAGCGATCGTGGCACTAATTTTATATCAAGGTATATGACGTCCCTGTGGCAACAATGTGGGGTGTCCTATAAGTTCACCACCCCGTACCATCCCCAAGGGAACGGCCTAGTAGAGAGGTTTAATAGGACTTTGAAAGGGATGATCGCTGGCCTAGAAGAGCCCCTCCGGCGTAAGTGGGACGTCCTGCTCCCCTGCCTCTTGTTCGCTTACCGGGAGGTCCCCCAGAAGTCCTTAGGGTTCAGCCCGTTTGAATTACTCTATGGGCACCCCGTCCGAGGTCCCCTCAGTTTTGTTAAGGAAGGGTGGGAGGCAGCACCCCAGACCCCCCCCCGAGATGTGTTCCAATATGTCCTGGCCCTCCGGAACCAGACCAGGAGGTTCCGAGAACTGGCCGAGGCCAACCTGGAGGCGAGTCAAGAAGAAATGAAGCGCTGGTACGACCAGAATGCTACTCTGGTCGAGTTCCAGCCGGGCCAGCAGGTGTGGGTCATGGCCCCCGTGAAGCCTGGCGCTCTCCAGGACCGATGGACTGGGCCCTACAAAGTGGTTGAGAGGAAGAGTCAAGTCACCTACTTGGTGGACGTCCAGTCGCCTCGGGATCCCCTCCGGGTCCTGCACGTGAACCGCCTCAAGCCTCACTTCGTGCGGACAGAACTGAGCCTCCTGCTGGCCACCGATGACGGGGCCGAAGATGAGTCGGATCCCCTCCCGGACTTCCTGTGTGTCAAGGAGCAGGATGGCTCCGTGGAGGGAGTGAACCTCTCCCCAGCCCTCACTGCCCAGCAACAAGCGGACTGCCGCCAGCTCCTCAGACAATTTTCCGACCTCTTCTCCCTGACCCCCCGGGTCACCAACTGGTGTGTTCACGATGTGGACACCGGGGACAGCCCGCCGGTGAGACACCGAGCCTACTGGGTGCCTGACCGGGTCCGGTCCTGCATTCAAGCTGAAGTCTCGAAGATGTTGACCCTGGGGGTGATCGAGCCCTCTGACAGTCCCTGGGCCAGCCCCGTGGTCCTGGTTCCGAAGGCAGCAGCCCCCGGTGTCGCCCCCGAGCTCCGGTTCTGCGTGGATTACCGGGGGCTCAATGACGTTACCCGAGCCGATGCCCACCCCATTCCACGAGCCGACGAGCTCATTGACCGACTAGGGGCCGCCCGGTTCCTCAGCACTTTCGACCTCACCTGCGGCTACTGGCAGATTGCGCTCACCGAAGGGGCCAAGGAGAGGTCTGCTTTCTCCACCCCCGATGGGCACTACCGCTTCTGCGTGATGCCCTTCGGGATGAAAAATGCCCCGGCCACTTTCCAGAGACTGGTAAATAGGGTCCTGGCCGGGCTAGAACAGTTCAGCGCGGCCTATCTGGACGACATCGCTGTCTTCAGTTCAGAGTGGAGTGAGCACCTCCAGCACCTCCGGAGAGTGCTAACCGCCCTGCGCCAGGCAGGCCTCACCGTAAAAGCCAGCAAGTGCCAGATCGGGCAAGGATCCGTAGTCTACCTGGGGCACCAAGTCGGGAGTGGCCAGGTCGCCCCTCTACAGCCAAAGATCGACGCCATCCTGGCCTGGGACCCACCCATCACCCAAACGGAAGTCAGAGCCTTTCTGGGACTCACGGGCTACTACCGCCGATTCATTCGGGGGTATGGCAGCCTGGTCGGCCCTCTCACCGAACTCACATCTAAAAAACAGCCAAAGAAGGTGCAATGGACGGCTGCCTGCCAGGAAGCTTTCGATGCTCTAAAAAAGGCCATGTGCACTGCCCCCGTCCTCCAGGCTCCCGACTACACCAAGGAGTTCATAGTCCAGACCGATGCCTCCGAGCATGGCATTGGGGCCGTCCTGTCCCAAGTGAATGATCACGGCCTAGACCAGCCCGTCGCCTTCCTCAGTCGGCGGCTGCTACCCCGAGAACAGAAGTGGAGCACCATAGAGCGCGAAGCCTTTGCCGTGGTCTGGGCACTCAAAAAACTACGACCCTACCTGTTCGGCACTCATTTCAGGGTCCAAACTGACCATCGGCCCATGCGATGGCTCATGCAGATGCGAGGAGAAAACCCCAAGCTACTGCGGTGGTCAATCTCCCTTCAGGGAATGGACTTCACCGTAGAACACCGCCCTGGTACGGACCACGCCAACGCTGACGGCCTCTCCCGGTTCTTCCGCCTCAGCGAAGAGAACCCCCCAAGGTGATGGGCAGTTCTCTCCGGCTTTCAGCTGGGGGGGACGCGTGTTGGACCCGGCCTCGTAGAATGGCCCTCCGTGCCCCCGCACCACCGCAACCTGGTGCCTGCAGCCCAAGCACGCGGCCCAGCCGACCTTTCCCACCAGGACACCCGCACCAACCCCGGACATCCCCGTCCATGGCCTCTCTCCTTTCGGCCACCCCGGGCCCGCGTGCCCACTCCCTGCAACAAGATGGCTGCCCGGCTCCAGCGCGACCCGGGCCTCGAGGCGCCACTCCGGCTGGAGGACATCACGCTTCCAGGGGATGAGAGGGGGAGGAGCAGTTTCTATCGCACCTCTGAACTCCCCTGGGACGATGGGTTTCGATCGGCCCTCCGGCCTCCCTGCGGGCTGGCTCCGTGCCTGCTGGGTGTCTGGGACTCCTCCCGACCCGGCCCTGAAAGGATCAAAAGACAATAGCAGGAAATCCCGACAAGCGGCCCCCAGGTGACAAGACCCCTGCCTGCGCAGACTCCGGACATCAAAGCGGGGTCGACCTATAACAAGGGGTGCTCTGAGACTGTCCGGCAGATTCGACGTTGGAACAACGAGAGCCTGCTGACGTGGTCGCGGCTCCTGGAACTTGAACCTACCTGAGCCCTGCTGAGTGACTCGCGGCTCCCTGAAGATCGTAAGACCTCCGAACTTGTACCTGAGCCCTGCTGAGTGACTCGCGGCTCCCTGAAGATCGTAAGACCTCCGAACTTGTACCTGAGCCCTGCTGAGTGACTCGCGGCTCCCTGAAGATCGTAAGACCTCCGAACTTGTACCTGAGCCCTGCTGAGTGACTCGCGGCTCCCTGAAGATCGTAAGACCTCCGGACTTGTACCTGAGCCCTGCTGAGTGACTCGCGGCTCCCTGAAGATCGTAAGACCTCCGAACTTGTACCTGAGCCCGCTGAGTGACTCGCGGCTCCCCCAGACTCTCACGGTCCCGCCGGACCCCGACTCCGACCACGTATCCCCCAGCTCGAGGATTGTGAGCTGTGCGCCGGATACGTCCCTGCTTTGAACCGTTACCAGAGACAGTCCCGCTACCCCCTACCTTTCCGAGACTCTTGAGCCCGTGCTCACCTGGTACATATTTGCAGTGATACCTATTTGATAAAGCTTGTTTTCTGAGAATACCCAGTGTGGTCTCTCTGTGTCGTGTGGTGCCAGAAGTACGATCCTAGTTGCGAGATTCCTCCCCCTGGGGAATCTCTCGCCAGTGCCCGGCTACAATACTACACGGGTGGGACTCAGGGTAGTCAGGACCCCCTTCCGGGCTCCTCTGAGGTCGCCGTCTAACAAGTGACATACATCAACACATCAGCAGAAGTAGGATGTCGATTGCAGAGACTGGTAGCGGAACACAAGAGCCACAGGTCACATGACATTACACTAGGACAGCCCACATACCTTGCCAATAAGGTGTACATGTAATGACTCACCACACATTCATAGAGAGGATGCAGACATGTCCTTGTTACACTACTCCGTGTCCCATGCATACATACGCACCTCACATCCGATACCACATGTGGCCTGGTGTGCGGAACAGTGTGCCATGTCCATCTACACACAGACACATGTTGGTTGCTGCAACAGCTGATGCTTTTGAGGGAGCGCCAACATCAAGCTAATGGGAACCCCCCACACATACATGACATAGTCACATCGTGCACTGTGGGTAGTCACATGTCTGGTGTGGTAACCCCTGTAGCGGGCATCAGGGGACACTTGCGTGTGTTGTTGACTGTGCCATGCCAGTGACGCTCATCCCAAGTGTGCAGTACGACATGCACACATGTCAAAGGAGTTAAGGGCATGCCTGGCACATATTGCACCGTCACACATAACATCTGTACACATCTCATCATACATCTGGTGCCTTCTCGACTCAGGAGTAATGTGCCACATCACAGCCTTTCACACCTGTGCCCCACACATGTAGTACTGCCCAGACAATGCCTTGATGTCCATCCATGGACAAGTATGTCAGCCCTATTCCTTCCTGTGTGCTGCCTGTCACCACTGTGATGTGTGAAAGGCACCGTACTTTCACTCAGAGGGCCTGTGTACGTTCCCTATCACTATGGGAGTGGTGCCGCATGTGTACCCATAGTGATAGTGAGCGTACAGGCGTGTGTACGGTCCGTACCACTATGAGTACGCATACGCGAGAACACCCATAGCGATAGTGAGCGTACGCACGCGTGTACGGTCCGTATCACTGTGAGTACGCATACGCGAGAACACCCATAGTGAAAGTGAGCGTACGCACGCGTGTACGGTCCGTAACACTATGAGTACGCATACGCGAGAACACCCATAGTGATAGTGAGCGTACAGGCGTGTGTACGGTCCGTACCACTATGAGTACGCATACGCGAGAACACCCATAGTGATAGTGAGCGTACAGGCGTGTGTACGATCCGTACCACTATGAGTACGCATACGCGAGAACACCCATAGTGATAGTGAGCGTACAGGCATGTGTACGGTCCGTACCACTATGAGTACGCATACGCGAGAACACCCATAGTGATAGTGAGCGTACGCACGCGTGTACGGTCCGTATCACTATGAGTACGCATACGCGAGAACACCCATAGTGAAAGTGAGCGTGCGCACGCGTGTACGGTCCGTAACACTATGAGTACGCATACGCGAGAACACCCATAGTGATAGTGAGCGTACAGGCGTGTGTACGGTCCGTACCACTATGAGTACGCATACGCGAGAACACCAATAGTGATAGTGAGCGTACAGGCGTGTGTACGGTCCGTACCACTATGAGTACGCATACGCGATAACTCCCATAGTGATACGGACCGTACACGCGTGCGTACTCTCACTTTCACTATGGGAGTTCTTGCGTATGCGTACTCATAGTGGTACAGACCGTACACACGCCTGTACGCTCACTATCACTATGGGTGTTCTCGCGTATGTGTACCCATAGTGGTACGGACCGTACACGCGTGCGTACGCTCACTGTACGCATACGCAAGCACACCCATAGTGATACAGACCGTACACACGCCTGTACGGGCCGTTGCTATGCATTTGTGGTGCCCTAGGGCCCCGGGACGCACCGTACCTGTGTGTGAAACTCCAAATTACATAGGGGACACATGAGGGACAAGTAGAAAGGCCTACATGCATGCTGGTTGTCATGGAGACCAAGTTTAAAGTTTGAATTTTTTTAAGCAGGTGCACAGCAGTAGTCAGTTTGAATGAATCTACTTTGTTGCAATGTGGTTCTGGAGGTGACATCATGCTCAAGAAAAAAAACACAATAAGAACCCACTGACTGTGCTAGGTTTGAAGGGATTGGAGGAAACATAGGATGCAAATGTGAGTGACCAATCACTCTGTACTCCTGTGCATGAAACAGGCCAGCAAGGCAGATATAAGGCAGCCAGGTCCCATGAGGGAGCACTTGCCTGCACATCTTTGGATTCGACGACCCAGCTGCTCCTACTGATTCCCTGGAACCATGTCAAGGTCTGTGGAGAGGTCACAGCGTTTCACCCTGGAGGAGAACCTGGCTTTGCTGGATGTGATCCTCCCACAGTACCCCCTGCTGTATGGGCGACCAGGGTATCAGGTGAGTGCAGAGTCTACTAGCACAGACTGTGTCCCTTGTTTGTGACTGTGACTTCTGGCATTGTGTCCAGGTGTGACACACATGCTATGTACTGTAGGGGGGGTCCCAGGGGGGGAATGCCTGATGTCTCCCAGCCAGTGCATGCTGTGGTGCATGTCTGCCGTCCTCACTTGCATTGTGTTTACTGTGACAATCACTGCATGGTGCATGCCACATTCTGCCTGTCTTTTCCTCCTGGGAATGTAGCCTCTACAGTCCTCATTTTATGATGTGGTCAGCCCAGTGTGACAGGTGACTGTACCCACAGATGTGTGTTAGTTCTGTGTACCTGTGCTGAGATCGTCCACATGATGTGTTCGTACCCTGGACATCGGTGTGTGTGTAAGTCCCCTGTCATGTGGGTGGGTGCATATGTGGAGTGTGGCACCCGGGCTGCATGAGGGATGGATGTACCCTGCCCATGTGATGTGAGCAGGGAGCAGTGCTGTGTGTCTGACGTGCAGAGCCAGCCCCACACCTGTGAGCCCCCCCGTCTACTGGCACATGTGCAGAGTGAGGTTTGTCGCTGCATTTGGCAATGGCAGGTGAATGTCCTGTGCCTGTGTGTGTCTGTGTACTCTGCTGTGGTAGCGTCAGTGGCCTGTGGCATGTGACTGCTTAGAGGTGCTGCACATTATCCTGGTGTACCTTCTGATGCACAGTGTGAGCCTGGATCATTGATTGTGTCGTTGCCCTCATTCCACCTGTGTCCTTTCAATGGCACGTACTGCTTTTGCCCTTCCCCAGAGGATCATGTCCCTATGACAAAGGTGCAATGCGTTGGATGCATACTATGCCTTGTTGTAAACAGCAAATTTGTTCTAATATGTGTCTCTGTGACATGTGCCTTGTGTATTGATGTAGTGTCACTTGTTCATCCTCACAGGTAGGCGCCTCTGCCAAGAAGCAGATATGGATGAATGCCGTCAGTGCCGTGAGGAGGACAGAGGGTAGCAAGCGGCGCCGGGCCCAGGTGAGGAAACGCTGGCAGGATATCTGGTGCTGGACGCGGAGGATCGCATGGGTCCTGCTGGGGGACTCACCTGAGACCCATAAGAACCGCGGGCGCCGCCGTCTGACCCACATCCACAAGCGTGTGGTGGCGGTGGTATTTCCAGACTTGGACAGGCGCTTACAGGAGAAGCAGCAGCAGGAAGGGGGTAGGGGGTAGGTACATGTGTGTTTGTTGTGTGTCACCAGCATTTGTAAGTGCACAGTTGCATGGATACACTGCCAGGGTTTAAAGGTGCTGTGCAGATCCAGTTACCCACAGTATAGCGGTGCTCTCCTGCCTCCCTTCCCCTCCTTGCAATGTGTACCCTGGTCTGTGTGTAGTCACTCCTTCACAAGGTAATGTAGGCTGGCGCTTTCTCCACGTGAACTATGCCTGTAGCATCATGTGTGGGGGTGGTGTGTAACAGGTTTTGGGACCTTGCCTGTGCCCTGTCCAGTTCAGTACATGTGGGTTCCATGTCAGTTGGCACTGATGCTGAGTCCATACATGGGAGTTAGTCTCTCAAGTGTCATGCCTTACAGCACGCATGTCCTATGTTGTGGCCTGTGACATGATGTGCATGAGTGTGCGATACGCATAGTGCAGGGATGGTGGCGTGTGTTGCAGTCATTCCCATTCAGGACCATGGAGTTGTGTGGCCACTACTGTCCCCTGGGGCATATTTTCCTAGGTGTCATGTGTGTCATCACAAAACGTGGACACTCTTAGTGTCTACAGCATAGGTTGTGCTCTGTGCCATTGTCCCCTGGCACCATGTATATTGACGTAAAATGTAGTACAAGTGTCCACTGTACAGCCTGACCTGATTTTCCTTGTCCATACTCACGGTGGCCAGTGCCTGTGTGTCTTGTTACAATCATCTGATGATGACCATTTGTACATGATTATTTGGACAGGTGCACCTTGGGTATTTGGCGTCCAATCTTGCATTTATGCAGCCCCTGTGTATTTCACCCAGACTAAGAGATGTGAGTGCTTCCTGTGTCTCAACAAATTGTCTCATGTAGGGGGTGGTTGGTGCGGGCAAAGCCTACATGTCAAAACCTGAAATCTCCTTGCTAGGTGTGGCCAGTGTGTGATGTTTGTCTGGACATACACTCAAGGTGCAGTGAGCCAGTCATGGTGGGCATGTTTTCAGTATTACCTATGCAGCATGTGCCTCAAGTTCATGGATATGGTCCCTGCTCATCCCTATTTTCAACAACGCTGTGTGGTGCAGATGCAGTGCTGGATTGTCCCCAGGGCCTGGCTCCTCTGTCAAACTCCATTTCATGTCATTTGCTATTGTGTCATGCTCTCCATGGTTTTTCAGTGGCATGGTGGGTCAACCAACTGTGTGTTGCATGCCCTACATCTGTACCTTGTTTTGTAGATGTTACTGATCTTTCTTTTCAGGCTATGCACTGTAACCTATGTAGATTGGACTCATGTGACATATGTATGCAGGTGTATGATTAATTGCTGTCTCTTCACCTTGCCCACAGCATCGTCGGGGGACACGGAGGGAGACATGAGCACAGACGGAGCGGAGGGACCGAGCACTAGTGCCAGCGTTGACATCGTGGCTGGCACATCGAGTGGAACTGAGGCGGAGGAGAGTGAGGCCGAGGACCTCTCCACTGGCACGACAGAATATGAAGCTGACGGGTCCGAGGATGATCTCTCCGAGTGGACGGAGGCTGCACCAGCAGCTGACAGCGGCACAACATCTCAGCCCGCCCCCTCCATTGCCATCAGCCGCCTCCCACTTGCTCTTGTCCCTTCCCAGCGTGCCCGGTCACCACATGTCTCCTTCCTGCCAGGCACCGCACCCCCTGCCCCTGTCTCCACTGCTGCCGCCAATGCCGAGTCAGTGGACATCCAGCGGCAGTTGCAGGTTGGTCAGGCTGCGATGCTTAATGTCCTCCATGGCCACAGCCAAGTGCTGAACAACATGGAGGCATACTTGGAGGGAATTTTTTCATCGCAGGCTGACCAACGCAACTTGCTGAGGTCCATTGACTCGACACTGACTGCAGCAGTGGGTCTCCTGCAGCGCTACGTCCAACCCCCTACCCCTGACACATCCACACTTCCCACTCCCATGCCTGTCCCACGTACACCCAGACGTCAGCATGCACCCACCACAACAGACACAGGCACCACACCAGCAGGGAAGGTCATACGCACACCTCCTGGCACGCACACACAGGGTGAAGTAGGCACACCCACTGGGTCGGGGGGAAAACGTAAGTCACGCAGCCAGAGTGGGAGTCCGCATTCCACCAAGTCCACTCCCTCCAAATCCCCTCCCCTCAGCTCTCCTGGCCACATATCCGGCAAAGACTCCTTCATGGCCGCTCTGTCCCTGAGCCCCACTGTGACACCACCCCGCAAGCGGTCAAGGGAGTCCCCGGTCAGGGTGGTTGAGTCCCCCCCCCCTGTCCACACCCTCCCCCTGTAGAGCAGCGACCCATCCCTCTGCCCCCCCCCCCCTCCTTGGGGCCTTGGGGCCTGTGGTTCCTTCGGGTGCAGGGGAGTCGCTGGAGGACCTTGCAAAGGTGTGCAGCGCCATCCTGGCCTCCGCCTTTGGCCCTGACCCACCCCCTGTGGTGGAGTCCTCCATCCCTTCACCCACGACGCCTACCCTTCGCCCTCATGTCCCTGCGGTGCCTGGTCCTTCCCCCCCACATGATGCCCTCCCCGCTCTGGAAGACGAAGGAGTCTGACTGTGCAGGCAAGCTAGGGGACACGCGTCCCACTGTGTCCCCCATCCAGCTGTGACTCATGGACTGCCCTATGGGCTTTGTAAATATTGAACTTTCTCCACAAATACTATTTTTGCTAATGCTGAATAAAGCCTTTTTTTTTTTCTTAGAACCCTACTGCTTTTGTGGTATTGCTGTTGGTGGGGCTGCACCATGATTTTGGGTGGTGATCATGTGTTGGGTGTGTGGGAAATGTAATAGTGTGCTGGTCATAGGGGGGACCCTGGTATCTGTGTGCCATCACAAGGTGTTAGCTAAGTTTCTTTGTTCATGTAGGCTGTTACTGCATGGTGAAATTGTCCCAAGGTGTGTTCCTTCTTCTGTGTACCCTGACATCTTCCCTGCAGGGTGTTTCCAATGTGTTGTGCTGAGCTGTGTCTACATTAGCTGGGTGTGTGACGGACCACTTCAACTTTGGCCATGCATGCAGAGCGATGTCTCCACCTGCATCATTCGTGGCATCCTTGGTGATAACTGTACTTGTGTATGTAGTCTGTTGACATGACTTCATGTGGACATGTTCCCTTTTAGGCAGTATGCATGTGTGTACTCCCAGCCTCGCACACATGTGTTAAATGTACTGCAGGGTCTTTGTGCACCTGACTGATAATTGTGGCCATTGGATCTGTGGGTACTCCACCCTTTTTCTTTCCATGGGCACTGCTGGGGGCCTCTGCACCCACCCCTCCTGTCTCAGGGCACTGCTGGGAGGACTCTGCACCCACCCCTCCTGCATCTAGGCACTGCTGGGAGGACTCTGCACCCACCCCTCCTGTCTCTGGGCACTGCTGGGAGGACTCTGCACCCACCCCTCCTGTGTCTGGGCACTGCTGGGAGGACTCTGCACCCACCCCTCCTGTGTCTGGGCACTGCTGGGAGGACTCTGCACCCACCCCTCCTGTCTCTGGGCACTGCTGTGAGTGTTAGGCACCCACCCCTCCTGTCTCCGGGCACTGCTGGGAGGACTCTGCACCCACCCCTCCTGTCTCTGGGCACTGCTGGGAGGACTCTGCACCCACCCCTCCTGTCTCTGGGCACTGCTGGGAGGACTCTGCACCCACCCCTCCTGCGTGTGGGCACTGCTGGGAGGACTCTGCACCCACCCCTCCTGTCTCTGGGCACTGCTGGGAGGACTCTGCACCCACCCCTCCTGTCTCTGGGCACTGCTGGGAGGACTCTGCACCCACCTCTCCTGCGTCTGGGCACTGCTGGGAGGACTCTGCACCCACCCCTCCTGTCTCTGGGCACTGCTGGGAGGACTCTGCACCCACCCCTCCTGTCTCTGGGCACTGCTGTGAGTGTTAGGCACCCACCCCTCCAGTCTCTGGGCACTGCTGGGAGGACTCTGCACCCACCCCTCCTGTCTCTGGGCACTGCTGGGAGGACTGTGCACCCACCCCTCCTGCGTCTGGGCACTGCTGGGAGGACTCTGCACCCACCCCTCCTGCGTCTGGGCACTGCTGGGAGGACTCTGCACCCACCCCTCCTGTCTCTGGGCACTGCTGTGAGTGTTAGGCACCCACCCCTCCTGTCTCTGGGCACTGCTGGGAGGACTCTGCACACACCCCTCCTGTCTCTGGGCACTGCTGGGAGGACTCTGCACCCACCCCTTCTGTCTCTGGGCACTGCTGGGAGGACTCTGCACCCAACCCTCCTGTCTCTGGGCACTGCTGGGAGTGTTAGGCACCCACCCCTCCTGTCTCTGGGGACTTCTGGGAGGACTCTGCACCCACCCCTTCTGTCTCTGGGCACTGCTGGGAGGACTCTGCACCCACCCCTCCAGTCTCTGGGCACTGCTGGGAGGACTCTGCACCCACCCCTCCTGTCTCTGGGCACTGCTGGGAGGACTCTGCACCCACCCCTCCTGCGTCTGGGCACTGCTGGGAGGACTCTGCACCCACCCCTCCTGTCTCTGGGCACTGCTGTGAGTGTTAGGCACCCACCCCATCTGTCTTTGGGCACTGCTGGGAGGACTCTGCACCCACCCCTCCTGTCTCTGGGCACTGCTGGGAGGACTCTGCACCCACCCCTCCTGCGTCTGGGCACTGCTGGGAGGACTCTGCACCCACCCCTCCTGCGTCTGGGCACTGCTGGGAGGACTCTGCACCCACCCCTCCTGTCTCTGGGCACTGCTGTGAGTGTTAGGCACCCACCCCTCCTGTCTCTGGGCACTGCTGGGAGGACTCTGCACCCACCCCTCCTGTCTCTGGGCACTGCTGGGAGGACTCTGCACCCACCCCTCCTGCGTCTGGGCACTGCTGGGAGGACTCTGCACCCACCCATCCTGTCTCTGGGCACTGCTGTGAGTGTTAGGCACCCACCCCATCTGTCTTTGGGCACTGCTGGGAGGACTCTGCACCCACCCCTCCTGTCTCTGGGCACTGCTGGGAGGACTCTGCACCCACCCCTCCTGCGTCTGGGCACTGCTGGGAGGACTCTGCACCCACCCCTCCTGCCTCTGGGCACTGCTGTGAGTGTTGGGCACCCACCCCTCCTGTCTCTGGGCACTGCTGGGAGGACTCTGCACCCACCCCTCCTGTCTCTGGGCACTGCTGGGAGGACTGCACCCACCCCTCCTGTCTCTGGGCACTGCTGGGAGGACTCTGCACCCACCCCTACTGCGTCTGGGCACTGCTGGGAGGACTCTGCACCCACCCCTCCTGTCTCTGGGCACTGCTGGGAGGACTCTGCACCCACCCCTCCTGCGTCTGGGCACTGCTGGGAGGACTCTGCACCCACCCCTCCTGTCTCTGGGCACTGCTGGGAGGACTCTGCATCCACCCCTCCTGTCTCTGGGCACTGCTGGGAGGACTCCGCACCCACCCCTCCTGCGTCTGGGCACTGCTGGGAGGACTCTGAACACACCCCTCCTATTTCAGGATATGTACGCTTAGAACATACACGGGTGTGGGTTCGCTCCATGCATACGAGGTGGGGGTACGGTCCGTACATACACTGTTGGGGTGGGGGTACGCTCCATACATACGCGGGTGAGGGTACGGGTCGTACATACACGGTTGGGGTGGGGGTACGCTCCATACGTACGCGGGTGAGGGTACGGGTCGTACTTACACTGTTGGGGTGGGGGTACGCTCCATACGTACGCGGGTGAGGGTACGGGTCGTACATACACGGTTGGGGTGGGGGTACGCTCCATACGTACGCGGGTGAGGGTACGGGTCGTACTTACACTGTTGGGGTGGGGGTACGCTCCATACGTACGCGGGTGAGCGTACGGGTTGTACTTACACTGTTGGGGTGGGGGTATGCTCCATACGTACGCGGGTGAGGGTACGGGTCGTACTTACACTGTTGGGGTGGGGGTACGCTCCATACGTACGCGGGTGAGGGTACGGGTCATACTTACACTGTTGGGGTGGGGGTACGCTCCATATGTACGCGGGTGAGGGTACGGGTCGTACTTGCACTGTTGGGGTTGGGGGTGCGCACCATGCATACGGGGGTGGGGGTATGGTCCGTACATATCCGTCCCCACGCTATGTGATGCTTGTGCGGGCCGTACCCAGGTCTTTGCCACGTGGGTACAGCCGTCCCGCCATTGTTGGGATGACGTAGGTGTGGGCGTGGTACGACTCGTACCCACGCTCTTAAGGCGTGGGTACGGGACGTACCTGCATTGTTGTGTTGCCGGTTCGCGTCGTCAAGCACTTCCGTTGTGGCAGACGCTGGCTTTGCTGGACACGCCCCCACCCCCTCGTAGTGACCAGGGCCTGGGGGTCAGGTATGTCCAGGGCATGTGTGCTGTGTGACTTTGGTGGGGGTTTTGTGGCCTGTCCCTGGTCCTGCCCCCCCCCTTTCCCCCCTCCCTTTGTTGTTCTGACCTTCTGCGGCGTCTTCGTCATAACCTGTAGAGGAGGTCGACTGCTATGAGGGCCGGGATGACACGTAGGTTCGGGTCCATGTCTGTCCGTCGTGTGCAGGTACTCCTTGTTTGCGTCGTCCTGATTTCCCGGCAGTTTTTGGCTGCCAGAAAATATTCACCGTGCGGGATGACGTCGGTGCGAATCGTAATTCCTGGTTCGTGAATGGCAGGCTGCGTGCGTCCCGACGTCACGTCGGCGCTTTCCCGGATCACATTTGTATGTTTATTTTCGTCAGTCGGGGTTTTGTACGATTCGTACGGAAATGGTATTTCCGTGCGAATCGTAATTCCATGTTTGTATATTTTTTCGACCGGGTACTCGTCGGACGGGGAATATGCTCCGTCTGACGGTTCGTACCCGGTTCTTACCGGATCGTGATCGGCACCTAAATGTCTCAGCCAGACCAGCGCATGCGCTGGTTCAGGCGAGACCTAAAAAGTAGTGGATTGGGGGCGGAGTTTGGGGCGGAGCAAGGGGCAGGGCTATGTTTTCCAATAAATGGCACACTGGCGAATCAGTACTAGTGCTGCAGTTTTTTTTTTAAAGCATGAATGCATTGCTGTAATCTAGAGGGCCGGGATTTTGTTTCATGCAAATCCCTCTCATTTAAATTGCTGATGGGCGAAGATATGCGTGCCATTAAAACAATGGGCATACTAACAAGCTGTGTCCCTGAACAATGTGGCCCACGATCGCACCAATCAGGTTTTTTGTCACCTTCAGACCCCTCTGAACGCGACCCTGCAGCGATACTCGACCTTTAACACCAGAGATACACACGCAGCTCTGTGTTCTACTGAAGGCGAGCTGCTCTGCTGGGCTTTTGAACCAGCGCAGCCCAGGCTTCAGCTTGGTTTGAAAGGCGCTTTAACCCATTGTAGGCCGTGCAGAAAGACCTGCCAAGAATGGAGGGCAGCACCAACCGCATCAAAACCGAGCCGTTATGAGTTTCGGTACTCTCCTTTCCCGAGGAAAGGTTCCGGTACTCAAGGGGAGAAAATATAAAAGTGATGGTACTCCGTACCGGTGAGTACCGGCCCATTTAAAGCACTGCTTATACACCCCCCCACCGATCCAGTGTTCCTTTGCACCAAGGTCTACACGCCACCAAGACGTGTTGCTGGTCATGTTGTCCGGCTCCCCGTGATCACGGGCTTCGAAGTAAGCGGTGAGTGTGGGCCGGGAGGAGCCAGGTGGGGCCTTTGTATGGGCCGACCAGCCTTATTGTTGTTGGCAGTCTGGGGGTTGAGGCTGCCTGGGTTCCCTGGTCTGTTTGTGTGCGGTTATTGGGGCCGGCAGCAGCGGCTGCCAGAGGGCCGCCTGTTTTCCCCGGCTTGGGAGAGTCACTGGTGGCCTAATGGTTAAGGCGCAAGACTCCATATTCGAAGGTTAAGGGTTCGAACTCGGGTGTCTCCATGCTCACATGGCTGCTTAATTGTGTGTTTCACAAAGAGTTTCGAGACTCAATGGCAGTAGTAAAAGGTGGAATATTCTTCGAGGGGGTAAGAGAGCTGCATGTTACCGGAGGAGGTGTATTGGCGGTGTCTGGATTGCTTTGTGGGCAAGCTGTCTTCGTGGCACCACGTCGCACACGGCGTCTGTAGGCGGCGTTGGTGTTGTGTGAGCGAAGGCACGGTGGGGCCCGTTGCTCCCAGTGCTATTTGGCGGGAGCCTGGGGCTATCTCGCTGTGCCCGTGCCCCAGAATGGGAGGTGTCGGGGTATGACCTGCACCTCCGCTCAGTAACAAGGTTTGATTTCATGGGCCCTTCTCCTAAACGGCATTGGCGTGAATGCATGCATGCGTTGCAGTTCTTCTTTCTCTCACACGTAGGTTTAGTTTCTTAAATAAGTTGTTGCTGTGCATGTGTATCTGTGTATTCCATCTGCTCTCAAAAGTGTTGTGGCGGTGCACGCCTCTAGACAGTTGCTTTCAGCATGTGTTGCCTGTTACCTCTTTCTACCCCCTTTCTTCGCTCTGTCTCCCAGGCAAGTTACAGGGGCCCTCCCTTCCACGGTGATTCAGGCCTGGTTTCCTCTCTCCCCAGCCGCTCCCTGTGCAGGGCTGGGCTGGGGGGTATGGGGAAGTGGCTGGCCGGTGGGCACAAGGAGGCAGTGCTTGGCTGGGGGGGAGCTTGCAGGGGCCCGTGCTTCACACCCCACTCCCCTAGTGCTCCCCCTGGATAAGAGAGCACATTGGACGAGTCCCACTCGCCCGCTCATACCGATTCATATGGAACACGTTGCCGGCTAGTCCTGCTGCCAACTGCCCTACAGGAGCACAAGGTATGCCCACACCTCGATGCTGGGGTCTGTGCAGAGCATGGGGCATGTGTGCACCAGAAGGGTGCAATGGTGCATGGTTTGTCATGGATGTGTAGAGCCAGCCTCTCCCTGGAGTGCCGTGTGCTTCCTGCCATGACTGGGAATGCGCCCATTCAGTGCATAAGGGGGTTGTTGTTTCTCTGCCCCCACCCCTCCAGCACTCATGCATGTCTAGGGGCAATGGTGGGGCCCCCAGAGAAGTTTAACTTCTCCTTTTCCCCCTAGTAATGTTGTTGGTTTCTAATCACATGGGTACTGTACCACTCCTCTCAGTGGGCTCTAAACATATCATGGTTATTGGTTGTGGTGCTGCTTTGGCGGTTTTCTGTTGTTCTCTTGTTTTGCCTATATGTTGCGGTTTTAATTAATATTATACCTGGGTTGCAGGGCCGGAGTTCACACGTTCTTGCACCTTTACCAGAGTCGCCTGTTTTGCTTCACTGGTGTATGTCTGGGTTGCTGTATTATGGGGTTATTGGTATATGGCCGGTTTACAGCAGAAGTGTCTCCTGGGCTAGTTTCTGCATGCTGTCAGTGTTTCCTGGCCATTTCTTAATTGGCACCAATGCTTTAGACATTTGTCCCACAAGTCTTGCTATGTCCCTTTTAAATCCTACGCTATTAATAAGAAGTTGAAAACATGGAGATTTGCTCACACTTAAGTTTTTACCCATGCGGATTAGCACTGGGACGATCGCCGGACCATCTGTGCGCCTTACACATCCAGGTTTATCATCATCATCATCATATCTACTTGTTGAAAAATCCCGGCATACAGAGTTTTGTTGACTAAATAGCGAGAACTGGTCGATGTGTTGCATGTGACATTGAGTTGGTTGACATCTGCATAGCAACAGGAGGAAAGAGTATGGACAGTGCTGCTGTGACTGGGTCCAGTTTCTTTGCTGATATTTGCTCCCATTTCTTTGCCCCAGTTTCTTGACAGGTATTAGCCTATAAACAACAAAAAATCTTGACAATTGTGAATTTATCTGATCGTGCCTTAACGAATGTAGAAATTGATGTGTTACGTAGGGGTTTGAGTTTTTGTCCCTCCCAGTGGGGAGACCCAGTTGAAATGATGGTCGACCTGTTTAAGTTTTTGCGATTGTTGAAATTAAAGGATCATTTTCATGATAATCCTATTATTAGTCATTCGAATGCACAACCAACACAAATGGTGACACATACTGTTTCTGATGTATTTAATTTACAGATGTTGTTGTCCATTTCGGGGGAGGACTACTTTTCCATTCAAGATATTAGAGATGATTTGAACATTAAGGAAAACTTCCTTCTAAATTTATACCTAATACACATACAAACATAGATCTGTTTAAAGATAGAGTCACCAAGGATCTATATACATAGATGGATGCACCTGGTAAATATGCACAACATAAGTACAATTTGACTAAGAAAGAACAACAGGCATTGGAAGACCTTAGGAATGATAACTCCATAACAATTAAGGAAGCGGACAAGGGAGGGAATGTGGTTATTATGAATACCATTGATTATACAGCGGAAATCAAGAGACAGCTTGGGGATCCAAGCTGTTACCAGCAAGTGGCTGGTAACCCAATTCCCTCCCTTGTCAAATATATAAATGCTAAGATTTTTGATTGGGGTGAGAGTGGTTTGCTCTCGGAAGCAGAATGCAGATATTTGACTGTCAGTAACCCTCTCGCCCCTTGCATCTATATCCTTCCTAAAATTCATAAGGAGGGTGCTTTCCCTCCAGGTCGCCCTATCATTTCGGGAATCGATTCACCTACGGAACGACCTTCCCAATAGGTGGATGGTTTTCTCCAGCCTTTTGTAACTAATCTGCCTGTATTCATACAAGATTCCATGTCGTGTTTGGTGTCAAACAACTTGGAATCATACCCCCACATCAGTCCATGATGTGGGAGCATGATCCCACCCTTCAAGAGGGAACGACATGCAAAACGATAGAAATCCTATAGAGCCCTGGCATCACAAAATGGATGCCACCAGCACAGACACTGGGCTGCCCTCCTGTTGCTGACTGAAATTCGCAGTGGAGGAGGCCCAACAAAAGGCATCCTGTCACAGGGAGGTGTCACCACCTTCCAGACAGGATTTAGTGTATTGGAGCTGGGTGGGTGCACTCCTAGAGTGCTTTGAAGTCCTGCACTGGGGGAGCAGTAGGCTCCTCTGTGCATATGCCAGCTCAAACCGGTTCAGGGGCTACCTGTCCCTGCTCTGGCACGAAACTGTTCAAATGGATGTGGGTGTTACCACCCCCTACCCTGACCCACCCCGTGGAGTGGTCATAGAGCTAGTCTCTCCCCTATTTTCAATATAAGATAGCAAACTTTGCCACTGCAAATCAGATAACCCTGGACGACGCTCTACAAAGAAGAATCCTGGCCCTTCGACGTTCCACTACCTTCGGAAGACAGAAGAGTCCCCCTTGGAGTCAAGGAGTGACTCCCCTGCTTGGCAGGCACCAAAAACCTTAATCAATGGATGCAAACTTTCCTGCTCACGCCGGAGTTCGAAGTCCCTGCTGCCCCAGAAGTGGATTTCCTGACTTCTCGACAGCCATTGTGAGTCCCCAGCAACGCTGCGGCGAGTGGACACCACGAGTGACGAGGAACAGCAATACCCGTGGACCGTGCACTATTGTCGAGTGCAATCCCTTCACGACATTCTACAAACTTGTGCTTTGGACCATTAGTGGCCCAAGCCTCCAGCAGGTTTTGCAGTGAAAATCAGAGGCCTACCCCATCCCGAGTGACCGTGGGCACCTGTGAAGCATTTCCTGAAGAGGTGTCTTTGCAATCACTTGCCCGTTGGATAGTGGGTCCCCTGAAGACTTTCCTATTGACTCAAAGGGCTCCTCTGGTTGCTCCAGGTGTGCCCTTACTTACCTTTGCTGGGTGAGTCCTTCAGACCTTGCTTGTTTGCAACATCGACTTTCTTCAGTCTACACAAGACTTGCAGTTGCCAAGGCTTGTTGGCTCCAATCCGGTTGCTGACTCCGCAGTCAGCTGCAGACGTCGTGGGACACTCCGAATCAAGCTGCTGGTCATCGTCAATCCCTCCTGGACCTCGTGAGCGAAGAGTCAAAACACCATCGATGACCTGAAATCACCCGAATGTCTGACAGAATATCGACGGACAGAAAATCGACCTACAAAAATATCGACACAAAAATATCGATGACAAGAATATCGAGATCCTATCTACAACATGGTAAGTACAAAAATATCGAAAATAAAATATAGAATGTCAAAAATATCGTTATTAAAAATATAAAGTATTTTTTAGTTAAAAAAAAATATGTAAAATAAACCAAATAATACTTATAAATAAAATAAACATAATTAAATATATGTTATAATGTTTAAAATTAATAATTAATATATATAATGTAATAAAACATTAATTAAACATATACATATAATATATAATATATATACTTACTTAATAATACATTTTAATAATTGTTTTAATAACTTATAACTTGTTAAAAATTATTATAAATTACAAATACATCATACACATAAAACAATAACATGAATAAAAATTAAATAATTATATATAACACATTTAAAAAATTACATTTAATTTGAATATTGTTAAAATTAATTATATATTACATTAGCTAAAATAATACAAAAAATATTAAATAGCACCGACAATAAAACTACTACTCCAGCTCCAAAAAAAAACAGTAAAGAAAATGTTGGATAGCGTAGAGCTAAAAATTACTATTTCCACTCCAGGGAGTGTAACAATAGGGAAAGTGTTGGATAGCGTAGGGGTAAAAATTACTATTCCCACTCCAGAGAGTGCAACAGTAGGGAAAGTGTTGGATAGCGTAGGGGTAAAAATTACTATTCCAACTCCAGAGAATGCAACAGTACGGAAAGTGTTGGATAGGGTAGGGATAAAATGTACTATTCCAACTCCAGAGGGTGCAACAGTAGGGAAAGTGTTGGATAGCGTAGAAGTTAAAAATAACATAGTTATAACTAAAATAATTATTTAAAATAATTAGTGATTTAATTATTAAATAACTCAAAATTATTTACAAATACCAATAAATATTTATTACAAACATAACTACCAAAGAATAATTAATTAATAATAAATACCAATAAATAATAATTAATAAATATTAATTACCAAATAATAAATATTAAACGATAAAATATTTTTCATAACCAAACATATGAATTATTAAAAAGTAAATACCAATTAAAATATATTTAACCATTTAAAAAAATATATACCGCAAAATAATAATTATGAAACATTAATTACCAATTAAAAAATATTGAACTATTAAATATTTTTCATACGCCAAAATCATAAATATTACACATAATATTTAATTATATTTAATTCACAATTAATGATTAATCAACAATTAATTATTTTTCATAACCAAAATATTATAATTTAAAATATTTACCAATTAATAATTATTGTCCAATTAATTAATTATCAATACCCAACAACTAATTTAATAATTACTTAATTAGATTTCAATTACTTCCAACACTATTCCCCTATAAACGCACAACACACTCCACTAATAAAATAATACACTTAACATAATTATCAATTAATCAACTAATTAAAACTAATTGCCAATTAATAAAAATTAATTACCAATTAATACTTAATTAACAATAATATAATTCTTTATTTGTTGTCAAGGTTGATAAAAGAGCCTCATTAAATTAGATAGCAGTATCTATGGCAACACGTTCGCAGTGGGGCTTGGCAACATTCCTTTCCTGGCATGGTTTGTGTATGGTTGGGTCGTCTCTTTGTGTTATAACAAAAACTCTTAATTGCACGACAGAATGCGCGTTAAGTAACAGCGAGCACCTTGCTTGGAGCAGAACCTATTTGAATGCTTGGTGTTAGGAATGTTAGATGACCACCGAGAGTTCGGTAGCACCCTTATCTGAAGTATAAAGTGCCTCCTCGCAATCTTCTTTCCCATCTAGGAAGTCAATGTGCGACTCTGCACTGCTTTGAAGGATTTCAATCTCTAGTGACATACCTTTTGCCTGTTGAAGTACTTTTGAGGTCACACGAAGCCCATGGCTTTTATATTTGTACACTGGCGATCCCGCTGTGTTCCATCTTAGATACTTAACATTGCCACCTTAAGCCCTTGGAGGATGTCCGGAAGAAAATACACTTATAACACCTTCAATGCTGACAGGGTCGGACAGACCTATAGGAAACCTGGCAAAATGCCAGAAGGGCTGGTCTGACAGGTCAGTGTGTGGGCTGTGTTTTGTCAGTTTGTAGTCTTGTTTTATGGTGTGTCGATTTCCATGATATAATAGGTAACACTCATCCTAAGAAAGCTAGAGCTGTCCTATTGATGGCTTCAGCACAGTACAGTTTCGTTTTTAACAGCTCATTAATGTAAACTCCCAATCATCTCTCCCTCTGAGGTTCCGTAGCGATTCGAACCCGAGTATTCGGTATCGTAATACTGACACGATTTTGGTACCAATGAACCGCAAATGATCCGTTATATACATGACAGTATTTTCGCTACGCAACGAGCTTGAATTCACTGAAGAATAGGGCATTCTGTTGTCAAGTCATGGCATCCATTTTAGATACAGCGTCCATTTTGTTTCTTGCCCTCACATAGTCAATGAACGGACGATGACCCCGGCAGGATCACCTTGTTAAGGACACGTAAGCTCGAGTCCCGAGAAAGGCTGACGCTACATGACTAGGCAGAATCAAGCTGCCTCCCTTGCCTGAGGCCAGTCTTGCTATACTGGTTCTCGTGTCCATTGTCCTGACCGAGAGGCCGAAGACGATAGCCATGCCCGTTTATGATCCATAAACACCTCTTATCCTGCTTTTCAATCCTTGCACCTGGCACTGCTCCTCTCCTTCTGGGCTTTTACAATGGGGAGGTTACGATTTTTATGATGGGGAGGATCGGGCAAAGAATGGAGAACTGACAAGGGGAACTGATCGAATACCGAAAACCTACGACTAATTATTGTTTGATGTATATTGATTGTCTGTTTGGGATACCGGGTTGGGCATGAGAAATATTCGTGTAATGTTGCCTCAAGACATTTTTCGTGTATTTAAGGAGCAACCCACTTAATGCAATTTGAACAGTCTCGTAGATTCTGCCTCTGTGTGGTTCCTATGACTTCTGTGTCCCTGCAGTAAATAAATCTTGGTCTCTGACGCCACCATCGAGAAGCCCGTGTCTCTGTTTATTTGTGCACCGCGACAGGAGGAACTCAGGGGTCTTCGGGTGTTGTTTCCTCCCTGACACCTCTGGACTCTTAAAAAGTCCAGAACCTCAAATTGGCGCCCACGTGGGGCGACGTCATCCGGTACCGGTCCAAAGCCTGAAAAGTTCGAGGAGCTTCATGTGAAGATTCCGGAGGGAGGTACCCCGCTTCATCGATCCCTGCATGTCGTAAAAGTGGCCCGACGATCTCTTCCACGAGGGTTCCCGTTCCCAGACGGCTACAGAGGACCGCTGCCCTGACTGTCGCCCTGTCTTGGACCCGAGGTGCAGACCTTAGTACGGCGAGACGTAGACGGGTTCTCCTTGGTGACGTCTTCCACATTTCAGTTAAGTATTAAGTGGGTCGTGCTCAGTTTGGTTATCTGGATACGTTTGTTTTGGATTTGTAGATTATCATTGGTTGCTCTTGTTAGGATAATCTTTGTTTTGGATATTGGTTCATTTTGGTAGGCCTAAGTTCTCCGCACATTTTGGTTGGAATTTGTCTCTGTTTGTCATGACTAAAAGTAGTAATTGTTTCTTGTCCTTGTTACGTTGCAACGGGGATTCCCGGTTGGAGGATTCGTGTTCGGTTCCTCCGATTGGAACTCCTACATATGAGCTCTATTGTAAACATGGTGTGGGTCCTATTGCGTATAATGAAGTATGGGTTCGTTATACCAGAAAAGATGGTGTCCTTAGTTGGCCACCGCATGGTAGCTTCGAAAGTGAAATCCTAGACAATCTAGAAATGAAGTTGTTTAAGAGGAAAGCCCAGCTGGCAATGTTTGATTCTTTTCGCGTATGGCGTAAAGAAGCCAAACAGAGAGAAATTAGGAAGACAAAGAAAGAACAGAAAGAGAAAGGGTTGACTTTAATGGAGTCTGCTAGGCAGCTGCATGTCAACGAGACTGAAAAAGCAATGGAGATGGCGAATAGAAAATATAATTTGGCAATTGATAAATGTTACCCTGTATTGCCATCTTGTCCTGCTAAGCCGATAGAGGACCTTGAAAAGGATCCTCCGTTGTCTTACCTGTTGAGCTCACCTCCACCGTATGCACAGGGTATTACAGCACCACAGTTACTACCTGTTGTACAGCCAGCTGCTGGTCAGCCTGGAATAGGTGCTCCACTTCCTTTGATTCCAGCTCCTGTCCTTCCCGTGGTCAATGATCCCACGGCGCCCCCTCTTCCTGGGTCGCCTATTCCGCCTTTGCCTGTCATTTCGCAAACTGCTTTACCTACTACTCCCACCCTTACCATTTCATCTGCTCCAGCTGCCCTGTTCCCGAACCCTGTAAACATTCTGACTCCGCTTTCTGTTCGTCGGAAGATAACCGACTCTGTAAATAACATCTTAACTCCTCTCTACAGGTCTTTAATTGGGACCCCCGTTTCTGACTCTATACAGAGACGTAGCCAGCTTCCTGGTCCCCAGGAACGAGAAATGTTAGATTCGACAGCTCTTAGGTGGATGTCGAAAGATGCAAAGTACGATGCACGAAGAGTGTTAGATACCTTTATGCAATGGAATGAACCAACTCAACGTTATGTTTTTGACGTGATGTGTTCTCTTGTGCGTGAAGAATGGGACGATGATGACTTAGATTCTGTCCCCTCTGATCTGATAAATGTTCAGCAGAAATTTGCCGCAGGAATGGTGGTAGGTCCAGAAGTAGGGGAAGCGATAGAACTAATTTTAGCGTATAGGGATGATTCCCCTCTTCGAATGCCAAGGGACCATGATGGTTCACCGATTACTAGGAAAAGACGAGGTCAATATCCGATGAGGGAAGTTACGCCCATATGGCGCGAAGCAGTTGCCGCTGATGGGGCTAATAATATTTTAGCTGCTCCAGCACAATTCCAGAGAGTGTGGATACACATCCCTTGGAAGCGAGCTGAAGTATTAGCAGTAAAACAAGCGTTGCCAGACCCGCGTAAAAATCCTGTTGGTTATTATAAAGAGTTGACGCAAACAGTCCAAGCGTGTATCATGAATTTGGCGGATATTGAAATGCTATTTGGCAACGTAGTGCCACAGCCTATATGGGCCAAGATTCGGCAAGAGAACCACCCAGTCGCCTTAGGAGGTGATTGGCCAGCTATTGTAGCGGCAGATGCACAACAAGTTGGCGGTGCTAAACCTGAACCTCTGATTGCTGACTTACCTGGCAGAATAATCAATCTGATGAAAACGCTGATGCCAGCGTTACGGGTAAATTGGGACAAACTATCAGCATGCAAACTGAAGAAGGACAAAAGCGTCTCTGACTTCTTCACTAGATTTGAAGAGACCTTTGTAGACCACAGTGGGCAAGATATGAGTACCGAGGGAGGTCAGAGGTTGTTTGTCGATAAGTTCGTGTTTAATTTACTACCTGAGCTTAGTAATAAGTTAAAGGATTCCGAAAGCGCATGGGCAGTATCGACGACAGCACAGATACTTGCAACTGCCCAGTATTACGAGAATAGAGAGAAAGAAGAGAAGGAAAAGTCAGAAAAGAAGACAAAAGATTTAAAGACTAAAGTACTATTGCAACAGGCATATCCGCCTCGCTCGAACCAGTCAGATTTACAGCAGCGATCCCCGTTTCAGCAACAGCCGCAATTCCAACAAGGGACGTCCCAAAGATTTAATTATGGATTTCCTCGACAACAGTTAGCATGGAATCAGTGTGCCTATTGTAAAAAGGAGGGTCATTATAAGAACGAGTGTCCAGTACTGCACGCACAGACCAGTGGTGTCCCAGCTCAGAGAGGTAGTGTTGGGTCTATGCAAGCTCCTAGAGGTAGAGGACGTGGTACTATGATACCACAAGCCGATCGCCCATCAAATTATTTCGATCAGCGAAATGTACAACCTGCGCAACCAGGTAGATCTTCACAGTATCATGTTGAGGATTACTACGATCATAATGAACAGATTCAGAGAAGCGAGTACTAGGACAGCCACAGGCAAAGAGAGGGAGTAGTATCAGTTCCAGTTGATCAGAGTGGACCTTATGTCGCAGTAGTTACATCAGGCGTGGTCGAACCGTTTCTGTTGGATACTGGTGCGGCAAAAAGTTCAATCATGCATGCGAAACTCCCTGGCGCACCTTTGTCTGGCTTAACGAACACTTCAGTAGGTTTCTCAGGCGCCCCTGTTCACAATCCTGTTTCTAGTCCTTTATCAATCTCTGTTGGGCCATGCGAACTAGAAGCACCCCTTATCCTAACAACTGGTTGTAATGAGAATCTGCTTGGTTTAGATCTGTTGAAACGCCTGCATGCGACATTGTACTGTTCTCCTTCAGGAGTGCAGCTCACATTAGGCAAGAGAGTCATTTCTCCAATGTACATGTCGATGGATAAGCTCCCACCGGAGCTGCGTTCTCTCCCTGATACTCTTTGGGCGACTGGTCCTAACGATGTAGGCCTTTTGGAAATTCCCCCTTATGTGGTAAGTCTAAAAGCGAATGTTAAATTCCCACGAATCCCACAGTATCGGATTTCGAATGAAGGTGAACAAGCACTCTTACTGATCGTGAAAGACTTAATACAGAAAGATGTGATGGATGAAACGAGAGGAAATGTCTGCAATAGTCCTGTCCTGCCGATTTTAAAACGCACTGACCCTTCCAAACCTCCAATCTACAGATTTGTGATTGACCTCAGAGAGGTTAACAAAATTGTGATTCCACAGTTTCCAGTGGTACCAGATATCACTGCATTATTGACGTTGATTCCTGCCTCGGCCACATGGTTTACAGTGATCGATTTGAAAAATGCATTTTTCAGCATCCCGATAGCCGAGGAAAGTAGAGACATTTTTGGTTTCTCCCTAGGAGGTCGCAGTTTCAGGTTCAAGCGCGCTCCACAAGGCTATTGTGAGAGCCCTTCGATTTACAGCCAAGCATTGAAGAGTCAATTAGATGCTCTTGTACTTCCTCCTGGTGTTGCTCTGATCCAATATGTAGATGATCTTTTACTGGCTGCTGATGGCAAGGAAACTTGCAAAACAGCTACAATTTCTTTATTGCGTCATTTGTCAGACTTACATCACAAGGTGTCACCTTCTAAACTGCAATATTGTTGCCAAGAAGTGACCTACTTAGGTCACCTTTTGTCAAAGGAGGGAAGAAGGTTGACCCCAGAGAGAATCAAAGCAATTTCACAGATGACTGTACCAAGCACGCAGAGAGAAGTGCAAGCGTTTTTGGGTATTACGTCATACTGCAGGCAATGAATCCCAAATTTTTCTCTCATGGCAAAACCATTGGTGGCCCTGACTGGAAAAGGTGTTCCGAGCCCTTTGCCATGGTCTGATGAATGTCAACAGAGCTTCTCTGATTTGCGTGATGCGCTGTGTTCAGCTCATGTGTTAGGTACTCCTGACTACAGTAAGCCGTTTACACTATATGTCCATGAAAGAGAGGGTTGTGCGTTGAATATTTTGACGCAACAATTTGGTGACAAACAGCGACCTTGTGCGTATTTTTCATCCACATTAGATCCGGTAGCCCGAGCATTGCCAAGTTGTTTGAGAGCCACAGCAGCAGCCGCAGTGTCTATCCGACAGTCTGCTGGACTAGTCATGAACAACATGTTAGTAGTCATGGTTCCACATGCTGTGGATACACTCATGAATCGAACGAAAACTCAGCACCTCACCAGTGCTAGACTATCAGGCTATGAGCTGACACTTTTGGCAAGTCATATTCAGATCAAGCGATGCAACACACTGAATCCAGCAACGCTGTTGCCGACTACTCAGGAGTCGAGTGATTCAGAGCCTCATGATTGTTGTTTCAGAACTGAGGAAGAGACAAAAGGTCGGATTGATTTAAAAGATACTCCATTACTAGATCCAGACGGCACTTTATATGTCGATGGGTCTTGTTTCAAATTACAGAATGGTGATGTGACGGCCGCGTATGCAGTTACGACCTTGAGTACAATTGTGGAGACCGCAAGAGTGAGTCAGAATTCTGCCCAGGCTGCAGAATTAATTGCATTGACAAGAGCGTGTGTTTTAGCTGAGGGAAAGAGAGTGAATGTGTTTACTGATAGCCAATACGCCTTTGGCGTAGCACATAGCTTTGGACGCCTGTGGAAAGAAAGAGGTTTTCTCACGTCCCATGGGACTAAGATCCAACATGGACAGTTAGTCAGCGATCTATTGGAATCCCTGACCCTACCGAATGAAGTTGCGATTGTGAAGTGCAGTGCACATCGAAAGATTACGGATGATGTTGGCCGTGGGAATGCGTTTGCTGATGAGGTCGCTAAAGAGACGGCCAAGAACATGACGAGCCGAATGTACGTTGCAACGTCTGCGAGATGGATTGCTGAATCAGGGATGTGTGAGAATACGATTGAAAGTGTGAAGGCAATACAGAATGAAGCAACTGAAAATGAGAAGAATGCATGGAGGGAGAAAACGGGTAAAATGGATTCGAGTGGATGTTGGGTTGATCTGTCTGAACAGCAGCGTTGGATGTTACCTGATGCGTACGTGCTTGCAGTAGTCATGATGGCGCATGGAGCGGCGCACATCAGTTCGAAAGGGATTTGTAAAATGTTAGCTCCAGTATGGAAGAATGATGGAATCACTAAGTGTGCGGAAAGAGTGGTGAAAAATTGCATGATATGTCTGATGCATAATCCTGGCAAGGGAACCCCAACCCCAACTGGTCATTTTGCTCCCCCTTCTTGTCCCTTTGAAGTGATTCAGTTGGATTATATCCACATGGACAGGTGTAACAACCTTAAGTATGTCCTGGTGGTAGTCTGTGCCTTTTCAAGATGGGTAGAGGCATACCCATTAAAGGATAACACTGCTATGTCCACTGCCAAAATCCTCCTCAAAGAGTACTTCCCTAGGTATGGTATGCCACGGATTGTTTGGTCAGACAACGGAAGTGAGTTTGTAGGGAAAGTTATGAAGAGTGTATGTGCGGGCCTGGGGATTGTCCAGAAGTTTCACAGTGCGAATCACCCACAGTCAGCAGGTTTGGTTGAAGGGTACAATGGTACCTTGAAGCTGAAACTTGCTAAAATTCAAGCTTCCACTGGTCTTTCCTGGCCAGATGCACTGCCTTTAGCTCTACTGTCCACCAGAGCGACTGTACACTCTCGAGTAGGGCTTAGCCCATATGAGATTGTGTTCGGTCGCCCTGCTAATGTTTGGGGAGTCCCTAGGCCAAAGGAATTCAAACAGATCGAATATCCTATGTTAATTGATTACCTTTTTGATCTGACTACTAAATTAAGCCTTATTCGTCAACAGGTATTTGAATCCTTGCCTAAACTGCCAGAGAGTCCAGGCCACATGCTGAAACCAGGAGACCAGGTGGTGGTCCGAAATTTCGAACGAACTCGGAACCTCCAGCCAAGATTCGTGGGCCCGTACCAGGTGCTCCTGGCAACGAGAACTGCTGTAGGACTAGCTGGAAAAAAGAACTGGGTACACGCTAGCCATACGAAACGTGTCCCTCTCCCACTCCCCTACGACAACTGGGTTAGACAGGGATTTGGTGTATCCGAAACAGAACCTGTTCCTAGGCTCATCCCTTTCAGTGATGCAGAATACATAACGGACAAACAAACTGAAACGCAAAACTCTGACACCTCAGGAGGAACTGCTCTTTCAAACCCTGAACAGAGTGTTATACAAAGTGAACATTTATCACCTGTGGAGTCGAACATTTCTGCACCTGTAGACCAGCTATTTCAAGATCAGACAAGACCTGGAAAGTACAGATATAATCTACGTTCTCATGCTATGAACTAATGACGTTGCTTAATTACTTTTCTGTTTGAAAACTGTGTTGATCTTGCTGCATTCCATTCAGTCAGGAAGTTTGCTTTAATTTTTATCTTTTTGTTTTTACTGTTCTCTCACCTTGCCGTCTGGGTTACCGTAGGGTGGTAACGTGTGCCTTGTTTTAACTTGCAGGGAACCACACACAAGGTCGGTTTCTTCTGTTTATTTTGGGAACTCCCAAGGTAAACAGAGGCAATTTTTAACAGGTACAAACCATCCGTTGCGAACGGTTGTAGAAGATGGAGCTTCCTGAACTGCGACGGGTTAACGTCATAAATGTGCACAAGACCAAACTGTATGATATACTATATAGCAAATGTTTCCTAATGCAATGTGCCCTGACACTTCTGATTGTTTTAATAACTTTGGTAGGCGGAATTATTTTTGGTATTCAATTGATCTTTGCACCTGTTACGTCTACAGTATCTCCCCATATTTCTGTTTCCCCGACTATTGTTTCTATTCATTCTTTCCATCCTTTTCCTGCACACGAGCAAGCTCGACGCTCCGAGTTTATAAATGACACTTTCATTCAGCTCTTGCACCAACATCAACTAGTGGTAAACACAACGAACTGTTGGGTATGTGGCTTGATACCACATACCATGGATAAGGGCATTCCCTATCTAGTTTTGCCCTTTAGTTATAATGGATCATTTTGGGCATTTCAGACCATGTTCGCCTATGCTCTAGAGACCTATCCCCCACGTCCTCCACGTTCCACTAGGTATAACTCCGCTAACAGAGCCTTGGTAAAGGGAATTACTGACATGGTTAGAGACGTCAATAACACTCCGTTTATTCCCAAGGATGAATTGCGAGTTTACATGGGGTGGAACATTACGGAATATGGCATTACTTTGGGTGAGAACAAACGTAAAAGCTCGACTCCGATCTGGGTCGTACCTCACCAAGGTCAAGTCTGCTTGCAAGGAAATGGGAGGAATCCGAAAGCTCGACTAGGGAAGAGTGACTGTATCGAAACATATGTTTTCCCGTCACAATCTTCCCCTGCATTTTTAGCTGCTAAGGGTACCTATTTTGTTTGTCAAGATAGAGCATACACATGGCTGCCCGCTGATTTCTCAGGCTCATGTTATATCGCTCAACTGTTACCTCCGACATACACTGCTGCACCGGACTATCACAAAACGAGAGTTGTGAGAGGTGTTTTCAGTAAAGAAGATACTGCTGGCCAAGAAGCAGGAGACTTTTTCAAAGGTTACCTCCCATTCTGGGGGCCTATGGCCAACAGTAGAAACCTACGTCAACTAACACGGGTAGTTGAATCCACCATTACCGAAACTGCGGGTGCCCTTAGTAACCTAACGGCTGAGCTTCAAGCGGATCGCCTCATGACGTTACAGAACCGTATGGTCCTTGACGTGTTACTTGCAGATCGAGGTGGGGTATGTAAGATGATCCAATCAAGTTGCTGCGTTTTTATCCCAGATAATGCGCCAACGGTATACAAAGCCATCTCTAAGTTGCACAAAATCTCTGACTCCATTCATGTAGAGAAAGGTGACTGGTCATTAATGGGATGGTTCTGGAGCCTGTTATCTGCGTGGGGATGGAAGGTTCTGATGATCACTGGTGTTGCATTGGTATTTTTATTTTCATGCTGTCTCATCGTTCAGTGTGGTCCTGCCTTATGTAGCGTTTGTGTTTCATCATGCGTAAGAAGACCACCTGTTTTTAGAGATACGCCACGGGATAGAGTAATGCTTCAGCAACATATCAGTGACCTAATGAACATAGAAATGGACTCTGACATAGGATAAGCTATTGCCTATGTAAGGGCAAAAGGACGGTCTGAGGTTCCGTAGCGATTCGAACCCGAGTATTCGGTATCGTAGTACTGACACGATTTTGGTACCAATGAACCGCAAATGATCCGTTATATACCTGACAGTATTTTCGCTACGCAACGAGCTTGAATTCACTTAAGAATAGGGCATTCTGTTGTCAAGTCATGGCATCCATTTTAGATACAGCGTCCATTTTGTTTCTTGCCCTCACATAGTCAATGAACGGACGATGACCCCGGCAGGATCACCTTGTTAAGGACACGTAAGCTCGAGTCCCGAGAAAGGCTGACGCTACATGACTAGGCAGAATCAAGCTGCCTCCCTTGCCTGAGGCCAGTCTTGCTATACTGATTCTCGTGTCCATTGTCCTGACCGAGAGGCCGAAGACGATAGCCATGCCCGTTTATGATCCATAAACACCTCTTATCCTGCTTTTCAATCCTTGCACCTGGCACTGCTCCTCTCCTTCTGGGCTTTTACAATGGGGAGGTTACGATTTTTATGATGGGGAGGATCGGGCAAAGAATGGAGAACTGACAAGGGGAACTGATCGAATACCGAAAACCTACGACTAATTATTGTTTGATGTATATTTATTGTCTGTTTGGGATACCGGGTTGGGCATGAGAAATATTCGTGTAATGTTGCCTCAAGACATTTTTCGTGTATTTAAGGAGCAATCCACTTAATGCAATTTGAACAGTCTCGTAGATTCTGCCTCTGTGTGGTTCCTATGACTTCTGTGTCCCTGCAGTAAATAAATCTTGGTCTCTGACGCCACCATCGAGAAGCCCGTGTCTCTGTTTATTTGCGCACCGAGACAGGAGGAACTCAGGGGTCTTCGGGTGTTGTTTCCCTGACACCTCTGGACTCTTAAAAAGTCCAGAACCTCACCTCTTTCTCTCACACACACCTCTCTTGCTGTCTCACGCACTCTTCCCACCTCTCTCATATGGCTCACTTCAGGTCTCTGAGCACCTGTGCCGTTTCAAGATTGCCGTCCCTCAAACCCACGCTCTCCTTCTCTTCCTAGGATATCTTCTGCGTACACAGGTGCACCCCCTTTATGGGTGTGTTGCCTGCTCGCCCCTTCTTTCTCTCTTTCTCACATACTCTTTCTTATTCTCTGTCTGGAGTTCATTCACCACTTTGTGCACAAATTGCCTATCCCTCACTATCTTCCTTTCTATCTATTCTGTGCAGCTCTCATCCCATCTATTCGCTATGCCACATAATTCCACTACACAAATACACTACACAGCACACAATTCCACAACTAACAATTCCAATTCAACCCACATAATTCCACCCCACATCAAATACATCCACTAAAACAAAAAAACACACATGGGTAAAAGACATTGTCATTTGCAGTGAAAATAGCTCAAGATTTCATAAATGCGAGACCTATTGCATTGCACATGCCGGTTACTTTTTGGTTAACCACAGCATGGAGGAGCATGTGTTTTACCTGCCTGCTTTTCCTTCTGTCAAAACTCATGCCCCTGTGCTGCATGGTGCTCTTTCTCTCATGTACTCCTTGTTTCAGTGTTGCTCTCTCCCACATGTGCATCTCCCCACACAAAACACTCCACAGTCCGCGTTGCACTCTCCCTTGAGTGCTTTTTCAATGCAAAGCATCCCGGCACCTGTGCTCTGTGTTTCTTGATCCCTGGTGGGCTTCCCCTGGCAAATCCCACAAGCAGTGTTACTCTCTCAATTGTATGCTTCTCCCCACGAAAATCATCCCACCCCACAAATAAAAGAGGGGTTTAAGTGGTACTTATTCAGATACCTTCTTCACTGTCTTAAGTGGGTCGACATGTTTCAGCACTTCCTATAGTGAACTTTTGTGGGCTGTCCTATTCACCAAGTGAAAAGAAACAAAGGTTAAATAACCTATCTGTTAATATTAGCAACATAGATACTGTACAGTAAACAATAGGATAAAAGCAGGAAAATAGCTTTGTACATTATAGACTGAAATAGCATAGGATAACAGTGTTATCTGCACTTCTTCTGTCTCACTGTACCATCCTGGTGACAGAATAGAATACCTCGACAATCCTGTGCGATATGTTCCTTACTAATTTAGCTTCAGAACGAAGGCACCTGTGGATCTGCTCAACACATTGATGCACTCTTTTCCCTGTACACAGATCTTGGGCAATCGAGATGTGAGGTCAGCTAGGCTTCTGCCTAGTTCATTCCTCCGGTTGAATGAAATATAGGAGTCAGGTGACACGAAGCCATCACCAGAACATAAATTCACATAATTCTGTATGGCACTGTAACAATCTGGAAACACGCATTAGACACCGCACTAGTGAAAATAGGCCATAACACCACAAATTGCCACGTATTTTCTCCCACTGTGAGACACGTACACCACTCTGGATATGAACACCATCATAAACATTTCAGAAAGTGAAAGCGTGAGTGGAGGTTCCAGACATCAGTGGGGCACTGTCGATGGTTGGAACCTTAAGCAAGATCAGGATACACGAGAGAAATCGAAAAATCAGACGACAAAGTAATACATATATGCATTTCATTTGGACGAATATGTCTTTACAGGCTATGTGAAAGATTTGCACACACAGTTTCAGAACCAGACTGGTGGACATCGAGTGTCACACCTAAGAACCAATCAGGAGATTTGACCATTCTGAATTAAGCAAATGATGCATGCATTTGATCATTACTATTTCATTGAAAATAAAAGAAACTGTCATGTTAAAAGGGGGTGATTCTATTATAATATCCAGTGGAATATTTTAATGTTGTACATTGTCACGTGCATAAATTGTTTTCGCCCTTTATGTGCACTTTATGTAGAATCCTTGGGAAGATGTCAATTTGCTACTCAAAAGCCACAAAGACACGAATTTCTGTCATTCCAAACATGAAGGTAAAGAAATATGTACAGTAAAGGTATTAGTAGAATTTGTTTTCCTTGACAAAGTTGAATAAATCCACAATTTTCCAAGATCTTATGCCATAATTATGTGAGGACTTTGAAATACTGCACACTTACCAGAAATAATCAAAGGCGTCTCTAGCAGTAGGACTGTGGTATGTGTCATAGGTATATGGCGCCTAAGAGAAATTACACATCAGTTTCCCTTGATCACTTATAAGACGGTGCTGCAAGGTGTAGAGAAACCAAAAGCTTAATAAAACATATTTTCAAAACCTCAGCACACGTAAATAATATAGATTAGGTTATCTATTTAGTATGTAAGAACATGTATACATAAAAGGCAAGACCATATATCAAAGTGATATCTTCTTCATATCTTCTTTATTAAGAAGTGTTCAATTGGAGCATCAAGGTTACAGCCGGTCACAGCCAACACGTGTTTCGTCGTATCGGGAATGTAGTCCCACGACTTCCTCAAGGCTGTCTCTAGCAGTAGTTTGCTTCCGGGGGACCTTTGCACTAATAGTTGGTAAGAACAATTTTTCTTTTGGGTATTTCCCAAACCTCTGTAAAATGTATGCCTTAAAATAGCTGCTGGCAATTATAGAGGAAGCTCTGTGCTCCTGGAAATCCCCGCGAGCCGTGCCAAGTAAGGGGCACTGGCCTGCGTGGACTTCTGATCTCTCAGGTGCCGGCTCGGCAGGTGAAAGTATGGTAGGACCGGTCAGAGGCTGATTCTGCACACATCTGCCTCACAAAGGCACACTCCCGACAGCATCATCATAAAATCTTTATACGATTGCAAATACAATCATAAAAGAACATAAGACCATAAATACATTCATATATCAGCATAAAAAATTATTAAAAATGTAAATACATTAATAAACAGATGAAAAAGGTAGCTTTAAGTGCTTAACCCCATTAATCTGTCCTGGCGCACCTAAATCTTGAAGCAGCATGCAAAACACCTGAAACTGCTGCAAGAACATATGCATTAGGAAGAGGTTGTAAATACATGAGCACCTTGCGGGCTTGGGCAAATTCAATAGCTTTCAGATTGGTGAAAGAAGACGCTTTCTAGGAATACGAAAATATTTACCCAGCAATACAAAATGAAGGGTATTTTGTGAAGAAACATTGTCGCAGCCACAGGGCCTAATAAGCCTGGGCTGACCCAGCAACTCAGAAAGGATAACAGGTGATTTAACAAGTTAAACCTAGATCAAGACATCACAAATCTGTTTCTATCGTTGGATAACTGGGAGAGATAGGGACCCATGCTCTGCACCGACTTAAATAATAAATGTCCTCAGACCACGGGTTTTCCCAATTCCAGTTGTTCACGTAGCATGGAATCACGCGCAAAGAATACATCCATTAGCTGTTTTTTTCTCCATGGGGCACAACAAATGATTATAAAACATGTTTGCCCACCCTAGGCTAGTTAAAGTAGCCTTTACACATGCTAGCCATGGATTTTTATGCATGTGGTCAAGATAGAAACAATCCAACAAGATCGACATGTTAAGCTGTAAACCTTCGCCAGTCCATATCTTAACCCAACAAAGCAGTGGCCTATGAGATAAAAGAACACTAACCTATCTGAGACCCAGCTCCTTGTGCACAGAGAATGCTGGGGTGTTTTGCAGCACCTGCAGCATCCACCTCAATAAGGGATTCTCCGCTGATTGAATCCTGTCCACCCTAAAGGCCCCAAGCCTCACTTTCATATAACACCTTGGAGATGCACTTAGACATATAAAGTTTAATTAAGGTAGCCGGTGGCCACGAGCCCAGCCCCTGGGCAAAGCTGGCAACCACTCCTGTGGTCTTTGTCAGATCACAGATCTTTCCTTCCACCAGGGAATTCCAGCTCAACCCTGCGAGCCATGCCAAGCAATGGAGACTGGGCTGCGAGGACATCTGAGCTCTCTGGTGCACGGCTCCATAGGTGAAAGGATGGTTGAACCATTCCAGAGGCTGATCTTGTCACACATCTGCCTCACAAAGGTACACGCTCAACATGGTGTGCCTGACCCCACCAGACTGCCAGCCTTGACAAAAGACTGACTCTGCCACTGCCATACTTGTCTTTCACAGGCACAAGCGTGATTTGATGTAACCCAGTCATCCACCACAGTACCAGCCTCTCATAAGTACCAACGTTATATGTGACCAACTCTGCCCCATCCCTATTGCCCTTTCAAATGCAGAAGCTTCACCTGACACACTCTATTCTGGTCTTAATATACCTTTAGAGGTACCAGCCTGATCTGGAACCCACTTTTCCTAAAACCTGTGTGCGAATCATTGGTATCAGACTGACTGAACACCAACTCTACCCAACCTTACGTATAATTTCTAGGCAGCAGCCGGACATGTGACAGATTGTCCAGTCCAATATGCCTTTCAAGTACACTCTCTTGCCATTTGACTAACTCTGCTCCAGACCCAGAGGTCTCTCAGTCAAACAGTTGATTTTACACTTTCGACACGGTGTCTCTCCCCATCCTATTAGATCGACTGAAGGACATAAGCATCCAGGGAACAGCACTGAACTGGTTGACATCCTTTTTACATAGCCATAACCAACAGGTCTTGACACACCCCTAAACCTCGCCCGCTAAACCTCTGAAATGGGGAGTACCCCAGGGTTTATGCCTGAGCCCGCTTCACTGTAATGTCTATTTAACACCTTTGGCGGAGCTTATAACCAAAATGGGGATTAAGGTAACATCAAACGCTGATGATACTGAGCTGCTGTTCACTTTTAGTGGAGTGTCAGATTCCACCTTTGACCCGCTAAAAGAATGCCTCAAAATCATCGCTGACTGGCTGAAAACTTAACGCGGACAAGACAGAGGTCCTGTTTTTTAACCAACCCACCCCTCCCCCGTCCAATGCATGGTGGTCATCAGAATTGGGCAACGCACCCACTCCGAAGGACTCGGTCAGAAATCTGGGTGTGAGATGGGACAAAGATCTGTCCCTCTCGACCCATGTACAATCGGTTTCGGCGTTCTGTTTTGGCAAAATTAAAACTATCAGGATATGTATAAACTTCGTGCCTGATTCAACGGCAAAACCATGGTCCATGCTCTAATCACCTCCCACCTTGATTATGCGAACAGCCTGTATATAGGTCTGCCACTTGGTCTGATCCATCGACTCCAGATCATTCAAAATGCAGCAGCCCGACTGGTCTGCGGGGTCCCGCTTCGACACTGCATCTCTCCTTATCTCAGGGAACTGCACTGACTGCCAATAGCCAAACAGATTGAATTTAAGGCCCTAATGTTTGCCTTTCGAGCAGACAAAGGGAGAGGGCCCATCTATCTGAGGAGGAGACTCCGCCTTTATCAACAAGACAGACCTTTAAGGTCCAACAACAAACGCTTTCTCTCCATACCACGTTTTGCGAAAGCAAGAATGGGAGGCTGAACATTTGAGGTGGGTACCTCCAAATGCTGGAACAACCTCCCCCTCTATTTACGCATGATGCAGTCCGAACAGGAATTCAGAAAGGCCTTGAAAACTTGACTTTTCAGTCAGAATGACTAGTTTTGCGCTGTCTTCTACCTCGTTCACTGTCTGTTATAGCACTGGGACAGCCCATTTGGGGTAGCTGCGCGCTCTACAAATGCCTTTTATAATTATTTATTATTATTATTACACTATCCCCGCCTACTTTTTACTGGCTTCATCTGGGCATGATGCTTCCTCCAAAGTCCTACTGGAATTTTATGGCAACTACCATGAGACCGACTGACTGCCCCTACCCTACATTTACCCATAGGTACATACTTGACATGTGGCTGACTGCACAGTTCTAGCATCAAATATGAACGAGTTGCACTCCATTTTTTCATAACAAGTTTCTTCGAGTTTTTATCTTCTTTTTGTCCATTGCGTGCTCAGTGGCATCGCGCCCAGCCCAAACAGCACGTATGAAGCCAAACAACAATATATTTGGGACACCTTTCTGCCCCTATCCACTGGCACAGCCTATACATGCATTTGCAACATGTTTTTCCTTCAATCCATCATTCAAAATTTTGTTTTGTTCGACAAATATTACGTGTGTTCCTTTTGAAAATAATTTAAGTCTTCATGCAAGAAAAGGCAATTTTCCAGATTTCTAATGTTCCTGCCGGGCCATCCGAACCTCACTTCAAGAACACGACTTAGGCCAAATTCATTCGTAGCAGTTTATTAAAATCCAATGCATTTCGGGCCTCAAGGGCCCTTCGTCAGGGAAAACTGCAAGTGACAATTACACATGCTTTAATAAACAATCAAAAATTTAAAACAATCAATTACAACAACATTTCGTGCTTAAAGTTACCCTCTATTCTTCATCTTAATAATTAATTCAACTGGGAATACATTCTATATAATGTTCAAACCCCGCTTATTTAAGTTAACATGAGTAGCCATCTATCACACTGTGGCTGGTAGTCATGCTTTAACTCCGACTTCTTACGCTCTCCATTTACTCCTTCACCTTGTTTCCAATCATCTAAATGTAACCCTCCCGTGTCTCTCTTCTCCTTCCCTCATCATGCTTCCCCTTTCACCCCACCTTCCAATATAAACATCCTTTTCATATCTGTGAACTGTTTATCTCAGGTTTCCCTTCTCGTACGCTTCTCCTACCTGCTAGAAAGCAATCATCCTCCTCTCCCCTTCTCGATTGAAATTACTCCTCTCCCTTTCACCCTCGTAACTTTAAACAACACCTTTGCCCCTCCTCCCAAGAAGCCCTCCCCCTCGTCTCCACACGATAACCACCTGTGTCACTTAAAAAACTCCCGGGCTCCTTTAAAACACTACAATTCCCATAATGCGTTAAACGTAAACAGAAACTAAATTATTAAGCATATTAATGCAACTCTCAGCATTTAAAAGACGCTGGCAAACTCTAAAGCATGTGATTTGTCCGATATTTAATTATTGTAAAGTTCACGTTTTTCTGACACCTTAAATAAACTTGCTGCATGAACTTCGATGTTCCGCCTTGCATGAAAGAAATGTGAACGTCGTTCCGAACTGTTCGTTTTACACTTTTTTGAAGTGGGTGCTAACTCGAAAAGGGCATTCTAGTTTAAGCATCAAATATGAACGAGTTGCACTCCATTTTTTCATAACAAGTTTCTTCGAGTTTTTATCTTCTTTTTGTCCATTGCGTGCTCAGTGGCATCGCGCCCAGCCCAAACAGCACGTATGAAGCCAAACAACAATATATTTGGGACACCTTTCTGCCCCTATCCACTGGCACAGCCTATACATGCATTTGCAACATGTTTTTCCTTCAATCCATCATTCAAAATTTTGTTTTGTTCGACAAATATTACGTGTGTTCCTTTTGAAAATAATTTAAGTCTTCATGCAAGAAAAGGCAATTTTCCAGATTTCTAATGTTCCTGCCGGGCCATCCGAACCTCACTTCAAGAACACGACTTAGGCCAAATTCATTCGTAGCAGTTTATTAAAATCCAATGCATTTCGGGCCTCAAGGGCCCTTCGTCAGGGAAAACTGCAAGTGACAATTACACATGCTTTAATAAACAATCAAAAATTTAAAACAATCAATTACAACAACATTTCGTGCTTAAAGTTACCCTCTATTCTTCATCTTAATAATTAATTCAACTGGGGATACATTCTATATAATGTTCAAACCCCGCTTATTTAAGTTAACATGAGTAGCCATCTATCACACTGTGGCTGGTAGTCATGCTTTAACTCCGACTTCTTACGCTCTCCATTTACTCCTTCACCTTGTTTCCAATCATCTAAATGTAACCCTCCCGTGTCTCTCTTCTCCTTCCCTCATCATGCTTCCCCTTTCACCCCACCTTCCAATATAAACATCCTTTTCATATCTGTGAACTGTTTATCTCAGGTTTCCCTTCTCGTACGCTTCTCCTACCTGCTAGAAAGCAATCATCCTCCTCTCCCCTTCTCGATTGAAATTACTCCTCTCCCTTTCACCCTCGTAACTTTAAACAACACCTTTGCCCCTCCTCCCAAGAAGCCCTCCCCCTCGTCTCCACACGATAACCACCTGTGTCACTTAAAAAACTCCCGGGCTCCTTTAAAACACTACAATTCCCATAATGCGTTAAACGTAAACAGAAACTAAATTATTAAGCATATTAATGCAACTCTCAGCATTTAAAAGACGCTGGCAAACTCTAAAGCATGTGATTTGTCCGATATTTAATTATTGTAAAGTTCACGTTTTTCTGACACCTTAAATAAACTTGCTGCATGAACTTCGATGTTCCGCCTTGCATGAAAGAAATGTGAACGTCGTTCCGAACTGTTCGTTTTACACTTTTTTGAAGTGGGTGCTAACTCGAAAAGGGCATTCTAGTTTAAGCATCAAATATGAACGAGTTGCACTCCATTTTTTCATAACAAGTTTCTTCGAGTTTTTATCTTCTTTTTGTCCATTGCGTGCTCAGTGGCATCGCGCCCAGCCCAAACAGCACGTATGAAGCCAAACAACAATATATTTGGGACACCTTTCTGCCCCTATCCACTGGCACAGCCTATACATGCATTTGCAACATGTATCGGACAAATCACATGCTTTAGAGTTTGCCAGCGTCTTTTAAATGCTGAGAGTTGCATTAATATGCTTAATAATTTAGTTTCTGTTTACGTTTAACGCATTATGGGAATTGTAGTGTTTTAAAGGAGCCCGGGAGTTTTTTAAGTGACACAGGTGGTTATCGTGTGGAGACGAGGGGGAGGGCTTCTTGGGAGGAGGGGCAAAGGTGTTGTTTAAAGTTACGAGGGTGAAAGGGAGAGGAGTAATTTCAATCGAGAAGGGGAGAGGAGGATGATTGCTTTCTAGCAGGTAGGAGAAGCGTACGAGAAGGGAAACCTGAGATAAACAGTTCACAGATATGAAAAGGATGTTTATATTGGAAGGTGGGGTGAAAGGGGAAGCATGATGAGGGAAGGAGAAGAGAGACACGGGAGGGTTACATTTAGATGATTGGAAACAAGGTGAAGGAGTAAATGGAGAGCGTAAGAAGTCGGAGTTAAAGCATGACTACCAGCCACAGTGTGATAGATGGCTACTCATGTTAACTTAAATAAGCGGGGTTTGAACATTATATAGAATGTATTCCCAGTTGAATTAATTATTAAGATGAAGAATAGAGGGTAACTTTAAGCACGAAATGTTGTTGTAATTGATTGTTTTAAATTTTTGATTGTTTATTAAAGCATGTGTAATTGTCACTTGCAGTTTTCCCTGACGAAGGGCCCTTGAGGCCCGAAATGCATTGGATTTTAATAAACTGCTACGAATGAATTTGGCCTAAGTCGTGTTCTTGAAGTGAGGTTCGGATGGCCCGGCAGGAACATTAGAAATCTGGAAAATTGCCTTTTCTTGCATGAAGACTTAAATTATTTTCAAAAGGAACACACGTAATATTTGTCGAACAAAACAAAATTTTGAATGATGGATCGAAGGAAAAACATGTTGCAAATGCATGTATAGGCTGTGCCAGTGGATAGGGGCAGAAAGGTGTCCCAAATATATTGTTGTTTGGCTTCATACGTGCTGTTTGGGCTGGGCGCGATGCCACTGAGCACGCAATGGACAAAAAGAAGAAAAAAACTTGAAGAAACTTGTTATGAAAAAATGGAGTGCAACTCGTTCATATTTGATGCTTAAACTAGAATGCCCTTTTCGAGTTAGCACCCACTTCAAAAAAGTGTAAAACGAACAGTTCGGAACGACGTTCACATTTCTTTCATGCAAGGCGGAACATCGAAGTTCATGCAGCAAGTTTATTTAAGGTGTCAGAAAAACGTGAACTTTACAATAATTAAATATCGGACAAATCACATGCTTTAGAGTTTGCCAGCGTCTTTTAAATGCTGAGAGTTGCATTAATATGCTTAATAATTTAGTTTCTGTTTACGTTTAACGCATTATGGGAATTGTAGTGTTTTAAAGGAGCCCGGGAGTTTTTTAAGTGACACAGGTGGTTATCGTGTGGAGACGAGGGGGAGGGCTTCTTGGGAGGAGGGGCAAAGGTGTTGTTTAAAGTTACGAGGGTGAAAGGGAGAGGAGTAATTTCAATCGAAAAGGGGAGAGGAGGATGATTGCTTTCTAGCAGGTAGGAGAAGCGTACGAGAAGGGAAACCTGAGATAAACAGTTCACAGATATGAAAAGGATGTTTATATTGGAAGGTGGGGTGAAAGGGGAAGCATGATGAGGGAAGGAGAAGAGAGACACGGGAGGGTTACATTTAGATGATTGGAAACAAGGTGAAGGAGTAAATGGAGAGCGTAAGAAGTCGGAGTTAAAGCATGACTACCAGCCACAGTGTGATAGATGGCTACTCATGTTAACTTAAATAAGCGGGGTTTGAACATTATATAGAATGTATTCCCAGTTGAATTAATTATTAAGATGAAGAATAGAGGGTAACTTTAAGCACGAAATGTTGTTGTAATTGATTGTTTTAAATTTTTGATTGTTTATTAAAGCATGTGTAATTGTCACTTGCAGTTTTCCCTGACGAAGGGCCCTTGAGGCCCGAAATGCATTGGATTTTAATAAACTGCTACGAATGAATTTGGCCTAAGTCGTGTTCTTGAAGTGAGGTTCGGATGGCCCGGCAGGAACATTAGAAATCTGGAAAATTGCCTTTTCTTGCATGAAGACTTAAATTATTTTCAAAAGGAACACACGTAATATTTGTCGAACAAAACAAAATTTTGAATGATGGATTGAAGGAAAAACATGTTGCAAATGCATGTATAGGCTGTGCCAGTGGATAGGGGCAGAAAGGTGTCCCAAATATATTGTTGTTTGGCTTCATACGTGCTGTTTGGGCTGGGCGCGATGCCACTGAGCACGCAATGGACAAAAAGAAGATAAAAACTCGAAGAAACTTGTTATGAAAAAATGGAGTGCAACTCGTTCATATTTGATGCTTAAACTAGAATGCCCTTTTCGAGTTAGCACCCACTTCAAAAAAGTGTAAAACGAACAGTTCGGAACGACGTTCACATTTCTTTCATGCAAGGCGGAACATCGAAGTTCATGCAGCAAGTTTATTTAAGGTGTCAGAAAAACGTGAACTTTACAATAATTAAATATCGGACAAATCACATGCTTTAGAGTTTGCCAGCGTCTTTTAAATGCTGAGAGTTGCATTAATATGCTTAATAATTTAGTTTCTGTTTACGTTTAACGCATTATGGGAATTGTAGTGTTTTAAAGGAGCCCGGGAGTTTTTTAAGTGACACAGGTGGTTATCGTGTGGAGACGAGGGGGAGGGCTTCTTGGGAGGAGGGGCAAAGGTGTTGTTTAAAGTTACGAGGGTGAAAGGGAGAGGAGTAATTTCAATCGAGAAGGGGAGAGGAGGATGATTGCTTTCTAGCAGGTAGGAGAAGCGTACGAGAAGGGAAACCTGAGATAAACAGTTCACAGATATGAAAAGGATGTTTATATTGGAAGGTGGGGTGAAAGGGGAAGCATGATGAGGGAAGGAGAAGAGAGACACGGGAGGGTTACATTTAGATGATTGGAAACAAGGTGAAGGAGTAAATGGAGAGCGTAAGAAGTCGGAGTTAAAGCATGACTACCAGCCACAGTGTGATAGATGGCTACTCATGTTAACTTAAATAAGCGGGGTTTGAACATTATATAGAATGTATTCCCAGTTGAATTAATTATTAAGATGAAGAATAGAGGGTAACTTTAAGCACGAAATGTTGTTGTAATTGATTGTTTTAAATTTTTGATTGTTTATTAAAGCATGTGTAATTGTCACTTGCAGTTTTCCCTGACGAAGGGCCCTTGAGGCCCGAAATGCATTGGATTTTAATAAACTGCTACGAATGAATTTGGCCTAAGTCGTGTTCTTGAAGTGAGGTTCGGATGGCCCGGCAGGAACATTAGAAATCTGGAAAATTGCCTTTTCTTGCATGAAGACTTAAATTATTTTCAAAAGGAACACACGTAATATTTGTCGAACAAAACAAAATTTTGAATGATGGATTGAAGGAAAAACATGTTGCAAATGCATGTATAGGCTGTGCCAGTGGATAGGGGCAGAAAGGTGTCCCAAATATATTGTTGTTTGGCTTCATACGTGCTGTTTGGGCTGGGCGCGATGCCACTGAGCACGCAATGGACAAAAAGAAGATAAAAACTCGAAGAAACTTGTTATGAAAAAATGGAGTGCAACTCGTTCATATTTGATGCTTAAACTAGAATGCCCTTTTCGAGTTAGCACCCACTTCAAAAAAGTGTAAAACGAACAGTTCGGAACGACGTTCACATTTCTTTCATGCAAGGCGGAACATCGAAGTTCATGCAGCAAGTTTATTTAAGGTGTCAGAAAAACGTGAACTTTACAATAATTAAATATCGGACAAATCACATGCTTTAGAGTTTGCCAGCGTCTTTTAAATGCTGAGAGTTGCATTAATATGCTTAATAATTTAGTTTCTGTTTACGTTTAACGCATTATGGGAATTGTAGTGTTTTAAAGGAGCCCGGGAGTTTTTTAAGTGACACAGGTGGTTATCGTGTGGAGACGAGGGGGAGGGCTTCTTGGGAGGAGGGGCAAAGGTGTTGTTTAAAGTTACGAGGGTGAAAGGGAGAGGAGTAATTTCAATCGAGAAGGGGAGAGGAGGATGATTGCTTTCTAGCAGGTAGGAGAAGCGTACGAGAAGGGAAACCTGAGATAAACAGTTCACAGATATGAAAAGGATGTTTATATTGGAAGGTGGGGTGAAAGGGGAAGCATGATGAGGGAAGGAGAAGAGAGACACGGGAGGGTTACATTTAGATGATTGGAAACAAGGTGAAGGAGTAAATGGAGAGCGTAAGAAGTCGGAGTTAAAGCATGACTACCAGCCACAGTGTGATAGATGGCTACTCATGTTAACTTAAATAAGCGGGGTTTGAACATTATATAGAATGTATTCCCAGTTGAATTAATTATTAAGATGAAGAATAGAGGGTAACTTTAAGCACGAAATGTTGTTGTAATTGATTGTTTTAAATTTTTGATTGTTTATTAAAGCATGTGTAATTGTCACTTGCAGTTTTCCCTGACGAAGGGCCCTTGAGGCCCGAAATGCATTGGATTTTAATAAACTGCTACGAATGAATTTGGCCTAAGTCGTGTTCTTGAAGTGAGGTTCGGATGGCCCGGCAGGAACATTAGAAATCTGGAAAATTGCCTTTTCTTGCATGAAGACTTAAATTATTTTCAAAAGGAACACACGTAATATTTGTCGAACAAAACAAAATTTTGAATGATGGATTGAAGGAAAAACATGTTGCAAATGCATGTATAGGCTGTGCCAGTGGATAGGGGCAGAAAGGTGTCCCAAATATATTGTTGTTTGGCTTCATACGTGCTGTTTGGGCTGGGCGCGATGCCACTGAGCACGCAATGGACAAAAAGAAGATAAAAACTCGAAGAAACTTGTTATGAAAAAATGGAGTGCAACTCGTTCATATTTAATGCTTAAACTAGAATGCCCTTTTCGAGTTAGCACCCACTTCAAAAAAGTGTAAAACGAACAGTTCGGAACGACGTTCACATTTCTTTCATGCAAGGCGGAACATCGAAGTTCATGCAGCAAGTTTATTTAAGGTGTCAGAAAAACGTGAACTTTACAATAATTAAATATCGGACAAATCACATGCTTTAGAGTTTGCCAGCGTCTTTTAAATGCTGAGAGTTGCATTAATATGCTTAATAATTTAGTTTCTGTTTACGTTTAACGCATTATGGGAATTGTAGTGTTTTAAAGGAGCCCGGGAGTTTTTTAAGTGACACAGGTGGTTATCGTGTGGAGACGAGGGGGAGGGCTTCTTGGGAGGAGGGGCAAAGGTGTTGTTTAAAGTTACGAGGGTGAAAGGGAGAGGAGTAATTTCAATCGAGAAGGGGAGAGGAGGATGATTGCTTTCTAGCAGGTAGGAGAAGCGTACGAGAAGGGAAACCTGAGATAAACAGTTCACAGATATGAAAAGGATGTTTATATTGGAAGGTGGGGTGAAAGGGGAAGCATGATGAGGGAAGGAGAAGAGAGACACGGGAGGGTTACATTTAGATGATTGGAAACAAGGTGAAGGAGTAAATGGAGAGCGTAAGAAGTCGGAGTTAAAGCATGACTACCAGCCACAGTGTGATAGATGGCTACTCATGTTAACTTAAATAAGCGGGGTTTGAACATTATATAGAATGTATTCCCAGTTGAATTAATTATTAAGATGAAGAATAGAGGGTAACTTTAAGCACGAAATGTTGTTGTAATTGATTGTTTTAAATTTTTGATTGTTTATTAAAGCATGTGTAATTGTCACTTGCAGTTTTCCCTGACGAAGGGCCCTTGAGGCCCGAAATGCATTGGATTTTAATAAACTGCTACGAATGAATTTGGCCTTAGTCGTGTTCTTGAAGTGAGGTTCGGATGGCCCGGCAGGAACATTAGAAATCTGGAAAATTGCCTTTTCTTGCATGAAGACTTAAATTATTTTCAAAAGGAACACACGTAATATTTGTCGAACAAAACAAAATTTTGAATGATGGATCGAAGGAAAAACATGTTGCAAATGCATGTATAGGCTGTGCCAGTGGATAGGGGCAGAAAGGTGTCCCAAATATATTGTTGTTTGGCTTCATACGTGCTGTTTGGGCTGGGCGCGATGCCACTGAGCACGCAATGGACAAAAAGAAGATAAAAACTCGAAGAAACTTGTTATGAAAAAATGGAGTGCAACTCGTTCATATTTGATGCTTAAACTAGAATGCCCTTTTCGAGTTAGCACCCACTTCAAAAAAGTGTAAAACGAACAGTTCGGAACGACGTTCACATTTCTTTCATGCAAGGCGGAACATCGAAGTTCATGCAGCAAGTTTATTTAAGGTGTCAGAAAAACGTGAACTTTACAATAATTAAATATCGGACAAATCACATGCTTTAGAGTTTGCCAGCGTCTTTTAAATGCTGAGAGTTGCATTAATATGCTTAATAATTTAGTTTCTGTTTACGTTTAACGCATTATGGGAATTGTAGTGTTTTAAAGGAGCCCGGGAGTTTTTTAAGTGACACAGGTGGTTATCGTGTGGAGACGAGGGGGAGGGCTTCTTGGGAGGAGGGGCAAAGGTGTTGTTTAAAGTTACGAGGGTGAAAGGGAGAGGAGTAATTTCAATCGAGAAGGGGAGAGGAGGATGATTGCTTTCTAGCAGGTAGGAGAAGCGTACGAGAAGGGAAACCTGAGATAAACAGTTCACAGATATGAAAAGGATGTTTATATTGGAAGGTGGGGTGAAAGGGGAAGCATGATGAGGGAAGGAGAAGAGAGACACGGGAGGGTTACATTTAGATGATTGGAAACAAGGTGAAGGAGTAAATGGAGAGCGTAAGAAGTCGGAGTTAAAGCATGACTACCAGCCACAGTGTGATAGATGGCTACTCATGTTAACTTAAATAAGCGGGGTTTGAACATTATATAGAATGTATTCCCAGTTGAATTAATTATTAAGATGAAGAATAGAGGGTAACTTTAAGCACGAAATGTTGTTGTAATTGATTGTTTTAAATTTTTGATTGTTTATTAAAGCATGTGTAATTGTCACTTGCAGTTTTCCCTGACGAAGGGCCCTTGAGGCCCGAAATGCATTGGATTTTAATAAACTGCTACGAATGAATTTGGCCTAAGTCGTGTTCTTGAAGTGAGGTTCGGATGGCCCGGCAGGAACATTAGAAATCTGGAAAATTGCCTTTTCTTGCATGAAGACTTAAATTATTTTCAAAAGGAACACACGTAATATTTGTCGAACAAAACAAAATTTTGAACGATGGATTGAAGGAAAAACATGTTGCAAATGCATGTATAGGCTGTGCCAGTGGATAGGGGCAGAAAGGTGTCCCAAATATATTGTTGTTTGGCTTCATACGTGCTGTTTGGGCTGGGCGCGATGCCACTGAGCACGCAATGGACAAAAAGAAGATAAAAACTCGAAGAAACTTGTTATGAAAAAATGGAGTGCAACTCGTTCATATTTGATGCTTAAACTAGAATGCCCTTTTCGAGTTAGCACCCACTTCAAAAAAGTGTAAAACGAACAGTTCGGAACGACGTTCACATTTCTTTCATGCAAGGCGGAACATCGAAGTTCATGCAGCAAGTTTATTTAAGGTGTCAGAAAAACGTGAACTTTACAATAATTAAATATCGGACAAATCACATGCTTTAGAGTTTGCCAGCGTCTTTTAAATGCTGAGAGTTGCATTAATATGCTTAATAATTTAGTTTCTGTTTACGTTTAACGCATTATGGGAATTGTAGTGTTTTAAAGGAGCCCGGGAGTTTTTTAAGTGACACAGGTGGTTATCGTGTGGAGACGAGGGGGAGGGCTTCTTGGGAGGAGGGGCAAAGGTGTTGTTTAAAGTTACGAGGGTGAAAGGGAGAGGAGTAATTTCAATCGAGAAGGGGAGAGGAGGATGATTGCTTTCTAGCAGGTAGGAGAAGCGTACGAGAAGGGAAACCTGAGATAAACAGTTCACAGATATGAAAAGGATGTTTATATTGGAAGGTGGGGTGAAAGGGGAAGCATGATGAGGGAAGGAGAAGAGAGACACGGGAGGGTTACATTTAGATGATTGGAAACAAGGTGAAGGAGTAAATGGAGAGCGTAAGAAGTCGGAGTTAAAGCATGACTACCAGCCACAGTGTGATAGATGGCTACTCATGTTAACTTAAATAAGCGGGGTTTGAACATTATATAGAATGTATTCCCAGTTGAATTAATTATTAAGATGAAGAATAGAGGGTAACTTTAAGCACGAAATGTTGTTGTAATTGATTGTTTTAAATTTTTTATTGTTTATTAAAGCATGTGTAATTGTCACTTGCAGTTTTCCCTGACGAAGGGCCCTTGAGGCCCGAAATGCATTGGATTTTAATAAACTGCTACGAATGAATTTGGCCTAAGTCGTGTTCTTGAAGTGAGGTTCGGATGGCCCGGCAGGAACATTAGAAATCTGGAAAATTGCCTTTTCTTGCATGAAGACTTAAATTATTTTCAAAAGGAACACACGTAATATTTGTCGAACAAAACAAAATTTTGAATGATGGATCGAAGGAAAAACATGTTGCAAATGCATGTATAGGCTGTGCCAGTGGATAGGGGCAGAAAGGTGTCCCAAATATATTGTTGTTTGACTGCACAGTTCTACCAACTGTCTCTCATTGTCACAAGAATGAGCTGTGACTGACTTTCCCTGGGAGTAAAGGCTTTTCAATGGGACACGCTGGGCAAGCAACTAATTCTCTCCTAGCCTTGTACTCCTTTCACAGGCACCAACAGGTCATCACTTACCCCATCGATACCACCTTTAACAGGCCTAGGCCGAGATTCTAAAAACAGTCACAGAAAGCAGCACCACTCCCAACGAGGCTGTGCTGCTGAGTGTGATGGGGAGAGAGCAGGAGAGCGCCATTTGCACAGAGATATGGAACTCTCCTCCCCTCTCCCTTGCACCGGCGCAGCTTTTCAGCTGCCGTGTGCCAGGCACACACCTTAGCTCCCTAGATCTAGTGTGCGTGCCTGAGTCTAGCATAGGTTTTATACAGTAAGAGTACCCTTCCTGCACAAAATTCTATGCCTAGACACACTTCAAAGCTTTTCCTACTTTGTATGAGTGCTGCACAGTGCAGCACACATGCAAAATCAGAAAATAAAGGAGAAAGGAAAACATTTCTCCTTACAACCCCTGCTTTGCAGCGGCTTTAATTTTTGGCACTAAACCCTGATAACCAATGTTAGTAAATAGGGTTTAGCGTTAAAAAGCATGGGTGGGTGCATGGGAACACCCATGCACCACCCATGTAACTCCCCCTTGTTGCAAAGAAATGCAAAGCAGCTTTCCGAGCTGCTTTGAGGTACTTTTCCACACAAACCAACGATAATACTAATTAGAGTAGGTTTGTTAATTCCCAAATAGGTTTAGCATCAGGTTAATGTTACAAAAGTAACACTAGCCCAACAATAAACCTTTGTGAATAAGGGCCCTAGTCTGCTGACATCGTCCCACGTTTCTGAACTCCGCGAAGATAATGTGGCCTGCACCGCTTCCGAGCACTTCTGTCACTCTTGGGTCCAGAAGGCAAATTGTAGAAATTCTCTCCTACCTCACACCTTGAGCGACAGGCTCTTCAAAACACCTTTCTGGGAATATGGCAGGCACCACCCCTCACTTGCCAGGAAACCAAACACCCTGTGCTGCATGGCTAAGCGAGGCACACAACCTGAAGGCGTTAACGTTTTGAACTGGTTCAGCACCGTGGCTGGAATTGCACACAGACTGATACATGAGCAACCAGGACTATTTCGAGGAGCATAGTCACTTAGACTGCGGAGAGGCTACTGCAATTTCTCATTAAATGGAAAAACTAAAGACTCAGAAAATACTGCTATCAGAGTGGCAGCAGCAATTTTTAAGGGTGCTGACGTGGGATGTCACCTAAGTAAGAAGAGTGTCACAACTCTCACTAACTCATCCACCTTCACCTATAACCATTTTTCAGCCCCTCTGTTTTTAATCATGTGGTAGAAAGATCCCACTAAGAATATTATCAGCTCACCCACATTTAATTTTAATATAGGTACAACAGTTTAACAAATGGAGTACAGAAATGTCAACATAATTGACCTGACATTATTCAAACCAGGAAACGTAAGACTAGGAGACTGTACAACCAGTGTTCGCTAATTCTCTTAAATGCTTCCCAGTGCATCATAAATAACCCACTGATAAAACATACAATGTTTGGTAAGTGAGCATTCATCTTCCTATATGTGTACATGGATGTAAGGTAGGTCTAGAACAGGTTTGGCTATTTCTTGCATCAGTTTTGTACTACTTGGATGTTTGTCTGTTTATGAAAAATATACAACAGTCCTTTAATGCCTCACACTCACTCTAATGGGTTAGCTACCTGTGTTGTACCTGTCCTGTATGTGGGAGAGAATTGTGTGATGATTTTTCTGCTGCTGTCACCTGTCCTCAACTTATTATTTGTGTTAGGGAAGGTTGCACTTCGGCTGTACATGTTGTTCCTTTATTGTGTTGTGAAGCTCAGTAGAAAACGTTTCACTCCACATAAGAAAAGAGCGATCCACATGATCAAGGCTTGTATTAATGCATGATATGGGTGAAAGAGTGAATGCTCACAAATGATGTGGGCAGACTTTACTTTCGATTTTATCCATAAAACAAGCAGTTTTTTAAATGAAGTAGGTGAGTTCGTAAAATTTTAAAGCATAGCTGAGAAGTGACCCCATGGCATGTATAACACCTCCAGCCAATTTTTGGTGGTTTAGCTAACAACACTTTGCATGCCGCTGGTTTGATCCAATAATGCAACTGTTAAAAGGAAAACTACAAGCGCCTCAATGCAACAAGCTGTTGGCAGAAAAACATTGATGATGGTATCCTATGTCGTAGTGCAGTAGAGTTGAGTTGTGGGAATGCAAAATAAAATGTAATTCTTGCCTCTCTGCCATTTATCCTTGTAGGGATCCCCAGGGGCCCTCGCTTAACCGCCACCTTGTTTAATGTCTATGTCACCCCCTTAGCAGAAGTAATTAGATCAAATGGTTTCTCCCTCACTTCTTATGCTTATGACACACAAATCGTCGTCTCTTTGGCCAGGAATGAAAATGAGACAGGATCCAGATTCCATGACTACATGGTGGCTATAAGAACCTGGATGAGTAAGAACTGTTTGAAAGTGAACCTTGGAAAAACTGAGCTTTTTCAATTTGGCTCTCATTTGTCCTTTTTGACCCCTAGTTGGTGGCCGCAGGATTTAGGGGTACTTCCATCAGCAGTTACTAAGCCCCAGAATTTAGGGGTATTAATTGATAACAAACTCACTTTTACTGATCAAATCAATGCAGCGACAGCCTCTTCATTTCATACATTAAGGACCATGGAAAAGAACCTACCTTTTGTACCCTCAGATCTGCAAAATATGGTTTTCAGGTCGCAAACACCTACTAAAATACACTACTGCAATGAACTGTATTTAAACCTGCATCAGCACTTTCTGAGCAGGTTGCAGATCCTTCAATCCGCCGCAACACTACTATTGTTGAAGATTCCAAAATATCAGTCAGTGTCTAAATCTATCACGAAGTCACACTGGCTGTGAGTAAGACAGAGAATTACTTTCAAAGATCTATGTACCGCTTATAAGGCATTCTACAACCTACGTCCTGTTTACTTAAAACTGTTTCTGCTGGTACATCCCAGGTAGAAGACTATGGTCCACAACAGCCAATTGTGTGGAAGTCTCTAGGTTTAAAAGATGTTCCTGGGGTGGAAGATGGTTTGAAATTGGAGCAGCAAAGGTTTGGAACCCTCTCCCCCTGCAAATCAGAACCAAGCCCAATTTACCTATTTTAAGGAAGGCTTTGAAAACCTGGCTGTTTAATGCAGAATGAGCTTCAATCCTTGTTTCTTGGTTTCTTCTTGATAGCATCAAAGTTAGCGCCAAGACGCCTGTGTGCAATCGAGCACGCTTTTAAATGTTATTATCTTACATTGGCAACCACAGGTTAAAGAGCCCAGTGGGTGAGAGGGCAGAGATTTCAGCTGGAAATGGCAGCATCTCCTGCTAATAGACTAACATTACTACTCTATGCAATACCAGCTTACTGAAAGGTCATATTTACCAGAACAATGCAAGCATCTGCAATCTAGAGACACAGAGAAAAAAAATAACAACCTTTCTCCTCTTCTCCAGCACACTCCTGGGCGGTTTGTAAGATTTAGGTGGCATGCTTACAACACCGCTGTGATCCACCCTGCCTCACACAAGTGCAGCACAGACTGCAGGTGCTGCCTTGCGAGGGCCACCACTGGTGTGGCATTTAATTAGTAACAGGTTCCTAAGTACTCCTCAACCTATCGACTCTGCCCACTTCAGGAAACACAAACACAATGCAACCACAACTCTAATCACAAAAACACTACAGTCAAAACTTGTTTACAGATTGTGCTTGCTACACCAATTTATTTGTATCTTAGAGCAATAAACTGCACTTCACGTGGAGACAGAAAATGTGGGGATATGGTGAGAATGAAATTCCTACATCTTTAATCAAATTATTCTCCAACCTTCACCTCGTGTTAATGTGTGAGAACTATTACGTGCAGTAGGTTCAATAACACCCTGATCTATCCTATTTCGTTTGGAATGTGTGACTAGTATGATACTTATAAATCTTTGCAAAAAAAGCATAACACACTGATCCATTTTACCTATGTTTGGAATCTGTGACAAGTATGTTATGCTCAAATCTCTGCAGTAGTTGTCTTTACATGCTAAACTTTCTCACTGGAGTTTAAATCTGTGACCTAAAGCACATATCCCAGCAGTAACTGCGTTTTCCACAGTTTTCAGTCTGAGATCTGAACATGCAACCAGCAAACTACACACAGATCTCTGCAGTTGGCATATTAACCCTCTGAACTATCTCACAAAAATCATATAGTGACTTGCAGCAGATTGCACATATATTGCTGCAATAGGTATACAAAGCCTGCCACTGTCACACTTGCATTTAAATACTTTGGATGTTAAGCCTTTTTCCTCTAGAATACTAAGCCCCTTTTTTGCCTTTGGGGTACTTTGTGCTTACACCTCCATAAATTTCTTTCCACTTAAGATATTCATGTCAAATTATATCCCTTTTCCCCAGCTTCGTAGAGATTCTAAGGGTGCACAGGGTTTCTGTATTCCCCTGGAGGGGAACAAGAAAATAGACACGGTGGGGCAGATTTATGTTCCCTGGCGCATCCCTGCAAATCAGCATGGATGTGCCAGGGAAGATGCGTCACGCAAGTTTGCCCTTGCGCCACCGCAGATGCGCCGCATTTACAATGCAGCGCTTCGTGGCGCAAGGACAAGCAGATGAGTGACGCATCTGCCGGCGTAAGGTTGGCGCATTGCTGGAGTTGCCTCGCAACCGCGACGCAACTCCAGCAAAGCTCGGGGTGCCCCTATCCCTAACATGCCTGCTACCTCACGTTCTCATCATTAGCAACTGCCACCCTAAAAGGAAAAGAATTAAATCAAAAACCTATTATCAATACCATCATATGGTGCTACGTGTAAAAATTAAATTCTAATTTGCGTGTCTGTGTGCAAAAAATAAATGAAAAATAATGTCAACCCAAAGTAGGAGAGACGGGGTCTGATCAGAACCCGCGTCTGTCCACGTTAAAACCGAGCAAAACAACACTAGCTGTGTGATTCTTTATTTTGTGCTGTGTGTTTGCTCATTTAAAGGTTTTAAATGAGCAAACACAGGTTGAGGTAGCAGGCGAGTACCTGTCTGCGTACCCTCCATGGTGTTACTTCCGTGAGGCACTGCCATCCTTTTCTCACCTATTTTTCTATCACAGCTGTCTTTGAGTGGATACCACAGGCACATGGTTTCTCTCTGCTTTTTTCCTTTCTGTATATCTTAGGAAATAGGATAACAAGGGAAGCACTATATACACACACAGACATCGTGTAGGTCTTTTACAAAGATATGAGTGACACCAGACCCTATCTAAGTACGGCATAAAGTTGGGCCGTTCATGATAATTCAAAACAAAGCAGTTTTGAATGTGTAAGGGTTATTGACGAAAATGTGTTCCCTCTGTTTATTATGCTGGGTAGGTCTCTTTTTGTGAGTAGTTTATGAGTGGGGGCGACCTGCCTTTCTAACCCCTTAGCTCCGTATTGTTGATGGACACCTAGAATTGTGTCAGGACCAAACCCTTTTGGACTTAGGAAGTTCTAGCGTTAACACCCACGGGAGCACCGGAGTACTCGTGTTACCTCACCCAGGGAAGCCGGGTGCATAGGTGTCTTTTGGTGTTGGGTCGTCGATTTCAATGGGAGCTGGTGATGAAGTGCTGCTGCCGTGAAGATGCGAAGTGTCCGAAGAGATCCAAGCCTGGATCGAAGATGAGAAAAACATGAAAGCAGAGGGGACAGAGTCTGGGTCACTAGCCAGTGACCAGGCGGGCGATAGGCAGATGCCCACCGATGTTGGGTGATTTCAGGTGAAAGAGGTGAAGCTTGACTCTTCACCACGAGGACCAGGAGGCGTCGAGGATGACCAGGAGATGGATTCGAGCTGTCCCACGAAGGATGTCGAGTACTGCAGCGTCGGTGCCCGGATTGGACACAACAAGCCTTGGCAACAGCAACCATTTTGTGATGCCAGGGCTCTATTATGTGTCTCTCCCTCTAGAAGAGTGGGATCACACTGGTGTGGGGGTATGATTCCAAGGTGTTTGACACCAAACACAACATGTTTCCGTGCAGCCAGTCCAAAGTTAGCATTTACCATTTGGCTATAATGCACTTAAGAGTATATGGTAAGGCTGCACTACTGACAACACCGGAGAAGAGATTCCGAAGGCTGCAGAGGGGATCAGCTCATGCCTGGGCACCCTCTCACATATAGCCAAGCACCCTGCCTTCAGGATTGATAAGGTCTGCCATAGGGGTGACTGATAGGTTTGTATGTGCAGTATATGGTGAGATATAGTGAACCTATACCTCAGTAAGGGGTGCAGGCACCACCTTACCCAGGCTGCAGTAGCAGACCTGTGGTGTCATTTTGGGTGGCTTTCCAGGGGTGGCATAATACATGCTTCAGTCCCTGGTAGGCCTCTGGGGTACCTATTCCCTGGGTACATAATATACCATATACTAGGGACTTATAAGGGCACTCCAGATCCAATCTGAAATGTACCTAAAGTACATGCAATCATTTTAGAGAGGAAGCAGCTAGGCTGGGGTCCTGAATAGCAGGGTCCCAGCCAGACTAAAGAAAAAAAACAGTGAAACACCAGCAAAAAGTGGGGATATACATGTGAAGCAGGTCCTACTCTCCTATACAACCCCCCCCCCCAAACGCAGGGACATAAAACTAACCTAGACCAGTTGAGTCTTCATGTTCTAAGTGGAAATATCTGGAGAGTCCATCTGCATTGGCATGGTTACTCCCGGGTCTATGTTCCACTGTATAGTCCATCCCCTGTAGGGAAATGGCCCACCTGAGAAGTTTGGGGTTTTCACACTTCATCTGTTTTAGCCATAAGAGGAGCTTATGGTCTGTCTGAACAATGAAGGGAGTGCCAAACAAGTATGGCCTCAACTTCTTCAGAGCCCAAACCACAGCTAAGGCCTCCCTCTCAATGGCTGACCAACGTTTCTCTCTGGTGGTCAACCTTCTGCTTATGAAAGCTACTGGTTGATCCTGACCTTCATCATTCAACTGTGACAGTACAGCCCCTACCCCCAAATCAGATGCATCTGTTTGGACAATGAACTTTTTGGAGTAGTCAGGACTTTGCAGAATGGGAGCAGTGTACATGGCCTGCTTCAGGTCATCAAATGCATTTTGACAGCTAACTGTCCACTGAACCTTTTTGGGCATTTTCTTAGAGGTTATGTCATTCAGGGGTGTCACTATTGATCCATACTCCTTGACAAATCTTCTGTAGTACCCAGTCAGGCCTAAGAAGGCTCTCACCTGATTTTGGGTAGTTGGAGCAACCCAGTCCATTATGGCCTGGGTGTTGCTCTGCAATAGTTGAACCTGGCCTCCACCTACAAGGTGGCCCAGGTATACAATCTGACTCTGCTCTATCTGGCACTTAGTAGCCTTGAAATTTAGACCTGCTTTTTGCAGGGCCTCCAAAACATTCCTCTGGTGGACCAGGTGATCCTTCCAGGTGGAGTTAAAGACAGCAATATCATCTAGCTATGCTGCACTATAGTCTTCCAGGCCTGTAAGGACTTGATTCACCAACCTTTGGAAAGTGGCAGGTGTATTCTTCAAACCAAAGGGCATTACCACAAATTGATAGTGCCCACTAGGGGTAGAGAATGTTGTCTTTGGCTTTGCATCATCAGCTAGTCTGATCTGCCAGTAGCCAGCTGTCAGGTCAAATGTGCTTAGAAACTTAGCTGAGGCCAAAGTATCTATTAGCTCGTCTGCCCTGGGGATGGGATGGGCATCAGTTCTAGTGACTGCATTGAGACCCCTCTAATCCACACAGAACCTCATCTCTCTCTTGCCATCTGTGGTGTGAGGTTTAGGTACCAGGACTACTGGACTAGCCCAAAGGCTATCTGAGGGTTCAATTACTCCGAAATCCAACATCTTTTGGACTGCTGTCCTTATACAGTCCCTGACATGGTCAGGTTGTCTGTAGATCTTTTTCTTCACAGGCAGACTGTCCCCAGTGTCCACTTCATGAGTGCACCAGGTGGTCTGACTTGGAGTCAGAGAAAACATATGTCTATACTGACTGAGAAGTTTTCTGTAGTCAGTTTGCTGCTGGTCAGTGAGGCTGCCTGCCAAGGCTACACCATCTACTGAGCCATCATCAGGGTTCTGAGAAAGCAGGTCAGGGAGTGGTTCTTTCTCTTCCTCCTGTCCTTCATCAGTAGCCATGATCAAGCCCATGTCTGTCCTGTCTTATACAATCAAGAAAATGGTATAAAGGAATAAATACAAAAATATTTTTGAGTAGAGCACGTTTAATTACTCTCTCTCTAATTATTACTTTAGAAGAAATATATCAAAACATATTTACACTCTACATAGATAATGGCACCTAATCAAGAAGAAAGCAATACATGTATACACAAAAAATGTACATACACAATAACATGACATAAATCACAACATACGAAAGGACATCAATATATAATACAATAACCCAAAAGCAAAATAATTTCCACTAGTGTCCTCCTTGCAACTCTGGAAGGACCACTAGGAGGTAGTCCAGATAGTACACTTAAGGTCTTTTAATTAGTAAAGGCCATCCCAGAGTACCATCATGCAATGTCAAATCATCACTATATTTCCAACGACTCCTCCTTTTGAGATGTCTACGCGACCACGTTTCGGCCTTAATCCTTCTTCGGCCTCCTCAGGACAGGGTTAATACATTACTGTACAAACACTACAAAAAATAATAAAATAATGATTATATTACTTCAACCCTCCGTAGCGTAAGGAACAAGATGGTTAAGAATAGTGGCTGCCCTAATAGTCCTCTAATCACCAGTGCGCCTATGGGACTCCTACTACCCACTCACAAAATTCTGATAAAGAATATCTATTCTATATCCAATGCACACCTCGTGTGAAGTCAAAGAGAAAACTAAAAAAAGAGAAGAAAACTAAACCACTCCACCGGGTGATATTCAGCAAAAAGAAAAGTGAAAATAATAATAACTCCATGCCCAGATGCTCCACTAAATGGAAGCGAGGACGAGGACCAAGCGTGCACAGCAGGGCTACCATGTACTCACATCTCGCAGATAAGTCCCGCTGCCACAATTTCACTAGAGGCGGAAATTTCAAATTAACAAGGTGCTGGGGAAGATTGTTCACCTGAAAAAATAATATAGACACTTCTCGTGAGTTCAGGCGCCGTGACTCATGAATAGGATGTATCAGGCTCAAAAATGCCTCGTGGATCAATGGGCTTACCTCCCTAGCCCAATAGCGGACCACCCTCACTCACAAACGCCAGTGCCACTAGTTTGTTGTCTTCCTCCGTCGGCTAGGTCGTAATTCAAATTGGACCTAAATAAAGCGAACATATAACAGTGCATTCAATGTCCCACCTTATCTACACTCAGTAAAGGTGCACACGCGATGCTACTGCGTTAAGCCATAGCGCACTTACTTTTACGCTAATCTCGGGTCCGGTCACTTCTCCGATCCTCAATTATCCACCAGCCTCCAAAAAATCCGGTGGCGGTTCGCCCATCTATGGACGTATATCCCCTGCCCGACGTGCATCATAACGTCATAGAGGCATGGAGATAGAGAGAGGACAGGGAAACCTCCAAGCGGCGGCCATATTTACGGGGCTAATCTTCCACTAACTCTACTTGAACGCATATGCCACGAGATTATCACAAAGTCGCATCGCCCTCCTGTCCCTTCAATTCAGGACGGGGACATTGTCTCGTGGCATATGCGTTTAAGTGTTAGACATTTTGGCCTGTGACCTAGTCACAGCAAAGACATGAGCAGGGATCCCTAACATTTCTGCATGTGTCCTGAGCTCGAATTCAGCCCAAGCTGAAGATTCTAGATCATTGCCAAGCAAGCACTGTACCGGTAGGTCTGCAGTTACCACAACCTTCTTAAGGCCAGTTACCCCTCCTCCGGGAGAAGTTAACAACTGCCAGAGAATGGTCTGTTCTGACATTGCTAGCATTGGTCACTTGGTACATTTCACCAAGTATATTCTGCCCAGGATCCACAAGATCTTTTGTCACCATTGTGACACTTGCTCCTGTGTCCCTGAATGCCAAAGCCTCTCTTCCATTTATTAAAGGCTGTTGTCTGTATTTTCCCAGATTACTGGGGCTCACAAAGGGGGACATATCCATGCCCCCATCACAGACTAGCACAGCCTGAGTTAGATCTCTGACTAGGCCAGAGTCCATCTCAGAACCCAGGGTCAACCCTACTACACCCTTATTCTGCACATTAACACCACCAATTGTAGCTGTACTAGGGGGAACAGTTGCCTTAGGGGCAATGGTGGCTGGAGTAGATTCTTTGGACTATACAAATCTCTATACCTCGGCACTCCAAAAATACCTTCTAGTCGTCATCAATTCTCATACAATTATAAATGTATCTCCAGTATATCAGCTCACAGGAAACAAATCCATACATTTAGATAGTTGCACATTCTTTTAATATCAAATTAGACGTTACATACAAAAATGTAAAACCAATAACTAGGGTGAAATACAGGATTCAAGCAAATGTTTCTTGTCATATGTTCTATTATCATTCGTAGATACGTGGAAAATGAGACCATATGGCCTCACTGATGAGAATGATGGAAAAAACAGCCGACACGTGTTTCGTAACTTCTTCAAGGCTGTAAATATTATGAACATCAATTAATGAAAAAATCTTCCAATGATTTAAACAATCTACTTATATAAGACAAGTTTTAATAAAACCATTAGAAACACCCTACATATTGAATAATATTAAAGAATGCAAAGGAAAAAGAGCCTGAAATCAATAGAAAAAAGGTAGTGTCATGATTTGAGAAAATAAATAGAGTAAACCCAGAACAGAAGATACTAACATTTAGTTCAGTGCAAAAGGAATATAAGAAAAATAGTATACAGCCAAACACCATAAAGTTTGTGCTGGAATATAGCGGGAATACGTGTAGCACCCAGAAACTATAGGGACCTAGATTCATCTTAAGATGCCAAAAAAGGCAAAAAAAGATGAAAAGTACTATAAGTGCAAGTATACTTAGAATGGAAGAAAAGAAAACTGAATGTATATCTAACTTCACATGTAGAAATTGTCGAATCAAGAAAGGAAGATAACATGCTAGTGTTCAAATCGTATGGAAGCGGTCGATGTCAACGATCCTAAAACCAGATGAATAAAGTTGTAAGAAAAAACAGGAATACTGAGGACATGCTAATCTTGTCTGAGTAGCCGGTATCAGGCCCATTTTAGTAAATGAATTACCTTAGAAAAGGTAAATATTGAATCCAAGCCAATCATCTATTAAGACTCCCAAAGCAGAGTAATAGTCTGGAGGGAATCACTGGATAATGTATATTTCCCTTAATAGAATAAGGCATCTGTATTAAAAATAAAATGCCATAAGATTTCGATCAGATATGTTTAACCAAAAAAAAAGGAGAAAAAAACTTTATAGCGCATGATAAGTCTGGTATATGTGGCCATGGGCATATGTAGAATATTATTCATAAAGACAGTGGCCCAAGTTTACAAAATTAAAGCAACAAGATGAATTAGGGGCTATAGTCTAAGGACTTAGAACTGCAGCCTTTCTTCTGTCTCAATCATATGCTATTATAGGGCAAGCCAATCCCTGTCAAAAAGATCCCCAACAGTTAGAGCATCCACTCAGGGGCAAGAAGTGTTGCTGAACAATATTTCTCTTTAATTAAATGCGTATTCTATCTATTATAAAAGAGATAATCAAAGAAAATCAGGATGATGGTGCACAATAGTATTATCTCCACATAAAGTATCCAAATAATATCGTGAGTTGACTTACGATATAAAAATTCTCCCGCTTCCTTTCCGCTGAAAAAAGGTCACAGTAATATATGTCTAATAGTCCTGAACAGAAACACAAGCATTAAACAGGTCCCAGAGATAACAAGCAATGTCATACTTCATTAGTAGAATAGACTCCCAATCTATAAAATAATCAAACAGACCCGTGTTTGTACGAAAAAAGTGAAATCCCTATGTAACAAAATCTATTATATTAGAATAATGTCACTAACACAAGAAATAATACTGAACTACCGGAAAGGACCCTGAACTCATGATGAGGAACAAGAACCAATGCTATCTATATAAAAACATAGGGGTCTTATTTGACCCTTTGCTCATAAAGGCATCAAGTAAATACCCATTCACTTCAATATAATTAAAAAGGGAAATCCCCCTTACCCATGCATCTCTAAGACATGAGCAAATCTTTTACAAAAGTCTTTTAAAATTATATATATAGGGGTCTCGTGCGTCCTTCGTCCTCCCCTATAACACTTACTTGCATTTCGAAGAAGTTCGAGGCTATGATAGGCCTCCTCTGAAACAGCACAAACACGGTAATGTAGCGTAGTGTCCTCAGTATAAAGGACAAATAACGAGCTCAGCAGTGTTTATATATCACTCCCTAAACAATAACTCCCATACAAATTTCTCGGCAAAAAACAAACCCAGCCCCCTTTCACACGACCGTGGGTAACGTAGAAATTAGCATAATAATACTCGAAAGAGTTGAAGGACTAGTTGCAATGCCATACACAGCAGCCATATTGTGTTTATATTACAATAACAAAGACAGATGCTCTAAGAGAACCGGCTCGTAAATGGCGGCCGTATTTGAAAAGTATAGTTAATCGATATTCATCAAAAGAGTGGGGTAACCCTTCTATTCTTCTTTCAGAGAAACATATAATAAAATTTCAAGAATATACTAGAAAAAACGATCAAATATATTTACCAGCCGATGCGAAAAAAACAATAATATCCTCAAAAAAAGGAAGAGAAAAAAAAGTTTTTGTTTAAGTTAGAACGAACTTCAGAGATATGTAGACAGTGTCAGAAGAAAGGTCATAGAAAGAGTGAGACAAATTTATCAACATTTACAATAACATTGTCATCATATATATTTTCTTGTAATAATTAAAAGATAAAAATCTTTATTAAAGCAATCAGTATAGCACGTACAATTAAATTTTATGTTAGAAATGACTTTACATATCCATATATGTATGCAAGGTCCAACTCAAAACAGTCCAAACACGAAACAAATCATGAAATACATATGAATAACAGGCAGATGGTAATTTACAAAGTAATTTCTTACTCCTGTTATGTGATAATTGACATACTTGTTTGTTCCAGACAGATAAATCTAAATATTCATTGATGCAGAAATACATTGTCCAATGATGTAGATTAGAACTTGATCAGGAAAATAAATTATGCATGTCTATTCAGTTAGGAAGACATGTAGTTCCCTATCGAAATTCAAGCCCCACTCAACGTCACGAAGTGGCATAATCCATTGCGTTTCCGATCTCCTAAGTGCCCGTGTCGTATCTCCACCCCTAGGGTCCATGCGTATCTGAGCTATACCATGGAAACAGATATTAGTCATGGTGATTTTAGGATGGTGGGTATTAAAGTGAACTGCTAGGGGATAACTCATGTTGTTGTTCCGTATTGCTCTCATATGTTCCTGCACTCGCTCTTTAAGAGGACGTATTGTGCTCCCAATGTAAATGAGTCCACAATGACAGCATATACAATAGACAACGTATTTGGAATTACAGTTGATGAATTGTTGAATTTGATACATGTTAGTGGCTTTTACTTAAACTCCTTGATCTTATTGCATGCAAATGGACACATATTACACTGGGCACATGTATAGAAACCCCTTGGCTGACATGGTAGCCATGTGTTAATCTGTGGCTTGGGTGGGAGATAACTGGAGCACAAAATGTCCCTCAAGGTTTTGCCTCTCCTATGCACAATTCTAGGTTTATTGGTAGTATATTTAACTACCGATCTGTCCATAGTTAGCAGATGCCGGTGCTTTAGAAAAAAATTATAAATGGCATGACCGTGAGTATTAAACCCTGTCACAAGGCAAAGTTTATTATTAAATTTCTTCTGATCTCTTTTCTTTTTTGTGTTCAATAACGTATGTCTGGGTGTTCCTAGGATCTATTTTTGGGAATTTTTGAGGACCATAGCAGAGTATCCCCTATTTCTAAAGCGATCTTGTAGATTGTCCAATTCTTGGTGAAAGACATGGTCCTCACTACATTTTCTTCTTACTCTAGTCATTTCGCCTAACGGAATTGCATTGATCTGTGTCAGAGGATGTGCACTCGAAGCGTGTAATATCGAGTTTCACGATGTAGATTTCCTATAAAGTCGTGACATTATTTTGGTATTCTTAGCATAAACCACGACATCTAAACATTCTATTTCCAGTGCATTGTAGTCAGAGGTAAATTTGAGATTATATTGATTGTCATTAAGATAGTCAGTCAGGATACTAAATTCCAATTCCGTACCCGCTCATATGACAAAAATATCATCTATGTATCGCCCCCAATAGACAATTTGTCCAGTCAGTTGAGGGGGACCATTACTCCATAAGTGCTTGGCCTCAAATCTACCCATATATAATTTCGCGAATGATGGGGAAAATTTAGAGCCCATTGCCACTCCCATGGACTGCTTGTACCATGTGCCTAGATGTAAAAAGACATTGTTTTCTAGTACCATTCGTGTAAAGTCCAGTACCATTTCCGTATGTTCACATAGCGTGGCATCCCTTTGGGATAGAGTGTCGCTTAATGCTTGCAATCCTTGTTCTACCGGTATGCTGGTATATAATGCACACACATCTAATGTGGCAAAAGCTAGTTCTCCTGTCCACTCTATATCCTCTATCTTGTGCAAAAGATCCCCCATATCTCTCAGATAAGAGAGAAGATTTCTTACCAGGAGCTGCAAAAACATATCAATATACTCCGATAAATGTTCTGTAGGAGACCCTATACCATCAGGGAAAATAATAGCCACTTCTTTAAAAGTTCTTCTTGAAATTGACACTTGACTTACCACAAAAATTGTAATTTCAGTTTCCAATTTTCTTCCATTTGCTCTACATGAAAATGAACACTTTTCACATTTATGATCCCATCTGTAATTTAGTCCAAACAAATTTTCAATTTCTTTCCCTCATCTTCCAATACTGCAAGCATAAACATAAGAAATTCTTGTACATCTTGTTATACATTAAGTGTAAATTGCGAAGAGCCAGTACATATATCCAAAAGATGCCTTATGCCAGAAGCAGTATGGATTTTAGTTCTAACAGTTACCAACTTTTGAAAAATATAATGTAGCAAAGAAGAGAATCTTTTTTCTTGATTTTCCATAATTTAATGATAAAGATCTTCTAGATAAAACACAACATTCACAATTACATTAGCATAGCAGTTGATACCTGAACTATTTTCTAACTAGCATCCTACAATATCATAAACAGTGGTCATTTTCATTTTCTTTGCAGTTTCATCATTCTCTTGACTTGTTTTCTTTTTTTGAATCTCACTATAATGTTTTTCATACTTCCGCTTTGGACATACTACATGTTTCTCACATACGGGATATTCACCTAAGTTAGGAGCATAAAGTCTGCTTAACAAATTATACTCTATTACACAATTTGCATCAGCACTAACCATTTTCTCATCAAAATCAATCAAATACAAACCAGATAATGTTTTTACTCGAGACAATGTAACATATGCCATACCCTCTTTAAACACTGTACTTCCAATATTTACCAAAGCACTGTCTACACTTAAACCTTGAGATTTAAGAATGGTCACTGCATATGCTAAAGAAGGAGGAAACTGTTTTCTACGAACATACAAGTCTTTTACAAGCAAAAAACAAACAGCACAACGTCCAATCTGTTTTACCTCTTCAATATGATCAAATTTAATCTTCAAAAATTCAATTCCATCTCTCTTCTGATAATTAACAAAATCAGCAACTTTTCCCATTGGTCCATTTACTAAACCATTTTCAACATCCAAATTACGCTGATATATTACCCGACAGTTTACACATACATATAAAGTCTTTTCTAAACCAGCAGTTTTGATACAGACTTCTCCAAAGAATCCAATTTTGACTGTATTTTCTCTGAGAGAAGAATAGTAAGTCCTTTGTGTTCCATTTTATCAATGGCTTCCATTTTCACTATTGGTTGTCTCTCCAGTTTCAAAAGTTCTTGATTGAATGTAGAACTCTTTTGTAGTGTTGGCATTAGGCAAACTATAGTGTTCTTTTCTCTAATTTGTTTGTACATTATTTCAGGTGCGATATTTTCATTTGAAAACAAGTTTGTTAGTAGCCGACTTGTAAGTTGTAAAGCTTCTTTACCATGTTTTGTCAAAACACCAATTCTAATATCTTGAAGAATGTTTCCATACTGTTCATCACTTGCTTGTTGCCTATTCTTAAAAAGTTCTATATATTCAAAATGAGACCAAATGTTAACATTTCTAATACTTCCCAAAGATTTCCTAGTGTCTTCATGGATAAGTGTTTTAAAAACTTGTTGCCCTTTCACAGGAGTACGTTCTAGTAGATGGGCAAATACAATTACATGTTTTCCTCCAAACAGGACACCATAATCTGTTTTTAAAATCTGTTGCATTCTTAAATATACAAAGGCAAGCATTAAGTTTGAGAACATGCTCACCTCACCAATGATTAGAAGTTTCATTTTCTTCAGTACTCTTGAAACTTCATAACAAGCTTCTCCAGATAGCTTATGATATTCCAATTTATTTTCATGTTCAACTAGTAGCATGAGTGATCTATGTAATGTAATCCCTTTAATATTGTGTGCAGCTAAACCAGTTGGAGCGGTTACAATACAAGATAAATGTGATTCAGTGGTTTTCTGTACATAACTGGTCAAAACTTTAATTAAGAAACTTTTTCCTGTTCCACCTTGCCCACTGATGTACATTCGAATAGGATTAAATGATGTGCATTGGTATTCTTTTTTTTCATGCTGTATCTGTTGTGTCACTTGCTGATACATTTCTTTTTGTTCAATATTTAGTTGTTCTTCCAAGTTTCCCGAATCAATAATGTCCTGTTGTGCCTGTTGCATCCCCGTTTCTACTTCATTCATGGCTGTTGCTGCCTCATTTTGAAGAATTGGTTGTCCTAATGGATCTCGACATAGTGGAGCAGAACTTTGACTATCTTGAGAACTGTCTCTAGCTATTTCAGCTGCAAAAGTAGTTTCTTATTCAATCTCTTCATTTAACATTTGTAGATAATTTAGAAAAATTGTGCATTGAATGCTATCTTGACATGCATTAAAAGAATCTTCATAGCAGTAAAAATCTCCAAGTAATTCTTAGTAATTCCATTTCTCTACGCCAAGGCTTGAAAAGTTGCAGAAGTGCTAAATAGAAAAATTCCCTTTTATCTGGAGATTCACAACTGAGTTTCCTGTGGTTAATAAGAGTTCCTTTGGCATGTTTTACCAAACATCCTTCACATCCAATTACTGTAATGTTGCAGTACTTCATAGAGACATATGTTTTCCAGATGTGGACTTCTTTTCGGATAGTACGTAGTCAACATATTCGTTTTAACAATATCTCTACTTTCTGGTTCATTCAATGCTAAGTATTCAATTTCTTGTACATATTTTAATACTCGATTTAGTGTTGCAGCAAGAGCTAGACTTACCCAAATGATTACTCTTGACTTTGAATATTAACTTACAGAGGCCAACCGATCCGAACATTCATACGATCCAATTTCTCATTGAGAAAGCATCTTTAAACTAAAGCTGTACAATTTGTTATTAAGAGTCTTTTCTTGTGAAATTTCTTCCCACATTTCTTTCAACTCTGTCTTTTCAGATTTGGTTATATATGACGCAACATAGCGAGTAACAGCAATCGCCTTATCTAAAACATACTGGATATCCATATTTGCATTCTACATCGTCAAAATCACTGGATTGTAGTCATTAATATACTTTGAATCTTAATTTTTTTTTATGTTGTAAGTATTCTTTGGATATTTTTCGAGTTATAGTATGCCTTACTGCTGACATGAAAAAATTGACATTAACATTTTCCCTTTGACTTGTTTTTACGTCAGCAATATTTCCCACATCGATGACTTTGAAACTGTAAAACTTGCTGTCTCAAGTTGTTTTCTCCTTCTTTTGGTATGGCACAGGTAACATATTTTTCAATGAAAGACAAAACACTTTCATTAGTATCAGTTCCAAATTTTGGTGCATTCTTGATCCATAACAGCATGTGAATAGGAGGTGCACCTCTGGCTCTAGAGATTTCTCCAAAAGAAATCAATAACTTCTCCAAGAGGTGGATTCTTTTTATTGCAGATAAAAGACATCATAGCTTGAAACCTATGATTAAAATATTTGCCTACATTTACAGGATCCAAGGAACACAGTTCTCCAGCTATCTTCAATTCAATATTTTTAACATTTGAATTTGCTTCTCGTAGAAATTTAAGTAAATCGCCCCATGCATACTCAGCACAGCTAAGTGTAACAAACCACATAGGGGTTCCTAAGTGCCTTAACATACATTTAAGCTCTCCGTGATGATGATACCAATACTCATTAGTACCACGTTGACACGCCATCAAATTAATTAACTGAGATTCCGAATAATCGTCTCTTTGTTGAACTTTGTCCAAAATTTTCTTTGCAGAAACATGTGTAAGACGAACTCCTGTTTTTAATATGTGGTTCACTGCATATGAAAGTCCAGACAAGTCACATTCAAACAGAAGATGAAATAAATATGGAACACACCGACGAAATCTTGGATCTTCTGAGTACAATCTTGTTGTACGATATTCTGAAGCTGGAATCTGCACAGGTTCATATCAACCACCTTTTCCAGTGGGCAAGAGCTGTGGCAAACAACAAGCTTCCAAAACTTTTTTCCATACACTCATGGGAGTTTCCTTCGCTTTCTTCATTTGAAATAATTCAATAGTGTTGCTATCACTTCTTTTGAATGTAAAGGATGTATACTATCATGTTCATAAATTTCTTCACTCCTGGAGTTGTCCACTTTTTCAATTTGGCCAGTTGAAATTTCTCTATCATCTTCTAAAAATATTTCTTGTTCTTCTACATATACATTGCTGTAATAAATATTGCTTTGTGCAAGATATAACATAGCCTTTTGAAGTTTGGCGACATCTACTAACTCTTTGTATATTTTACCACTCTTTGTTGGTATATCATTAACTACAATAACTACAGGTTCACTTTCCTCTCTCTCTACACCAACAGTTTCAATATTTTTCTTAATATCTAAAGGTAAATAAAAAACTCTTCCTTTTAAACCTCTTTGTAAATCTGTTGGCGGCAGCTTACCTGTTTTCGGCTCCATACGAACTATAGCCTGAAACGGGTGCACATATTTAATAAGAATGGACTCATAGGTATTTAAATCTACCAGTTACGGAGGAATAGCTACCAACTCTAGGTTATTATATACCGCTCTAACTGGCATTTTACTCTATTCTAATATGTTGTATTGTAGTGTGGGTTAACCACGCCCTATGTACAACGCTAAGTTAGCATAACCTCGATGGCTGTTAGAAAGCCAGCTTGCTGCTTCTGCTGCTTTTGCACGCGACACTGTTGTTACATGTTATTCATTTGAGAACTGCTGACTCGACTTTGCTTTACATGAGAACCGTCTGTTGTTTAACATCCTTAACAGCGAGCAGTGACCTTGGTCTGTACACCGTGTAAGGAACGAGTCTGGGTCACTAGACGGGGCAGGTTGTTGTGTTCAGGTTGATCTTACCACTTTTTAGCCATAACATACATACAGCTGCCAATACCTGAAAGACGAGCCCTTTAATATTACAGAGCAGCATGTTTTCTGTTACATTCGAAACGAAGAGCTGGTGCAGGAGAGAGCCTAGCTGATCCTGTGATGTGATTCCACTAAGCTGATCTATAAGGTATGGGGTCCCCCATGCAAGCCTAAGAGACCTTCTATTAGTCTAAAAATACCTTATTAGTTGCTAGAGAAAGGAGGGTGGTTGTGTTCCACGGTCATTATTATTATGATTGCTCCTTTTATTTTCTATGGTATTGTAACAATGCTGATGGTGCTGATCCTAACCATTTGTCTGCTTGTGTTAGCCAAAGTACTGCATCTTAGGACGCGAGGTTTATAAAATAAACTCTTTAAACTTTCACCGTGTCTTTGTTATTCTGTTGTGGACTGATATATAGCTACCAACGGGTATTTTGGGTTCCCACCACTCCTGAGAGTATCTAAGTCGCTTGTTCTGGGTTGTCCATATATTGGGACCGCCGAGCTAAATCTCGGATAACGAAACGAATGTAACACTAAGCTAATCGGATAGGGGTTCTTAGTTCTGAGGGGAGTTTCTGGTACACCACAATTCTCTGAGGTCCTGGTTTCCTGCGCATAGTTCTGTGCATAAGCAGAATCCCTGCAACATGGCACACCTAACGTTTGGTCTTTTGATCTGAAACGCCTTAGTAGTGCTTTTATTAGTCCACAGCGCCCTCACTCTAGTTTCCGGATAACGTGAGTGACGGCTTAACCTACCTAGGTTTCGACTAAAGGTTCTTTCAAGCTTGATAATTAAAAAGGTTTTCTTTTTCTGAACCCCAGTGCTACAGTATAGCTTTTCGTTGTTCTTTCAAGTGTCCCGATGGCGGTCAACGTTGCAGCGCATAGTAGGGTTCCCCTTGATGAATACAGGCCCCAGCTAGGCCCGCAGGACACAAGGGTTCGCTCTCCTGCAAATGGAATCTATAAGGAAGTTGGCACGGAAACTGCAAAGTACAAAGACAAAGTTTATTAACCCTTAAGGGTGGTCCTACAATCCATACAACACCCTTCAGTATTGCATGGAGTAGCACAAAGAACTTGCGTACACGGTCCCCTTTTATACACAACAGAGGGGCTCATAAGTGGGTGGATACAACATGAGGCAAAGAATATTACCTTTTATGGTCATTTTCGATACAGAATCAATATATGGGCGGAGCTGACACACTCCTTGAGCCCGCGAAAACATGGTCAAGCAAGGACTAACTGATAACAGATGTGGTCAAGTCTGGGCATGCACCAGACGGACAAAGGAGCTATTTATAGACTGTTACTAGGCAGATTGCAAGAGCAACTAACACGAAGATAGGACTCTTCTCGTGTTGAGCACGTGGAGACATAACAATACAAAATGGAGTCCAGACTTTAGTCAACATAACGGAAGAAACTCGGTCCTAAAGGGGAATTCATGTCTTTAGTGAATGCTTAATCACATCGTTGTTTCAATTTTCAACAGACGACCCTTTCAGCATTTACTGAAGACATCCGGTTTGTTAGGATAATCATCGTATATGTCAATTTTCATCATTTCTTCTACTTCTTTAGTTAAATGTTTCTGATAAGTGACATCGGCAATAGCTTTCTTATCAGGAATACAGAATGATACACATAAGGAACAGAGCAAAGGACCACATTGGACACAAATGCAACAAGAAAACAGAACTGCTACAATAATACAGAGACCAGTTAAGACCTTCCACCCCCAAGCAGTGATCAATGCCCAAAACCATCCAGAAAAGGTCCAAGTGCCGTTTTCTGTATGGATTTCAGCTGCAATTTTGTGCAACCTGTTGATAGCATTATAGACTGACGGCGTGTGGTCAGGGATGAACACACAACAACTACTTCCGATAATTTTACAAGCTCCACCTCGGTCGGCTAACATAACATCTAACACCATACGATTCTGCAATGCAACAATTCTAGTAATCTGTAATTCTTCCGTAAGATTCCCAAGAGCAGCAGCGGTTTGGTTTGTCACAGCCTCTACCACTCTTGTTGACCTTCGAACTTTCCTACTATTTAGGGCAGCTCCAACGGAGAAAAACAATCCTAAATTAAAATCAATATACTGCTGCAGACTAGTGTCAGTCTGATCCACGTCATCAATTGATAGGGTACGTTTATACCTATTTACAGTCACATTATTTAACAACTTCAAATCCTTATGATAAGATGCAGGTGCCAAGAATACAGGAGGCAATAGAAATGCCACATAACATACTCCAGACCAACCGGCTGGCAAACGGTAATAACCTTTATTTCCACATACGAAGTATGTGTTATGGGATGATAAGAAGGTACTGTTATTCAACCCGTCAATATTTAAAATAGTAATGCAATCACTAACACCAACAGGAATATAACCCACACTCTGGACACATAGGTCCGCTTGAGCTTGTGCCACTTGAATCACAAATCGGTCTTTTCCCACAGTGTCTCTGGTGTTCATGAAAATATAGGGAATTGATTCATTGTCTGGTCGATACTCTTCCCATTCCCAAATTGTCCCATTCGCTTGCGGATATCCATCTTTATCCTGATGACATTCCCTATTAAGTCTGAAGAGTAACCGTCCCACTGTAGGTTTCCGGGTGGCAAAAAGCAAAGTGTACCATGCTCTACAGGAGCCATTATGAGAGAAAGGAAGGGGTATGAACGGAGTTCCTCCTTTCTTCTGGTGAGCTGGCATCATGCCACATATCCAACAGTTCGTAGCATTGGTGGCAACATGGGTGTGATGCAACATCTGGATGAAAGTGTTATTCAAATAAGACTGACGATGCTTCAACTCTTGATACGGTAGTGTATAAAAGTAGTGCTCCGCAGGCACTGGAGTAGTCAACACAAGTAACTTTCGAGCAGGAGTCACATCCTCCACAAACCATGTGGTTATCCCAACAATAGCTACTGTAAGCATAAAACCTGATGCACAAAGGATTTTCTTTTTCTCCATGTCAGAATAAAGAATCAATATCTTCCTGAAACTAAAAGGTTTGTCAGAACTCTTCCCCTTAGGCAGCGGTCGATTTCTTCACCAGCGGGCCAAGACGGGTGTCGCTACACTAATGCAGGGCTGATCCCCCCCCCCTTGCCTCATTGGCTCTCCGTTTCACTAACCCAAGGGCCGTTCTGACAACGTGTCCTGATACTGAAGAATTCACTTCCTTGGCCTGAGATGATATCGCTTTCCTCCAGGAGTCGCTTGGTCCGGGAAGAGCTCCTCAGTGTCGTTCGGTTCCACAGCACGGCCCTTCTCTGCAGTCAGAATTTCTCGTTGATCGGTCAATACAGCAGGCTCCACCAATCCGGGCGGTACTTTGCGACAGTGCAGGGAGTGGATCCAATTCTTTCTGTTGGAAACCCGCACAGCCGTCCTCGTTGCAAGTAGGACCTGCTCAGGACCAACCCATCTCGGCTCCAAGCTGTTCGTCCTTTCAAAAATCTTCACCATGACATAGTCTCCAGGCCGGAGACTATGACCTTCGCCGGTGGACCGATCAGGGAGCGCCTCCCGGACCTGTTGATGAATAGAAACCAAGTTATCCGTTAACTGTGCCAGATAATCATTCATCATTACACAAGGTACATCATACACAGCCTTAGGTCTTGGTGGACCCCAAATATTCATTGGGCGTCCGAAAACAATCTCGTACGGTGTAAGACCGGTTCGAGAGTGCGGTATCGATCTAATTGACAATAATGCCAGCGGTAAAGCATCTGGCCAAGTCAAAGACGTCGAAGCTTGGATTTTAGCGATCTTGAGCTTCAGTGTACCATTATACTTCTCGACTAGTCCTGCAGATTGAGGGTGAAACACTGCGTGAAACTTCTGGGTGATGCCCAGACCCTTCAGAACATACTTTATAACATCCGCTATAAAGTGGGGTCCATTATCACTCCACAGCAGTCTACAAACGCCATATCGAGGGAAGAACTCCTTCAATAGCATCTTGGCGGTAGTCATTGCAGTATTGTCTTTCGTAGGGTATGCCTCAACCCATTTACTAAAGGCACATACCACTACTAGAACATACTTCAAATTGTTACAGCGCTCAAGCTGGATGTAATCCATCTGCAAAACCTCGAAGGGTGCAGTAGGTGTCACAAATCCTCCTGCTGGAGTTCGAGTACCCTTTCCTGGGTTGTACCTCCGGCAAATCATACAGGTCTGCACCACCCTCTTTGCCGTGCTAGCAATCTCTGGATGCTCCCAGACTTGGGTAAGCAATTTTACAATTGCGGAAGCTCCAACATGTGCTAGCCCATGTGCCATCTGAACCGTAGGTTGTACAAAAGCTGTGGTTAACTTCCATCTATCCATCTGCTTATTTCTCCAACAACCCTCATCATCCAATTCTCCCTCACTGGACCATTGCTCCCGTTCTTTATCAGAAGCGGTCCTCTGTATTTCCCGCACTTCTCCCTTCGCATCGTGCCATCTTTCTACCTGCGACTTCACTACATACATGGCAGTAGCACCGGGCTGCATCGCAGTCTCCCGTGCCACCCGGTCTGCTAACGCATTCCCTTCTCCAACTTTATCAACTACTTTCTTATGGGCACTACATTTAATGATAGCAATTTTCTTCGGATATGTTAATGCAGTTAAAAGGTTGTGAACTAACTCTCCATGCATTATTTGTACTCCATGCGACGTTAGAAACCCTCTCTCCTTCCAGAGCAGGCCGAAATCGTGCGCTACTCCGAAGGCATATCGGCTATCTGTATAAACATTCACACACAATCCTGTACTGAGCTCACATGCTCGTGTTAATGCTATCAGTTCCGCTGCTTGAGCTGATTTCTGTGGTATGCGTGCTGTCTCCACTATTGTTTGCAATGTGGTAATTGCATACGCTGCTGAAGTCGTACCGTCTGGTAGCTTCAGGCATGATCCGTCCACCCACAGTTCTCCATCCACATCTGGAAAGGGCGTATCCTGGAGATCAATACGACCCTTTGTTTGTTCCTCAGTCACAAGAATACAATCATGTGCTTTCCGTGCTGCAGACTGAGTCTCGGGGAACGGCAACAATGTGGCCGGATTTAACGTTACACACCTCTTTAACGTAATATGAGGAGCCAAAAGCGTCAGCTCATATCCCGTTAAACGGGCACTGGTCAAATGCTGCGTCTTTGTCTGATTAAGCAGGGCATCAACAGCATGGGGGACTAATACCAACAGCTTATGAGATAACACAATTCCCTCGCTTTGGCGTATTGACACAGCTGTCGCCGCAACCGAGCGAAAACAACCAGGCAATGCTCGGGCAACAGGATCAAGTACAGCCGAAAAATATGCACACGGGCGCTGCTTGTCGCCGTGCATCTGCACCAAAACTGATAATGCACATCCATCTTTCTCATGCACATACAGCGAAAAAGGTTTTGTATAATCAGGGGTCCCTAACACTGGTGCTGAACAAAGGGCCTGTCGTAATTGCTGAAAAGCAGCGTCACACTCATTTGACCTAGGCCTGGGCAGTAAATTCCGTTCCGTTCGCGGAATTTGCGGAATTTGGGTAATTTCGCGTTCTGCGGAGAACGCGAAATTGCCCAAAAATCTGCGTTCCGCGACTTCGCGAAATTTTTTGCTTGTTCGCGTTCTCAATATGCGTGTTCGCGAGATATTTCACCCCGAACACGCAAACAGCGATCGCGAACAGGAAAAAAGTATCGCGAACAAGCAATTCCGCGTGTTCGCGGAATTTCTGCGTGTTCGCGGAGATTTTTTACCGTTTCGCGGAGATTTGCGGAACACGATTACGCAAATTCCGCCCACCCCTAATTTGACCAAGGAAGCGGAATAGGTGTGTCTTTTGTCAAAAGGGCTAATATTGGCTTAGCTATGTGTGAGAACCCTAATATCCATTGCCTACAAAAAGAAACAAGACCCAAAAATGCACGCACGTCCTTCTGCGTGGAAGGCGCTGGCGTGTCCAAAATTACTTGGATACGATCTGGTGTGAGTGCACGCCCCTCCTTAGACAAAAGGTGACCCAGATAAGTCACCTTTGGTCTACAGAACTGCAATTTCTTCCGAGATACTTTGTGATTGTGGGATGCCAAAAAGGAAAGCAAGGATAGCGTACTCTTCTCACACAACTCCGGAGTGTCAGCCGCCAACAAGATGTCATCGACATATTGAATGAGGGCGACACCCTCGGGCAGAACAAAGGAGTCCAATTGTCTTTTCAAAGCTTGACTGTAAATGCTAGGGCTTTCTGTGTAGCCCTGAGGAACTCTACAAAATCGATAAGACCTATTATTCAGAGTGAAACCAAAAAGGTATCGGCTATCGGGATGAATAGGAATCGAAAAGAAAGCATTTTTCAAATCAATGACTGAAAACGTGGTCGCCGTAGGCGGGACCAAAGTAAGCAACGTCGTGATATCAGAAACCACTGGGTACTGAGGTATCACGATCTTGTTTACTTCTCTCAAATCAATTATAAACCGATAAACCTTGGCATCCGTATCCTTTTTCAAAATGGGTAGAATCAGACTATTACAGACGTTGTAGGGAACTTCCTCCACTACTCCCACCTTAATCAAATCATGCACAATCTGTATAAGAGCCTCCTCCCCCTCCTGGGAAATACGATACTGCGGAAGACGTGGTAACACCGCCCCCTCCTGGACACTAATGTGAACAGGCGGAATCACCATCTGTCCCACATCGGTATCCGAAACGGCCCACAAAGTACGAGGGAGGGTCGCTAACACAGCATCCTCTGCAACCACACACATCCGTTCAGACCGAGGGTAATTATCATTTAATATCACCCGCACTCCAGCAGGGGAGCAGCGGATCGTAGCTCTGAAGTGCTTTAGCATATCAAGGCCCATGATGTTGTCCGGCGTGTTCGGGGCAAGCAAAAACGGACAGGGTGCAGAAAAAGAATCAACCTGAAATGTGAGGGGTCGAGAAAGAGGGCTTCGGGAGAGTGTACCGTCAAACCCTACCGATGTAACCATTAAGCCAGATGGAGGAGCCCTCGGAACCAATTGTTTAGACAGCGCACTACGAGTCGCTCCTGTATCTACTAGGAACTGATCAGTAGAACCCAAAACCTCCGCTGATACATAAGGACCCTTCTGATCAACCGGCACCTCAACTGATTCTAACCCCCATCCAACGCATTCCTATGCATGCTGTGAATCATGGTACCCCGAGCGGTCAGTCCCTGACACTTGTCGATCAAAGACATTAGGTCTATCTCGTTGCTGCCCGGCAGGGTCAAAACGAGCGTAATCATTAGAATTCCCTCTAAAATTCGAGAAACCCCCTCTACCTCTCGGGCCACCCTGATTATGTCCCTGACGCGAAGCATACAACGCCGGGCAATCTCTGGCCCAGTGTCCCGATTGTTTACAATACGCACATTGATTCCTATTCAAATCAGATCGGCCCGAGGGAGGACCATAAAATCCTCCCCTTCCTCTATTGACACCCCGACGGGGCGGACCATACACTTGCGCTAACATCACCTTCGTTTTTAAATCTTTCGACTTCTTCTCCTCCTGCCCCTTCGCTTCATGCTCCTGACGCTCATAATACTGAGCTATAGTCAGAAGGGCTGTCGGGGACGCGGTGGACCAAGAACTTTCACTCGCTTTTAGGCGAGCTGCTATTGCCGGTAATAAATTCGCCACATATTTATCAGCAAAGAGGTGTCGACCCGTATCATCCGTAAGTGACTGACCACTAAAATCATGAAACGTCTCCTCAAAGCGCGTAAAGAAATCTGCAACCGATTCATCGACTTTCTGCTTACACGAGGCTAACATGTTCCAGTCAATCTTTTTAGGGGGAATGATTGTTTTCAACTTAGTCAGAATAGCAGCAGGGAGATCTAAGATAACCTGAGGTGGTTTCTGCGCGGGCTTCCTCTCCCGATCCTCATCCTCAAGCTCAGACCACCGAGCCTTAAAAGCGGCAACATCGTCCACCTTTCGCACGGATCGCCACATATCTGGTGGTAAAATAAGCCCAAAAAACAGATCTATATCTGCTAAGGTCATGGTACAAGAATTCAAGGCCCCCTCAACTTCTTCGTAAAAGGCCGCTGGATTCTTGCGGGGATCAGGCAATGCATTTTTTAATGCCATAACATCAGCCCTATGCCAAGGAGTATAAACCCAATTGTACACAAAATATCCCTTAGCATCAGCGGAGGTAATATCCGCACTAGTTCCCGCTCCCTTAGGGGGAACATACAAAGGGGCCGCCTCTCGCATGGGTTTAGCATGCACTAGCTCGCTCTTATCTGACTGGGAGGAAGACGGCTGCAGGTCGTCCGCCTGCAAGGTCAAGCTCTCCTCCTCCTTGTTCCGGCGCGCTTTGTCCCGCAGCCGAAGCATTTCATCCCGTAGTGCAAACAGACGTCGGACCGCATCAGGTACCTGGGAGTGAGAGAAAGTACCATTACGCAGTGCTCTAGAATCCGACACTATCTCCTGCGGCTCAAAAACATCAGAATATTTTCGAAAGGCAGCAACCACTTCATCAGAGAAAATGGCAGCAAAATACAATTTCTCCCTGTCCTGCCATACTTCCAGATCCGGTAATAACTCTGCAGAAGACAACTTATTTGAAACTGCACGATAAGAAAGTTTCCGAAGCTCACCCGAGCGCTCAAGAGATAACATGGATCGCGTGTCTTTCTTATCTTTACCCGATCCAGAATCCTGAACTGTCGGAGCAGACGCACCTACATAAGGTGGCGGGGAACGATCTAATAGGAAGAAATCATCATCAAGATTAGTAAGGACAGGATAAAGAGGCTGCCGAACAGCATATTGACCCGACACTTGTAGCCTACGCTCCTTCTCTTGTCTCTCCGTCTGTTCTCTTTCCTCCCGACGCTTCGCTTCCTGTGCTCGCACATGATCATTCTTCCGTTGCTCTTTATCAAACAGCGCTTTCTCATGTTTCTCTCGCTCACGCACTTCCTTCACCCATAACCGTACACACTCAAACATATCTTGACGAGCACGCCGTTTACACATACTCAATCTTACGCATATCAAACGAACCATACAAAGGCCATCGTAACTCAGGATCCTTTCTGGTATATTTCCTCCATACTGTGCTGTACATACATATCCCTATTAGGAGTCCCCTCTGGGGGAGCTGGAGCAGATTCCTCGAGGTTTAACCGGTTTCCAAAGCAGCAGCACCACTTACGGAGTGCGCTAAAAGCAGGCATGCTCAAAAATAATGCAAAATATGCAGTATTGTCAGAAAAATGGCACTTAAACGTTGTGCCGTTCAAAGTTACACAGCTCCGGAGAAATATCTCCACATTACCTGCCTATATGTGTTGCAACGCATATATTCTCACAATAACCAATACAAGATATGACCGGTCATCACAAATCAAACTCAAATAGCCAAACCAGGCTTCAAAAACTCGGAGCAAGTACCGTACAGCGGTTCTTACCAATCAAGAGTGTCCAGATTCCAACTGCCAAGCTCCAAAATTCGCCCAAACGGCTGTCACGGCAGGACCGACAGAAGAGGTCTCAGTCGAGGACCGGCGCCACCCAGATGGTCAGCTCGGAAGGGAAGGAAGAAAACCTCGGGATGCCAGGACTAAAGTGCCTCTGGCAGTGATCACATCCCCGGCCAAATTCCTCATCTTCGTCACGACCAGTCCTTCGAGCATCCGAGTCGCCGATGAGCCCCACGTGACGGGCGCCAATTGATGAATACAGGCCCCAGCTAGGCCCGCAGGACACAAGGGTTCGCTCTCCTGCAAATGGAATCTATAAGGAAGTTGGCACGGAAACTGCAAAGTACAAAGACAAAGTTTATTAACCCTTAAGGGTGGTCCTACAATCCATACAACACCCTTCAGTATTGCATGGAGTAGCACAAAGAACTTGCGTACACGGTCCCCTTTTATACACAACAGAGGGGCTCATTAGTGGGTGGATACAACATGAGGCAAAGAATATTACCTTTTATGGTCATTTTCGATACAGAATCAATATATGGGCGGAGCTGACACACTCCTTGAGCCCGCGAAAACATGGTCAAGCAAGGACTAACTGATAACAGATGTGGTCAAGTCTGGGCATGCGCCAGACGGACAAAGGAGCTATTTATAGACTGTTACTAGGCAGATTGCAAGAGCAACTAACACGAAGATAGGACTCTTCTCGTGTTGAGCACGTGGAGACATAACAATACAAAATGGAGTCCAGACTTTAGTCAACATAACGGAAGAAACTCGGTCCTAAAGGGGAATTCATGTCTTTAGTGAATGCTTAATCACATTGTTGTTTCAATTTTCAACACCCTGACCGCACATTTGAGGGTCTATGGGGTCCCGGATGATGGCTTGGCTGTTATTTTAGTAGTAGGCGCTGATGTGGCGTTCCCGTATGAGTTGTTTTACTCTTGGGTGACGTTTGATAAAGTGGATGCAAACGACAATTTGTTCCATGATTATACTCACACCGCGATGCCTGCTGCCTATGCCCCTTATCGGACACTTGAAATTCCCCTTAGTGCCTGGCAGCATACTATTTGGTTTAATGGCGCCCTTCCCCATGTGGTAGCGCCGGCGAGAATGGGCCCGTTGTCAATTGCAGGGGCCACATGGCCGATGCTAGCCGGTTATACACCCCATCCCCGCTACATGACTGTGGCGGTGGCGGAGTTATGAGTGCTACACACTGCCCTGATTACGGTCCATAGGGCGTTAGTGCAGTACGTGTCTCGCAATGTGCAGGTGGGGGCACCTGCGGTTGTGGGACACACGACTGACCATCATGCGACGGTCATCAGTCCAGTTATGGTTAATTCGGTTGTCGGCAAGCGCCCCAGAATAGGGATGAATTCCCTTACTGGCTTGCTGAAAAATTTGATCAATTTGAAGCCGTGTTGCCCAATACTTCTCCTGTGGATAAACACAGGATCCTCACTATAACATTACCTAAGGACCAGTCCCGATATTGTCGACTGTGACAATTGGGGCAAGGTCTTTGCCGCGACCTATGTGAAGTGCTACGGCACTCCGTCTATGTCTGTATTGCCCTCGGTCATCAAGAAGGTCCAAGACAATCATGGTGCCAAGGCAGCAATTGAGTTGGGATTGAGGCTTGTCGATAGCTTCGATGTGGTTGTTCCATGGTTATGGGCAACCTCAATTCTATTGTGCAATTCCAGGTGTGCAATATGATTGCACTTGTGGATCCGGGCGACAGGCCAAAGGAGTTCGCTAAAATTATAGCGAAAGCCTACAGAATGGTGGGTCGTAGCGCCTTGGGTGTGAAACCCACCGTGATCATTCCGACTGCAGTACAGCAGCCTAAAGTGAGTTCGTCTACAAAAGACGAAAAGCCCAACTTTCCGAAACAAAGTTGGCGAGCTAAGAAACAGGGGAAGCAGCAAGAGAAACGGAGGTCTCGTTCTGCATCACCGGTGCAGACACAAAGTGAACGCACTTATGATTTGCGCGATTGTTCTAACATTAAGTCACCTGATAGATTTCAGGTTCCTGAACAACGCTCTCCTCGTTCTTCACAGGAAACATCGGCTTATCAATCCGGTGGTGGAGATCGTGGGAAAGGAAAGGGTGCTCAAGGTCGTGAGCAACCCCGTCAGACTGACGGTAAAGGCAAACAGGACGAGTCTGTATGTCAAAGACCCCCGTTTCAAAAGAAGAAAGTTGCTGCTCTGACTGCGAGATATGCCTCAGATGGTACGGACACAGCTTCTGAACCAGACATGGGCACTAACGCTGCTAGACAGCGCGGCGGAAGTTACAATAGTGCGACAAGCGCTGCGTCCGTTTCTGGCAGCGACAGCAACTGATACATTTGTAAGTGTTGAAACTGCTGATACTCGCGTAGCTCCCCCTGAAAGAATGTTTAAAATTACCCTTTTAATTGAAGGTGACATACAACGTAAAATTAAAGTGGTATTTTGGGATCATCTAACCTCCACCTATGATATACTTTTGGCGGAGGCAGATTGGCCCCCGGCTTTCGTGTTGGAGGCTCCTAGAGGGGAGGTAGTAATCCTCCCTTCCTTTCGGCACACTGTGCCATTGGAACATTCTAACAGGTTAGCCGGGGAGTGGGGGCAGGTGCTCGCGCCTGCGTTGTACCGTACTCAGGTTGGCTGGGACAAATTTTCTCCCAATCATAAGATTCCGTTACGGTCGGAACCCCAGCCACAACCCCAATACCCCATGCGGCGCGAAGCCCGATCTCACGTCGCGTCCATCCTTGAGCAATTGGAATATCAGGGAGTAATTGAAACATGTGTGTCACCCATGAATAATCCTTTATTCACTGTGACGAAGCCTGACGGATGGTACCTCCTAGTTTTGGATTACCGGCACTTAAATTCGCACTGCCGGACATGTGCGGTACAGAATACACACAGTTCGGCTCTCGTCGATAGTCTTGTGAGAAAACGTTTTAAAACTACTCTTGACATCTCCAATGGCTTTTATAGCCACAACCTGTCTCCTCATAGCTATGAGTGGACGGCGTTTACCTCGGGTGGCAAAAAAAAATGGTTCAAAAGACTCCCAATGGGCTATAAAAACAGCCCCGGGGTCTTTGCTGCTCGTGTGGTCTCACTTTTGGAGATGATTGACCCGGAAGCATATTCGTATGTAGATGACATCTACCTAATGGACGGCGAGTTGCTTCCACACCTTGCTCGTGTGGATAACATAATAACTATGTTTGCTGACTATGGTTACAAGTTCAACTTTGCCAAGTCCCACATTGCCGAGTTCACAGTGTTGTTCTTGGGGCACGAACTCAATAATGAGGGTCGAGGCTTGGCTCCGCAATTCCTTGAGAAATGCGCACGCCTCAGTACTCCTTCGACACTGAAGAAATTACAATCTTTGCTGGGTTTTCTGAATTTCGGTCGTACCTACATTCCTGATTATGCCCAGCGCATCAAGCCGCTTTATGCCTTGGTACAACCTACTTTTACCAAATCTTGCTGGCTGCCTGAGCATTCGGCTGCATTGCAATCATTGCAGTCTGATCTTCTAGCTTCAAAGTTTTTACAAACTCGTGATAACCACACTAACCTGGTCATTAGAATCGTACCGGGTGCAGTGGGTTTCACCTACTTGACGTTCAATGAGGGCGACACAGTCCCCATTGCATACAAATCTCATCTGTACACTTCGGCTGAGCTGCGCTTCTCCGCTGTCGAGAAAGTACTGACAGCAGTTCAGATGGCGATCTTGAAAGAGCGAGCGCTATCACAGGGAAAGCACATGCTGGTGGTAACACCGTACCCGGCCCTTGAGGCGGTTACTAAAGCCAGTGTACCTAATTCTAAGGCTTTGCATCCAAGGTGGATACAATGGGCAACCTCCTTGACTTCGCCTGACGTCACATATATCTTTGACGCGGCATTACAGACACAGGAGTTCTTGGAGTATGAATTTGTTCATCCGGCTCCTCTGACTTTGCGCCCGCTCGAGGAGTACCATTGTGTCATATACACAGATGGGTCTGCGCTACCCGCAACTCGATCAAAGCACGCCTATTCAGCGGCCTGCGCAATTGTAGTAGGTACTTTCGTGAACGGTGAGTTCCAGTCTGATGTCGTGCATACGCAGTCATTGGGTGATTGTACCGCGCAGTTGGCAGAGCTGAAAGCTCTGGTGCTTGCACTGGAGTTTGCTGATACTCGGGTCACCACTCTTATAGTGAGTGACTCGTTTTATTGTGTTCAATCATACAACGAGAATTTGCACTTTTGGAGTCAGAATGACTTTCGTGATTCGAAAGGTAGCACAGTAAAGCACAAAACGCTTTGGGTTCGAGTGGCAGAACTTAAAGAAGGCCTGCCCCTCGTGAATGTAATTCACACTCTTGGTCACCAGCGTGTTGGTCTCCATGCTGTCGGTAACAGTTTGGCTGACGAGGCAGCAAAAACCGCAGTGGCGACATATTTAGTAGCAGCAGTTACAAGATCCAAAACTAGGATTGATGATGACATCTTGGCAGCTATTGCTGCGTCTGAGACAGGGACGGGTTTTCCGAAAGGATTCCCTTCCCGCTACCATTATCGTTTAAGTCCTGATAACGTCCCGTTAGTGAGGATTAACGACGTTGGTGACAGATTGATTCCCAACGCGGACTGCAGACCATCTCTGATTACAGCTGCCCACGAAGGTGTTGCGTCTGCGCACGCCGGAGTTTCGGCGACTGTATCTCTTTTACAGCAACGTTACTGGTGGTACGGTTTGTACAAACAGACGCGAGCTTATATCCTTTTATGTGACATTTGCCAGCAGATTAAACCTTCTACTGTCGCGCGTCCACCACAAACGCAGCTGTTTATATCTAATCAACCACTTGCGTGTGTTTATTTAGATCACTGCGGTCCTTTTTCCTCTGATACTGCGTACAAGTACATCTTGGTTGCAGTGGATTCGTACACACGTTTTCTGTGGGTGTGGCCGCAAAGGAGTACTGATGCCCGGACGGTCATCAAGGATTTGCGTGTCTTTATTGGGAGTTTTGCATGTGGTACCCTTCATTCTGACCAGGGCCCTGCGTTTGCCTCTAGGGCTTACAAGGAGGCCATGAGAAGTTTGGGGTACAAGTCAAATTTTCGTCTCCATACCGGCCTGAGGGCAATAGTGTTGTGGAGTGAATGAACCGTGACCTAAAGCAATCTTTGACAGCAAGGGTATTAGGTACGGGTCGAAGCTGGCTGACCCACTTGTATGACGTGCAACGTGCACTTAATAATCTCCCTAGAAGGTCTCTGGGTGGGCGGACCCCATACATGATGCTCTTTGGAGTAAGAATGTTTGTTCCAGACCTTGAGGGTCTAGACATGGCGGCGGCTGCCGCGCCTTTTGACCTAGATGATCACTGTGCTGTATTGCAGAATCTACAAGCAGCAAGAGACACTCTGGCGAAGGAACACGTACCTTCTACATGCGAAGCTGAGCTCCAGATTCCAGTAGTCGGCTGGCTACCTCGAGTTGATGATCTGGTCCGTGAGAAGGTGGAGAACAAGAAAGAGTTTGGCCCCTCTTATCGTGCACCAGTCCCGGTGCTTGGAGTCCAGGGAACACGTACAGTAATTTTACCACCACTTCCTGGTCGCAAGGAAAACAGGTACATCTCGATTGACAATGTCAAGCTACAGCGAGTGGCCAATACTTCATAGTATGACACCTTCAGTTTCTTGCCCTTCCATTCTGCGAAATTCTGTTGTGATGCCGCCCTCGACCATCATGCCTGAAGTTGCCGTTAAGATGCATGCTGTTGCTTCCCCTCAAATACCGCCTGTTGATGGTGGTTTGCTTGATGATCCTAAGTATGCTTATCCTGCAAGTGTCCCATTGCCTCTTTTACATTCAACAGCGATTAACCAGTCCCGTTCTTCCTTTGACACTGAATCAATGACTTCCACTGCCCCTTCCAAAATTGCTTTATTTTTTGCCTGGTTCAAGAGACATTTTTTGGTGGCACCATGGACTTACATCTGGCTGGTGCTAATATGTATTTTTTTGTTCATGACAATTGGCTTTGTGATAGTGTTTTTTAAAATTATAAATGGACACTACCTGAATGAGCGATCTTCGATTGAATCCATTGCTGGAACTTTGGCCCCCCATTCCTCATCACACATTATGAAAAGGGACCAGACTTTTGTGAACATTACTGCCTGGCCTGTGCGTGATGGGATCGCTTGGGATGCTGTTAAATTTCAAATTCATGGACCTACAGAAGTGATTAATGTGCCTAATGTATTTCGTGTTTCTATGGGTGATGTCATTAAACAGAATATTAGATCTGATGATTGGGATGTACACGCAATAGAAGCACTATTTTCTGATCTAAAATATTATGCTGCATTTGATGCTGAAGATTTATATTTAAATTCTGCTAATTATGGTGAACAATTTTGTTATCAACATCATGGCACACATTTCCTACACAGAGCAAATACTTTTCGAAATTTTGTTAATTACACACAATGGGAACATTGTCCGGCCCCTCATCAGGGCAGTTCTCCAACGTTAGCGAACAAGTTCACATACTTTTCGGATTTTAGTGTGTCAAAACCAGCCTCCTTTTATTTTAAGATGGCACCTGAAACCGCCTCGAAGGTATGGTTGACACATTCCAAATTATTATATTCCAAGTCCTTTATGGACGAATTGGCAGTCGGAGGCTATGAACTATGGAAAGCTACTATCGATCTTAAATCGGTTTGGGGTACTAAACCGTGGCAGGTTCAGGGGACAGAAGCTTTGCATCGTGCCTGTCTCATCCCTAACCATATTTTATTTTTAAATTCATCTATTTTTCAGACGACTTGTTTTGGCTTGTCTACGTCTAAAAGAATGAATTCCCCCACAATCCCGGATCTGGGTGCTTATCCCGGCTGGGGTATTTACACAGATCTTTCCCTTACCAAGTTGCAGTCCCTCATTTCCAACACCACCTTTAAGGTTTCGGCGTTTAATCCTGAGGGTTGGTTGGTTTGGCAAACTGGTTCAGATTCTTGTCAACGTTGATTTTTAGCACTGACACCTGGGTACACTCAAGTCAGGGTAGATCCTCGTTTTGAATCATCACACACTGTAACTACCTACTTGGTGGGTAAGTTATGCCAGTCATGGCTGTAACATTCCACATTAGCGTCTGTTAAGCTTCATTTGTCACGTTTAGACGACAACATTGATTTGAATGATTTTATTAAGGGTCCTGCAGTAGGCAGGTCCAAAAGATGGGTATATGCTATTTACAACGAAGTTTGGAAATTGTCGCAAATCGAGGCCGCCTCCAGATTACAAGCTATTGACCAGGCCAATATGGAAAAAGTGTTGGCTGTGATTGATAATAGTATAAATACCTTGTCTTCTAGAATTTACACTTTAGATAATATAGTTTCATCTGTCGTAGAAATTGTGCAGGATGATTTGTCTGTGTTGTACCATGGCCAGAATCAGTTGCGTTCTGTTATGCAATTTGCATGGACTTTGCAAACGTTAAAGGCAGGGAAAGATCCATGGGATTACATGAATGTTTCCTCTTTGTTCCTCCCTTTTAATTTGACTGCAAAGCAACAGTTTATGTCTATGAAGGATGCCACTAATTCATTACTGCACATTGAGAAATTAGAACCTTTGCCTTTCTCTATTGCCGAGTTAAATTTGGCCACGTGGCTTATTCACGGCGTAATCACTTTACCTTTTTCGCTTTTTAAGTTTAGTTCATGCATGAAACATTATGCTCTTGGCAGGTATGAACAACTTGGTAGTGCGTTCCTGCACGAAGTTTGGTCGCTCCCATTTACATATAGATGCATGCGCGAGGGCACAGAGGTTTATCTGAAAGGTGAGGAATGCACTTCTGCTCCTGATCATTCTGTAGTGTGTAGACATATACAATTACATGGTGCTTGCAATGTACACGCTCCTAATTTAGCTTGCATTTTGAAAGGTGTACCTGTGCCAGTTATGACCCCTTCATTTACACTGCTTGCTAACGGTAGTTATTTGCTTTTAAATAATGAGAATTGCTGTGGGATGCTAAAGGGCATTCCGTACATAGTCACTGTTTCCCAGCGTGTAGTTTGCTGTAATAATGTCCTTTTCCCGCCCCCGCATGGCCGGCTCGATGTTTCTATCTGGCCTTCGATTCCAACCTTGAGCGCAGAGTTCAACCAGATGAGCAGAATAAGGGCTCTTTTGTCTCAAAGGGAGGTCGCTTTAACTTCATCCCGTGAAACCTTTCTTCTTCACGTGGCAAACACCCGCACGGAGGTGCAGGCGCTTTTGAATACTGACCTCCCCTTCCATTTTGGAACGTTGATACAGACTATCTTTAATGCCTCGTCTACGACCGGCATACTCCATTTTTTTAAACTAGTGGGCTCCGGCCTCGTGACCTCCTTTCAGACTATTTTTGGTGTGATTCCCGCATTTTTTCATTCTATTTTCTCCAGCGTCTTCTGAGGTCTTCCTTTGCTTCTTGCCCTTATTGCTGGAATACTTTTGCTGGTTTGCGTCCTACGCAATGGCTGCGCAACTTGCGTACAGAGACAACATGCCCCAGCTGTTTCATCTGCGCAACCGGATGCTTGAATACTATGGCACGTTGCCCCTGGCGACGTAAAGTGTCGCGTACGGATTGTGCTTCCGGTTTCCATTCTTTACTTGTGTACAACCCGTCTTTCACTGCCTGGATTGTCCTTTCCAGTGGGCTCTGGATTTGTGCCTTTCAACCTCGGTGTCACCTGTACCGGATTTTGGTCAACTGATGGGCCCCTTAACGGCTCATGAGTATGAATGTTCTGGTGTTGGGTTTATGGCCTTGGGTGCGGCACATGGAGTCCTTGGTAATTGGGCCATCGAAGAGGCTGCGATTGACTTTCTGGAACGAAGTTATATCGAGGAACCTTCCTGTTGTCCCCGTGTGGTGCTGAAAGCTCCATTTGTGAGTGAACACGTGTGTTCCTTTACCCTGTTAAACTGGATGGCAGATACTTTTGCGGAACGCTCCAATGATTTCCTCTTGGAGGCTGTTGCAACTTATTGTGCCTATACTTTTATGGATTGACTTTTTATCTTGGTCCACCCTTGATGTATCGATTGATGTCGTTTTTTTCCCATTTTTTCATGGTTTTTTTCACCAGACGACATATATTTTTTTCTTTTTTCTCTTTTTTCTTTTCGAACTTACACTTACCTTATATGGACTTATAGTTCATGCCCTTGGTTCCGTTGTTTCTAACTTGAACTCTGCGTTCTTGATAAGTGCGCCCCTAGTGGTTAGTAGTCCGATCAAAGGGGGATGTAGTGTGGGTTAACCACGCCCTATGTACAACGCTAAGTTAGCATAATCTCGAAGGCTGTTAGAAAGCCAGCTTGCTGCTTCTGCTGCTTTTGCACGCGACACTGTTGTTACAAGTTATTCATTCGAGAACTGCTGACTCGACTTTGCTTTACATGAGAACCGTCTGTTGCTTAACATCCTTAACAGTGAGCAGTGACCTTGGTCTGTACACTGTGTAAGGAACGAGTCTGGGTCACTAGACGGGGCAGGTTGTTGTGTTCAGGTTGATCGTACCACTTTTTAGCCATAACATACATACAGCTGCCAATACCTGAAAGACGAGCCCTTTAATATTACAGAGCAGCATGTTTTCTGTTACATTCGAAACGAAGAGCTGATGCAGGAGAGAGCCTAGCTGATCCTGTGATGTGATTCCACTAAGCTGATCTATAAGGTATGGGGTCCCCGATGCAAGCCTAAGAGACCTTCTATTAGTCTAATAATACCTTATTAGTTGCTAGAGAAAGGAGGGTGGTTGTGTTCCACGGTCAGTATTATTATGATTGCTCCTTTTATTTTCTATGGTATTATAACAATGCTGATGGTGCTGATCCTAACCATTTGTCTGCTTGTGTTAGCCAAAGTACTGCATCTTAGGACGCGAGGTTTATAAAATAAACTCTTTAAACTTTCACCGTGTCTTTGTTATTCTGTTGTGGACTGATATATAGTGAAGTACCGGGGATTTTAGGACCCCAGCGGTGCCAGGGGTAGCACCCTATGACTTCGTTTTCCATGTTGGCGTAGTATTATAAAATTCCACTCTCATGGTAATATAACAAAGAACTTGGCAAAGAAGCTGAAATATGAAAAGACATCTTTATTAAACTCAAATGAGTGAGACTACGTCACACAGAAGCCTTAGCAACTGAATGAGGCAGTCTACAGAACAAAAACCAGTCTTCTCTTTTATACAGAATATTACGCTCTGGGCAACACCGCCCTTCTCTTGCAGTTGGTTATTCACATATTTTACTTCAAAGAACAAGCAGAGTCATGATTACAATCCCACATTTCAGTTCAGCCAGCCCGCAATTATTTACCCAGCAAGGCTCAGATTCCTCATCAGATATCAGCAGGCCCCAATAAACACGGGCACCTCCTGTTTGTAAAACAAGCCATAAAGCAGGAAGAGTCAGGTGTGAAAGAGATTAGTCAGGGTTCATGTGGGAAGAAGGAATTTATGATGCCTCGGGCCCTGATGCTAATCCCATTTGGCCGCAGTAAAAGGAACCGGCCGGACAGGGCTGACCTCGGGCAGTGGAGTCAGTTTGCACAGGTCACAGAGAAGTCAAAGGAAGGCGCATGTGTTCTAGAGGCCTGTATTTGTTCTTAAAGTGCAGCCTATGTGAGGGCAACTATAAGATGGCCACCGCTCCAAGATGGAACCCACGGAGTCAATGTATAATAACGTATACATAGTGCATTCATAGCTAAAACGTTACACAAAGCACTTGTACATACCGCATTGACCATTCGCGGTTCGCTAATACCGGGATAGACAGAGGTAGGGCCCTGCCTCCTACGCGGTCCCAAATTTTAAAGTACGACAGACCCTCCTTTTGCCCTTACATAGGCAATAACTATACTCTCATCAATCCGAGTCTAGGTCAATATTCATGAAGTCATGGAGATGTTGCTGTAGCATCATCCTATTACTTAGCTCGTCTTCTGATACATGTTTCCTTACACATGTAGTAGCACAAAGGCCACATATGGCGGGACAAAATAAGGAATACCTCTGTCTGTAGCAGGCGGCATAAGATCACACACCCAATAATTAGTGATGTTCACTATTAACTAATGTTGATGCAGAAGCTGTACAAAAGAATTGCTTACGAATTCTGATCTTTTAACCTGCCCATGTTCAGGAAAAGGGTGAAAAGAGTACAAAGAAGCAGTAGTAGGAAAAGACATAGGTTGGGAAGCGGGTGCAGAAGTCAATTGAGTAGAGAAAAACGATCCCACCCATAAATGACAACGTCATGTTTAAAAAACACTAGAAAACTCGTTATTAAAAACATATAGACAACTGGAGAAAGTAGTGACCACTATTACAAATGAAATAATAATTTTTCACAACCCTAAGCAAAAAGCAAATCCCAAAATTATCTAGTAACACCTTTAGGGCTCCTATGCATTTTATATGTTCAGGTGAAAGAGTGGTGACCCTCATCAATGCTCTGAGGTGAAAATACTCTTTCCACAGAAAATGGACTTTATTCTGCTTTTACTAAACAGAATAGTACTTTAAAACAATGCCAGCAAAACAATCAGTCTCCTTAACACCTACTCTATACAATCACACGGAAACCTCTTGTGAAACCACCTATGCCCAGAGTCCGTTCAAAAAGCCTCTCTGGCAGGCTTCTATTGTCCATCAAATCTTCTTCTGTTGTTTTCTTTCGCATGGGCCTCTTCATTCAAGCCTTACATGAGGAAAGTACTGCTTAGTTGGAGTGCCCTCCTGGCAAACACCCACAGCTCACTCGAGAGTCTCAATGTCTCAAGGCAGTGCACCTGTGTCTTTCCTCTGCTGCAGACACTACAAATAATATGCTCTTCATTGGTCATGGGCACAGATCATCTTGTGCAGACCCGGGACCATTCTCAGGATCCAACACTCATCATTCAGTGTCAGAGGACGCTCAGGCTGCTCTTTCATGGGCCCTAGAATTAGTGCCTTTTGTCAATCTTGGATCCGCCGGTGCACTGCACTTCCATTGGAGCAAAGGAAAAGAGGGTGTGTGTGTGGCCAAAAACTCAGGCCAAGGGACTGCACACTGTCAGAGGTTACCAGCACATGACAGGCGCTCTTGTGCACTCAAATTCTGGTTCTGTGGCAAAACCAGCTCCTCCTTCTTTTCTGATGTTGAACGCCTTCTGATGAAGCAAGTGCGATGCTTTAACAAGGGGACTGCAAACAGGTGGTCTGCGAGTTTCAAAGGAGTGGCCACACGCCATGGGACAATTTTGGTCTAGAATATACTGTCATTCTCAAAAAGCAATACAAATATAAAGACAGTAGGCAAAACAGTGTCTTTAATCTTTTCAATTTGGTTTCCGTGTGAGAGCCTCCATCATCTAAAGGTAGATAACTACACGAGGATTCTATCTAAATGGATGTCTTCACATATGGTGGCATTGTCTAACGGGGCAAACACATTTTTTTCTGAATGATTACATCTAGGTGTTCCTAAATTCCTTATCCAGAACATCTCAATAGAGAAATCACATGGTACAAATTATCATGGGCATGTAGAAAACTTTCACATTAGGCGCAATATGCAATACACAGGCTAATAGTCAAATATGCAAACAAAAGACAAGAACTAGAGGGTCCTGATATTTGCATGATTAGAACACATCTGATCCCACCAAAAATTAAAGCAGCAGGAAGAAAAGGGTAAAAAGCACATTAAAAAATAGACATTGAAAATTCGTCATATTAAAAAAAAAAAAGTAAACGTAAGTTATCTCCTATTGGGCTGGAAAACTTGTCTTACTATAATATAATATACTTGACAGTCAGGCTGGAAAACATTGAAGCAGGCCTAAGGACAATTCTTGAAAACCAGTCTGGTCATACAAGAGGGGATTATACATAATATGGAGGTTCCTGGTGCATCACTGCAGTCTGGAAGTGTGTACCTGAACAATACACCTACAATAATAAATGGGCTGACTGGTGAAAGGAATATGGAAAAGGGAATTGGAACTAGGACACAACTAAAATCCCCAATAACTAAGCATGATGCGACATTGGTCAGGGGAGAAGTAACAAAAGGAGAAAAAAAAAATCTATAGGAAGACCAAAAATTATTTGGGTGATAGTCAGGCATGTGACACAACACCAAGAGTACGGGTGATACACAAAGGCCAAAGTTACATACATTTTAACTCTACTGCTGGCGGCTACACCATATACGGTAATCTTAGGTAATGTTCCAGTTCCTTCTTCAGGGAAAAATGAAAACCTAGTTTTCTTTTAAGGAACAAAAGCCATAGGCTACTTAGGAAGCAAAACATCATTAACTAATGTAATATAGAAATTAGGCCACCTTGAGTCACAGATCTATAATTTCATCCTTGGGTCCAATCAAGGATACATAAACGTAGGGCTGCCTGTTCCTTTAAGGGAAGGGGCAGTAACGTGACTAACTACAGGTGACACACTTCGATCCTGTATATCTCTTTTATTTTCCTTACCATTATAGCCAAATAGACATGCACTGGTAAAGTGTTGTCTCTCATGTTCACAGCATGAAATGTCATTAGCTGTGGAATTTAGTAACCAGAACAAGTTCAACCAACTGTTACGTAGCTATGGGCATCGTCATGACCATCCCCTCACAACACAGGTAATCTTGTAATAGTATCAAAAGCAGCAACAAAAACAACGAAAACATGCAAAAAATAATTAAAACGCACAAAACGTCAAGCCATCAGATATACTTGCTGTATATCAAGCACAAAAAGCATAGACAAAACAATAGCATATGTAAATAAGCGGTGACACACAACACCATGTCATGTACTTTTATGCACTGTAAACCTGCAGCCCAAAACCAAATATACGGGCCTGTTTAATTTGTCAGGTTTAAAATCTTTACCCTCCTTTTGACAGCAGATCACCAGGCAATGGAAATCTGCTGTCAAATATAACTTTACTGTTTCTCTTCTAACGTACAGGACCAGCAAGAACAATTCATGATAGGACCAAAGACACAAAAATAAATTTCCATTACTTAACTGTTACCCTCTTGTCAGTTACCTGGCAACATCAAGCCACCGTAGTTTTACCTTTCTGAAAGTAAAAATCGTTACATGACACTCCATATTAATTTGGCACCTACAATTTCCACTGTGAAAAAGAAGTCTTAATTGGCGATACGTTCTCACTTAGGCATGTAGCCTTAAAAATTTTAGAAGTGGGCTGCATCTTATTTTCTGTCTAAGACTTAATGCAACACTTCGTTTTCTGTTAAACAACACAAATGTATCTGTTCTGCAAAGCATTTAACATGATGTTTGGGCTTTCAAAGAAAACCCCTTTTTTATATTTTCCCTTTGGAATTAAGTTCTTTAGTTTTAGTGATGTTGTTATGGAGAAACCAGAAACCCCACCTTTAGAGGCCCGTGTAGCAAGGTCATTCTGCATTCCACAGAGGCAAGGCCGTAATTTAAACGGTCATAAATGTCAACGTGGCAGCCTACGGGAAAACTAAAGATAGCATCTCAGCAGCGTAACTTGAACCAGCCTCTGCAGCTCTCCTTAGCCCCCAGCTTCTGCCACTCTGAATTTGTCAAAGCCAGAAGGCCTTCCTAATTCCTCCTACCTTGCAATAATTCACTCTATTTTGTAAAATAATTTCTCCTTTTTAGGCGCTAAAAAATTATCTCTATTCCCAGATTATTAAACTACATGTACTGTGAATAATTCGCAAAACGTAATAACACCCATACCAGTTTTTAGAATGAATGCTCGTTGTAATCTTATGCAATGGTACACATTTCATCAACCTCAAATTAATGAACTTCTCAGTAGGCCCAGTTTAAGTTAGAACATTCAACGCTGATATTGAAACAAGCCGTTGTACTGGCACATTGACTCGTTGAATCATAAGAAGGCACAACCTGTAAATATATATCAAACCTAAATGTATGTATTTACTGAAGCCTGAGACACTTTTAAAAAAGTACTCTGAATGAAAGAAAATGCAGTTTAAACAGTGTTTTTACCCAAATTCGACTTTGATATTTCAGGCATTCAAAAATGAATATCCTACAATTTTCTTGCATAATATGCATTACCAGAATGTCTATTACATAACCCATGATTCAGGCATTGGAAATAATAACTTATACTTTATAAAAATGAGCTTGTTTGCGCCTGCGCCAAGGGAAAATTGTACACGCGAATGCTTGTCATTTTAGTGATGCAACACAACTTAAATCAAATTTTAATGCTAGGAGGTCATAGTATGAGTATTAAGCTTTATAAATATCAAAAAACGATTTTGAAAAGCACTTATTTTTTTTTTTAATAATTTTTTCATGATTAATAATTTTCTTTAAAAAAACCCCAATTATTCGTTTTTGTGATAATTCCATGTATAACAAGCAAGCTGCATCTCTTGCCTATCATTTTGGACACATTACCTCACAAGCCTAAGCGCATAAGCCCAACTTGAAACGCGTCACATTTTTGCGCCACTTTCATTTAAAAGGACGGTTATGCAAAATTCCACCCGTGTTCAACTGGGAAGGTGCTGGCTGAATGAACATTTCTATCATATATACTGCAGCTGAAAGGTTTGCCTGTGAACATCTAATACAATGCATCTAAGGAAAATGCTGTAAATTTATTTTATTTTTTGCAAAAATAGATAATTTCGTTTTTGGGGCCTTATTTATATCTACTGAATGTGTTTCTAATTTTATCCTTTAAGCATTTAACGGCAGTTTTGTATATGTTAACAAACGCTCATTCTATAAATTAAAGAGCACCATATAGCTATTTTAGCACATCACATGGTTCATTTCTGGATTTCTTTTCTAAGTTTCTACTAGGGGTGGGCGGAATTTGCGGAATTAACCTTCGCAAATTATCGCGAGAATGTTTAAAATTATCGCAAACAAGCAGAAATATCGCGAAGATGCGGAAGTTTTTTTCCGGCATGTTCGCGAGATTTTCTGCATGGTTGCGGGTCGCCAACTTACCCATGTGGTTGCTTGCGGGCGCGGCCATCTTGTTTTGAGTTGTTCTCGCGGTGCATGATCGCGAGAAGAAAGACGTGATCGCGCGACGCATGACGTCACTGCGGGCGCGAACTGTCGCGAGACAGCGCAAATGGCTAAAAACAATACAACATCTCATGGAGAACGCGACCGGATCAAGAAAACTTGTCGGCGAACGCAGGGATTCAGGTAAGGCGATCGCGCGCGCGCGAGAATGTATCATTTTACAGCGCGAGCAAGAAACAAATTATCGCCAAGCTGCGGAAACCGGAATTTTTGACATTTTCGCGCTCTCCGCGGAACGCAAAAATGCCAAATTATCGCAATTTCCGCGAACGGAACGAAATTTTTGCCCAGGCCTAGTTTCTACTTGATATTAATTAACCAGCAATTTACTTCACGGACTGAAAACATCAGAAGACCCACAAACACACATTGAGCTCATTTCAGACATAAACGGAAAGGGGGTCAAACAGACAATACAGCGCGCTTTAGTCATTTTTCATAAATAGCGCCGTCGCAATTTACTTACAGAAGTTGCACTAATGAGAAAACCACATAGACATTTAAACACACAGTTGACTTACAAATCAATACGCATGACAGAAAGAAAGAACAGCTCACAGACTATACTTGAACCAAACCATTTGCAAATACTAGTTGTAAGTCATATTTACAAGAAACTCTTCTCAATAGTATTCCAAAAGGCTGCATAAACAGCCCAACAGACAGATGTATGTCCAAGAAGTAGTGAATGCGCTCAATTCACTAGCTTTGCCTAGCAGAACACCACACAAAATCGTTCTGCATATCTGTATTCATAAAACTGCGCAGAACGAAGGATCCTTGTTTTGTATTATGTCATATTTTAATTCCCTGGGGGTACAAAATCACCAAGGAAGAAATATGTTTTCAAATCTAACCGTTTCTAACTATGGTACCTTCCAAAAAAGCAACACATTTTTCCATGTGAGCTTACAAACAGGCATGTCAAAAATACTGCGGAAAACGCAAGTATTATAATCAAAATGGTGCTTAAGGTATTTTTTGTACGTGCACCGTTCAACTAAACCAAATGGAGAAATATCTCCTCATTACCTGCCTACACAAATTGCAATTCGCATATCCAAACCTATACAATCCAAAAGTTGGCCAACACAAATTTCACAGTTCCAAAGCTACATTTCAAACTTGCTAAGATCAGGCATCTTATAGCTCACTAATCTAGCTCAAACTTCAAGGGTTTATCTCTACCTATACACTCGCAAATATGCGAGACCCTTGGGTATGGTAATTGCAATGACCAAATCAACAAACCAAGAAACCAACCCCTCGGCTTTGGTAATTGCGATAACCAAATCAAAGACAAAGAACCAAAGGACTGGGAGCGACCCACTTATACTTAATTCTTATTTTTACTAATCAAAAGGTTATCCAAATTCTAACTGTCAAGTTCTGCATAACCAAACGTCTTTTATAATACTCACGCCAAAAAGGGTTCTAATCGGGAGTGACATCTTTTGGAGAGTCAAAGTCAGAAAGATCAGAGATATACTGGGCTGCAGAGACAAAGAATCCCCCAGAACCTCGGTGCTCAGAGTACCTGCTTAGTGGGTTTCTGTCCTGTTCTTCCCAGTAGATTTCTGTTCTCTGACAAGATCGCTCCTCCAGATAGTCACTTGTATTGATGCCGCGCTGTCGGGCGCCAACTGAAGTACCGGGGATTTTAGGACCCCAGCGGTGCCAGGGGTAGCACCCTATGACTTCGTTTTCCATGTTGGCGTAGTATTATAAAATTCCACTCTCATGGTAATATAACAAAGAACTTGGCAAAGAAGCTGAAATATGAAAAGACATCTTTATTAAACTCAAATGAGTGAGACTACGTCACACAGAAGCCTTAGCAACTGAATGAGGCAGTCTACAGAACAAAAACCAGTCTTCTCTTTTATACAGAATATTACGCTCTGGGCAACACCGCCCTTCTCTTGCAGTTGGTCATTCACATATTTTACTTCAAAGAACAAGCAGAGTCATGATTACAATCCCACATTTCAGTTCAGCCAGCCCGCAATTATTTACCCAGCGAGGCTCAGATCCCTCATCAGATATCAGCAGGCCCCAATAAACACGGGCACCTCCTGTTTGTAAAACAAGCCATAAAGCAGGAAGAGTCAGGTGTGAAAGAGATTAGTCAGGGTTCGTGTGAGAAGAAGGAATTTATGATGCCTCGGGCCCTGATGCTAATCCCATTTGGCCGCAGTAAAAGGAACTGGCCGGACAGGGCTGACCTCGGGCAGTGGAGTCAGTTTGCACAGGTCACAGAGAAGTCAAAGGAAGGCGCATGTGTTCTAGAGGCCTGTATTTGTTCTTAAAGTGTAGCCTATGTGAGGGCAACTATAAGATGGCCACCGCTCCAAGATGGAACCCACGGAGTCAATGTATAATAACGTATACATAGTGCATTCATAGCTAAAACGTTACACAAAGCACTTGTACATACCGCATTGACCATTCGCGGTTCGCTAATACCGGGATAGACAGGGGTAGGGCCCTGCCTCCTACGCGGTCCCAAATTTTAAAGTACGACAATAGCTACCAACGGGTATTTTGGGTTCCCACCACTCCTGAGAGTATCTAAGTCGCTTGTTCTGGGTTGTCCATACATTGGGACCGCCGAGCTAAATCTCGGATAACGAATGTGACACTAAGCTAGTCGGATAGGGGTTCTTAGTTCTGAGGGGAGTTTCTGGTACACCACAATTCTCTGAGGTCCTGGTTTCCTGCGCATAGTTCTGTGCATAAGCAGAATCCCTGCAACAGTATCAATATTTACAAATACGTTGATCACTACCCAACTCAAAACGACCTTCCACCAGCAAATAAGCACCAAATTGCTCCCACTTATCATTGTTTTCCTTTTTATTTTTTAAATATGTATTAACATTCCTAGTTTGAGTCTATAGTGAATACGTCGACAACAAATACAAATATAGTTTGGTTTTTCACAAGAAACTATATTAAACTTTGTAAATTCTTCTGCAAACTTCTCAGTTGTACTATCTTCCACGTCTTCTTCAACTCTCACTTTCTGTGCACTCCTCTTGAGGACCAAAGAAACGAAACTGTATATCATTAGAAACTTTTTTTACATTCAATATTGAACCATGCAAAAAAGCTGTGTTTCTTTCACTTAAAGATAATGCAGGACTTTTTACATAGTGCAATCTTCTTACTAACTTTCGCATTTCTGAATGATGTATTGCTAACATTCTTAAATGATGAAAAGTACTTCAACACACTTTTCTAGAAAGACAAGCCAAAGAATGACCCTGCAAGCCAGTATATTTTCTCACTTTACAAGGATCTAGTCCTTGCAATATCTTAATCTTCTGTTTAACACTTTTATTACCATAATCTCATAAGAAATTTCGTAATATATCAATAGATTCCTGTCATATACTACAAATACTACTGCAATCCCCCTTATACACTGGACCTTGTGTAAGTCTCCCTTGAACCTATTCAGCTATTACTTCTTCCACTAGGAACCATCTTTTCTTTTTCAATTGGACAACCATTTTTAACCTCATAATGACGACCTCTGGTATCCATTGCATGAACTAATGTATTTTTTTGAAAATAGCTTTTTTCATTAAAAAAAGGTTCAGTACTAGAAGTGTGCTTCCATTCACCCCAATTTTTTTTGCAGAAGTTAGTTCTATTAACCACTCTTTTTCTTTTACTTTTCTCCTTCAAAAAGTGCATTGTTTTATTCAATGTTTTTATCCTCTTCAATTCTAATATAAACAATTTTGATTTCAATTCAAAAGACTTTTCGACTACTCTTTCAATCTGTTCTTTCATGTAAAATGCAGATCTTCTTTTATATTTTTTGCAATCTTTCAATACATTTTGTAGTACTCTACTTTTATACATTCTCTTCCTAATGCCTTTGTATTCTTTCATCCTTTTTACAACAAGGATTGTTTTCCTATAACCTGATTTTGCATTAATTTGTCCTTTTTTCATTTGCTTCTGATTGATTGTAGTGCTTTTCTTTCTCTTTTCCCCATTTTGAAAATCGATTACATTTTTTAAAACACTTTCAACAAATTCTTTCATTCTCTTACCAGAAGAATTTTTCTTCAACGTCACATGTTGTACTTCCTTTGATTTCTGCTTTTCTCTCTCCTTTAAATAGTTCTGTTTCTTTGTTGTCGTACCTTTTCAATTTTTCTTGCCATATTGAATATTTCTTATTAATTATGGAGAATAGCTTAAAAAAAAGTAAAGTTTATTATCTTTCTTAAAATTCTTTAATATTATTAAAATATTTTATTAAAATATTATCATCTTTAAATAAAAAAAACATTGAGTAGAGGCTACGTGAATAGATCAGTGCAACAGTAGGACCTGGGTGATTCTACAACTGCACAGGTAGTACATAACTAGTGCTTGGGTGATTACATTACTGAAGGGGTAATATCTGGGGGATTACTGGAATACATAGCAAATGAGTGGGTGATTTTATTACTGCATGAGTACTGCTTACGTGATTGCAAGAGTACTGAAGGAATACCTGAGTGATTGGAGGAGTGGGAATGTAGTGCCTGGGTGATTTTATACGTATATGTGTACTGACTCAGTGATTAAATAAGTACAAGGGTAGTGAGTACGTAATTGAAAGAGTACAAGGTTAGTGCCTGAGAGATTATATAAGTTCATGAGTAGTGGCTGGGTGATTGAAATATTTCATGGGTAATACCTGGGTGATTGCATGAGTGCATAGGTAGTGCCTGAGTGATTTCATGACTGCAGCAGCTTTGCCTGGTTGATTGCAACAGTGCATATGTAGTGACTTTATCATTGGAAAACTGCATAGGTAATACTCAACTGTTTTTTATAACTGCATGAGTGTTGGGCCTGGCCAAATATAAAGCAACAGAGTATTACATGACTCAACCATAAGTCTCTCCATATTGTTAAAAGCAGGCATGCATATGTCTCTACCTTTTCAAATCATATCTAAAAGAAATATATATATATATACAATATATCTGGAATATAGTGAAACCTAGAAACTGAGACATGTAATAGATCTGCTTGAGTGATTGCATAACTCCATGCGTAGTGCTTGGGTGATTGTATAACTCCAAAAGTAGTCGCTAGGTAACTGCAGGAGAAGATGTATAGTGACTGCCTAATTCATGACTGCACACATAGATGTTGAGTACATGGATACGTGTATAAATAGCACTTGAAGGCATAGATGAGTCACTGAGTAGTGCCTAGCTGAATAGATGAGTGCAATAATAGAGCCTGGGTGATTCTATGACTGCAAGGTTTGTACATGGATTATCACATGAGTGCATAGGTACAGCCTGCATCATTGCATGACTGCAAGGGTAATACATAACTAGCAGGCCTGGGTGTAGTTCGCAGAGTTTTGCTATGCGGAATTCCTCAAAGTTACAAAAAAACTCTGTGAAGTTCCGTGAGTGGCGGAGTGCAGTGCGAACTGCAGTTTGTGCTCGTTTTCCTGCAGCTCAGGTAGAAATTCTGCCCGAACGGCAGCTCGCGCTCGCGAGCTTACCGTTCGTGATCGCGAATTTACCATTCACTATCTCGAGCGGGGAAAAAACTCCGCTGCACATCGTGAAGCGAAGTTTTCTGCACTCCGCGAGCTCCGCGGAGAGCAGAAATCTCCGCAAACTCCGCAAACAGAGTGAAGTTCACCACCCAGGCTTAATCTGTAGCCCTCAACCCCATTTTACTAGATTCCAGAATCGTTGGGAATTGTTGTTGCCACAAGCAAATCATAGGGGCTCATTATGATGGTGGGCGGACATCAGTCCACCCCCATCATATCGGTGCTAGAACCGCCCACCAGACGTGCGGCGGTCCCACCAGCTCAATTAGGATGCAGCTGACAGTATGGCGGGCGCATCCTGGCCTTCTAATATTGCGGACGGTGCTGCTGGCTGTAGCACCGTTTGCAATATTAAAATGCCACGATGTGCATTTCCATGCACAACGTGGCAGGCACCATGCGGTGCCTGCCACCTTGTGCATAGAAATGTAGGGGGGTACCATGAGTACCCCCAGTGCACCTACACCCTTACCCCACATAGAGGGGGCCACAACAGGCCCCCAAACCCAATCCCCAGAAGCCTTTCCATGGCGAAAGGCCTCTCCTAGGACACATCCTAATATAGCAGACGGTGCCTGCTAGGCACCGCCACCTTATTAGTGGCCCCTTTCCATCCACCAGGCAATCGGTGCGATTTCCACTGGCGGAAATGCAGCAGACGGACTTTGCATCCGCCGCGATACCCACCTCCATCCTAAGATGGCAGTGGGTAAATCAATGTGATGGCGGAAGGACCACCACCGCTGGCCCGGTGGTGGCGGTCCTTCCGGTATCATAATGAGCCCCAAATCCTGCCATCTATTTTCATCCCATTCCTTTTTTGCCTTCAACTGGGCCCTCCTATATTTGTCCTAGCTGTCCGAACACTACATGTATCTTTCAATCTAATCGCTTCTCTGAGATGTCGATGGGTGGTTTTACAAGCATCATTGAATCAGTGGCTCATGTTCTAAATTCTTTGGTGAAATAAGAATGCAGCTTGGCAAAGAAATTGCTATGTAGTGCAGTTATGTTGTGCAATGATAAAGGGTCAGGGCTAATGGAAAGGGCCTCTTGTTCAAGTAAAATAAGCTCAGTTTCCACACAAATAGAAGCTAAAATATCTTGTTTCTTCAAAACCATTTCCCACTTAAGGTGCCTCAGGTAATTAGTAGCAACCAGGCCACGGGTGATCAGACGGTTCTCAAGTAGCAAAGGTTCTTGTTGGGCTAGTAGTTTAAAAGTGGAACATAGTGTGTTGTGGTCGCTTTCCATATGATCTGTGTTCTGTGTTCAGAAGAGTATGCCATAATTTTAGATGAATTAGCAAATAGTCGATAGGACTGGCATAACGGTCATTGTTAAAGGTATTTGCCGCATGCCTATCAGAGGGAGTTCCTCCATTAGCCGCACGCAATACTTTTTTTAGGGTAATAGCTTTAAGTTGGATTGCCACATCTGACCATCGTTTGATGGGTGCTAATTCGAGGTTTGGAATTCCCCACTGGGCATCTTCCTCCCTCGCAAGTTCATGATCCTCACTGCCGAGGGGCTCAAATGTCGAGTTACAGTCCCCTGCAAATATCACTGAAGCATCTCAAGACCATTCATCTAAGTGGACATCAAGAGTCGCTAAAACTTTTGATCTCTTCCCCCCGCGATGTCCCCTGACATAGACGTTGTAAATATCAATATTCCCAAGGGATCCCCCAGTAGCCGAATGGCAAGAATATCATTATTCTGGGTTAGTAGCTCCCGGTTTTTAAAGGTAATAGCCTATCTAACCCAGATTGTGAGCCCCCGATAAGGACGACCTTTGCCCCCCTTTTTGGCCGGAATATGATCATTTAAATACCCTGGATAGAAAAGGGGGTCTATTAGCCACATTTCTTGGAAAAGGCAAATATTGTGGTGTTCAAGGAAGGTTTGCCACTGTTGCAGGGATTCTGCTCATGCACAGAACTATGCACAGGAAACCAGGACCTCGGTGAATTGTTGTGTACCAAAAAAGCCACCTAAGTGCCCAGAACCCCAATCCGACTAGCAATAGTGTCTCATTCGTTCTCCGTACTACAGCGGAGCTACCAATGATTAGACAACCTAGAACATACGACTTAGTAAACTCTCAGGAATAGTGGGAAACAAGAAGACTCTTTTGTTCACAGTCATACTTGTCCACAACGTGAGTAATCAGAGACACTGTATAGTTTAAAATGTTTATTTTTAACTAACGTGCTCTAAGGTGCAGTACTCTAGCCAATACAAGCAGCATAATGCCTAAAAACAATATAATTAGCATTGCTACTATTCCATAAAGCACAAAAGAGGAAATCATATTATAATGACAGTGGAAACAGGACTATAGCTCCTTTTACCACCCTCCCCATGCTCATGAGCTAGTTTAGTATAATTATAGAAGACCTCTGGGCTTTGTCAGCGAGACCCCATAACTACGAGATCAGATGCAGTGAATTACATCTCTGGATCAGCACAGCTCTTCTATGTTGGAAAGGTTTTCTCCAAGTGCCTTCTCATGGATGTAATGCCATATTAAAAAGCACCCGAGTTTCAGTTGAGCCGCTGTGCTTCATGTTATGTCTATGTGCTTGGGACTGACCAAAGTGAATCAGCAGCATACATTGTTATTCAACCTTGAACACACTGGGCAGACAGAATGCGCGGTACGCAGCTGGATATGTGAAAGGTAGACAGTTCTCATGTGAAGCAACGCCAGCAAAGTATTTCACAAGAACAGAGCCATGTAGTATCGTGTGCAAAAAGCCACAAAATGGCAGCCAAGCATATACTACTTATGCTAACTTAGCAATGTCTGCAGTTAACCCCATTTCCTCACTACACCCTCCCCTTGGTCAGGCCAACGAACAGTGGACTCAATAGAACACAGAGTTCATGTCAGAGTGAGCAAGAATTTAGAGCAGCAGTCAAATTTGGACAAAGATTCAAATGGTGCGCTAATTCGTGTGGAAAAACTCGAGTAAAGAATAAAGTGAAAAAGAAAAACCATAAAAAAAAAAAATCCGGCAGATGATGGAGGTCATCCCGGTTAATCCATTAAGGTGTATGAGCAGTAAGTTGCAACAGCCTCCAAGAGGAAGTCATTGATATTGTCAGCAAAGAGAGTAGCCATCCATTCCAACAAAGAGAATGAACATACATGTTCATCAACAATGGGAGCTTCTAGCACCATCAGTGGACAACTTGCGCATTCCTCAAGAAAACTTCATTGGAGGAAATCATGTGCAGCTGCACAGACATCCCATTCCACTAAAACTCCAAGCGCAGCCGCGCAGGCCATAGTCCCAACACCGGAACATTCCAGCTCATGCACAACTAAAGGACTCATTAGCAGGCCGTAATCCGGGGTAGGAGACACCGTATTGGAGAGGCAAAGATCCAATGCCCATGTAAAGGAACATTCCAGGCAGTGGAAGACTGGTTGCACGCAAGTGAAATAACCAAAACAAAAGGATATTCCGTAAGTCACGCTCAGAGTGGCTAGTGGCAAAGTACCGTAGCATTCAAGCATATGACTACGAAGCAGCAGCAGCCGGTCCCGGCTGTTTGGTACCTCAGGAAGAGCATCCATTTCGGAGCAAGCAAATAAACAGCAGAATTCCAGCGGCTAGGGCAAGTAATAGTGGTAAGCCACCGAAGACGCTGATAAAAATAGAATGGATAAATGCTGGTATCACACCAAATATAGTTTGAAAAGAGGTCAAAAGGCCAGAGCCAACAGCTTTAAAAAATATGGGCAATGCCTGTAGTGTTAGAAGCATTGAAGATAGTGTGAATCAATGCACCGAAATGTAGTGGGAGATCGGTATTAAGAAGCACATGTACCTCTGTACGGGTGTTAGCCACGTGATGGATGAAGGTCTCAAGGGCAGATGTGAGAGAAACTTCTTTTTGGGACAATAATGATCTTATTCAGCTCAATTTGTTGAACTCTGCCTTCAAGGTCGAAATGAAAGACCAAATCGAGATGTCGAGCCTCCCATGTGGGGGTGGAAAAAGCACCTTTTTACAGCAAACCACACGCTGTGAGACTGTTACAATGTAAGGGATGCCAGCAAGCATGCTGCCGCAATCTTCATTATTTAAAAGCAAATAGCTACCATTTGCTAGCAGGGTAAATGTAGGTGTGATGGCTGGTACTGGATGGTCCTTCAAAACACATGCCAAATTCGGTGCTTTTAAATTACATGCGCCATGCAACTGTACATCTTACACACAAGAGAATGATCAGGCGAGGAATCACATGATTCCCCAGTGAGGTACAGCTCTTTGTCATCACGTAAGCATCTATATGTGAATGGTAAAGACCACACCTCGTGAAGAAATGCACTACCTAAAGGTTCATAGCGGCCCAAGGGATAATGTTTCATACATGAACTAAATTTAAACAAGGAAAATGGCCCATGGATGAGCACACTGCTGAATTTGTTTCAGCAACAGAAAATGGCCAAGGTTCTAATTTTTCAATATGTAACAGAGTGTATGGGGAATCCTTCATTGACATAAACTGTTGTTTATCTGTCAAGTTAAATGGCGTAAATAACGATGATGTGTTCATGTAATCCCATGGAACTTTCCCCATCTGCAAAGTTTGCAATGTCCATGCAAACTGCATAATTGAACGCAATTGATTTTGACCATGATACAAAACAGATACTTCATCATGAAAAATATCCACAACAGATGAAACAATATTGTCTAATGTGTAAATGCGGGAAGAAAGAGTGTTAATACTATTATCAACAACAGCAAGCACTTTATCTAAATTAGCTTGGTCTATTGCCCTTAGACGCGAAACAGCTTGAATTTGGGACAGCTTCCAGATTTCATTGTAAGTGGCATAAATACATCTTTTTGATCTAGGACCAGCAGGCCCTTTTATAAAGTCTTCTTCAGGGCAGACCGGATCGGAGGACCTGTTTGTGAGCATACATTTTTCATTTCCAGTCGCGACTAGCATATTGCGATCTGATAAATATTTTCCTTAAATATACGATACAAAATAACCTGCTATTCAAACCGATGAAAAATCTACGGTCCAGGACAAACTCTATCTAGAGAAGACAACCTTGTATGGAAGAAAAGAACCTACATAGAAGATCTTTTCCTCATCTCATTGACAACTATCATGACGTATACAAGTGATCTTTCACACAATCTGCCCTGAAGAAGTCCTGTCTCAGGACGAAATGCGTCGGCTGTGTCGCATTGGATTGTTCACTGCCTAATGAACTTGGAATAAAAAGACTAAATTAAGGAACACTTATTTGTCTTTTCAATTGGATTTGGACTACATATATCGTCTCATTTGACTGCTTTTCATAAATGTGTGGTGCAGCTTGGCTTTTTTTTGATCTGTTTGATTAAGTTCCCTTGGGAACTAGCATTGTAACAGTGGGTGGTATTCAGAATGCACACACTTCCTTAATTTATGTGTGATAACACTCTATTGGGGAGAACACTTTAAGGGGTGACATTAGAACAGGTGCTGTAAGCCAGAAGGTTCCACTGTTAGCCCTAATAGTACCCTTTTATAAAGTCTGTCAAATCAACATCACTTGACAACAACAACAAATGGCGTTTAACTGACGTAAGGGTTGAGTGTTGCAACCAAATTTGACATATTTTCCTACTGAATAGGTAGTAACCAAATGGGAGTCAGTAAAACGTGAATCAGATCTATCCCAAATGTAACCTGGGGCCTTGCCTAGAAAACGGCGTTGGCAAGAATCTGAACTTGTTTGCCAAGCCAACCAAACCTGAGGGTCCAGGCCAGAGATATTAAAAGTATTATTGGTAAGCAACAATTGCAAATCATCCATGGCCAAATCAGTATAAATTATCCAGTTGTCATAAGGAGCCAGTGTAGGTACTTTAGGTGCATTCATTTGTTTTGCAGTGGCTAAACCTAAACAGGTTATTTGATATATTGAACTATTCAAAAATAGGATTTGTTTTGGGATTAGGCACGCACGATGTAAAGCTTCAGTGCCTTGCACATGCCAGAATTTAGAACCCCAAACAGACTTAAGATTTACTGTATCCTTCTATAGCTCATAGCCACACACTGCCAGTTGATCAATGAAGAATTTGGAATACACTAATTTAGTGTGGGTGAGCATGAATTTAGAATTGGACGTAGTATTCAATTTAAAATGAATTTGCGTTGGAATTTTTTAAATCAGTGAAATATACAATTTTTTTTCAAGAGTTTTCGAACTGTCTTCAATGGGAGCCGGGCAATGTTCCCATTGTGTGAAATTAAAAACATGTCTAAATGTATTAGCTTTATGCAGGTAATGATGGCCATAATGCTGGAAACAAAATAAATCAGCATAATTTGCAGTATTTAAGTACAAATCCTTAGCATCAAATGCAGCATAATACTTTAAATCAGAAAATAAAGATTGAACGGCATGTACTTCCCAATCATCAGAGCGTATGTTATGTTTCACTACATCCTCCATAGAAACACGAAATAAATTGTGGAACATTAACCACCTCTGTAGGGCCATGAATTTAGAAGTTTACTGCATCCCAAACTATTCCATCCGCAAAGGACCAGGCAGAGATGTTGACAAAAGTCTGGTCCCTTTTCATGATGTGTGATGAGGAGTGCGGTGCCAAAGTTCCATCAATTACTTTTACTGCAGAGCGTTCAGTGAGGTAGTGACCATTTATTAAAAGGAAGAAAAATGTCACAAATCCAATGGACATGAACAAGAAAATGACGATGAGCACCAACCAAATGTATGTCCAAGGAGGAATCGAATAATTTCTTTTAAAACAGGTGACAAAAACAGAAAATTTGGACGGGGGACTTGATGATATGGAGTTAGAGTCAAAAGAAAAACGTGACTGGCTTAGTGTGTTGTCTTGTAAACCAGGCTTACTCCGTAGCGGGATACGCATATTCAATTTCTTCATGAAGACTGCAAGCCGGAGGGGTTAGCAAAGGATCAGTAACAGCGGTCATCTCTATGGCAGTGTCAGGCCTGATGTTGTTGGAACTGGCCAAGACGGTATTCCTGGACATTGTTGGACAGGAAGCAGCAAGTGTCATACTATGTAGACACGGCCAGGCGTTGTAGTTTGACACTGTCCACTGAGATGTATCTGTTAACTTTGCGACCAAGAAGTACTGGTAAAATGATTGTACGAGTACCCTTCACGCCGAACACTGGGACAGGTGCATGATAAGGGGGGCCAAACTCTTTCTTATTCTCCACCTTCTCACAGACCAGGTCTCCGATCTTGGGTAGCCAGCCGACTACCGGAATCTGCAGCGCCATTTCAGTGGCGGAGGGTAAATGCTCCTTTGCAAGACTGTCTCGAGTCTGTTGTAGTTTTTGTAACACATCAGAATGATTATCTACGTCAAAGGATGCGGCTGTTGCCGCCATGTCTAGACCATCAAGGTCCAGAACAAACATTTTCATGCCAAAGAGCATTTCGAATGGGGTCCGCCCACCCAGAGATCTTCTAGGGAGATTATTTAGTGCACATTGTACGCTATACAAATGGGCGAACCAGTTCCTGCCAGTACCTATAACTCTAGCTGTCAAGGATTGCTTTAAGTCACGGTTCATTCGCTCCACAACTGAATTGCCCTCAGGCCTGTATAGAGATGAAAATTTGACTTGCACCCCTTAAAGACCTCATGGCATCCTTGTACGCCTTAGAGGCGAATGCAGGACCCTGGTCAGAAGGAAAGGTGCCACATGCAAAAAATCCCACAAATACATGCAAATCCCTGATGACAGTTCATGCGTCAGCACTGCGTTTTGGCCCAACCCAAAGAATATGTTTGCACGAATCAGCTGCAACCAAGATAAACTTAGACGCAGTATCTGAAGAAAACGGACCGCAGTGATCTAAATAAACACAATTGAATGGTTTATTAGAAATGTACAAATGTGTTTGTGGCGGGCATGCTGCCATTGAAGGTTTAATCTGCTGACAAATATCACAAGAAAGCACATAATTACGGGTTTGTTTGTATAACCCACGCCACCAGTAACGTTGCTACAAGATAGAGACAGTTGCCAAAAAGCCTGCATGAGCCGAGGCCATGCCTTCATGCGCGGCTGTTATCAATGCTAGTCTGCGGTCCTCATTGGGAATCAACCTGTCACCAACGTCATAAATTCTCGCATAGGTAACTTTATCAAACCCAAAGCATTTTATGCTTAATTGCGCTGCCTTTAGAATCACGATAGTCATTCTGTGACCAAAAGAATAAGTTGTCATTAAAAGACCGTACACAGTAGTAAGAGTCACTCACAATCAAGGTAGTCACATTAAGATCAGCAAACTCCAGTGCAAGCACCAGAGCACGCAGCTCTGCTAACTGGGCGGTACAGTCCCCTAGTGCCTGCGTGTGCACGATACTGGACTTGAACTCACTGTTCACTATGGTGCCTGCCACTATAGCGCATGCTGCCAAGTACGAATGTTTTGATCCAGTCGCCAGTTGCGCAGAGCCGTTGCTATAAATGATACAATGGTAGTCCTCGAGCGGGCGCATTGACAGAGGAGCAGGATGAACAAATTCATACTGTAAGAACACCTGAGTTTGCAATGAGGAGTCACAAATATAGGTGACATCAGATGATGTCAACGAAGTAGCCCATTGTATCCAACGCAGATGTAAAGCTTTTGAGTTTGGTACACTGGCTTTCATCACAGCTTCAAGAGCAGGATATGGTGTTACAACCAACATGCGTTTTCCTTGGGCCAGTTACGTTCCTTCAGGATCGCCATCTGGACCGCGGTCAATACTTTTTCAACAGTTGAAAAATGCAGTTCAGTGTACAAATGTGTCTTGTTTGCAATAGGTACTGTGTCACCTTCATTAAATGTCAAGTATGTGAAACCCACTGCCCCTGGCACAATTCGTATCACCAGGTTTGTGTGGTTATCACGCATTAACAAGTATTTAGAATTTAGATTCAAGAAGATCAGACTGCAAGGATTGCAGAATAGCGGAATGTTCCGGAAGCCAGCAGGCTTTTGTAAAGGTAGGTTGTACCAAGGCATACAGCAGCTTGATACACTGGGCATAATCGTAAATGTACGTTCGTCCGAAGTTTAAAAATCCCAGCAAAGAGTGCAATTTTTTCAGGGTTGTGGGAGAGCGCCAACGTGCGCATTTCTCCAAGAAGTGAGGCGCCAGGCCTCTACCTTCATTATTGAGCTCATAGCCCAGGAGCAACACTGTGTACTCTGCAATGTGTGATTTTGTAAAGTTAAATTCGTAATCGTAGTCCGCAAACAAAACTATGATGCGGTCCACGAGACAAAGATGCGGCCATAATTCATCGTCCATGAGATAAATATCATCAACGTATGAGTACGCATCAGCGTCTATGTTGTCTAACAGAGAGACAACACGTGCGGCAAAATGCCGGGGCTGTTTTTCTGGCCCATGGTCAATCTTGTAAATTGTTTTTGTTTGCCGCCTAAGGTGAATGCTGTTCATTGACTACTTATAGACGACAGGTTGTGGCCAAAAAAGCCATTGGTAGTTTTATATTTTTTACGCACAAGACTGTCTACAAGACCGGAGCTATGGGTATTCGGAACCGCACAGTTACGACAATGAGAGTTCAAATGTCTGTAATCCAAAACTAAGTGGTGCGACCCATCTGGTTTGGTTACTGTAAAAAGGAAGTTATTCATCGGTGACACACATGTCTCAATCACTCCTTGATACTCTAATTGTTCAAGAATTTCAGAAACGGGTGCTTTTGCTTCCCACCGGAGGGGATATTGGGGTTGTGGCTGTGACATAGACCGCAAAGGTATCACATGAGACGGAGAGGTTTTATCGCAGCCCACCTGAGTACGGTACAGAGCCGGTGAAAGCACCAAAGTCCACTCTTTTGCAAAAGCCATTGCTTGCTCATTGGCTACATTGTGAGAAAAACTAGGGAGCATTACCTCCTCCCCTCGAGGGCCAGCTAAAAGAAAAGGCGGGGCCAGTCTGCCTCAGCTAACAAGATGTCATACGAAGAAGTCACATTTTCCCAAAAAATCCCTTTCATAACACGTTGTATATCACCTTCAATTAAAAATACAATTTCATATAACCTATCAGGGGGAGCCACTCGGGTGTCAGCAGTTTCTACTGTGAAGAAAGTGTCAGTTGCTGTCACCTCCAGAAATGGACGCAGTGCTTGCCCCACTATGGTAACCTCCACTGCGCTGTCTAGCAGCGTTACTGCCCAAGTTAGATTCCAAAGGCGGGTTCTCACCATCCGTGGCATATCTCAATGTTAAAGCAGCAACTTTCTTTTTCTGAAATGGAGGGCACTGGCGAGGAAAATTGTCCTGCTGTCCTCTACCGTCAGTCTGTCGAGGTTGCTCGCGTTCTTGTGGGGCACCTCGACCCCTGCCATGATCCTGGAGATCCTTGCCTCTTTCTGCACTTCATTTGCCCCTTTCTGCACTTCTCTTGCCTATTTCTGTACTTCTCTTGCCTCTTAATGCACATTTCCTCCACTTTCAGGATCTCTTGCTTTTTGCGTCGCTTCTCTTGCCTCTTTATGCACCTCCCTTGCCTTTTTCTGTATTTCTCCTGCCTCTTTGTGTATTTCTCTTGCCTTTTTCTCAACATTCCGTCCTCTTTCTGCACTTCGCTTGCCTATTTCTCTACCCATCTTGCCTATTTCTGCTCCTCTCTTGTCTCTTTGTATGCCTCTCTTGCCATTTTCTATATTTCTCCTGCCTCTTTCCTGTACTTCACTTGCCTTATCTGTATTCCTCTTGCCTCTTTCTGCACTTCTCTTTTCTCTTTCTCTACCTGTCTTCCTCTTTCTGCACCTCTCTTGCTTCTGTATGCACATCTGTTGCCTCTATTTGTGCTTCTCTTGCATCTTTCTGTACCTCTCTTGCTTCTTTCTACACCTCTCTTGCATCTTTCTGCACTTCTCTTACGTCTTTCTGCACCCCTATTACCTCTATCTGCACTTCTCTTGCCTCTTTCTGCACTTCATTTACCTCTTTCTGTACTTCTCTTGCCTCTTTCTCTACCTCTCTTGCCTGTTTCTGCATCTCTTTTGCTTCTTTCTGCACCATCCTTGCTTCTTTCTGCACCTCTCTTGGTTCTTTCTATACCACTCTTGCTTCTTTCTGCACCTCTCTTGCTCCTTGCTGCACCTCCCTTGCTTATATCTGTACTTCTCTTTCTTCTTTCTGTACTTCTCTTACCTCTTTCTGCACCCTTATTGCCTTTTTCTGCACCTCTTGGCTTTTTCTGGTCTTCTCTTGCCTCTTTCTGCACATCTGCTGCTTCTTTCTGCACCTGTCTTGCCTGTTTCTACACTTCTCGTGCCTCTTTCTGCGCTTCTTTTGCCTTTTTTTGCACCTCTCTTGTTTCTTTCTACATCTCTTGTGTTTCTTTCTGTAATTCTCTTTCTTCTTTCAGTACCTCTCTTGCTTCCTACTGTACCCCTATTTCTTCTTTCTGAACTTCCTTTGCCACTTTCTGTACCTCTCTTGCCTCTTTCTGCATCTCTTTTGCTTCTTTATGCACCTTTCTTGCTTCTTTCTGCACCCCCCTTGGTTCTTTCTCTATCCCACTCGCCTCTTTGTGTACCTCTCTTACCTCTTTTGGCACCTCTCTTGCCTCTTTCTTTACCACTCTTGCTTCTTTCTGCACCTCTTTTGCTCCTTGCTGCACCTCTCTTGCCTATTTCTGTACTTCTCTTTCTTCTTTCTGCACTTCTCGTACCTCTTTCTGCACCCCTCTTGCCTCTTTCTGCACCACTCTTGGCTTTTTCTGGTCTTCTCTCTTGCCTCTTTCTGCACATCTGCCGCTTCTTTCTGCACCTGTTTTACCTGTTTCTGTACTTCTTGTGCTTCTTTCTGCACTTCTTTTGCCTCTTTTTGCACCTCTCTTGTTTCTTTCTACATCCCTCTTGTTTATTTCTGCAATTCTCTTTCTTCTTTCAGTACCTCTCTTGCTTCTTACTGTACCCCTCTTGCCTCTTTCTGAACTTCTCTTGCCTCTTTCTGCACATTTGGTCCTTTTTCTGCCTCTTTCTATACTTCTCTTACCTCTTTTTGCATTTCACTTGCCTCTTTCTGCACCTCTCTTGCCTCTTTCTGCATCTCTTTTGCTTCTTTCTGCACCTTCCTTGCTTCTTTCTGCATTTCTCTTGCCTCTTTCTGCACATTTCATTCTCTTGTTGTACCTCTCTTGTCTCTTTCTGTGCCTCTCTTGCCATTTTCTACATTTTTCCTGCCTCTTTCCTGTACCTCAGTTGCCTTATCTGTGTTTCTCTTGCCTCTTTCTGCACTTCTCTTTTCTCTTTCTGTATCTGTCTTCCTCTTTCTGCACCTCTCTTGCTTCTGTATGCACATCTATTGCCTCTATCTGTGCTTCTCTTGCCTTCTTCTGTACCTCTCTTGCTTCTTTCTGCACCTCTCTTGCATCTTTCTGCACTTCACCTGCCTCTTTCTGCACTTCCCTTGCCTCTTTCTGTACTGCTCTTGCTTCTTTCTGCACTTCACTTGCTTCTTTCTGCACCTATCTTGCTTCTTTCTCCACCCCTATTACTTCTATCTGCACTTCTCTTGTTTCTTTCTGTACCTCTCTTGCTTCTTACTGTACATCTCTTGCCTCTTTCTGTACTTCATTTGCTTCTTACTGCATCCCTCTTGCCTCCTTCTCTACCTCTCTTGCCTCTTTATGCACCTCACTTTCTTCTTTCTGTACCTCTCTTGCCTCTTTCAGCACCTCTCTTGCCTTTTCCTGTACCCCTTTTGCCTCTTTCTGAATTTCTCTTGCCTCTTTCTTCACATTTGGTCCTCTTTCTGCATATTTCTTGCTTCTTTCTATACTTCTCTTACCTCTTTCTGCATTTCACTTGCCTCTTTCTGCACCTCTCTGGCCTCCTTCTGCATCCTTTGCTTCTTTCTGCACCTTCCTTGCTTCTTTCTGCATTTCTCTTGCCTCTTTCTGCACATTTCATCCTCTTTCTGTACCTCTCTTGTCTCTTTCTATGGCTCTCTTGCCATTTTCTACATTCATTTCTCCTGCCTCTTTCATGTACCTCACTTGCCTTATCTGTATTTCTCTTGCCTCTTTCTGCACTTCTCTTTTCTCTTTCTGTACCTGTCTTCCTCTTTCTGCACCTCTCTTGCTCCTGTATGCACATCTGTTGCCTCTATCTGTGCTTCTCTTGCCTTCTGTACCTCTCTTGCTTCTTTCTGCACCTCTCTTGCATCTTTCTGCACTTCTCTTACGTCTTTCTGCACTTCTCTTGCCTATTTCTGCACTTCACCTGCCTCTTTCTGCACTTCCCTTGCCTCTTTCTGTACTGCTCTTGCTTCTTTCTGCATTTCACTTGCTTCTTTCTGCACCCCTCTTGCTTCTTTTCTACCCCTATTACTTCTATCTGCACTTCTCATGCTTCTTTCTGTACCTCTCTTGCTTCTTACTGTACACCTCTTGCCTCTTTCTGCACTTCATTTGCCTCTTTCTGTACTTCTCTTGCCTCTTTCTCTACCTCTCTTGCCTGTGTCGGCATCTCTTTTGCTTCTTTCTGCACCTTCCTTGCTTCTTTCTGCACCTCTCTTGGTTCTTTCTATACCACTATTGCTTCTTTCTGCACCTCTCATGCTCCTTGCTGCACCTCTCTTGCTTATATCTGTACTTCTCGTTCTTCTTTCTGCACTCCTCTTACCTCTTTCTGCACCCCTATTGCCTCTTTCTGCACCTCTTGGATTTTTCTGGTCTTCTCTTGCTTATTTTAGCACATCTGCTGGTTCTTTCTGCACCTGTTTTGCCTGTTTCTGCACTTCTCGTGCCTCTTTCTGTGCTTCTTTTGCCTTTTTGTGCACCTCTCTTGTTTCTTTCTACATCTCTAGTGTTTCTTTCTTCAATTCTCTTTCCTCTTCCAGTACCTCTCTTGCTTCTTACTGTACCCCTCTTTCTGAACTTCCTTTGCCTCTTTCTGTACCTCTCTTGTCTCTTTCTGCATCTCTTTTGCTTCTTTCCACACCTTCCTTGCTTCTTTCTGCACCTCCCTTGGTTCTTTCTCCACCCCGCTCGCCTCTTTCTGCATCTCTCTTACCTCTTTTGGCACCTCCCTTGCCTCTTTCTTTACCACTCTTGCTTCATTCTGCAACTCTCTTGCTTATTTCTGTACTTCTCTTTCTTCTTTCTGCACTTCTCTTACCACTTTCTGCACCCCTCTTGCCTCTTTCTGCATTACTCTTGGCTTTTTCTGGTCTTCTCTTGCCTCTTTCTGCACATCTGCCGCTTCTTTCTGCACCTGTTTCTGTACTTCTTGTGCCTCTTTCTGCACTTTTTTTGCCTCTTTCTGCACCTCTCTTGTTTCTTTCTACATCTCTCTTGTTTCTTTTTGCAATTCTCTTTCTTCTTTCAATGCCTCTCTTGCTTCTTACTGTATCCCTCTTGCCTCTTTCTGAACTTCTCTTGACTCTTTATGCACCTCACTTTCTTCTTTCTGCACCTCTCTTGACTCTTTCAGCACCTCTCTTGCCTTTTCCTCTGCCCCTTTTGCCTCTTTCTGCACATTCAGTCCTCTTTCTGCATATCTTTTGCTTCTTTCTATACTTCTCTTGCCTCTTTCTGCATTTCACTTGCCTCTTTATGTACCTCTTTTGCCTCTTTCTGCATCTCTTTTGCTTCTTTATGTACCTTCCTTGCTTCTTTCTGCACCTCTCTTAGTTCTTTCTCCACCCCTCTTGCCTCTTTCTACTGCTCTCTTGCCTTTTTCTATATCCCTCTTGCCTCTTTCTGCATTTCTCTTGCCTCTTTCTGTACATTTCATCCTATTTCTGTACCTCTCTTGCTTCTTTTTGCACTTCTCTTGCTTCTTTTGGTACCTCTCTTACTCTTCTGCACCCTTCTTTTTGTACCTTTCTTGCCTTTTTCAGCAATTTTCTTGCCTCTTTCTGTACCTCTCTTGCCTCTTCCAACAAGTTTCTTCTTCTTTCTGCAGTTTTCTTGCCTCTTTCTGCACTTCTTTTGCTTTTTTCTGAATAGTCTTTCTTCTTTTTTCACTTCTCTTGCTACTTTTTGTACCTTTCTCCCTCTCTCTGCCTTTTTTCCTCTTTCTGTGTCTTTCTTCCTCTTTTGGCACCTTTCTTCCTATTTCAGCACTTTGCGGCCTCTCTCTGTACCTCAATTTATTCTTTCTCCACCTATCTTGCCTCTTTCTGTACTTCTCTTGCCTTTTTCTGCACCCCTCTTGCCTCTTTCTGCACTTCTCTTGTCTTTTTCTGCACATTTCGTCCTTTTTCTAAACCTCTCTTGCTTCTTTCTGCACTTCTCTTGTTTCTTTCGGTACCTCTCTTACTCTTCTGCTCCCTTCTTGCCTCTTTCTGTACCTCCTTTGCCTTTTTCGGCAATTTTCTTGCCTCTTTCTACAAGTTTCTTCTTCATTTTGCAGTTTTCTTGCATCTTTCTCTGCTTCTTTTGCTTCTGTCTGCACCTCTCTTGCTTCTTTCTGCACTTCTCTTGCTTTTATCTGCACAGTTTTGCTTTTTTTCACTTCTCTTGTTACTTTCCGTACCTTTCTTCCTCTTTCTGTGCCTTTTTCCCTCTTTCTGTTCCTTCCTTCCTCATTTGGCACCTTTCTTGCTATTTCTGCATTTCTCTTGCCTCTTTCTGTACCTCTCCTGCTTCTTTCTGCATCACTCATGCTTTGTTCTGTACCTCTCTTGCCTCTTTTGGCACCTCTCTTGCCTCCTTCTATACCACTCTTGCTTCTTTCTGCAACTCTCGTGCTCCTTTCTGCACCTCTCTCGCTTATTGCTGCACTTCTCTTTCTTCTTTCTGTACTTCTCTTATCTCTTTCTTCACTTCTCTTGCCTGTTTCTGACCTTCACTTGACTCTCTCTGTACTTCTTATGCCTCTTTCTGCACTTCACCTGCCTCTTTCTGTATATTTCTTCCTCTTTCTGCACCTCTCTTGCTTCTTTTATCACTTCTCTTGCCTCTTTTTGCACCTTTCTTGCATTTACAGTAGTTTTTTGCATCTTTCTGCACTTCTCTTGCCTCTTTCTGCACTCCTCTTGCCTCTTTCTTCATATGTTGTCCTCTTTCTGCACCTCTCTTGCTTCTTTCTACACTTCTCTTGCTTCTCTCTACACCTCTCTTGCTTTTTTCTGCACTCCCTTGCATCTTTCTGCATCTCTCTTGCCTCTTCCTGCACCCCTCTTGCCTCTTTCTGCAGCTCACCTCTCTTGCCTCTTTCTGCACTTCTCTTGCTTTTTTTGGTACCTCTCTTACTCTTCTGTACCCTTCTTGCCTCTTTTTGTACCTTTCTTGCCTTTTTCAGCAATTTTCTTGCCTCTTTCTGTACCTCTCTTGCCTCTTCCTACAAGTTTATTCTTCTTTCTGCAGTTTTCTTGCCTCTTTCTGTACTCTTTTGCATCTTCCTGCACTTCTCTAGCTCCTTTCTGCACTTCTTTTGCTTTTTTCTGAATGGTCTTGCTTCTTTATTCACTTCTCTTGCTACTTTTTGTACCTTTCTTCCTCTCTCTGCCTTTTTTCCTCTTTCTGTGTCTTTCTTTCTCTTTTGGCACCTTTCTTCCTATTTCTGCACTTCGCGGCCTCTCTCTGTACCTCAATTTATTCTTTCTGCACATCTCATGCTTCTTTCTGCACCTCTCTTGACTCTTTCCATACCACTCTTGCTTCTTTCTGCACATCTCTTGCTCATTTCTGCACCTCTCTTGCTTATTTCTGCACTTCTCTTTCTTCTTACTGTACTTCTCTTATCTCTTTCTGCACTTCTCTTGCCTCTTTCTGACCTTCACTTGACTCTTTCTGCACTTCTTATGCCCCTTTCTGCACTTCTCCTGCCTCTTTGTGCATATTTCTTCCTCTTTCTGCACCTCTCTTGCTTCTTTCATCACTTCTCTTGCCTCTTTTTGCACCTTTCTTGCATTTACTGTACTTTTCTTGCATCTTTCTGTACTTCTCTTGTCTCTTTCTGCACTTCACTTGCCTCTTTCTGCACCCCTCTTGCCTCTTTCTGCACTTCTCTTGCTTCTTTCTGCAATTCTCTTGCCACTTTCTGCACTTCAGTTGCCTCTTTATGCACTTCTCTTGCCTCTGTCTGTACTTCTCTTGCCTCTTTCTGCATCTCTTTTGCTTCTATCAGTACCTTCCTTTTTTGTTTCTGTACCTCTCGGTTCTTTTTCCACCTATCTTGCCTCTTTCTGTACTTCTCTTGCCTTTTTCTGCACCCCTCTTGCCTCTTTCTGCACTTCTCTCGCCTCTTTCTGCACATTTTGTCCTTTTTCTAAACCTCTCTTGCTTCTTTCTGCACTTCTCTTGTTTCTTTCGGTACCTCTCTTACTCTTCTGCTCCCTTCTTTCCTCTTTCTGTACCTCCTTTGCCTTTTTCGGTAATTTTCTTGCCTCTTTCTACAAGTTTCTTCTTCTTTCTGCACCTCTCTTGCTCCTTTCTGTACTTCTCTTGCTTTTATCTGCACGGTTTTGCTTTTTTTTCACTTCTCTTGTTACTTCCTGTACCTTTCTTCCTCTTTCTATGCCTTTTTTCCTCTTTCAGTTCCTTTCTTCCTCGTTTGGCACCTTTCTGCCTATTTCTGCACTTCTCTTGCCTCTTTCTGTACCTCTCCTGCTTCTTTCTGCATCACTCATGATTTGTTCTGCACCTCTCTTGCCTCTTTTGGCACCTCTCTTGCCTCCTTCTATACCACTCTTGCTTCTTTCTGCACCTCTCTTGCTCCTTTCTGCACCTCTCTCGCTTATTTCTGCACATCTCTTTCTTCTTTCTGTACTTCTCCTATCTCTTTCTTCACTTCTCTTGCCTATTTCTGACCTTCACTTGACTCTTTCTGCACTTCTTATGCCTCTTTATGTACTTCTCCTGCCTCTTTCTGTATATTTCTTCCTCTTTCTGCACCTCTCTTGCTTCTTTCATCACTTCTCTTGCCTCTTTTTGCACCTTTCTTACATTTACTGTACTTTTCTTGCATCTTTCTGCACTTCTCTTGCCTCTTTCTGCACTCCTCTTGTCTCTTTCTTCATATTCCGTCCTCTTTCTGCTCCTCTCTTGCTTCTTTCTACACTTCTCTTGCTTCTCTCTGCACCTCTCTTGCTTTTTCTGCACTCCCTTGAATCTTTCTGCACCTCTCTTGCCTCTTCCTGCACTCCTCTTGCCTTTTTCTGTGCGCTCTCTTGCCTCTTTCTGCACCTCTCTTGCTTCTTTCTGCAACCATCTTGTCTATTTTGGCACCTCTCTTGCCTCTTTCTGTATTTCTTTAGTTTCTTTCTGTACCTTTTGTGCTTATTTCTGTACCTCTCTTGCCTCTTTCTGCACTTCACTTGCCTCTTTCTGTACTCCTCTCGCCTCTTTCTTCATATTTCGTCCTCTTCTGCATCTCTCTTGCTTCTTTCTACACTTCTCTTGCTTCTCTCTGCACCTCTCTTACTTTTTTCTGCTCTCCTCTTGCATCTTTCTGCACCACTCTTGCCTCTTCCTGCACCTCTCTTGCCTTTTTCTGTGCTTCTCTTACCTCTTTATGCACCTCTCTTGCTTCTTTCTGCACCCCTCTTGTCTAATTCTGAAGTACTGAGGAATTTAGGACCCCAGCGGTGCCAGGGGTAGCACCCTATGACTTCGAGTTCTTCCTGTCTTGGACCACAGAAACACAGTGTCTTGTGGTGGCGTCAAAGATCGTTTTATTATTGACTGCAGCCAGTAACAGCAATCCTAGAAGTACACACGGGTATGTTCTCAGGAGACTGCTCAAAGAAACAAAACCAGTCTTCTCCTTATATACAAAATATCATGCTTCAGGCACACATTCCTCGTTTTACAATATGGTCATTCATATGTATTCATTACAAACGAAAAGGCAGAGTCATGATGACCATCCCACATTTCAGTTCAGCCAGCCCACAATTATTTACCCAGGGAGGCTTAGATCCCTCATCAGATATCAGCAGACCCCAATAAACACGGGCACCTCCTCCTCGTAAAACAGGCGATAAAGCAGGAAGCAGAGTCAGGTGTGAAAGAGCTTAGTTGGGGCTTGTGTGGGATGAAAGGCTTTATGGTGTGTCAAACCCTGATGCTAATCACAGGTGGCCGTAGGAAGGGGAGCTCGTGAGACCGGACTGACCTCGGGCAGTGGAGCCAGTTCGCACAGGTCACAGAGAAGTCAATAGAAGGTACATGTGTTCTGAAGGCCTGTGCATGTCCTTAATGTGCAGCCTATGTGAGGGCAACCATAAGATGGCTACCACTCTAAAATGGAACCCACGAAGTCAATGTGTAATATCGTATACAAAGTGAATTTATCGATGAAACGTTATGCAAAACACTTGTACATACCGCATTGGCCATTCGCGGTTCGCTGATACCGAAATAGGCAGGGTAGGGCCATGCCTCCTACGTGGTCCCAAACTTTAAAGTACCACAGACCCTCCTTTTGCCCTGACATAGGCAATAACTATACTCATATTAATCCGAGTCTAGGTCTATATTCATGAGGTCATGGAGATGTTGCTGTAGCATCATCCTATTGCTTAGCTCGTCCCTCGATACAGGTTTCCTTATACACGATGTAGCACAGAGGTCACATACTGTAGGAGCACACTGTACGCACAGACAGAACAGGAAAAGAATGGCTAAGATCATTCCAATGACCATCAGAATCTTCCATCCCCAGGCAGATATCAGTTCCCAGAACCACCCCATCAGTGACCAATCTCCTTTATCCACATGAATAGATTCAGATATTTTATGCAGTTTGGAGATGGCTTGATAAACTGTCGGAGCGTTATCTGGTATGAAAATGCAACAGCTAGATTGGATGACCTTACATACCCCACCACGGTCTGCAAGTATGACGTCTAGAACCATACAGTTCTGCAAAGTCATGAGGCGATCCGCTTGGAGTTCAGCTGTCAAATTACCAAGGGCACAAGCCGTTACATTAACAGTGGATTCAACCACACGAGTCAGTTGTCTCAGGTTCCTACTATTGACCATCGGTCCCCAAAACGTCAGGAAACCCAAAAAGAAGTCTCCCGCTTCCTGACCGGCAGGATCCTCCTGACTAACAACGCCTCTCACAACTCTGGTCTTGTGATAATCAGAGGCAGCAGTAAATGTTGGCGGTAGCAAATTTGCAATATAACATGTGCCCGAGAAATCAGGGGGCAACCATGTATATGCTCGGTCATTGCAAACAAAATATGTACCCTTGGCAGCCAAAAACGCAGGGGAAAACTGTGATGGAAAAGTGTACGTTTCAGTACAGTCACTTTTCCCCAGTTGAGCTCTTGGATTCTGACCATTACCTTGTAAACAGAACCGACCTATGTGGGGTACGACCCAAATTGGGGATGAAATTTTTCGCTGCTTTTCACCCAGACTAATGCTATACCCCGTCGCGTTCCAACCTACATAAGCTCGTAATTCATCCTTAGGAATAGCTGAGTATGCGTCGATATCTCTGCTCATATCAGCAACTCCTTTCATTAAGGCCTTATTGTTCGTGCTAGGTCTGATGGAACGCGGTTGTCGCTGGGAGTAGGCATCTAATGCAAAAAGAAACATGGTCTGGAATGCCCATGACGATCCATTATAGCTAAACGGCAGCACTAGATATGGGATACCCTTATTAATGGTATGTGGCATTAAACCACACACCCAGCAATTGGTTGTATTCATAACTAGTTGGTGCTGGTGCAGGAGTTGAATAAATGAGTTGTTTATGAACTCAGACCGTCTAGCTTGTTCGTGTTCAGGCAGAGGGTGGAAAGAGTGTAAGGAGACAGTAGGAGGAGGTATAGGCTGTACAGTGGGTGCAAATGGCACTTGAGAGGACAATAATACATATCCCACAGTAAACATCATCATACTAACTAGTGCAAACAGACATAATAATACAAAACGTTTGCTCTTCATTATTTTACATATTTTTTTCTCAAAGTTCATTTTCTCAGCGGGTCTCTCCATCTTGAAAAACTCCATCCTCTAATTGTGCTGTTCGCGGCGGGTGAGTTTCTTCTGCTTAGGAATACACCTGTCAGTCCAGGGAACGCCCCAGACTAACCAGAACCATTGACCTAACTTCTCCGGCTTGTACCCCAAAGTCTTGGCACCGCGACCCTACAGCTGAACCCGGATGGTGGTTCGAAAAAGAAAAACCAAAAATAAGAAAGTTTCTCAGATGAGAGAGAGCTGTACTGTCGAAAATATCAAAGAAAAATAATTTTTATTTGTCCATAGTTCTAGGCCTCAAGTTATAGCGTTCTCGCCCGGGTACTGTCTGATCTTGAAACAAAAGTTCAGGCTCTGTAGTATCCAATCGGATTGACGGTGGCACAGCTTCTTGCAGAATATTGTCACTTTCTTGCTCAGAGCTTGTTCCTTTCACACGCGCATCGCTAAAAGGCAGAAAACGAGGCACGGTCTCAGTTTCAGAAACAGCGATCCCCTCCTGGACCCACCGGTCATATGGCAAAGGCAAAGGGACCTTTTTACAGTGGACACCGTGGATCCAGTTCTTCTTTCCTTTCACTCGAACAGCCGATCTTGTAGAAAGAAGGACGAGATGGGGGCCAGTCCAACGGGGCTCATCATTCTTTGCCCGTTGAAAATTCTTCACCAGCACCCACGTTCCAGGATCGATATTGTGTCCTGGAGCTTCAGAGGCCTGAGGCAGAGTATCGTGCACCTGTTGGTGTAAAACACGCAATTTAGCCGTCAATTCATACAGATAGTCAAGTAGTATTGGATGTTCGATTTCACTGAATTTTGTAGGCCTTGGCACTCCCCATATGTTGGCCGGGCGGCCAAACACTATCTCAAACGGACTAAGTCCCATTCGTGAGTGCACAGTCATTCTTGTTGACAGGAGTGCTAAAGGCAGAGCGTCAGGTCATTTAAGACCAGAGCTTGCTTGAATCTTGGCCAATTTAAGTTTTAAGGTGCCGTTATAGCACTCTACTAATCCAGCTGATTGGGGGTGATTTGCAGCGTGAAATTTCTGCTGAATCCCTAGCCCCTCACATACTTCTTTCATCAATCGACCCACAAATTCACTCCCATTATCACTCCAGACCATTCTTGGCATTCCAAATCTAGGGAAAAATTCTTTGACGAGGGCTTTAGCTGTGGACAAGGCAGTATTGTCTTTTAAGGGGTATGCTTCTATCCACTTTGAGAAGGCACAGACAACAACGAGTACATATTTTAAATTGTTGCACCTTTCCATGTGGATGAAATCTAGCTGCAAAACCTCGAACGGATACGTTGGAGGTGCAAAATGACCAGCTGGAGTTGGGGTTCCCCTACCAGGATTGTATTTCAAACATACCATGCAATTCTTGACCACATTCTCTGCACATTTGGGAATTCCAGCATTTTGCCATACTGGAGCCAACAACTAGCAAATCCCTTTTACACTAATATGGGCCATTCCATGAGCCATCGTCACCACTGCAAGCACATACGCATCGGGTAACAACCAACGCTGATGTTCTGACAAATCGACCCAACAACCTTTTTCATCCAATCTACCCGTACTTTCTCTCCACTTGCTCAATTCTTTCTCTGTGGCTTCAGCTTGAAGGGACTTCACGCTCTCTATCGTGTCTTCACACATTCCAACATCACCAACCCATCTTGCAGGGCCTGCAACATACATTCGATTATTTACATTCTTCGCTATTTCTTTCGCAACTTCATCAGCAAATGCATTACCACGACTGACATCATCTGTAACTTTCTTGTGTGAGCTGCATTTTACAATCGCAACTTGTAGCGGCAAGGTCAGTGACTCAAGGAGATCATTCACCAACTGACCATTCTGAATTTTGGTTCCATGCGAAGTCAGGAATCCACGTTCTTTCCACAAGCGCCCAAAACTATGGGCCACGCCAAACGCATACTGACTATCAGTGTATATGTTCACCTTCATACCTTTTGACAACACACATGCTCTCGTAAGTGCAATTAGCTCTGCTGCTTGAGCCGAGTTATGTGGTATACGTGCGGTTTCAACAACCGTGTGCAAAGTCGTAACAGCATATGCAGCAGTCGTATCACCATTCTGAAGCTTGAAGAATGAACCATCCACCCATAAGGTACCATCACACTCAGTCAAGGCAGTATCTTTAAGATCCACTCTCCCTTTTGTTTCTTCTTCTGTTTTAAACAGACAATCATGCTGTTCAATCTCATCTGTGTCTGCTACAATTGGCAATATGGTAGCTGGATTCAATGTGTTGCATCTTTTTATGTGTACATGACTCGCTAATAGTGTCAACTCATAACCTGACAATCGAGCACTAGTTAAGTGCTGTGTCTTGGTCCTGTTCAACAACGTGTCCACTGCGTGTGGAACCATCACAATTAACGTGTTATTCATTACTAACCCAGCAGACTGTCGAATAGAGACAGCTGCTGCCGCTGTGGCTCTCAAACAACTTGGCAAGGCCTTAGCTACCGGATCCAAGGTCGATGAAAAATACGCACATGGGCGCTGTTTGTCTCCAAAAGACTGTGTCAACACTGACAATGCACAACCTTCTTTCTCGTGAACATACAATGTAAAAGGCTTGCTGTAGTCGGGAGTGCCCAACACAGGAGCTGAACATAATGCCTCACGCAATTCAGAAAAACTTTTCTGACACTCTTCAGACCATGGGACGAGATTCAGTGTATCTTTACATGTCAATGTTATTAAAGGTATTGCCAGCAAAGAAAAACTCGGGATCCACTGCCTATAGTAGGAAGTAATACCCAAGAAAGCACGCACTTCTCTCTGTGTTCTTGGCACGCTCAATTTTGCAATGGCCTGAATTCTTTCTGGGGTCAGTTTCCTTCCCTCCTTCGAAAAGAGATGACCTAAGTAGGTCACTTCTTGTCGACAATATTGCAGTTTTGAGAGAGACACTTTGTGATGGAAGGCAGACAAATGACGCAACAATGACACCGTAGCTTCTTTACAAATCTCCTCAGTATCCGCGGCGATTAGTAAATCGTCAACATACTGGATAAGGGTGGCACCACTAGGTGAAACAATTGCATCAAGCAGTGCTTTTAAAGCTTGGCTGTATATTGATGGGCTTTCACAGTAGCCTTGAGGAGCGCGTTTAAAACGGAAGCTACGACCTCCTAGGTTAAAACCAAAAATATCCCTACTTTCTTCTGCAATCGGGATGCTAAAGAAAGCATTCTTTAAATCAATCACTGAGAACCAAGCAGCGGAAGCTGGAATCATAGTTAACAAAGCAGTTATATCAGGGACAACTGGAAACTGTGGCACAACAATCTTATTTACCTCTCTAAGATCGATCACAAATCTGTAAACAGGTGGCTGTGAAGGGTCAGTACGTTTTAAAACAGGCAAAACAGGGCTATTGCAAACGTTACCTCTTGTCTCTTCAATTACATCCTTTTCAATCAGATCATAGATAATCGCGAGCAACGCTTTTTCACCTTCATTAGAGATCTTGTACTGGGGAATGCGTGGCAATTTAACATTGGCTTTCAAAGTTACCACGTATGGCGGTATTTCCAAAAGGCCCACATCATTAAGACCAGAAGCCCAAAGAGCATCCGGAAGAGACAACAATTCAGCTGGCAGTTCATTTCTTGACAAATACATCGGAGAAATCACTTCCGTACCAAGTGTAAGTTGTACTCCCGAGGGGGAACAATATAATGTCGCATGTAATCTCTTCAACAAATCTAATCTTAACAGGTTTTTACCACAACCTGTCGTTAGGATAAGGGGTGCTTTCAGCTCACAAGGTCCAACAGAAAGGGGCATAGGACTATAGATCGGGTTCCTAACCGGGGCGCCAGAAAAACCTACTGAAACATTCGTGTCGCCGGACAAAGGTGCGCCAGGGAGTTTTGAATGCATAATTGAACTTTTTGCAGCACCAGTATCCAACAGAAAAGGTTCTGACACACCCGCTGTAGTTACCTTGACATACGGTCCACTCTGATCCACTGGCACTGAAACAACTCCCTCTCTTTGTCTACGGCTATCCTAGTGATCATTACTTTCTACATTTTCATCCTCTGCATAATAGTCATTGTTATAGTACTGAGCTGTCCTACCAGTTGCATTGCCTTGCTGATCAAAACTATTAATCGTATTTTGAGATGGAAGAGGACGCGCGTTCTGGGGAACATTCCCGCGTCCCCTACCTCTAGGGGCTTGTTGACCACCTCTACCTCTGGTGCTAAAAGCGCCATTAGCGCGCTGTAACAAAATAGGACAACTAAACTTGAAATGACCCTCTTCCTTGCAATATGAACATTGATTAGGGCCTACAGGAACACGTGGTTGAGAATACTCGTACCTTTGCACGTTTCTCTGAAATTGTGGCTGTTGCTGATAATTACTCTGGCCACCACGTGGCGGGTAAGCTTGCTGTAAAAGAACCTTCGTTTTTAATTCCTTCGTTTTCTTGTCTGCTTTATCTTTCTCATCCTTATCTCTATTTTCGTAATACTGTGCAGTAGCCAGTATTTGCGCTGATGAGGAAACAGCCCAAGAACTCTCTGAATCTTTTAACTTCTTACACAACTCGGGAAGCAAATTATGCACAAATTTATCAACAAATAATCGTTGACCACCTTCCGTACTCATATCTTGACCACTGTGGTCAATAAACGTTTCCTCAAACCTGGTGAAGAAATCAGACACTGTTTCATCTTTCTTCTGCTTACACGCAGACAATTTATCCCAATTCACACGCATCGCGGGCATTAAAGTCTTCATGTAAGCAATGATTCTAGCAGGGAGTTCTGCTACCAAAGGGTCAGGCTTGGCACCACTATCTTGTCCATCATTAGCAATAATAATATTAGCCCATGTGTCACCTAACTCTGCAGCATGATCTGCATTACGAATCAATCCCCACAAAGGCTGTGGAACAACATTTCCAAACAACATATCTATGTCAGCTAGATTCATGATACATGATCCTGCCGTCTGTGACAACTCCTTATAATATCCTGCGGGGTTTTTACGGGGATCAGGCAATGTCTGTTTAAGCGCTATTACTTCAGATCGTTTCCAAGGGACATGCACCCAAACACGCTGGAAATGAGCTGGAGCAGCAGCAATGTTGCGACCGGCATCAGCCGCAACGGCTTCCTTCCATACCGGAGGGACTTCTCTCATAGGGTATTGTCGCACTTTTCCCTTTTTCCCTACGGCGAACTCTTGTTCGAACAGTGACTGATGACAATCCCCATTCCTGAAGTACAACAATGTCGTAACTGCTCTATCAACGTTGGGGCCCACAATCGTGCCTTTGTAAAATTCAAACCGTAAGCGACACAAAACCTGCGGGCTTGAGTCTAGACCATGATCTTCCAATTCCTCACTGAGGAATTCACACATCTTATCAAAAACATATCTTTGCTTTGGTGTTTCCCATTGACGAAAGACACTCATGACAGACTCCACATTATACCTTGATGGATGAACAATCCAGTTACGTGCCATGTGGTCTAATACTTCTTTCTCTTCAGAACCAGGCCGCTGACTACGCAACTGCTTACGCTTGAAGTCAGGGGTCGCACTAGACGACCCAAATAAAGGCGATATGAAACTAGTGACTGCACTAGCTATTCTTTGTCGCGTAGTAGGAGAGGGTGAGGCAAGAACAGGGGGAAAGACGGAGGAAAGCACAGTAGGTGTAGATGCAGATGCAAGGACAGTATCAGGGAGAGTGCCAAGGGAGGCAGTTGGTGCAGCAGGCAAAGTTGCAGAAGGCAAAGGGGGTGCAGGCAGCAAAGTCGGCGGCCCTTGAGGGGGCTGCACTACAAGAGCAGGCGCTGGCTGAGGAGGAGCTGGCGGCTGCAGGAAAGCTTGCGGCACATTAACTGGAGGCTGTGCATTCAATGGTTGCGAAGGTGCTGTAGCACTCTGCGCATACGGAGGTGGCGAACTCAGCAAATGTGACATTAGGGGATCTTTTCTCCTTTTCTTTTAGCAAATTTTGTTGAAGGTGCGGTAAAACTGGGTAACATTTATCGATCCCTAGTTTACGCTGTCTATGTAACTGCTCATTCATTTGTTCCTCCTCATTATCTTTAAATTGTACAGCTGCTTGCATTATCGACATACCTTTTTCTCTCTTATTTCTTTTTGCAAATTTAATTTCCTTCTGTTTGGCTTCCTTTCGCCATAGGCGGAAAGAATCAAACATCGCCGGCCGGGCTTTCTTTTTAAATAATTTAACTTCCAAATTGTCTAAGATATCTGTATCGAAACTACCATTTTGGGGCCATTTTAAAACACCGTCCTTCCTGGTGTATCGGATCTATACTTCATTATATGCAATGGGGCCCACGCCATGGTTTAGATAAAGCTCATAAGTTGGAGTTCCAATTGGAGGAACCGGACACGAATCCTCTAATTGGGAATCCCTTTTACAACCCAAACAAAACAAGTTTCCAAATATACTAGAACCAGGCATCTTTGCTCACTAGTCTAGTTTCAAACTTCAAAGGATTATCAAAACGATAGTCTCGTGAATACACGAGTCCTTCGGCTTTGGCGCTTGCAAGCTCCAAATCAAAGCGATCCCGAAGGGATACCAAAACTAAGAACCAAACTAAGAATTAGGAGACGCTCCACTTATACCTAACTGAGGTATCGATGACGTCCCCAGAAGACTCGGTTAATCATTTCGCTCTACCAAATTATCAAGGGTCCAAAACAGGGCGATAGTCAGGGCAGCAGTCCTTCGTAGCCGTCAGCAAGCGGGGAACCTCGCAGCAAAGACTTTCGGACCACGTCGACATGCAGGGGTCGATGAAGTGGCGGCCTTCCTCCAGAATTTCCACACGAAGCTCCTCACGAACCTCTGGCTTGGACCAGTACCGCTGAAATCGCCCCGAGTTGGGCGCCAACTGAAGTACTGGGGTTTTTAGGACCCCAGCGGTGCCAGGGGTAGCACCCTATGACTTCGAGTTCTTCCTGTCTTTGGACCACAGAAACACAGAGTCTTGCGGTGGCATCAAAGATCGTTTTATTATTGACTGCAGCCAGTAACAGCAATCCTAGAAGTACACACGGGTATGTTCTCAGGAGACTGCTCAAAGAAACAAAACCAGTCTTCTCCTTATATACAAAATATCATGCTTCAGGCACACATTCCTCGTTTTACGATATGGTCATTCATATGTATTCATTACAAACGAAAAGGCAGAGTCATGATGACCATCCCACATTTCAGTTCAGCCAGCCCACAATTATTTACCCAGCGAGGCTCAGATCCCTCATCAGATATCAGCAGACCCCAATAAACACGGGCACCTCTTCCTCGTAAAACAGGCGATAAAGCAGGAAGCAGAGTCAGGTGTGAAAGAGCTTAGTTGGGGCTTGTGTGGGATGAAAGGCTTTATGGTGTGTCAAACCCTGATGCTAATCACAGGTGGCCGTAGGAAGGGGAGCTCGTGAGACCGGACTGACCTCAGGCAGTGGAGCCAGTTCGCACAGGTCACAGAGAAGTCAATAGAAGGTACATGTGTTCTGAAGGCCTGTGCATGTCCTTAATGTGCAGCCTATGTGAGGGCAACCATAAGATGGCTACCGCTCTAAAATGGAACCCACGAAGTCAATGTGTAATATCGTATACAAAGTGAATTTATCGATGAAACGTTATGCAAAACACTTGTACATACCGCATTGGCCATTCGCGGTTCGCTGATACCGAAATAGGCAGGGTAGGGCCATGCCTCCAACGTGGTCCCAAAATTTAAAGTACCACAATTCGGCACCTCTCTTGCCTCTTTCTGCATTTCTTTAGCTTCTTTCTGTACCTTTTGTGCTTCTTTCTGCACCTCTCTTGCCTCTTTCTGCACTTCACTTGCCTCTTTCTGCACTTCTCATGCCTTGTTCTGCACATTTGTTGCCTATTTCTCCATCTCTTTTGCTTCTTTCAGTCCCTTCCTTGCATATTTCTGCACCTCTCTTGGTTCTTTCTCCACCACTCTTGCCTCTTTATGCACAACTCTTGATTCTTTCTCGACTTTTCTTCCTTATTTTGGCACCTCTCTTTTTCTTCTGCACCCTTCTTGCCTTTTTCGGTACCTCTCTTGCCTTTTTCGGCTATTTTCTTGCCTCATTATGCACCTCCTTTGCTTTTTTCTACATGATTCTTCCTGTTTCTGCAGTTTTCTTGCTTCTATTTGTACCTCCTTTGCTTCTTGCTGCACTTCTCTTGCTTCTTTCTGTGCTTCTCTTGCTTTTGTTGTACCTGTCTTCCTTCTTTCTGTACTTCTCTTGCTACTTTCTTCACCTTTCTTCCTCTTTCTGTGCCTTTTTTCCTCTTTCGGTGACTGTCTTCCTCTTTGGGCACCTTTCTTCCTCTTTCTGCACTTCTCTTGCTCTTTCTGCACTCCTCTTGCATCTCTCTTGCCTTTTTCTAAACCTCTCTTGTGAGAAGTTGGCCTGGTGTATGCTGTCCACTAGTTACAGTGGGCACCCTGTACCAGTCCAAACAACCCCTTATTGGTTATAGGTTAAAGACAACCTTTATTGAAAGCTATCCTAGTGGTATCTATGGAGAGCAGCCTTCAGGCTAAGTCTTGGAGGAATGTAAAGCAGCTTTTTTTACCAGTCTATAATCTCTTGAATGCCTAAATGAAATATATCCACACCAGGTATATATAAAAAATATATGTATTTATTACTAAACACACCCTCCTAGTTTCTTTATGAGACTAGAGGTCAAAACACATAAGTTAAACTTCAAATATTACAGTAAAATAGCACAAATACACATCTGGCCCTAGGGGCGAGCCAAACCATATACTAAAATAGTGGTATGAGAACCACAACTTAACTAGACACAAGGCCTAGAGCCTGTAGAATCGCTGGGACCCCAAGGAACCACCCAAGGTAGTGACACAGGGGACCCATGGGGGCCGTGTGCAGTGTGAGAACACAGCTGTGAGCTCCCGTTAGCTTCTATGGGGAAAGTCGTGTTTAGATTTTTAAAGATTAGGGACACTTAGAAGTGAATCAGGACCAAACCCTTTGGGACTTAGAAAGTTCTAGGGTCAACACCCATGGGAGCACCGGAGTACTTGTGTTACCTCACCCAGGGAAGCCGGGTGCATAGGTGTCAAATGGTGTTGGGTCGCCTCGTCGATTTCAATGGGAGCTGGCGAAGAAGTGCTGCTGCCGGGAAGATGCGAAGTGCCCTTAGGGATCCAAGCCTAAGTCTGGGTCACTAGCCAGTGACCAGGACGGCGATAGGCAGGTGCCCACTGATGTCGGGTGATTTCAGGTAAAGGAGGTGAAGCTTGACTCTTTAGCCACGAGGACTAGGAGGCGTCGAGGATGACCAGGAGCTGGATTCGAGCTGTCCTACAATGGCTGTCGAGTGCTGCAGCATCAGTGCCTGGATTGGACACAACAAGGCTTGGCAACAGCAACCCACTTAGAAACAAGAAAGATGCTTTGGTGCAGACCAGCAAGGTCTGTGGGACTCACCACTTGGTAGGAAGTTGGGGCACATCTGGAGCAATCAGGGAAGCCCAAGGAAATTCAGAGTAACCCCCTCAGGGACCCACCAGTTGATAGACGAGGGATTGCAAAAGGACCTCAAGACAAAACACAAAATGGCAGCCAATGGGTCACTAGGGGTGACTAGGCCAACAATCTTTGGAGGATTCTGTGCTTGAGGTGGGGGCTACAAGTCAGCCCAAGCATGACTTTAGGAGATGTCAAGAAGTCAATTCACTTGCAAAAGTGCACGGTGACCAGGTGTTTCAGTTCCACACTACTCACGAGGGCTGCGGATCTCAGCTTTGCTGGAGACTTGGGTCGGCCTCTGAGATGTCTGGAAATCCTCTTCCTGGGCTGCAAATACTTCAGAGTCTGGCAGGAGCTTCAGAAATGCAGACCAGCAAATTTCTTCATTGGTGCCTGCGAAGCAGAGGAGTCACTCCTTGACCCCAAGGGAGATTTCTTCAGTCCTCTGGTCTTTAGCAGAGCATCGAAGTTCTAGGATTCAGCTTCAGAGTTTCATCCAAGTTTATCTAAAGTTCTGGTTACAGAGGTTCCTTACTGTCTTATACCTAAGGAAGAGGTTGGACTAGCTCTGGGGACCCACCTATGGGAGGGTGTGGAAAGAGGGGTGGCTACACCCATTTCCTTTGTCCAGTTTTGCACCAGAGCAGGGGCTGGAAGCCCCTGAACCGGTTTGAGCTGGACTATGCACAGGGACACCAAATGTGCCCCCAGTGCAGGACTTCAAAGCACTCAGAGAGTGCTCCCACCCAGCCCCAATACACATAAGCCTGTCTGGGAGGTGGATACACCTCCCTGTGACAGGAAACGTATTGTCCAGGTCTCCCCTGCCGGAGTTTCGGTCCGCAGCAGGAGGCCAGACCCGTGTCTGTGGCTGCAGCATCCATTTTGTGATGCCAGGGCTCTGTTAATTTTCTACCAGGTAACTTAGTTCTGCCGTGTGTCTTCCTCTAGAAGGGTGGGATCATACTCCCACACCAGTGGTGTGGGGGTATGATTCCAAGGTGTTTGACACCAAACACAACATGTTTCCGTGCAGCCAGTCCAAAGTTAGCATTTACCGTTTGGTTATAATGCACTTAAGATTATATTGTCAAGCTGCACCACTGACAACTCCAGAGAAGATATTCTGAAGGCTGCAGAGGGGCTCAGCTCATGCCTGGGCACCCTCTCACATATAACCAAGCACCCTGCCTTCGGGATTAATAAGTCCCGCCATGGGGTGACTGATAGATGTGTATGTGAAGTGTTAAGTGAGATATAGTGAACCTATACCTTACCCAGGTTGCAGTATCAGACCTGTGGTGTCATTTTGGGTGGCTTTACAGGGGTGGCATAATACATGCTTCAGCCCCTGGTAGGCCTCTAGGGTACCTATGTCCTGGGTACATGTTATACCGTATACTAGGGACTCACAAGGGTACCTCAGGATCCAATCTACGGTGTACCTAAAGTACATGCAATCAAATTAGAGAGGAAAAAGCTAGGCTGGGGCCCTGAATAGCTAAGTCCCAGCCAGACTAAAGTCGAAAAACAGTGAAAAACCAGCAAAAAGGGTGGGTAAATATGGGAAGCAGATCCTACTCTCCTACATCTCTTGCCTCTTTTTGCACATCTCTTGCTTCTTTGTGCACTTCTCTTGCCTCTTTAAGCACCTCTCTTGATTCTTTCTATACCCCTCTTTCTTCTTTTGCACCCCTCTTGCAATTCTTTAGCTTATTTCTGTACCATTCTTGCTTCTTTCTGCACCTCTCTTGCTTCATTCAGCAGCCCTCTTGCCTCTTTCTGTACTTCTCTTGCTACTTTCTGCACTTCTCTTGCCTCTTTCTACACGTCACTTGCCTCTTCCTGCACTTCTCTTGCTTCTTTCTGTACCCCTCTTGCCTCTTTCTGCACTCCTTTTGCAACTTTCTGCACTTCTCTTGACTCTACACTTCACTTACCTCTTCCTACACTTTTCTAGCCTCTTTCTGTACCTCTCTTGCCTCTTTCTGCATTTCTTCTCTCTGCACCTTTCTTTCTTCTTTCTGCACCTCTCTTGGTTCTTTCTCCACTCCTCTTGCCTATTAATGCACATCTCTTGCCTCTTTCTGTACCTCTCTTGCCTTGTTCTACACCCCTTTTGCCTCTTTCCATACTTCTCTTGCTTCTTTCTGTACATTCTGTCCTCTTTCTGCACATCACTTGCTTCTTTCTGTACTTCTCTTGCTTCTTTTGGCACCTCTCTAACTCTTCAGCACCCTCCTTGCCTTTTTCTGTACCTCTCTTGGCTTTTTCTGCAATTTTCTTCCCTCTTTCTGCACATCTCTTACTTCTTTCTGCACGTCTTTTGCTTCTTTCTGTACCACTCTTGCCTTTTTCTGCACCTCTCTTGCCTTTTTCTGCACCCCTCTTGAATCTTTCTGCACTTCTCTTGCCGCTTTCTGCACATTCTGTCCTCTTTCTGCAAATGTCTTACTTCTTTCTGTACTTCTCTTGCTTCTTTCATTACCTCTCTTACTCTTCTGCACCCTCCTTGCCTTTTTCTGCACCTCTCTTGCCTTTTTCTGTGCTTCTCTTACCTCTTTCTGCACCTCTCTAGCTTTTATCTGCAGCCCTCTTGCCTCTTTATGCACCTCTCTTGCCTTGTAGGAGAGTAGAATCTGCACTTATGTTGCCCCCACTTTTTTTCTGATGTATACACTGGTTTCTGGCTATAGTCTGGCTGGGTCCCTGCTAATCAGGGCCCCAGTCTCTCTGTTCTCTCTAAACGACTTGGTGTGCATATTAGATGCACTAGTGATTGGATACTTTGGGACCTTATGAGCCCCTAGTATATGGTACCTTAGGTACCTAGGGCATAGGTACTTCACAGGCCTACCAGGGGCTGCAGCATGTATTATGCCACCCCTGGGAAGAAGACTCAATCTGACACCACAGGCCTGCTACTGCAGCCTGTGTGAGGTAGTGTTAGCTCTCCTCACAGAGATATAGGTTCCGATATCTCACCATACACACACATATAAACCTATCGGCCGCCCCTATGGCAGGCCCTATCAATCCTGAGGGCAGGGTGCGTGGTTTACAATGTGAGGGGGTGCCTCTGCCTGAGCAGGGCCCCTCTGCAGCTACCAGAGTCTATTCTCTGTGGCTGTTTGTGGATGCGGTTAAACCATATACTCTTAAGTGCATTAAAATGCTAACCTTGGAATGACTGCATCAAAACATGTTGTGTTTGGTGTCAAACAACTTGGAATCATACCCCCACATCAGTCCATGATGCGGGAGCATGATCCCACCCTTCTAGAGGGGACGACATGTAAAACGATAGAAATCCTATGGAGCCCTAGCATCACAAAATGGATGCCACCAGCACAGACACTGGGCTGCCCTCCTGCTGCTGACTGAAACTCGCAGTGGAGGAGGCCCAACAAAAGGCATCCTGTCACAGGGAGGTGTCACCACCTTCCACTCAGGATTTAGTGTATTGGAGCTGGGTGGGTGCACTCCTAGAGTGCTTTGAAGTCCTGCACTGGGGGAGCAGTAGGCTCCTCTGTGCATATGCCAGCTCAAACCGGTTCAGGGGCTACCTGTCCCTGCTCTGGCACGAAACTGGACAAAGGGAAGTGGGTGTAACCACCCCCTACCCTGACCCTCCTAGAGGAGTGGTCATAGAGCTAGTCCCTCCCCTATCTTCACTATAAGATAGCAAGCATTGCAATTGCAAAGCAGATACCCCTGGATGACGCTCTACAAAGAAGAATCCTGGCCCTTCAATGTTCCACTACCATTGGAAGACAGAAGAATCTCCCTTGGAGTCAAGGAGTGACTCCCCTGCTTGGCAGGCATCAAAAACCTTAATCAACGGTTGCAAACTTTCCAGCTCCCGCCGGAGTTCTAAGTCCCTGCTGCCCTGGAAGGGGATTTCCTGACTTCTCGACAGCCATTGTGAGTCCCCAGCAGAGCTGTGGTGAGTGGACCCCACGAGTGATGAGGAACAGCAATACCTGTGGACCATGCACTATTGTCGAGTGCAACCCCTTCACGACGTTCAACAAACTTGTGCATTGGACCATTTGTGGCCCAAGCCTCCAGCAGGTGGTGCAGTGAAAATCAGTGGCCTACCCCGTCCCGAGTGACCGTGGGCTTCTGTGAAGCATTTCCTGAAGAGGCATCTTTGCGATCCCTTGCCCATTGGCTTGTGGGTCCCCTGAAGACTTTGTTATCAACTAAAAGGGCTCCCCTGGTTGCTCCAGGCCTTCCCTCCCTTACCCTTGCTGGGTGAGTGCCTCAGACCTTGCTGGTCTGCACCATTGACTTTCTTCAGTCTACACAAGACGCAAGGCTTGTTGGCTCTAATCCAGTTGCTGACACTGCCATCAGCTGCAGACATTGTGGAACACCTTGAATCCAGCTGCTGGTCATCGTCAATCCCTCGTGGACCTCATGAGCAAAGAGTCAAAACACCATCGATGACCTGAAATCACCCGACATCCTTGGTCAGCCATCTTCCTGGCCACCGGTCACTGGCAAGTGACTTTGAACACTGTCCCTTCAATTTTCAGGTCTTCAGCATCTTGAATCCACCCTTGGATTCCACCGGACACTTCTTCAGTCGACGCAAGCAGCAAGTCTTCTTTGGTCTCCATAGAAAACAGCGACGCGACCCAACACCAAAAGACAACTATGCACCCGGCTTCCCTGGGTGAGGTAACTCGTGCACTCCGGTGCCCTAGTGTGTGTTGGCCCTCGAATTACTTACCTTGTAAGTGGCTTGATTGTAGACTTCCTCGAAGTACCCTAAAACTTTAAAAATCAAACCGCGTCTTGCTCCATTGTAATCAATAGGGAACCCGTGGCTGTGTTCACACACTGCACGCGTCTCCCGTGGGCCGGTTACTTACCTGCTAACGCTGCAGTAGTGAAGCCCCAGCGATTCCCCAGGCCCTAGGCCTTATCATTTTGCAAGTCAACATTCTTATACCATTTTTTTAGTATATGGTCTGGTACGCCCCTAGGGCTCCAGCCATATTTGTGCTTAATTTATTGTGAAACGTTGACATTTGAATGTGTATCTGGCTTCTAATCTCATAAAGAGATTAGTAGAGTGTGTCCAGTAATAAATACATATGTATTTGATAAATATACCTGTGTGGTGTCCTTTCATTTGGTAATTCAAGAGATTATAAGGTAAAACAAGCTGCTTTACATTCCTCTGAGACTTAGCCTGAAGGCTGCTCTCCACAGCTACCACTAGGATAGCTTTCTTTAAAAGGCTGTCTTAAACCATAAGAGTCGAATTGGACTGGTGCAAGGTGGCCACTATAACTAGTGACCAGCATATGCCAGGCCAACATCTCACATTGGTGGGCAGCGTGTGGGATTCCAGCTTGCCATTGTTTTACCAGAAAAACTCAATTTGAATTACTAACTGAATACCACTAAAGGTACTCAAGGTACATATAAAGTCAAGCTTAGTATCAATAAGTTCTACTGAACTTAGAGCTGTTTGTGAAGGGATAGCACACCCTTGCTACAGCTCAAGTTAGGTTCAGTAGGCCACAAACTAGTGTAGGTAGTGCAACACTGCATAACACTACAATGTCCTCAAGGGATGGAGCCAGTGGGTCTACCCAGCCTCAGTACAAGGACATGACGTACTTTGACTTGAATGCCATGTGTGGTGAAAGACACCTGAAGCAAGGACAGAGTCCCTCCACACAACACCTGATAAATCTACTAGTTGCAGATGATCTTAGACTGGCTCTAGAAGCTGGTGGATCTGGATCAGGGGGTGGGTCAGTCATAGTCTCTGGGTCTGATGATGAAAATCAAGATGACCTGGAGTCTGTGATTGAAGGGCCAGACCCAGAAAGGTCTGAACAGGACAGAGGAATCCTCCCTAAGAGGACTGATAGAGTGGAAGAGAGGCCTAGGTCCCCTTCAAGGGAATCTGACCATTCATATCACTCTAACAGAGAATCTGTCCATCAGAGGAACTCATACTTACATAGAGAGACCTCCTCTGAAAGAAGGTACAAGATGCTCCAGTATGAGGATGCTAGGCTTGCCCTCAGAACAAAGCAATTGGCCTTAGATAGAGAAGCCTTTGAGCTCCAGAGAGCTTCTAGAAAAGAGGGGTTAGATACCCCTGGTGGCAGCAACAGTGTCCCTAGAGGCAGAGATTACATTCCAGACCATAGGAACCTGTACAAGGTTGTTCCTCCCTACCAGAGTGGGGATGATATCCACAAATGGATAACTGTTATGGAGAGGGCTTGTAAAGTTCAACAGGTCCCCCAGAAACAGTGGGCAGCAATCTTGTGGTAGAAACAAGCTCCTCACTGTTAGAGAAGAGGATGCTGATGACTATGAAGCCCTGAAAAGTGTATTAATAGATGGGTTTGGCTTAACCACTGAACAGTACAGTTTGAAGTTCAGAGATACCCAGAAAGCACAGACTCAGGATTGGACTGACTTTGTTGATTGTGCAACCAAGGCTCTTGAAGGTTGGCTGGTTGGTAGTAGAGTTACTGATTTTAAGGGATTGTATAATCTTATCATGAGAGAACAGATCCTTAATAACTGCCAAAACCAGTTGTTGCATCAGTACCTGGTGGACTCTGATCTGACCTCTCCCCAAGAATTGGGAAAGAAGGCAGACAAATGGGTCAGAACCAGGGTGAGGCAGAAAACCCAGAACCAAGGGGTTGACACCAAGAAGCAAGATCCTAAAGGCTCAGATAAAGGTGGGGATACGGCAAAAGACCAGAAGTCTTCACAAGGGCCCCAAAAATCTGCATCTGGTGTTGTTTCACAGTCTACAAAGGGAAAAGGCCAAAAGAAGCCCTGGTGCAAATTCTGTAAACAGAAAGGGCACTGGACTTCTGATTGTACCAAGTCCAAAGACCAACCCACCACCACTCCAGCCCCTAAGGCACCTGTTCCCCCTAGTACAGTAATTGGTGGAGGTGGTAATCAGAATAAGGGTATAGTAGGGTTGACCCTGGGTACTGATGTGGACTCTGGCCTATTCAGTGTACCAACACAGGCATTGCTAGTTTGTGAGGGAGACCTTGATATGTCCATCCTAGTGAGCCCCAGTAATCTGGGCAAGTACAAACAGCAGCCTATCATAAATGCAAACAGGCTTTGGCATTCAGGGACACAGGTGCTAGTGTCACCATGGTGTCAGAGGATCTAGTGGACCCTTCACAGATCATCCTGGGTGAAATGTACCAGGTTACCAATGCAAGCAATGTCAGGACCAACCATAGTCTGGCAGTTGTGAATTTCTCCTGGGGAGGGGTAACTGGCCTCAAAAAGGTAGTAGTCAGTGCAGACCTCCCTGTCGAATGTTTGTCGGGCATGATCTGGAGACTTCAGCCTGGTCTGAAGTAGAATTATGGACTCATGCTGAGATGTTGGGCATACCTGCAGAGGTGTTTGCTGTGACCAGGTCACAGGCCAAAATGTATAAAGCTGAACCAGCTCTGGATCCTGAAACTATGGACCAGATACTCCCCAAGAGGAGGAGCAGTAGGGTTAAGGCTGTGCCTTCCCCTCTGTCTCAGATCTCAGATTCCCCTCCTGAGGGAGGAGAAGCAGATCCTAAAGAAGGAACTGCCCCAGAGGGACTTGAGCCTGATCAGGTTGAGTTCTTGGGGGCAGGGGGTCCTCCCAGGGAAGATCTGAGCAAGGAGCAACAGTGCTGCCCCTCTCTTGAACCCCTCAGACAGCAAGCTGCTGCTGAAGCTGCTGGGAGTGCTAGTGAGTCCCATAAAGTTTATTATATTCTGAGGCTAGAGATCCTACCTCTGGAATCACCAGGAGGTTGGTAATACCTCAGAAGTTTAGAAGTTTAGGGGGTTCCTCTTGACCCTAGCACATGACATCCCATTGGCCGGACACTTTGGCCAAAACAAGACCTGGGACAGGCTTGTCCCTCTTTTTCATTGGCCACACATGTCTGAGGACACCAAGGAGTTCTGTCGCTCCTGTGTCACTTGCCAAGTCAGTGGCAAGTCAGGTGGCACAACAAAGGCCCCCCTGATACCACTACCTGTGGTGGGGGTTCCCTTTGTAAAGGTAGGGATTGAGATTGTTGGTCCCCTTGACCCTCCAACTGCACCTGAGCACAGATTTATGCTGGTGGTAGTGGATCATGCCACCAGGTATCTAGAAGCTATACCACTAAGGACTACCACAGCCCCTGTGGTAGCAAGAGCCCTCATTGGAGTTTTCTCCAGAGTGGGTTTCCCTAAGGAGGTCATATCTGACAGAGTTACAAACTTTATGTCAGGATATTTAAAAGCAATGTGGAAGGAGTGTGGTGTCAATTATAAATTCACTACTCCCTATCACCCACAATGCAATGGGTTAGTTGAGATATTCAACAAAACCCTAAAGGGAATGATTAAAGGCCTCCCAGAAAAGCTTAGGCGAAAATGGGACCATTTACTTCCCTGCCTTCTGTTTGCATACAGGGAGGTTCCACAGAAGGGGGTTGGCTACAGCCCTTTTGAACTTCTGTTTGGGCACCCTGTAAGAGGACCCTTATGTCTGGTGAAGGAGGGATTTGAGTTACCTCTCAAACCTCCCAAACAGGATGTGATGGACTATGTACTTGGTCTCCGCTCCCGGATGGCAGAGTACATGAAGAAGGCAACTAAAAACCTTGAGGCTAGCCAAGAATTACAAAAAGCTTGGCATGACCAAAAGGCTGTCCTGGCTGTTTATCAGCCAGGCCAGAAAGTGTGGGTGTTGGAGCCTGTGGCCCCAGCAGCTCTCCAGGACAAATGGAGTGGCCCCCATACAATTTTTGAGAAAAAGGGAGAAGTCACCTACTTGGTGGATCTTGGAACAGTCCCAGGAGCCCCCTTAGGGTGCTCCATGTCAACAGACTTAAGCCATATGTGGACAGGGCTGACATGGGCTTGCTCATGGCAACTGATGAGGACCAGGAGGAGCAGAGTGACCCTCTCCCTGACCTGTTCTCACAGAACCCTGATGATGGGTCAGTTGATGGTGTTGCTTTGGCAAGCAGCCTCACTGAACATCAGCAAACTGAATGCAGACAAGTTCTGCACCAATTTAGACATATGTTTAGCCTGACCCCAAGTCAGACTTCCTGGTGCACCCATGAGGTGGACACTGGAGGCAGTCTGCCTGTAAAGAGTAAAATCTACAGGCAACCTGACCATGTCAGGGATTGTATTAGGACTGAAGTCCAGAAAATGTTGGAACTAAACGTTATTGAGCTGGTGTGGGAGTATGATCCCACCCTTCTACAGGAATAGACATGTACCTACTGTGGAAACGCGGTAGAATCCTGAAGAGCCCTGGCATCACAAGATGGATGCCACCAGTCACAGACACTGGGCTGCCCTCCTGCTGATGACTGAAACTCGCAGTGGAGGACGCCCAACAATAGGTATCCTGTCACAGAGAGGTGTGACCACCTCCCAGACAGGGTTTAATGTATTGGGGCTTGGTGGGTGCACTCCTAGAGTGCTTTGAAGTCCTGCACTGGGGGAGCAGTAGTCTCTTCTGTGCATACACCAGTTCAAACCGGCTCAGGGGCTACCTGCCCCTGCTCTGGCATGAAACTGGACAAAGGGAAGTGGGTGTAGCCACCCACTCCCCTGACCCTCCCATAGGTGGGGTCATAGATCTAGTCCTCCCTTCCTTCCAGTATAAGTTAGAGAACCCTTGCCATTGCAAACTAGATACCCCTGGACGATGCTCTGAAGATGAATCCTAGACCTTCGACGTTCCACTACCTCTGGCTTGGCAGGCACCAAAAACTGCAATCAACGGTCGCAAACTCCACCGCTCCCGCCGGAGCCCAAAGTCCCTACAGCCCAGGAAGAGGATTTCCTGACTTCTCCAAGGCCATCGTGAGTCCCCAGCGACGCTGAGGAAAGTGGACCCCACGAGTGACGAGGAACCGTAATCCCTGGGTACCGGGCACTATTTTCGAGTGAAACCCCTTCACAATGTTCTACGAACCTGTGCATTTGGCCACGTGTGGTCCAAGTCTCTAGCAGCGATCCTTCCAAAGATCAGAGGCCTACCTCATCCCGAGTGACCGTGGGCCCCTGTTGAGTGGATCCTCCTGAGGCGTCTTCGCGATCCCTTGCCAGTTGTCTTGTGGGTCCCCTGAAGGCTTTTCTATAATTCCAAAGGGCTCCCCTGATTGCTCCTGGACTGCCCTGACTTACCTTCAATGGGTGAGTCCCTCAGACCTTGCTGGTCTGCACCTCTGACTTATTATCCTTTCCACAAGACTTGCTGTTGCCAAGGCTTGTTGGCTCCAATCTGGTCGCCGACACTGCAGTAAGCTGCAGACTTCATGGGATACACGGAATCCAGCTCCTGGTTGTCGTCGACTCCTCCTGGACCTCGTGGCTGAAGAGTCAAGACACCCATGAACTACCTGCAAACACCCGACGACTGTGGGCATCCAGCTTCCTGGCCCCGGGTCACTGCCAAGTGACTTTGAACATTGTCCCCTCTGCTTTCAGGTCTTCCTTCTTCTGAATCCAGGCTTGGATTCCACCGGATACTTCTTCTGTCTTCACAAGCAGCAAGTCTTCATTGGCTCCCATTGAAAACGATGCCGCGACCCGACACCAAAAGGCACTTATGCACCCGGCTTCCCTGGGTGAGGTAACTCCAGCACTACAGTGCTCCTGTGGGTGTTGGCTCTAGAACTACTTACCCTGTAAGTGACTTGCTTGTAGTCCTCTTCAAAGTGCCCTTAAACTCTTAATTTCCAACCGCGACTTGCCCCATTGATGTCAACGAGGATTTGCAGCTGTGTTAACACACTGCATGTGTCCCCCGTGGGTCCTTTACTTACCTGCCTTGGGTGGTTTCGTGAGGCCCCAACGCTTCTGAAGGCCCTAGGCCTTGTCCCTTTTCAAGTTGTTGTTCTTAAGTCTCTTTTTTAGTACATGGTCTGATAGGCCCCTAGGGCCCCAGCCATATTTGTTCTTAACTTATTGTGAAACATTGATTTGTACATATATTCCTGACTTCTAATCTCATAAAGAGATTAGTAGAGAGTTGTTTAGTAATAAATACATATATATTTGATATATATACCTGTGTGGTGTCCTTTCATTTGGTAATTAAAGAGATTATAAGGTAAAACAAGCTGCTTTTCATTCCTCTAAAGACTTAGCCTGAAGGCTGCTCTCCACAGCTATCACTAGGATAGCTTTCTTTAAAGGTTGTCTTAAACCTACTACCATAAGAGTCGAATTGTACTGGTGCAAGGTGTCCACTTTAACTAGTGAACAGCATATACCAGGCCAACTTCTCACATTGGTGGGCAGCGTGTGGGATTCCAGCTTGCCATTGTTTTACCAGAAAATCTCTATTTGAATTACTAACTGAAAACCACTATAGGTACTCAAGGTACATATAAAGTCAAGCTTAGTATCAATAAGTTCTACTGAACTTAGAGCTGTGTGTCAAGGGATAGCACACCCTTTCTACAGCTCAAGCTAGGATCAGTAGGCCACATACTAGTGTAGGTAGTACAACACTGCACAACACTAGAATGTCCTCAAAGGGTGGAGCCAGTGGGTCCACTCAGCCTCAGTATAAGGACATGACTTTCTTTGATTTGAAAGCCATGTGTGCTGCCAGACACCTGAAGCTAGGACAGAGTCCCTCCACACTACACCTGATAGATCTGCTGACAGGAGATGATCTTAGATTAGCTCTAGGAGCTAATAGGTCTGAATCAGGGGGTGGGTCAATTACAGTGTCTGGGTCAGATGATGAAAATCAAGATGATCTAGACTCTGTGGTTGAAGGGCCAGATCCACAAGGATCTGAAAAGGACAGAGGAATTGTCCCTAAGAGAACTGACACAGTGGAGGAGGGACCTAGGTCCCCTTCTAGGGAGTCTGACCACTCCTATCACTCTGGCAGAGAATTTGTCCACCAGAGGAGCTCCTACTTTACTAGAATGGAGACCTCCTCTGAAAGAATGTACAAACTGCTGCAGTATGAGGAAGCAAGATTTGCCCTTAAAACCAAGCAGTTAGCATTAGATAGGGAAGACTTTGAGCTCCAAAGAGCTTCTAGAATGGAGCGGTTAGAACCCCCTGGTGGCAGCAACAGTGTCCCTAGAGTCAGATAATACATTCCAGACCATAGGAACCTGTACAAGGTTGGTCCTCCCTACCAGAGTGGGGATGACATCCACAAGTGGATAACTGCTATGGAAAGGGCCTGTAAAGTAAAACAGGTCCCCCAAAAGCAGTGGACAGAAATCTTGTGGCTCTCCTTTTCAGATAAAGGTAGAGACAAGCTCCTCACTTTTAGAGAAGAGGATGCTGATGACTATGAAGTCCTGAAGAGTGCACTGATAGATGGGTTTGGCTTAACCACTGAGTAGTACAGGTTGAAGTTCAGAGACACCCAGAAAGCACATACTCAGGACTGGACTGAATTTGTAGATTGTGCAACCAAGGCTCTGGAGGGTTGGCTGGTTGGTAGTAGAGTTACTGATTTTAAGGGATTGTATAATCTTATGATGAGAGAACAGATCCTTAATAATTGCCAGAACCAGTTGTTCCATCAGTAGCCTGAAGGCTGCTCTCCACAGCTACCACTAGGATAGCTTTCTTTAAAAGGTTGTCTTAAACCTATCTACCATAAGAGTCAAATTCTATTGGTGCTGGGTGGCCACTTTAACTAGTGACCAGCATATACCAGGCCAACTTCTCACAGGGATCCACTAGCCAACAGGCTAGCAATCGCAAAGGAGCCTCGAGCGGTCACACTGGAACCCGGCCCACGGGTCACTCGTGAAGTGGAGGCCAGAGATCTTTGGTGCAGTCACTGCTCTTGGCAGGGGCTACTCGGAGCCCAAAGCAGAACTTCAAGGATGAACAGGATGTTGATGTACCAGCAATAGTACGCGGTGCCCAGGGGTCACGGTTCCTTGTCCCCCACGACAGCCACGGGCCTCAGCTTTGCTGTGGACTCAGGGTAGTCTTGGAGAAGTCAGGAAATCCACCTCTGGTGATGCAGAGACTTCGGTGTCCAACGGGAGCTTCAGAATTGCAGACCGGACAGTTGCTTCTTTGTGGCCTGTCAAGCTGGGGAGTCAATCCTTGACCCCAAGGGAGATTTCTTCGGTCTTCTAGTCTAAATAGAAAGTCGAAGGTCCAGGATATATGTTGCAGAGTTTCGTCCAGGGTAAACTAAAGTCACAGGGACTGGGTTCCCATACTTATACTAAGTTTGGGGGTTGGACTTACTCTAGGGACCCACCTATGGGAGGGTTTGGAAAGAGGGGTGGTTACACCCATTTCCTTTGTCCAGTTGTGCGCCAAAGCAGGGGCAGGTAGCCCCTGCAACTGGTTTGAACTGGACTATGCACAGGGACACCAAGGGTGCCCCCAGTGCAGGACTTCAAAGCGCCAGAGAGTGCTCCCGCCCAGGCCCAAGACACATCTACCTGTCTGGGAAGGTGGTTACACCTCCCTGCGACAGAAAACCTATTGGCCAGGCATCCCCTGCCGAATTTCGGTCAGCAGCAGGAGGCTAGACTGGTGTCCATTTTGTGATGCCAGGGCTCTAGAAAGTCCTACCGGGGTTCGACCAGTGTGAACATGTCTCTCCCTCTAGAAGGGTGGAAGGCTACCCCCGCCGCCAGAGCTGGCGGGGGGGGTTAGTGTTCCAAAGGTTTGACACCAAACACAACACGTTTCCGTGCAGCCAGTCCAAAGTTAGCATGTACCGCGAGGTTGTAATGCACTTAAGAGTATATGGTCAGGCTGCACCACAAACAGCATCAGAGGAGGTACTCCGAACGCTGCAGAGGGGCTCTGCTCATGAAGGGGCACCCTCTCACATAAAAACCAAGCACTCTGCCTTCAGGATTGTTAAGGCTTGCCATATGAGTGACTTATAGGTTTTATATGTGTGTGCAATGGTAGTGATATAGGTAGCCTATACCACTGTAAGGGGTGCAAGCACCACCGTACCCAGGCTGCAGTAGCAGACCTGTGGTGTCATTTTGGAGTGCTTCCTAGGCGTGGCATAATACCTGCTTCAGCCCCTGGTAGGCCTCTGAGGTACCTATGCCCTAGGTACATAGTATTCCATATACCAGGGGCTTATAAGGCACTCCAGAATCCAATTAGAAATGTACTTAATGTACATGGAAACCATTTTAGAGAGGAAGCAGCTAGGCTGGGGTCCTGATTAGCAGGGCCAGTGCCAGACTAAGGTCGAAAAACAGTGAAACACCAGCAAAATGTGGGGGTACCCATGTGAAGCAGATCCTACTATCCTACACAACCCCCCCCCCCCCCAAACGCATGGACATTAAACTAACCTTGACCAGTTGAGTCTTCATGTTCTAAGTGGAAATACCTAGAGAGTCCATCTGCATTGGCATGGTTACTCCCAGGTCTATGTTCCACTGTAAAGTCCATTCCTTGTAGGGAAATGGACCACCTAAGCAGTTTGGGGTGTTCACCCTTCAGTTATTTTAGCCATAAGAGGGGCTTATGGTCTGTCTGAACAAGGAAGTGAGTACCAAACAAGTATGGCCTCAACTTCTTCAGAGCCCAAACCACAGCAAAGGCCTCCCTCTCAATGGCTGACTAACATTTCTCTCTAGGGGTCAGCCTTCTGCTTATGAAAGCTACTGGCTGATCCTGACCTTCATCATTCAATTTTGACAGTACAGCCTCTACCCCCAATTCAGATGCATCTGTTTGGACAATGAACTTCTTGGAGTAGTCAGGACTCTGCAGAATGGGAGCAGTGCACATGGCCTGCTTCAGGTCACCAAATGCCTTTTGACAGCTAGCTGTCCACTGAACCTTTTTCGGCATCTTTTTAGAAGTTAAGTCATTCAGGGGTGTCACTATTGATCCATACCCCTTGACAAATCTCCTATAGTACCCAGTCAGGCCTAAGAAGGCTCTCACCTGAGTCTGGGTAGTTGGAGCAACCCATTCCATTATGGTCTGGATTTTGCTCTGTAATGGTTGAACCTGGCCTCCACCTACAAGGTGGCCCAGGTACACAACCTGACTCCGCCCTATCTGGCACTTAGTGGCCTTGATAGTGAGGCCTGCTTTCTGCAGAGCCTCCAAAACTTTTCTGAGGTGGACCAGGTGATCCTGCCAGGAGGAACTAAAGACAGAAATATCATCTAGATATGCTGCACTAAAGTCTTCCAGGCCTGTAAGGACTTGATTCACCAACCTTTGGAAAGTGGGGGGTGCATTCTTCAAACCAAAGGGCATTACCACAAACTGATAGTGCCCACTAGGGGTAGAAAATGCTTTCTTTGGCTTTGCATCATCAGCTAGTCTGATCTGCCAGTAGCCAGCTGTCAGGTCAAATGTGCTTAGAAACTTGGCTGAGGCCAAAGTATCTATTAGCTCCTCTGCCCTGGGGATGGGATGGGCATCAGTCCTAGTGACTGCATTGAGACCCCTGTAGTCTACACAAAACCTAATTTTTCTCTTGCCATCTGTGCTTTGAGGTTTAGGTTCCAGGACTACTGGACTAGCCCAAGGGCTAACTGAGTGTTCAATCACACCCAAATCCAACATCTTTTGGACTTCTGTCCTTATACAGTCCCTGACATGGTCAGGTTGCCTGTAGATCCTATTCTTCACAGGTAGACTGTCCCCAGTGTCCACTTTGTGAGTGCACCAGGTGGTCTGACTTGGAGTCAGAGAAAACATATGTCTGAACTGGCTGAGAAGGTTTCTGCAGTCAGTTTGCTGCTGAGCAGTGAGGCTGCCTGCCAAGGCTACACCATCAACTGACCCATCATCAGGGTTCTGAGAAAGCAGGTCAGGGAGTGGGTCACTCTCTTCCTCCTGTCCTTCATCAGTAGCCATAAGCAAGCCCATGTCTATGGGGACTCCTAAGGGTTCCAAGGTCTACCAAGTAGGTAACCTCCCCTTTCGGTTCAACAATTGTATGGGGGCCAATCCATTTGTCCTGGAGGGCTGCTGGGGCCACAGGCTCCAACACCCACACTTTCTGTTCCGGCTGGTAGACAGTCAGTACAGCCTTTTGGTCATGCCAGGCTTTTTGCAGTTCCTGGCTAGCCTCAAGGTTTTTGGTTGCCTTTTTCATATACTCAGCCATCCTGGAGCGGAGACCAAGTACATAGTTCACTATGTCCTGTTTGGGAGGCTTGAGAGGTAACTCCCATCCTTCCTTAACCAGACACAATGGACCCCTGACAGGGTGACCAATCAGAAGTTCAAATGCGCTGTAGCCAACCCCCTTTTGAGGCACCTCCCTGTATGCAAATAAAAGGCAGGGCAAGAGTATGTCCCATCTTCGTCTAAGCATTTCTGGGAGTCCTTTAATCATGCCCTTTAAGGTTTTGTTGAATCTTTCAACTAAACCATTGCATTGTGCGTGATAGGGTGTGGTGAACTTGTAGTTCACTCCACACTCCGTCCACATAGCAGTCAAGTAACTAGACATGAAGTTTACCCCCCTGTCAGATACTACCTCCTTAGGAAAGCCTACTCTTGAGAATACACTCAAGAGAGATCTTCCCACTACAGGTGATGTAGTGGTCGTTAGGGGAATTGCCTCTGGGTACCTGGTGGCGTGATCCACCACCACCAGTATAAATCTGTGCCCAGATGCTGTTTGGGGATCCATGGGACCAACAATGTCAATCCCTACCCTTTCAAAGGGCACCCCCACCACAGGTAGTGGTATCAGGGGGGCCTTTGTAGTGCCACCTGCTTTGCCACTGGCGTGGCAGGTTACACAGGAGCGACAATACTACTTTGTGTCCTCAGACATGTGGGGCCAGTGAAAGTGCGGGTCAATTCTGTCCCAAGTCTTGTTGTGGCCTAGGTGTCCTGCTAGGGGAATATCATGGGCTAGTGTCAATAGGAAGACCCTAAACCTCAGAGGTATAACCAACCTCCTGGATGCACCAGGCTTGGGGTCTCTACTCTCTGAGTAAAGGAGTCCATCATCCCAATAAACTTTATGGGTGCCACTAGCATTCCTAGCAGCCTCATCAGCAGCTTGCTTTCTGAGGGGTTCAAGAGAGGGGCAGATTTTCTGTTCCTGGCTCAGATCAGACATGGAAGGACCCACTGTCCCCAAGATCTCAACCTTCTTCAGGCTCAAGATCATCTCCATGAGGTGACCGATCAGCATTCTGAGTCAGGTGGGAAGGCTCTGCCTTAACCCTACTGCTCCTCCTCTTGTGAGGCACCTGGTCCATTTTTCCAGAATCCAGGGCCAGTCCAGCTTTAGACATTTTGGCCTGTGACCTAGTCATATCAAAGACATGGGCAGGGATCCCTAACATTTCTGCATGTGTCCTGAGCTCCACTTCTGCCCAAGCTGAAGTCTCTAGATCATTGCAAAGCAAGCACTGTACTGGTAGGTCTGCACTTACCACAACCTCCTAAAGGCCAGTTATCCCTCCCCAGGAGAAGTTAACAACTGCCAGAGAATGGTCTGTTCTGACATTGCTAGCATTGGTCACTTGGTACATTTCACCAAGTATAATCTGCCCAGGATCCACAAGATCTTTTGTCACCAATGTGACACTTGCTCCTGTGTCCCTGAATGCCCAAGCTTCTACTCCATTTATCAAAGGCTGTTGTCGGTATTTACCCAGGTTATTGGGACTCACAAAAGGGGACATATCCATGCCCCCATCACAGACAAGCACAGCCTGAGTTGAACTCTGACTAGGCCAGAGTCCAACCCAGAACCCAGGGTCAACCCTACTACACCCTTATTCTGAACGTTGCCAACACCTATTGCAGCTGTACTAGGGGGAACAGTTGCCTTAGGGGCAAGTGTGGCTGGAGTAGATTCTTTGGACTTGGTGCAGTCACTGGTCCAGTGAATTTTCTGTTTCCAGATTTTGCACCAAGGTTTCTTTTGGCCTTTCCCCTTGTTAGACTGTGACTCCCCATTGGAAGAAGATTTTTGGGGCCCTTGAGAAGAATTCTGGTCTTTTCCCTTGTCCCCACCCTTGTCAGAGTTCTTGGAATCTTGCTTCTTTGGGTCACCACCTTGGTTCTGTAACTTTTGCCTCACCCTGGTTCTGACCCAGTTGTCTGCCTTCTTTCCCAATTCTTGGGGAGAGGTCAGATCAGAGTCTACCAGGTACTGATGCAACAGCTGATTTTGACAGTTATTAAGAATCTGCTCCCTCATTATCAGATTGTACAATCCTTTGAAGTCACACACTTTACTTCCCAATAACCAACCTTCCAGAGCCTTAGCAGCACAGTCAACAAAGTCAACCCAGTCTTGATTTTGTGCTTTTTGGGTATCTCTGAACTTTAACCTGTATTGTTCAGTGGTTAGGCCAAACCCATCTATCAGTGCACTTTTCAAGACCTGGTAATCATCAGCATCCTCTTCTCTTACAGTGAGGAGCTTGTCTCTACCTTTGTCTGCAAAGGAGAGCCATAAGATTGCTGCCCACTGACCTTTAGGGACCTTCAGTACTTTACAGGCCCTCTGCAAGGCAGTTAACCATTTGTGGATCTCATCCCCACTCTGGTAGGGAGAGACACTCTTACTTAGGTTTCTATGGTCATAAGACCTCTCCCTATCTTTAGGGAAATTGCTGCCACCAAGGGACTCTAGTCTCTCCTTTTTACTAGCTCTGTAGAACTCTAGGGCTTCCCTATCTAAGGCCATATGCTGCTTTCTGAGGTTGAACTTGTCTTGCTCATACTTCAGCAGTCTCTATCTCTCCTCTCCTGGGAGGTTTCCCTCCCTCTATGAGAAGAAACAGAGGTCCCTACAGATGATGTAGACTGGATAGATCCCCTTGAGAGAGATCTATCCCTTCTAGCCCTGTGTTCAACTCTTCCTGGAGGAACAAAGATGGGAGCATTGTTGTCATCCTCCTCATCCTCATCCATGGGAGCTGGGTTCGCCAGATCCTGATCATTGTCATCAGTCGGGTCAGCAGTAGAGGTTGGGCCAGGGGAGTTTCCAATCCTAAGCCCACCCTCAGCTGCTGCACCACCCACTCTGCCTACCTCCCCAAGCCCACTAGGCCCTGGGAGATCATCCATCTTGAATATCTTTATGTGATGCTGGGTGGTTGGACTTTTGCCTGTCTTCAGCTTCCTAATGGAACATAAGGCCCTAAGCTGTGCAAATGAGAGATCCTCACATCTATAGGGGAGAAGCTCACTGGCTTCTGGGAGGGACCCACTGGTTCCTGGCTGATTAGTCATTACTAATGAAGTGTGGTGTAGTGCACTGCCTACACTAGTGTGGCCTACTAAACTCTCTTGACTTGTAGAAAGTGTGTGCCGTCCCATAACAAACAACTCTAAGTTCAGTAGAACTTATTGAATACTAAACTTGATATTATATGTACCTAAGGTACCTTTAGTGGTTTTCAGTTGATCAATCCAATTGAGATTATCTGGTAAAACAATAGCAAGCTGGAATCCCACACGCTGCACACCAATGTGAGAAGTTGGCCTGATATATGCTATCCACTAGTTCTAGTGGGCACCTTGTATCAGTCCAAACAACCCCTTCTGGTGATTGGTTAAAGACAACCTTTATTGAAAGCTATCCTAGTGGTAGCTTTGGAGAGCAGCCTTCAGGCTAAGTCTTGAAGGAATGTAAAGCAGCTTGTTTTATCAGTCTATAATCTCTTGAATGATCAAATGAAAGGACAACCACACCAGGTATATATTTAAAATATATATGTTTTTAAGATAAAACACACCCCTCTAGTCTCTTTATGAGACTGGAGTTCAAAGTACTTAGGATACAAGTTAGTTATCAACAATATTAGCACAAATATACGTTTGGGCCCTAGGGGCGTACCAAACCATATACCAAAAAAGTGGTATAAGAACCACATCTGAACTATACACAAGGCCTAGAGCCTGTAGAATCGCTGGGGCCCCAATGAACCACCCAAGGTAGTAACACAGGGGACCCACGGGGGCCGTGTGCGGTGTGTGAACACAGCCATGGGTTCCCGTTAACTTCTATGGGCAATGTCGCGGTTGGAAATGTAAAGATTAGGGACACTTAGAATCGAGTCAGGACCAAACACTTTTGGACTTAAGCAGTTCTAGGAATAGCACTCATGGGAGCACTGGAGTACTCGTGTTACCTCACCCAGGGAAGCCGGGTGCATAGGTGTCTTTTGGTGTCGGGTTGCGTCATCGATTTCAATGGAAGCTGGCGAAGAAGTGCTGCTGCCGTGAAGAGGAGAAGTGTCCTAAGTGATCCAAGCCTGGATCTAGGATGGAAGGAACCTGAAAGCAGAGGGGACAGAGTCTGGGTCACTTGCCAGTGACCAGGGGCACGATGGACCAATGCCCACAGATGTCGGGTGCTTCAGGTGAGTTGACGGGTGTCTTGACTCTTCAGCCACGATGTCCAGGAGGTGTCGGCGAAGTCCACGAGCTGGATTTGAGCTGTCCCCCAAAGTCTGTTGAGTGCTGCGGTGTCGGCAACCAGAATGGACCCAACAAGTCTTGGCAATGGCAAGTCTCCTGGAAAGAGAAGAAGGACGTCCATGCAGACCAGCAAGGTCTTAGGGACTTACCCAGCAAGGGAAAGTCAGGGCATGTCTGGAGCAACCAGGGAAGCCCAAACAGAAGAAGAGTTGCCTTTGTGGGGACCCACTAGTCAATGGGCTAGCGATCACAAAGGAGCCTCAAGCGGTCGCATTGGAACCCAGCCTACGGGTCACTCGTGGACTGGAAGCCAGAGATCTTCGGTGCAGTCAGTGCTCAAGGGTGGGGCTACTTGGAGCCCAAAACAGAACTTCAAGGATGAACAGGAAGTCGAAGTACCAGCAATAATATGCCTTGCCCAGGGGTCACGGTTCCTGGTCACCCACGATAGCCACGGGCCTCAGCTTTGCTGTGGACTCAGGGTAGCATCAGGAAAGTCAGGAGATCCACCTCTGGTGATGCAGAGACTTCAGTGTCCAACAGGAGCTTCGGAATTGCAGACTGGACAGTTGCTTCTTTGGTGCCTGCCAAGCAGGGGAGTCACTCCTTGACCCCAAGGGAGATTTCTTCAGTCTACTCGAAATAGAAAGTCGAATATCCAGGATATATGTTGCAGAGTTTTGTCCAGGGTAATCTAAAGTCACGGGGACTGGGTTCCCATACTTATACTAAGTTTGGGGGTTGGACTTACTCTAGGGACCCACCTATGGGAGGGTTTGGAAAGAGGATTGGTTACCCCGATTTCCTTTGTCCAGTTTCGCACCAGAGCAGGGGCAGGTATCCCCTGCAACCGGTTTAAACTGGACTATGCACAGGGACACCAAGGGTGCCCCCAGTGCAGGACTTCAAAGCACTAGAGAGTGCTCCCGCCCAGCCCCAATACACATATGCCTGTCTGGGGAGGTGTTAGAAAAGGTAGACGGACCGGGAGGGTCGGCCGGGGTCAGGAGGAGAGGTCTCCGGGGAGAACCGTCTCCAGCGATCGTACAGACAAGTAACTTCCCCCCCACAGACAGATACCACACACGGATAAGGTTCAGTGTTCTTTATAAGCACTTCTTAAGGTACGGGTGAATGGTACAAGGAGGTCTGGACTCAGGGGTCCCCTCGATTCGAGTCTCGCAAGGTAGGAAAGGGGGTAGCGGGACAGTCTGTTTACCAGTCAGGTAGTTCGGATGAGATGATGAGCTCACAATCCTCGAGCTTGGAGGTTAGGTGGTACGGGCCGCGGCAGCGCCAGCAGGTCCCGGTGATGATGGTCGTTACAACGGGCCGCGGCAGCGCCAGCAGGTCCCAGGAAGACGGTCGATGTACGGTCCGCGGCAGCGCCAGCAGGTCCCGGTGAAGATGGTGGTTACAACGGGCCGCGGCAGCGCCAGCAGGTCCCAGGAAGATGGTCGATGTACGGTCCGCGGCAGCGCCAGCAGGTCCCGGTGAAGATAGTTGGTACAACGGGCCGCGGCAGCGCCAGCAGGTCCCAGGAAGATGGTCGATGTACGGTCCGCGGCAGCGCCAGCAGGTCCCGGTGAGGATGGAGATTGCAGAAGGCCGCGGCAGCGCCAGCAGGCAGAACGATGGGTCACAAGAGCGGGCTACGGCAGCGCCAGTAGACCGTCAAGGCTGGGTTCACTCGGTGTCTCTCGACTCCAGGATACAACTGCCTTCCTGCTCCGGAGCTGCCCCAGTTATAGGGCTGGTGCCCTTTGATGTCCGGACCCTCGCACTTGGAGGTCGGAGGGTCCGGGATGAAGGTGTCCAGACGCCCAGCAGGGGGTGGAGCCAGTGCCTGGGGGAGATGGGGGCGATCGGCCCCTGGCGGGGGAGAGCCTTTGACACCTCGTTCTCCCATTGACCTGCCAAGTGGTCCGCTCACCTCCTGGGTGGATGGTGGTGCCGGGATGTCGGGGCCGGCCAGGCCCGGGGTTGGGGTCGGGGTGAGGCCACGCGGCCGCGTGGTGCAGGGCCCAAGATGGAGGCTTGACCCGGCCGGGGAAGCCGGTGGGGCTGGACCCCGTGATGAGTAGTGGTCCGAGGGCAGAAGATCCGTCGGGAGACGGGGTACAGGTGCTTGTCGCGGGGGTATGCCTGGTGGGCCGGAGCTCGGGCCCTGTCGTGCGGGGAGGGAGCAAGCCCTCTGTGTGGCCTGTCCAACATGCGTCCCCCCCAGCTGAAGGCGGGGAGAGTCACCCATCTCCTTGGGGACTCTCTTCGTCGAGGCGGAAAAAGCGGGACAGGCCATCCGCGTTGGCGTGGTCTTGGCCTGGTCGGTGCTCCACGGTGAAGTCCATTCCCTGCAGGGAAATGGACCAGCGCAAGAGTTTTGGGTTCTCCCCCCGCATCTGCATCAGCCATTGCAGGGGTCGATGGTCGGTTTGTACCCGGAAGTGGGTACCGAAGAGATAGGGTCGGAGCTTTTTGAGGGCCCACACTACTGCAAATGCCTCCCTCTCGATGGTGCTCCAACGCTGTTCTCGGGCCAGGAGACGTCGACTGATGAAGGCCACCGGCTGGTCATGACCTTCGGGGTTCAACTGAGAGAGGACGGCCCCGATGCCGTGGTCGGAGGCGTCGGTCTGCACCACAAATTCCCGACTGTAATCGGGGGCCTGGAGCACAGGGGCGGTGCACAGGGCGGCCTTCAGCTTCTCGAAGGCCGCTTGACAATCAGGAGTCCAGCTAATCCGCTTCGGTTGGTTCTTGGACGTGAGACCCGTGAGGGGCCCCACGATGCTGCCGTAGTCCTTCACGAACCGCCGGTAGTAGCCGGTGAGTCCCAAGAAGGCTCGGACCTCGGTCTGGGTGACGGGGGGCTGCCAGGACTGGATGGCCGCAATCTTAAGTTGTAGGGGGGCCACCAGCCCGCTCCCCACTTGGTGCCCAAGGTAGGTCACAGACCCTTGGCCAATTTGGCACTTGCCGGCCTTAATGGTGAGGCCGGCCCGCTGGAGGGCTTGTAGGACCTCTTGGAGGTGACGGAGGTGGTCGGACCAGTGGCGGCTGTATACAGCGATATCGTCCAGGTAGGCAGCGCTGAACTCTTCGAGCCCCGCCAAGACCTGGTTCACAAGGCGTTGAAACGTGGCGGGGGCATTCTTCATGCCAAAGGGCATGACCTTGAATTGGTAGTGGCCATCGGGGGTAGAGAAGGCTGACCGTTCCTGAGCCCTGGGTGTGAGGCCGATCTGCCAGTAGCCCGCTGTTAGGTCGAAGATACTAAGGTAGCGGGCGGCCCCCAGCCGGTCGATCAGCTCGTCTGCTCGGGGGATGGGATGAGCGTCGGTCCGGGTGACAGCGTTCAAGCCCCGGTAGTCGACGCAGAATCTCAGTTCAGGTGCGGTGCCGGGGGCAGCGGCTTTGGGAACCAATACAACCGGACTGGCCCAGGGACTGTCCGAGGGCTCGATGACCCCGATCGTGAGCATCTTGGCCACTTCCTCTTGTATGCAGGCCCGTACCCGATCTGGTACGCGGTAGGCCCGGTGTCGGACAGGGGGACTGTCCCCGGTGTCTACGTCGTGCAAACACCAAGGGGTGACCCTGGGGGTGAGGGAGAACAGGGCAGCGAACTGCAGCAGGAGGTTCCGGCAGTCCTGGCGTTGCTCCGAAGTGAGGGCGTCAGAGAGCCGGACCCCGTCCACGGAGCCGTCATTCTCCTGAGTCTTCAGAAGATCCGGGAGGGGTTCGGAGTCTTCCTCTGCCCCACTGTCCGTAGCTATCAGGAGGCTGAGTTCTGAGCGCACAAAGTGTGGTTTGAGTCGGTTGGTGTGGAGGACCCGAAGGGGGTTCCGGGAGGTCCCCATGTCGATGAGGTAAGTGACGGGGCTTTTGCGCTCGACCACTTTGAAGGGCCCCGTCCACTTATCTTGCAAGGCACATGGTTCGGTGGGGGACATCACCCATACCTGCTGACCAGGCTCGAATTCAACGGAGGAGGCATTGTGGTCATACCACCTCTTCATGTCCTCCTGGCTGGCCTCGAGGTTCGCCTTGGCCATCTCCCTGAAGCGCCGGGTCTGGTTTCGTAGGGCCAGGATGTATTTGAAGACGTCTGGAGGGGTTGTTAGGGGGGCCATCTCCCAACCTTCCTTGACTAGGCTGAGGGGCCCTCGCACAGGGTGCCCTTACAGGAGTTCGAAAGGGCTAAAACCGAGGGACTTCTGGGGAACCTCCCGGTAGGCGAAGAGGAGGCACGGGAGTAGTACATCCCACTGGCGACGGAGGGGCTCTTCCAATCCCCCAATCATCCCCTTGAGAGTGCGGTTAAAACGCTCCACTAGTCCGTTCCCTTGGGGGTGATAGGGGGTCGTGAATCTGTAGGTGACCCCGCATTGTTGCCAGAGGGACTTCATGTATTTGGATATGAAATTTGTGCCTCGGTCGCTGACGACTTCTCGGGGGAAGCCTACCCGGGAGAAGATCCCCATTAGGGCCCGGCCAACCACCGGAGCTGTCACGGTCCGTAGGGGCACCGCCTCGGGGTAGCGGGTGGCATGGTCCACTAGCACTAAGATGAACCTGTGTCCTTGTGCCGTGCGGGGGTCCAGAGGCCCCACAATGTCTATCCCCACCCTCTCGAATGGGGTGGTGACCACAGGGAAGGGTTGCAGAGGGGCTTTCAGCTTCCGACCACTCTTCCCGCTGGCTTGGCATGTGGGGCAAGATCGGCAGTGGTTCAGGACGTCATTCCTCATTTTTGGCCAGAAAAAGTGGGTCACTAGGCGACTGTACGTTTTGTCCTGGCCCAGGTGTCCAGCCAGGGGGACATCGTGGGCTAAGTTGAGCAGAAAGTCTCTGAAGCGGAGAGGTACCACCAGAACTCGACCGGCCCCCAGCTCGGCGATTCTTTGCTCGCTGTAGAGCAGGTCGTTATCCCAGTAGACCCAGTGAGTTCCGGTGGCGTCCCCTGCGGTTTGGGCGCTGGCTTGTTGGCGGAGTCCCTCGAGGGAGGGACAGGTCTTTTGTTCCTGGCGGAACTGTTCTTGGGTGGGCCCCCCTTCTTGACGCCACTGAGCCAGATCCGGAAGGTCCTGGGGTTGCGCGTCCTCTTCGGTCGTCGGGTCCGGGAGGCCGGCCTCGCCGTTGCCCTCTACTGGGGCGACCGGGGGCGGAGGTGCTGGCCATTCGGGTTCTTCTGATCGGGGGGCGGCACGGGCGGCCATGGACCGGGTGGTTATGCAGGCCCAGTCCGGGAGGCCCAGCATCCCCAGGTGCTCTCTTCTCTCGACGGTGGCCCACGGGGAACTCTCGAGATCATTCCCCAGGAGGCAGTCCACGGGGGCATCGTCCCGGACCGTCACTTTCAGCAGGCCGGAGACCCCTCCCCATTCGAATGGGACGCAGGCCATTTTACACATACTCTCAGAGTTATCTGCCGAGCGGACGGGGCAGAGAATGTTCGGCAGGATCTGCTCGGGCTTCACCAGGTGACAGCGGACGGCCGTCACACTGGCGCCGGTGTCACGCAGGGCCTCGGCCCTCTGTCCATTAATGGTCACCCACTGACCGTATTTCCTGGTGTTGGCGGGTAGGGGAGCCCGCGGGACCATGTCTCTTCCCCCTAAGCACGCCAGGACCATGGCGGCCGGTTCCCACCCTTGCTGGGCCGGCTCATACTCTTCGGGTTCCTCCAATAATCGCTCTTCCCCCAGGGCGGCGGCCGCTACCTGGCGGGGCTTGGGTGTTTGGTTTAGCGGGCAGCTCGGGTCATTGGCGTAGTGGCCTAGTCGCTGGCACCGGTGGCACGTGACGTTGGCTCGGAACCCGGGCCGCAACGGGGGGTTGCCCCGGCCGGCCGGAGGCGGGGTGCTGGCCACGGGTGTTGCTGGCAAGGCGTCTCTCCCTCGACCCTGGCCCCCTCCTCCTCCCCGAGGACGGTGCTGGCCTTGGCTGCTTCTGTTCTGGTCGTGTGGCCCTTTCCGGCCCACTCGGGTGCTTTCCCATCGGTCAGCTTCGGCGGCGAGCTGCCGGGGGTCAGTCAGCTTACTGTCGAGGAGGTGCTGCCTGAGCTCGACGAAACAGTTGTTTGACAGGTGCTCCCATACCATAAGGTTGAAGAGTTGTTCGTAGGTGGTGACCTGACTCCCCTTGATCCAACCCTCGAAGGCACGGCTGAAATAGTTCACGTATTCTACCCAAGTTGTACCTGGGATCCGGGTGCAATCTCTGAACCTCTGGCGGTACATCTCGGGTGTGAGGCCGTAGCGGGTGAGGAGGGCAGCCTTCATGTGGTCGTAGGACGACATTTGGTGATCTGGGAGCTGCAGTAGGGCATCGCGACTAGGCCTGGGCCAAAATTCCGTTCCGTTCGCGGAAGTTGCGATATTTTGGCATTCTCGCGTTCCGCGGAAAGCGCGAAAATGTCAAAATTTCCGCATTCCGCAGCTTAGCGATAATTTTTTTCTTGCTCGCGCTGTAAAACAATACATTCTCGCGCGCGCGCGATCGCCTTACCTGAATCCCTGCGTTCTCCGACAAGTTTTCTTGACCCGGTCGCGTTCTCCACGAGATGTTGGATTTTGGTAGCCATTTTGCGCTGTCTCGCGAGAGTTCGCGGCCGCATTCAAGTCATTTTTCACGCGATCACGTCATTTGTCGCGCGATCAGGTCTTTCTTCTCGCGATCATGCACCGCGCGAGTATGAGAAGATTGAGATCTCGAACATGTCATTCTACATCGCGAGCCAGAGAATGAGGACGCGGGCACATGAAATCGAACGCGAACAGGAGAAAGAGACCGCGAACACGTCATATCCAACGCGACAGGGACAAAGAAGAGAACGCGATCATATCGTTTTCGACACGCCGGCGGAAGTAATGTGAAGCTGGAGAACTCAACAACGTAAAATTTACAATTTGGAGAGGAATATCGGCTCTAGCAGCATGAAACCATCTGCAAATACTGATTTTGGATGAAAAGAACTCCTTACATTCACATTTGGCTTTCCTTTTTTGTGCAAGGACTCCAGGAGTCATTTTTTTTTTACAAAGTGGAGAGAGGGAGGAAGTGACACAGATTCTCCAACTTCCTGTTCCTGTCCAGCAGGCTCCTCCCAGTGCTTTGTCCATCTCCTGCTCATTCTGCCTTTGGATTTGGAGCTGGAAAGATCTCTCTTTTTGTCTGCTGCATCATTGCAATTGGATTTCAGGATTTTTGGAATAGGATATTTTACAAGTAAGTGGTTGTTGTGTTTGATTGTGGGCATTGCAGTTGTTGTGTAACTACAATTTATTTTTGATAATTAATTATCATCATTCCTTTTTTTTTTTTTTAATTTATTTTAATTTTGTGGGTTGTAGTAGTAGGCCCGAGCTAGCCATGGGCATGGCCTCATGGGTGTGTGTGTGCATGATGAAGCAACTGTTCCTTTTGTTTTTTGAATATATTTCATTTTCAATCACATTTAGGGCATGGATGGCATTGGATTGAGTTGGGGAAGTGTGTTTTTTGGGGTGGCCTTGCTGATGTTGTTGGGCCTGGACATGTGGCTGGTGGCCATTTTGAGGCCTAGGCCTGCAAGCTTGCCTGGCCTTGTCTGCCAGCAGGCCTGCTTTCATCCACTGCTACCAGAGCAGGTAGCCACAGCTTTAGTAATCTACTGTTTTCTGTGTGCTCTGTTGAATTTAGACATCATTTTGGGCATGGATGCCATTGGATTGAGTTGGGGAAGTGTGTATTTTGGGGTGGCCTTGCTGATGTTGTTGGGGCTCTCCATGTGGCTGGTGGCCATTTTGAGGCCTAGGCCTGCAAGCTTGCCTGGCCTTGTCTGCCAACAGGCCTGCTTTCATCCACTGCTACCAGAGCAGGTAGCCACAGCTTTAGTAATCTACTGTTTTCTGTGTGTTCTGTTGATTTTAGACATCATTTTGGGCATGGATGGCATTGGATTGAGTTGGGGAAGTGTGTATTTTGGGGTGGCCTTGCTGATGTTGTTGGGGCTCGCCATGTGGCTGGTGGCCATTTTGAAGCCTAGGCCTGCAAGCTTGCTTGGCCTTGTCTGCCAGCAGGCCTGCTTTCATCCACTGCTACCAGAGCAGGTAGCCACAGCTTTAGTAATCTACTGTTTTCTGTGTGTTCTGTTGATTTTAGACATCATTTTGGGCATGGATGGCATTGGATTGAGTTGGGGAAGTGTGTATTTTGGGGTGGCCTTGCTGATGTTGTTGGGGCTCGCCATGTGGCTGGTGGCCATTTTGAGGCCTAGGCCTGCAAGCTTGCCTGGCCTTGTCTGCCAGCAGGCCTGCTTTCATCCACTGCTACCAGAGCAGGTAGCCACAGCTTTAGTAATCTACTGTTTTCTGTGTGTTCTGTTGATTTTAGACATCATTTTGGGCATGGATGGCATTGGATTGAGTTGGGGAAGTGTGTATTTTGGGGTGGCCTTGCTGATGTTGTTGGGGCTCGCCATGTGGCTGGTGGCCATTTTGAGGCCTAGGCCTGCAAGCTTGCCTGGCCTTGTCTGCCAGCAGGCCTGCTTTCATCCACTGCTACCAGAGCAGGTAGCCACAGCTTTAGTAATCTACTGTTTTCTGTGTGTTCTGTTGATTTTAGACATCATTTTGGGCATGGATGGCATTGGATTGAGTTGGGGAAGTGTGTATTTTGGGGTGGCCTTGCTGATGTTGTTGGGGCTCGCCATGTGGCTGGTGGCCATTTTGAGGCCTAGGCCTGCAAGCTTGCCTGGCCTTGTCTGCCAGCAGGCCTGCTTTCATCCACTGCTACCAGAGCAGGTAGCCACAGCTTTAGTAATCTACTGTTTTCTGTGTGTTCTGTTGATTTTAGACATCATTTTGGGCATGGATGGCATTGGATTGAGTTGGGGAAGTGTGTATTTTGGGGTGGCCTTGCTGATGTTGTTGGGGCTCGCCATGTGGCTGGTGGCCATTTTGAGGCCTAGGCCTGCAAGCTTGCCTGGCCTTGTCTGCCAGCAGGCCTGCTTTCATCCACTGCTACCAGAGCAGGTAGCCACAGCTTTAGTAATCTACTGTTTTCTGTGTGTTCTGTTGATTTTAGACATCATTTTGGGCATGGATGGCATTGGATTGAGTTGGGGAAGTGTGTATTTTGGGGTGGCCTTGCTGATGTTGTTGGGGCTCGCCATGTGGCTGGTGGCCATTTTGAGGCCTAGGCCTGCAAGCTTGCCTGGCCTTGTCTGCCAGCAGGCCTGCTTTCATCCACTGCTACCAGAGCAGGTAGCCACAGCTTTATTGATCAAGTGTTTTCTATGTGATCTGTTGAATTTTTAGACATCACCTTCCTGAGAGTGTAGTGTGGCTGTACACAGTACTAGTAGTATAACATAGCTCTAGTTAAAAAAAATTCATAAATGGCTAGACTATCTTTTGTTTGCACTAGTACAGTACTAAGTAACTGAACCACAAAAACAAATGCAACATTTCACTGATGTTCTTCTCCTGTCTTCTTTGCTTTTAGGTGCACAAAAGACAGAGTAGGAGGTGTCATCGGCATCACCTGGCTACCCGTTGTACTGCCAGCCAGACAGAAGTCCTGCTGCGCATCACGCCCACGTGTGACCAGAACTTGTTGTGCATCTGCCTCCTGCCTGACGTCGGAATAAGATGGCCCCAAAGAAAGGTACCAGGTCCAGTACCAAGAAAGTTGCTGGTGAGAAGAAGGAACAGAAAAAGGAAGTGCCATTAACCACGACTGGTGGTGTGCCGGCCAAGGTTTTTTTTGGCACCAAAGCGTTGTCCGGGAACCAAGCTGGGAGCAGAACAGCGGTCCAGCAACCCCACCAACCTAGGCCCAAGGGCTTTACTGTCGCAGAGGTAGCCAGTCTACTAACGGGCAGCGATGTTGAAGAAATGTCATTACCGCAAAGTAGTACACAATCAAGTTCAACGCAGGCGCAAACTCAGCAGATCAGTGTGCAGCCGCCGCAACAAGAACAGCAGCAGCAGCCGGCGCAACCAGAACAGCAGCAGCAGCCGGCGCAACCTGAACAGCAGCAGCAGCCGGCGCAACCAGAACAGCAGCAGCAGCCGGCGCAACCAGAACAGCAGCAGCAGCCGGCGCAACCAGAACAGCAGCAGCAGCCGCCGCAACCATAACAGCAGCAGCCGCCGCAACCAGACCAGCAGCAGCAGCCGCCGCAACCAGAACAGCAGCAGCAGCCGCCGCAACCAGAACAGCAGCAGCCGCCACAACAGCCCACCACAGTAGTTGTTGCTCCTGACGTAGGGGCATTTCAGGAAATCGAGCTTCCTGCAGACAAAGCGGAGCGAAGTCAAACCACTGTTTCAGAACATCTATTGTCTTCCAGACCACCAGCAAGGAAAAGGAGGCTTAGTCCATCATCTTCTTCTTCAAGCCCCGCTTCTGATGATCGTGATGACACTTGGGTCCCACCAGCTCGGTCTGAGAGTGAAGTACGCCACAAGACATTGCTTCTGAAAAGGAAGGTCCCAGAAAAACTTAGAGTTATGGAGGTAGATGTAGAAGAGGGGGGTGATGATGTTGATGAAGACGAGCCAGTCATCACGCACATTACTCCCGCCCCAAAGGGATTGGAGACCGACATTCTAACCCTATACAGAAAGGCTGCTACTGAGTGGGATGCAGCACGGATCTCACCAACACAGGTTACACCACCACTACCTCCAGCTGCCATATTTTCCAAGGGCCGGCAGGGACCTACATCCAGCTCAACCACCTCAGTAGGAAGTGGTAGTAAAAGTCACAGTGTAGGTGGACAGGGTCACATATTTTCAAGGACCCCCTCAAGTTCATCTGGTGTTGAAAGTGGCACATCCAGCAGTGCCAGAAAGTTCTCCTCCCCAGTTTGGGACTTCTTTTCTGTTAGCGCCAAGGAGGAGAACATTGCTATATGCGCAATTTGTCGGCAAGGTGTTCGGCGTGGTAAGCTTGGTCAAACTATGGTACCGGAGGACAAGCAAGTCATCTCAGAATACACCACACTATTGTGTGGGAGGATCACCTACTTAAGTTAAAAGAAAGTAGGAAAACTAAACCCTTTGAAGTTGGTCAGGAATCAGGGAGCGATATTATTGTGGTGGCAGGTGAAGAACAGGGAGGCATTTCTAGCCCTGTCTCCAGTAGTGCAGTCACTGCAGTGGTAACGCCCACATCCTCCTCAGTAACATCAGAGTGGCACCGCAGTAAGAGCCATACTCAGAGTGTGGGTGAGACACCAAGGCGACCGGCGGCGAGTACCTCAATGAGACAATCTGTGTCGTTGAGCCTTAGTGGGTTAATGGCACCACTAAGGAAAGTAAGCCAGCCTACCATTGACAGCATGTTTAGGTTGGAGGGGCAGTTCCAACGCAACCACCCAACGGCACGATTGTACAATGCGAAGCTGGCTAAAATGTTAGCGCTGGACCTTCTTCCTTTTTCATTTGTGGAAGGGGTGGGTTTCCTTGAATTTGTGTCTGCCATCTGCCCGAAATGGAAAGTTCCAAGCCGGTCCTATTTCGCAAGAATTGCTGTTCCGGCACTACATCATGATGTGCTGGAATTGGTTGGACAAGCTTTGCAGAAGAGTGCTGTGCACAATATCCACCTGACAACAGACATGTGGACCAGTTGCCAAGCCACAGATTACATGTGTATCACTGCACACTGGATCTCTTTTGTGGGGGTTAAAGATCAACTATCTGCACGAGGTGTTGTTGACACAGCTGCGATTTTTGAAGGTACTCGGAAACATGCAACTGTAGCCATGTTCGCCATGGAGAAATCTCATACGGCTGAAAACATTTTAGAAGAGTTTCGCACCAAGGTTTTGGAATGGCTGCAGCCCAGAGGGCTTGGTATTGGTTTTGTTGCCACAGACAATGGCAGTAATGTACTTAAGGCCATGGAACTTGGTTCCTATTTCAGGGTTCCGTGTTTGGCACACTGCATAAACATTATAGTGCAAGACTTTCTGAAAAAAGAACCCATAGTAAGCAATTTACTGTCCATCTGCCGAAGAATATGCACTCATTTCAGCCATTCTTTTAAAGCTCGGAAGCAGCTGAGGATCCTCCAACGTGAGCGTAGGGTGCCAGTCAAGGCACTCATCCAGGAGGTGGCAACACGTTGGAACTCAACGTATTACATGCTTGATCGTCTGTACGAACAGCACAGGTCACTCAATGATTATGTCTGGTACAGAAGCAGTGATGCTAGTGTTAAAGGCATGACCCTTCAGAGGGAGCAATGGACCCTAATTCAATGCCTGACTGAGATGCTGTCTCCTTTTGAGGTCTTCACACGTGAAGTCAGCAAGGAGGACTGTACAATGGGCCAAGCGATCCCATTGTTGCAAATGCTAGAGCATGAGCTGAATAATGTGTCTGAATCCTACAAAGGTGTAGAGGACAGAAGGCAAGCCCATGACTTGGTGGAGAGCTTATCCAGGCGCTTATCAGAAAATGTAAGGATACAAAATAAAATTTTGTCACAAGACCATTACATTTGTGCCACAATTCTGGATCCACGTGCAAAATTAGGACTATTCCTTTCTTTTTCCGACACTGATGTTGCCCGCTACAAAAGTTGTATAGCTGAAGCAGCCATCAAGTTTGAAAACGAAGGGCTGCTAATTAAAAGCCCGCCACATCAACCCACAACAAGTACTGATACTGAAGCAGGCCATGCAGAATCAAGTGCAACTTCGTCGGCTGAGGGCAGTGCGGTTGGCTCACAATCGCAACACTCACCATCACCATCGACTACAAAAACAATAACTGGATCATTCAGCCGAGTACAATCATTATCAGATTGGTATGTAAAGATGGGCCGTAAGCACAGTGCTGATGCACAGAAAAAACAGCACAAAAGCTTACCAGCAGCAACCCTGAACATTGAGCGGATGGTCCAGGCCTATCTGGACGACCCAACAGAGGTGTACGTTGATCAAAACCCAGTGCAGTATTGGTATAGGAAAAGGTCTGAATGGCCACAGCTCAGCAGGCTGGCAATAAGCTATCTGGCTTGCCCTGTCGCAAGTGTCTCTTCCGAACGTGTTTTCAGTGCTGCTGGTTCCATTGTAACCTTGAGAAGGACCAGTCTATCTCCCAAAAACGTGGAGAGGTTAACAATGATCAAAATGAATCAGCACTTCATACCACCGAATTACACAATGCATGAATCAACAGAGGAAGATGAGGACAGCGGCTCAGGTGACGGAAGTATTGTGTCAGATGATTACCTACTACTGGACGATCCCCCAGAGTTTGAGGACGAGCTATACTTCCCTGACAATTAGGCTCGCACTTACTGTCTTCCTCCCTTTTTTCCCCCTTTGTTTGTGTCTGTTGTTCCGGTTATAAACGTGTGAATCGCAACCAATGCATTATCACCGTCTTCTAATCTTCTAATTTAAGATACAAGTTTCAGGTGTCTGCCATTTGACACTACAGTCCTCAGAATCCAGCTCCTCCGCTCGATCATACTGCATCTCCTGGTCAATTCCATTTCCCTCATGAATGATGATTGGATGATGGTAACAACAAATTCAAACTTTCCTCGTCCTTCCAAAACAAGTGAACCATGAATCTGATGACTTCTATAGCTATCCTCCTTCAGAGCCGAGAGAGACTGGCCATTAACTGAAAATAAGATGCAACAGGTAATGATTGATGCCATGCATTGTCCGCAGAAAAGCAGACTGAGTGATGTAGATTTTGTTGTGTGTGTTGCGCATGAATGAATTGATGTAATTGTGCACTGCCACTAATCAACTTTCTACAGAACACACTAGTAATTACTAATTTTCCTCTTCTGGCAAACAAGAAATGTGTACTTCTCTCCTGCATCTTGGTGATACATTGCTTTTAATTCAATACAGGAAGGGCACTCACTCAATCTGCGCAATGCAAATGACTGTGACTTAACAGCACCGTCCATCATGATGATGGCGAAAGAGACGGCCTGCAGCGTTAACGAGATGAGATGCAACAGGTAATGATTGATGCCATGCATTGGCCGCAGAATAGCAGACTGAATGATGTAGATTTTGTGGTGTGTTTCGCATGAATTGATGTAATTGTGCACTGCCACTAATCAACTTTCTACAGAACACACTAGTAATTACTAATTTTCCTCTTCTGGCAAACAAGAAATGTGTACTTCTCCTGCATCTTGGTGATACATTGCTTTTAATTCAATACAGGAAGGGGACTCACTCAATCTGCTGCGCAATGCAAATGACTGTGACTTAAACAGCACCGTCCGTCATGATGATGGCGAAAGAGACGGCCCGTTAACTTAAGATGAGAAGTAACAGGTAATAAATGATGATAATTAATGGCATGCATTGGACACCTGACTCTGAGCTATTGATCTTTGTGTTTGCGTTGTTTGTTGTGCACAAAGTGAATGATGTCAAAGTGTACTAGTGTTAATCTATCTTTCTGTACACAATAAAGAATGACTCAAGTCAGTAATATTTATATTTCTACTCTTGTTGTGTTCTAAAAATTACACTTGTACTGCAGGCCGATCTTCAGTCAGTAGAAGTATCAGAGCTGATGATGAAGTCAGGAGGATGTTTCATGAGTGGCATAAAACGGAAAAGCCTAAAGGTAAACACGTGAACCACAACCACAGCACACCCAAATGTCTGTGTAGAAGTTGAATAGAGTGTAGCGGTGGGATGACTGCAGTGCATTGATTTTACTAACTTGAACTGTAAAATGCTATGTCTGGAATGGATAATGTGCTTTGCGTTTGTCCAACTCTTTGAGAGAAAAAAAAAAAGGACTCTAAAGTGTTAACGTAGGATGTGCTAATGGTAAGCACTGTGGGCCTGATCTCTCCTGTTACTGTTGAAGGTCTATGCTGGAAACAGACTACAGTAGAGATGATGCATATGCATACATGCCACCTCGGAAAGTGTTCTTGTTGCACTACACCATCACTTGTGCATTTGTTTTCACTTTCTTTCTGAATATCCCCTTTGGTTTTCAATCTAAAATTACAGGCCGGGCCTTGTCCAAAACTTTGTAAAACATTACAATGCATATTAATTACCTTACCAATCAATCACCTTTTTATTCCAGCCGGACAGTGGCGAGTGGTGAGGCGACACACCCAAGATTGATGGACGAGAGGAGCAAGAGGAATGCCGAGATGCAAAAAACCAGTCCACATTTTTGACCAGGATAAGACAGTAACAGTATCCACTTTTCACTTCTTTTAAATAATTTGATTAATATCTTGTATACATTCTTTACAACAGTGTGTTCTTGGAGTTGTTATTATCAATCATCATTACGTTTGCTCTGTGTTTACGATTCTTCACTACCAATATTTAAAATTTCTATTTGCTATCTGTTAAAGTTTTAAGGCCGGAACAGAACAAGAAATAGAAGTGTATGTAATCCGGGTCTCATCATGCATGCATTTCCTTTTTTATACCTTAACATATGGAATGGATATGGTATGGTAGTCTTCAATGATTGTCGTTTGTTTGTCTATGTATGCATACTGTTTTTCTATGTCAAACCTTTCCCAAAATCCCCCTTCCCATCCAATCAACGGACCCTAACCCTCTTCCCCCGGGCTGTGTGACTTATTGTCGAGGTGTAACTAAATTAAATGTACACCAATACTTAATCACACACTTGCTGGGGCGGATGTGGTGAAAGCAACACTACTTCAATTTCAATGCAGAGCGATGATCTTCTTCTGCTTGCCCACCCATGAGTAGGATATTTCACAGGTTATTTTATTTAACAAAGGAACATATACCTCAGCATGAATTGCCGGCATTGATTTGATTTGTTTGTTGTCATTCCTCATATACAGCACTAACTGTTAGACTGTAGGCATAGCCAAGTCGACAAAACTATAGTTTGTAACTCTGTCTAGTAGGCTATCCTCATAATATCCAGCATTCATTTTTTTTGTCAAATATTTGAGCATATAATTGTTGCTCGGTAAATTCTGTGATGTACTTCATTCAACTACTCCTCTAACAGTCTCTCAAAGGCGATTGACTATCTCCTTTTCTTTTTTTGGAAATGCTGCTACCCTGCCAGTGTATACTACTACTATACTACCACCACCACCCCAATCATGGCATGTATGAAAAAGGAAACCATCTTCACCATGCAGCCAGTGCTGTGCCACAGTTGGACATAAACATCAAGCACCGGTAAGAGAGAAGTTTGGGGGAGGCAGAATCAATAATGGACATGTTGTCAATGATGTCAGTTTCAAACACCACTCCAAAGAATGCATAGTAGGACCAGTCAATGAGTGAGGTGTGTCGCATCTATCTGTTTGTGTCTTATACAGTCAGCAAATTATTGAAATCAAACACACGCTATGGGCGGCCATGCACCAGCAAAGAAACAGTGTGATGTAAAACAGTTACCCCACCTACAAAACATTAACAACATTGCATGTAACATAGAAAAATATATTTAATTGACCCTAACAAATAAACTAAACCCACAAAAGCTGACCCACCCCCCTCCCTAACCCCAACGACTGTCCATAGAAATAGAGAACGCCCAAACGAGTGAGGAAACAAACAGGAATTAAAAAAGGGGCAGTGACAGGGACTAACTGGTGGGGCGGGACTGGAGGAGGACACGAATCTGGTCCTCTAAATGGGCGACGCGGCGTCTAAGGCCGCGGCAGTTGCAACCACAGTGGGGGGGGGCACCGGAGATGGCACGGTGGCGGCGGGCAGCCGCCAGACGGTGGCGCCGTACCGCTGGAGGGCGGTGGCTGGGGCCCGGGGCACTGGAGGAGGCTTCAATTGCTGCTGCACTCTCCTCCTCCTCCTCGGCTAGGACCACCAGCCGCCGGTATTCCTGCTGGATTGCCTCCAGCTTCCGGCGCCGTGCCTTGGCGGCCAACTCCTTCCGGTTGATTTTCGGAGTAGCTGTGTATCAAAAAGAAAAAAACAAGACAATTGTAAAATATAGTCTTAATAAAACAGTAGGACAAGGTAATTATTTATACACATAGTGGCATGGTAGAGTAGCACTATAAAATAAAGCACAGTAGTACATAACATTTTAAATGTCGCCCGTCCTTCTTCCTTCCACCTGTCTTACACTTTTTAGTTGAACAGTGCACCAGGTGCTCTTCTCCATAAAACTTTCAAAGCGGAGTTGAAATCAGATAGATGAGGCCATTGGTTACTCAATACTCTGGCTCCTAGTCCTATACCAATTAAAGGGAATTCTAGTCTTCTAGTTCACTCTTCAAACGTCCCCAAGAACTCATACTTACTTACGACATCGGATAGCGGGCGGACTTTGTCCGCCCGCCATCCGACTGCTAAAAAGGGTGGGGGTCCCGTGGGGACAATTAATTAGGATGATGCGCCCGGCACAGTGGCGGGCGCACCCTGTTATTTTAAATTTAAATTCTGGTTGGCTTTGCTGAAAGCAATGCTAAAATGTTGTGCTGCTTTTCCAAGCACAACATGACGGGCCTCGCACGGAGCCTGTCACATTTTGCTTTGAAAGTCGGGGGGTACCATAGCATCGGTAGGTACCCTCCATGGGGGCCCCCAAGCATACTCTGCAATGTGTGCATGCCTTTCCGTGGCGGACGGTAATGCCGCCACGCAAAGGCATTCCAAAATGCAGATTATATGGCTGCCGGTGTGGTGAGAGAGACACCACCGCCATATTGAACCCTTTTCCGCCTAGACATGTCTGAATATTTTCTACAGGGATGGCGGGAGGTTTGCCCCTGCTGTGACGGCAGTGAATTCCAGCCAGCCCGGCGGGGGCAATACGCCCACCATCCTAATGGGGCCCTAATTCACAACTTTACAGTATACATATACATACAGTACACCTTTGCAGTGAGTGTGCTGTCAAGTTCAACAATAGTTAAAGATTATGAATCTAACTTACCACCGCCTGCCACTGGTGCTGCCACTCCCCCTCCGTTGCTATCTGCAACTGCCGCATCCTCGCCCTCTGCGTCGCCTTCGCTGGCCCCAGCAATGGTGGTCGGTAGTGCGCCTAGAAAACATTACACATTTATTAGGCAACATATACACCTCCCCCCTATTGATCAGTAGCAAGGTTGAAAAATGAGTTAATACTAACATAAATCACTAGTACAAATCAGGTAGTAGTAGAGTAGACACTAAGTTATATGATCATTGTAGCATTTGCTTGATTAGCCCTAGCCATGCACATGTGACGTTACCTTTACCTTGCAGCTTCTTAAGACACCTTTGAGCCCACATGACCTGCCTCACACTGCTACTGTCTAGTCTACGCGCTGCGTACAGGCGGTCAACAAACATTAACAAGCCACTTTTTTAGGAAGAACTGGTGTACTACTGTTACTGTTAGTCCATATTGCTTATCCATAGATGCTACACTTTTTGGCACGGCTGAGAAATGCTTGCAAGTTGCAATATACTAACGCACACCATTTCCTTTTTTCGCATTACAGACGCAAGATTCGCTTCTACGAACCAGAGCTTCTGAACGATGCACCAACTACCAGTACTAGGTTCTTCTGAGGTGAGGGGTCCCTTCACTCACATCTTCATTTATAAATGTATATAAACTAAATTGCTATGGGATGGTGGTGCTGCCTTCCACCACTTCAGTTATCATGATTTAATTCCCAACTGTATTAGTGTAACAATGTATTTTGTTTTAATGTTATTGATTTGCCGGTTGGTGCTGCTAAGATAACAGTGTACAGACCTTCTCAAATTGAAATAAAAATTTTAAACTTACATAGACTTTGTGGTATTTGGTGTGGAGTGGACTAACTTACACGATTGAGCAAATTAAAGTAAGGGTGTGCATGTGAATTGCTTCCACGACAGAGGTTGGGTGTGTTAATGTTCTGGGTTGTCTACTTGTTGGTTGTCTTGGGGGGAGGGTTCCGAGACCTAATAGGTATGACAAGACAGTACTATAGTCAAGCAGTGGAATTGTGGTGGGTGCGGAATTTCTGATTGAGGTGTGCAAGGAAGGTCCAACCTACCATCACCAACATCCTATTTTCTGGTGCAAATGTATGTGCAAGATCCCTACAACAGTTGTATGTCCTATAGGGTATCATATCAAAATATTAAGAAATCTGGTAGGGCTGTTGCTGTGAATTTTCAAAGCCTAAACATCAACAAGAGTAAAAAGTAGTACAAGACAACGACCCAACGGATTGTACGAGCTACTGGTGAATATGAGTTTTATATTACAACCTTTCACAAAGAGTGGCACTGGGCAAGACTAGCTACTACAGTACAGACAGACAGACTGATAGTATGTAGTAGTACTCAGTCATCATAGCGGAGGCAGGGATAAGCTTTTTGAAACCGTACAGATCGAAGGATAATTGGTGGTAAAAAAATAGCATTTGGAAACACACTATAGTTCGGGAGAAATGGGGCAGTAAAAGTTATGGAATAAGAAATATTATTAAAAACAAGAAGACTTACTGGGGCCAGCAGAGGAGCCCTCAGCGGTGTCCTCCTCGTGGTGTTCCTGTCCCGCCGACTGCCCAGTCCCTGCCCGTCTGCCCCTGGGTGCTGATGAACAGGAAAGATATAAGAAAGACAAACATTGATGGATGGTGTCAACTTAAGCAAATACAATTTTTTTCAACAACGGTCAAAAAACACTTATGTAAACAATTGCAATAACTACATTGACCGATCTCATCTGGTCAACATGTAATATCGGGGGATTCGCAGTTCGACTACTTAAGTTACTATTTATCAACAGTAATCCATTCTTCCATTCTGATTCCAGAAAACTAAGTTACAAGTAAGCCTAAGTATTAGTACAACCTACCACCCAACCTAGCCCACCTATTCCAGGCATGCCAATTGTACATTAAGTATGCATTTCGACTGTATTCCTCAACAATGTGTATGATCCAATCATGGAGGACACATTAACATGACTACATTTTTTGTATATACACAATTTTGGTTTGATTGATGCTCATCTGCTACTGCTAAGTAACTGCAAAGCCTACCTCCACTCATTGAACAAACTAGAAAGGTTCTAAAGACTGGCGTACTAGCAGCACGTCACGTAACTGAGTGAGGGGGCATCACGCATACCACTAACCAATTAGAAGCTCATACAAAGTACCTAAACCTATGTATCAATCCGCCCCTATCTATTAGTGACAGGACAAAGTAAGGAGTGGACATGAGTCACTGTAGCATTACGTAACTTAATTTCTCTAAAATAAACTCGTAAAGAATCACGCTAAGCAAGCGCAAACGCAAAGCTGCAAACAAGTAAGATTAGTAGTAGCGCAGAAGAGCACCTGTGTCATAATCACAGAAGACTTTTAAACATTATTAACCTGGAATGTATTGCAAGCAGCAACATTCTATCTGGTTGGAAGGAAAAAAAGATATTCGCAATATATAACATAGAGCAGAAGAACAGACACAAAGTTGTAATAATTAAATAGGTACTCACCAAGCCCCGGGACCTCCACTCCTAGCAGGTCCAGCAGGTCCTGCTCACGGTCCAGGATGTCGGACCACCGGTGCGTCAGCTGTGCCTGGGTGCGCCGGACCCCAGAGATGCGAGACACTGCCCGGCGCACCTTCCCCCACCGCTGCCGACGCTCCCGGAGGCCGTACCCGGACCCAGGCCTGCCACCTGCTGCCAGGGTTGAGGGGAGGTGGCGCTGCACAAAGAAAATTAGTGCAGCCAACTCCGCCTCCCCAAATAAGGCCCGTGCATGCACCCCTTGTGGGCGCCGCCTTCCGCAAGGAAGGCGGTCGCGGCTCTGGCTGCGCCGGCGAACAGCCCTGCCCTTGGACATGGTTCTGGGGACGGGGCGGGAAAGAAAAGGTAAAATAAATAAAGGAGTAAAGGAAATAAATAGCAGGCAATACAAAGAGAAAAAGTAGCTAAAAAACAAAAAAAAAGGTACACAAAAACCAAAAATATAGAGGCAGGAAAATAGTTAGAGAAATAATAAGTAATAAAGATCCGAAAAAAGTGGCTATAAACAAAGGATTGAAAAGATTTAGGGAGGATTGAAAATCAGGCCCCAGAACCATGCAATAGAGTGGAAAACAAGATGGCCGCGCCCGTTGCGACCACGTGCGCAAGTTCGCGCGATATTTTCTCCCTGAGCAAGCAAAAAGCAACGCGATCAAGTAAAAGCGATCGCGAACAGGAAATATCGACCGCGAACATGCATTGCGCGACCCGGAACAGGAAGTAAACAACGCCAGAGGGCGGGACAAGTGAAAACAAGATGGCCGCGCCCATGAGCGACCGCATGGGTAAGTTGGCGACCCGCGAACACGCAAAAAATACCGTGAACAGGCGGCAAAAAACTTCCGCATCTTCGCGATATTTCCGGCGTGTTTGCGGAGATTTTCTGCATTCTCGCGATAATTTGCGGAGGTTAATTCCGCAAATTCCGCCCACCCCTAATCGCGACCCTCGTTGATAAACCTCCCCCAAAGTCCGGCTCCCCAATCACTCCGGTCGATCCGGTGGGAGGTCATGGCGATCTCATAGGCTTTAAACCATTGCTGTATGTCGTCTTCTCGGACATACTCGCGGACAACATCCTTGGGGATATGGACTTTTTTCTCAATTGGCCCCGGGGTGTGTGGTCGCTCAGGCACCCCCAGTTCCTTATTCTGTTTTCGCAGTTCTATCTCCGCTAGTCGGCGCTCGTGCTCGAGCGTTATTTTTTTCTCCTCCAGCTCTCTCTGTCTCTGCTTCTCTTCTCGTTCATCTCGGAGCCGCATGTGCTCGAGGTTGAGTTTCTGTTCAGCTAACTTGAGTTCCCCATCCATCTTGAGTCGTGCCATCTCCAACTCGTGTAATCTGATTCTATCTCTTTCTCGGATCTCCTCCTGTGAGAGGCCCGTTCCCCGCTCCTCGGGAGCCGTGGCGTTCCCCTCTGGTGTGATGCTGTTTTGGTCTGGTGTGACGCTGCTTTGGTCGGAGGGTCCTGCGACCCCAGTTTCTGTCCATGACTCAAGGGCGCGCTTTAGATCATCCTTGGTACTTAGGCCGGTGGTAGCAATGCCAAGTTCTATGCAAAATTGTCTTAGTTCGCGGTGGTTGTATTCTTCTAATTTCTCCATTTGGAATTTCTCGGTGGGGCTGCTATCTTTGGTCGACATCGTGTTTTTGTCGTGGGGTGAGCTACTCTCTGTACGATTACGCGTTGATTCGGATCGCGCCGCTGGCCACCAATGTTAGAAAAGGTAGACGGACCGGGAGGGTCGGCCGGGGTCAGGAGGAGAGGTCTCCGGGGAGAACCGTCTCCAGCGATCGTACAGACAAGTAACTTCCCCCCCACAGACAGATACCACACACGGATAAGGTTCAGTGTTCTTTATAAGCACTTCTTAAGGTACGGGTGAATGGTACAAGGAGGTCTGGACTCAGGGGTCCCCTCGATTCGAGTCTCGCAAGGTAGGAAAGGGGGTAGCGGGACAGTCTGTTTACCAGTCAGGTAGTTCGGACGAGATGATGAGCTCACAATCCTCGAGCTTGGAGGTTAGGTGGTACGGGCCGCGGCAGCGCCAGCAGGTCCCGGTGATGATGGTCGTTACAACGGGCCGCGGCAGCGCCAGCAGGTCCCAGGAAGACGGTCGATGTACGGTCCGCGGAAGCGCCAGCAGGTCCCGGTGAAGATGGTGGTTACAACGGGCCGCGGCAGCGCCAGCAGGTCCCAGGAAGATGGTCGATGTACGGTCCGCGGCAGCGCCAGCAGGTCCCGGTGAAGATAGTTGGTACAACGGGCCGCGGCAGCGCCAGCAGGTCCCAGGAAGATGGTCGATGTACGGTCCGCGGCAGCGCCAGCAGGTCCCGGTGAGGATGGAGATTGCAGAAGGCCGCGGCAGCGCCAGCAGGCAGAACGATGGGTCACAAGAGCGGGCTACGGCAGCGCCAGTAGACCGTCAAGGCTGAGTTCACTCGGTGTCTCTCGACTCCAGGATACAACTGCCTTCCTGCTCCGGAGCTGCCCCAGTTATAGGGCTGGTGCCCTTTGATGTCCGGACCCTCGCACTTGGAGGTCGGAGGGTCCGGGATGAAGGTGTCCAGACGCCCAGCAGGGGGTGGAGCCAGTGCCTGGGGGAGCTGGGGGCGATCGGCCCCTGGCGGGGGAGAGCCTTTGACACCTCGTTCTCCCATTGACCTGCCAAGTGGTCCGCTCACCTCCTGGGTGGATGGTGGTGCCGGGATGTCGGGGCCGGCCAGGCCCGGGGTTGGGGTCGGGGTGAGGCCACGCGGCCGCGTGGTGCAGGGCCCAAGATGGAGGCTTGACCCGGCCGGGGAAGCCGGTGGGGCTGGACCCCGTGATGAGTAGTGGTCCGAGGGCAGAAGATCCGTCGGGAGACGGGGTACAGGTGCTTGTCGCGGGGGTATGCCTGGTGGGCCGGAGCTCGGGCCCTGTCGTGCGGGGAGGGAGCAAGCCCTCTGTGTGGCCTGTCCAACAGGAGGTGATAACACATCCCTGGGACAGGAAACCTACTGTCCAGGCCTTCCCTGCCGGAGTTTCGGTCAGCAGCAGGAGGCCAGACCGGTGTCTGTGGCAGAGGCATCCATTTTGTGATGCCAGGGCTCTAGAAAGTCCTACCGGGTTAGACCAGTGTGAACATGTCTCTCCCTCTAGAAGGGTGGAATGCTACCCCCGCCACCAGAACTGGCGGGGAGTAGTATTCCAAAGCGTTTGACACCAAACACAACATGTTTCTGTTCAGCCAGTACAAAATTAGCATTTACCGCAAGGTTATAATGCACTCAAGAGTATATGGTCAGGCTGCACCACAAACAGCATCAGAGGAGGTACTCCGAATGCTGCAGAGGGGCTCTGCTCATGCAGGGGCACCCTCTCACATAAAAACCAAGCACTCTGCCTTCAGGATTGTTAAGGCCTGCCATAGGAGTGACTTATAAGTTTTATATGTGTGTGCAATGGTAGTGATATAGGTAGCCTATACTACTGTAAGGGGTGCAAGCACCACCTTACCCAGGCTGCAGTAGCAGACCTGTGGTGTCATTTTGGAGTGCTTTCCAGGGGTGGCATAATACATGCTTCAGCCCCTGGTAGGCCTCTGAGGTGCCTATGCCCTAGGTACATACTATACCATATACTAGGAGCTTATTAGGCACTCCAGAATCCAATTAGAAATGTACCTAATGTACAATGAAACCATTTTAGAGAGGAAGCAGCTAGACTGGGGTCCTGATTAGCAGGGCCACTGCCAGACCGAGGTCGAAAAACAGTGAAACACCAGCAAAAAGTGGGGGTACCCATGTGAAGCAGATCCTACTCTCTTACATTCTGTACTTCTCTTGATTCTTTCTGCACTTATCTTTCCTCTTTTTCTACCTCTCTTTCCATTTTCTGCACCTCTCTTGTGCCTCTTTCTGCACCTCTCTTGCCTCTTTCTGCACCTCTCTTTCTTCTTTATGCACCTTTCTTGCTTCTTTCTGCACCTCTCTTGCCTCTTTCGGCACCTCTCTTGTCTCTTTCTATACCACTCTTGCTTTTTTCTACACCTCTCTTGGTTCATTCTGCACCCCTCTTGTCTCTTTCTGCACTTCTCTTGCTACTTTCTGCACTTCTCATAGCTCTTTTTACACTTCACTTTCCTCTTTCTGCACGTCTACTGCCTCTTTATGCACCTCTCTTGCCTCTTTCTGCATTTCTTTTCTTCTTTTTTCTGCATGTTTTTTGCTTCTTTCTGCACCTCTCTTGGTTCTTTCTCCACCCCTCTTGCTTCATTCTGCACATCTCTTGCTTCTTTTTGCAAATCTCTTGCCTCTTTCTGTATCTCTCTTGCCTCTTTCTGCACCTCTCTTACCTCTTTCTCTACCCCTGTTGACTCTTTCTGCACTTCTCTTGCCTCTTTCTGCACATTTTGTCCTCTATCGGCACATCTCTTGCTTCTTTCTGCACTTCTCTTGCTTCTTTCGGTACCTCTCTTACTCTTCTTAATCCTTCTGGCCTCTTTCTGTACTTCTCTTCCCTTTTTCGGCAATTTTCTTGTCTCTTTCTGTACCTCTCTTGCCTCTTTCTGCATGATTCTTTCTCTTTCTGCAATTTTCTTGCATCTTTCTGTACCTCTTTTACATTTTTCTGCACTTCTCTTGCTTCTTTCTGTACTTCTCTTGCTTTTTTCTGCACTGGACTTGCTTCTTCTCTACTTCTCTTGCTACTTCCTGCACCTTTCGGCCTCTTTCTGTGCCTTTTATCCTCTTTCTGTGTCCTTCTTCCTCTTTTGGCACATTTCTTCTGCTTTCTGCACTTCTCTTGCCTCTTTCTGCACACATCTTGCCTCTTTCTGTGTCTCTCTTGCCTCTTTCTGCAACTTTCTTGGCTCTTTCTGCACTTATTTTGTGTCTTTCTGCACCTCTCTTGCTTCTTCCTACATCTCTCTTGTTTCTTTCTGCAATTCTCTTTCTTCTTTTAGTACCTCTCTTGCCTCTTTCTGCACTTCACTTACCTCCTTCTGTACTTCTCTTGATTCTTTCTGCACTTCTCTTTCCTCTTTTGCTATCTCTCTTTCCATTTTCTGCACTTTTCTTGCCTCTTCCTGCACCTCTCTTGTGCCTCTTTCTGCACCTCTCTTGCATCTTTCTGCACGTCTCTTTCCTCTATATGCACCTTTCTTTCTTCTTTCTGCACCTCTATTGCCTCTTTCAGCACCTCTCATGTCTCTTTCTATACCACTCTTGCTTTTATCTGCACCTCTCTTCTTTCATTCTGCACCCTTCTTGCCTCTTTCTGCACCTCTGTTGCCTCTTTCTGCATTTCTGTTTCTTTTTTCTGTACCTTTCTTGCTTCTTTCTGCACCTGTCTTTGTTTTTTTTCACCCCTCTGTTGCTTCTTTCTGCACTTCTCTTGCTTCTTTTGGTACCTGTCTTACACTTCTTAATCCTTCTGACCTCTTTCTGTACCTCTCTTGCCTTTTTCGGCAATTTTCTTGTCTCTTTCTGTGCCTCTTTTACTTTTTTCTGCACTTCTCTTGCTTTTTACTGTACTTCTCTTGCTTTTTTCTGCACCAGACTTTCTACTTTCTGCACCTTTCATCCTCTTTCTGTGCCCTTCTTCCTCTTTTGGCACCTTTCTTCTGCTTTCTGCACTACTCCTGCCTCTTTCTGCACTCATCTTGCCTCTTTCTGTGTCTCTCTTGCCTCTACCTGCACCTCTCTTGCTTCTTTCTACATCTCTTTTGTTTCTTTCTGTAATTCTCTTTCTTCTTTCAGTATCTCTCTTGCTTCTTGCTGTACCACTCTTGCCTCTTTCTGCACTTCTCTTGCCTCTTTTTGTACAATTCTCCCTCTTTCAGCACCTCTCTTGCTTCTTACATCACTTCTTTTATCTCTTTTTGCACCTCTCTTGCCTATTTCTGCACTTTTCTTGGTTCTTCCCGCACCTCTCTTGCCTCTTTCTGTGATTCTCTTGCTTCTTTCTGCACTTCTCTTGCCTCTTTTTCCACCTCTCCTGCTTCTTTCTTCGCCCCTATTGCCTCTTTCTGCATATCTCTTGCCTCTTTCTGCATTCCTTTAGCTTCTTTCTGTACCACTCTTGCTTCTTTCTGCACCTCTCTGCCTCTTTCTGCATTTCTTTTTCTTCTTTCTCCACCCCCTTGCTTCATTCTGCACATCTCTTGCTGCTTTTTGCACTTCTCTTTCCTCTTTTTCTACCTCTCTTTGCATTTTCTGCACTTTTCTTGCCTCTTTCTGCACCTCTCTTGTGCCTTTCTGCACCCCTTTTGCCTCTTTCTGCACCTCTCTTTCTTCTTTATGCACCTTTCTTGCTTCTTTCTGCACCTCTCTTGCCTCTTTCGGGACCTCTCTTGTCTTTTTCTATACCACACTTGCTTTTTTCTACACCTCTCTTGGTTCACTCTGCACCCCTCTTGCCTCTTTCTGCACTTCTTTTGCTCCTTTCTGTACTTCTCATAGCTCTTTCTACACTTCACTTGCCACTTTCTGCACTTTCTCCTGCCTATTTATGCACCTCTCTTGCCTCTTTCTGCATTTCTTTTTCTTTTTCGGTACCTTTCTTGCTTCTTTATGCACCTCTCTTGGTTCTTTCTCCACCCCTCTTGCTTCAGTCTGAACATCTCTTGCTTCTTTTTGCACATCTCTTGCCTCTTTTTGTACCTCTCTTGCCTCTTTCTGTACCTCCCTTGCCTCTTTCTGCACCCCTCTTGACTCTTCCTGCACTTCTCCTGCCTCTTTATGCACATTTTGTCCTCTTTTTGCACATCTCTTGCTTCTTTCTGCACTTCTCACGCTTCTTTTGGTACCTCTCTTACTCTTACTCTTCTTAATCCTTCTGGCGTCTTTCTGTAACTCTCTTGCCTTTTTCGGCAATTTTCTTGTCTCTTTCTGCAACTCTCTAGCCTTTTCTGCACGTTTCTTTATCTTTCTGCAATTTTCTTGCATCTTTCAGTACCTCTTTTACTTTTTTCTGCTCTTCTCCTGCTTCTTTCTGTACTTCTCTTGCTTCTTTCTGCACCATACTTGCTTCTTTCTGTACATCTATTGCTACTTTCTGCACCTTTCATCCTCTTTCTGTGCCTTTTTTCCTCTTTCTGTGCCCTTCTTCCTCTTTTGGCACATTTCTTCTGCTTTCTGCACTTCTCTTGCCTCTTTCTGCACTCATCTTGCCTCTTTCTGTGTCTTTCTTGCCTCTTTCTGTACCCCTCTTTTCTTTTTATGCACCCCTCTTGCCTCTTTCTGCACCTCTCTTAGCTCTTTCTGCACTTCTTTTGCCTCTTTCTGCACCTCTCTTGCTTCTTTCTACATCTCTCTTGTTTCTTTCTGCAATTCTCTTTCTTCTTTCAGTACCTCTCTTGCTTCTTACTGTACTGCTCTTGCCTCTTTCAGTACTTCTCTGTCCTCTTTTTTCACAATTATTCCTCTTTCAGCATCTCTCGTGCTTCTTACATCACTTCTTTTACCTCTTTTTGCACCTCTCTTGCCTATTTCTGCACTTCTCTTGGTTCATTCTGCACCTCTATTTCTTCTTTCTTCAGTTCACTTGCCTCTTTTTCCACCTCTCTTGCTTCTTTCTGCACCCCTATTGCCTCTTTCTGCACATCTCTTGCCTCTTTCTGCATTTCATTAGCTTTGTTTTGTACTACTCTTGCTTCTTTCTGCACCTCTCTTGCCTCTTTCTGCACTTTTCTTGCTTCTTTCTGCACCTCTCTTGTGCCTCTTTCTGCACCTCTTTTGCATCTTGCTGCACCCCTCTTTCTTCTTTCTGCACCTTTCTTGTTTCTTTCTGCACCTCTCTTGCCTCATTCGGCACCTCTCATGTCTCTTTCTATACCACTCTTGCTTGTATCTGCACCTCTCTTGGTTGATTCTGCACCCCTCTTGCCTCTTTCTACACTTCTCTTGCCTCTTTCTGCACTTCTCCTGCCTCTTTAAGCACCTCTGTTGCCTCTTTCTGCATATATTTTTCTTTTTTCTGTACCTTTCTTGCTTCTTTCTGCACCTCTTTATGTTTTTTCCCACCCCTCTTGCTTCATTCTGCACATCTCTTGCTTCTTTTTGCACATCTCGTGCCTCTTTTTGTACCTCTCTTGCCTCTTTCTCTACCTCTCTTGCCTCTTTCTGCACCCCTCTTGACTCTGGTTGTACATTTTGTCCTCTTTCTGCACATCTCTTGCTTCTTTCTGCACATCTCTTGCTTCTTTCTGCACTTCTTTTGCTTCTTTTGGTACCTCTCTTACTCTTCTTAATCCTTCTGGCCTCTTTCTGTACCTCTCTTGCCTTTTTCGGCAATTTTCTTGTCTCTCTCTGCACCTCTCTTGTCTCTTTCTGCATGTTTCTTTCTCTTGCTGCAATTTTCTTGCATCTTTCTGCACCTCTTTTACTTTTTTCTGCACTTCTCTTGCTTCTTTCTGCACTTCTCTTGCTTTTTTGTGCACCAGACTTGCTTCTTTCTGTACATCTCTTGCTACTTTGAGCACCTTTCATCCTCTTTCTGTACCTTTTTTCCTCTTTCCGTGCCCTTCTTCCTCTTTTGGCACCTTTCTTCTGCTTTCTGCATGTCTCTTGCCTCTTTCTGCACTCATCTTGCCTCTTTCTGTGTCTCTCTTGCCTCTTTCGGCACCTCTCTTGCTTCTTTGTACATCTCTCTTGTTTCTTTATGTAATTCTCTTTCTTCTATCAGTATCTCTCTTGCTTCTTGCTGTACCACTCTTGCCTCTTTCTGCACTTCTCTTGCCTCTTTTTGCACAATTCTCCCTTTTTCAGCACCTCTCTTGCCTCTTTCTGCACTTCTCTTGCTACTTTCTGTACCTCTCTTGCCTCTATCTGCATTTCTTTTTCTTCTTTCTGTATCTTTCTTGCTTCTTTCTCCACCTCTCTTTGTTCTTTCTCTACCCCTCTTGCTTCATTCTGCACATCTCTTGCTTCTTTTTGCACTTCTCTTGCCTCTTTCTGTACCTCTCTTGCCTCTTTCTGCACTTTACTTGCCTCCTTCTGTACTTCTATTGATTCTTTCTGCACTTCTCTTTCTTCTTTTTCTACCTCTCTTTGCATTTTCTGCACTTTTCTTGCCTCTTTCTGCACCTCTCTTGTGTCTCTTTCTGCACCTCTTTTGCCTCTTTTTGCACCTCTCTTTCTTCTTTATGCACCTTTCTTGCTTCTTTCTGCACCTCTCTTGCCTCTTTCGGCACATCTCTTGTCTTTTTCTATACCACACATGGTTTTTTCTGCACCTCTCTTGTTTCATTCTGCACCCCTCTTGCTTCTTTCTGAACTTTTCTTGGTTCTTTCCGCACCTCCATTTCTTCTTTCTTCAGTTCTCTTGCTTCTTTCTGTACTTTTCTTGCCTCTTTTTGTACATCACTTGCCTCTTTCTGTGCTTCTCCTGCTTCTTTCTGCACATCTCTTGCCTCTTTCTGGATTTCTTTAGCTTTGTTCTGTACCACTCTTGCTTCTTTCTGAACCTGTCTTGCCTCTTTCTGTACTTCTCCTGCTACTTTCTGCACCTCTCTTGCCTCTTTCTGCATTTCTTTTTCTTCTTTCTGTACCTTTCTTGCTTCTTTCTGTACCTCACTTTGTTCTTTCTCCACTCCTCTTGCTTCATTCTGCACATCTCTTGCTTCTTTCTGCACTTTTCTTGCCTCTTGCTGCACCTCTCTGATGTCTCTTTCTGCTCCTATTTTGCCTCTTTTTGCACCTCTCTTTCTTCTTCATGCACCTTTCTTTCTTCTTTCTGCACCTCTCTTGCCTCTTTCGGCACATCTCTTGTCTTTTTCTATACCACACTTGCTTTTTTCTGCACCTCTCATGGTTCATTCTGCACCCCTCTTGCCTCTTCCTGCACTTCTCTTGCTACTTTCTGCACTTCTCATAGCTCTTTTTACACTTCACTTGCCTCTTTCTGCACGTCTCCTGGCTCTTTATGCACCTCTCTTGCCTATTTCTGCAGTTTTCTTGGTTCTTTCTGCACCTTCAATTCTTCTTTCTTCAGTTCTCTTGCTTCTTTCTGTACTTTTCTTGCCTCTTTCTGCACATCTCTTGCCTCTTTCTGTGCTTCTCTTGCTTCTTTCTGCACTTCTCTTGCCTCTTTTTCCACCTCTCTTGCTTCTTTCTGCGCCCCTATTGCCTCTTTCTGCACATCTCTTGCCTCTTCCTGCATATCTTTAGCTTTGTTCTGTACCACTCTTGCTTCTTTCTGCACCTCTCTTGCCTCTTTCTGCACTTCTCTTGCTACTTTCTGCACCTCTCTTGCCTCTTTCTGCATTTCTTTTTCTTCTTTCTGTACCTTTCTTGCTTCTTACTGTACCGCTCTTGCCTCTTTCAGTACTTCTCCTGCCTCTTTTTTCACAATTCTCCCTCTTTCAGCACCTCTCTTGCTTCTTACATAACTTCTTTGACCTGTTTTTGCACCTCTCTTGCCTATTTCTGCACTTCTCTTGGTTCATTCTGCACCTCTATTTCTTCTTTCTTCAGTTCTCTTGCCTCTTTTTCCACCTCTCTTGCTTCTTTCCGCACCCCTATTGCCTCTTTATGCACATCTCTTGCCTCTTTCTCCATTTCATTAGCTTCGTTCTGTACCCCTCTTGCTTTTTACTGTACCTCTCTTGCCTCTTTCTACACTTCTCTTGCTACTTTCTGCACCTCGCTTGCCTTTTTTGCACTTCTCTTGTCTCTTTTTGCACAATTCTCCCTCTTTCAGCACCTCTCTTGCCTCTTTCTGCACTTCTCTTGCTACATTCTGTACCTCTCTTGCCTCTTTCAGCATTTCTTTTTCTTCTTTCTGTACCTTTCTTGCTTCTTTATGCACCTCTCTTTGTTCTTTCTCCACCCCTCTCGCTTCATTCTGCACTTCTCTTGCTTCTTTTTGCACTTCTCTTGCCTCTTTCTGTACCTCTATTGCCTCTTTCTGCACTTCACTTGCCTCCTTCTGTACTTCTCTTGATTCTTTTTGCACTTCTCTTTCCTCTTTTTCTACCGCTCTTTGCATTTTCTGCACTTTTCTTGCCTCTTTCTGCACCTCTCTTGTGCCTCTTTCTGCACCTCTTGTGCCTCTTTTTGCACCTCTCTTTCTTCTTTATGCACCTTTCTTGCTTCTTTCTGCACCTCTCTTGCCTCTTTCGGCACATCTCTTGTCTTTTTCTATACCACACTTGCTTTTTTCTGCACCTCTCTTAGTTCATTCTGCACCTCTCTTTTCTCTTTCTGCACTTCTCTTGCTACTTTCTGCACTTCTAATAACTCTTTTTACACTTCCCTTGCCTCTTTCTGCACGTCTCCTGGCTCTTTATGCACCTCTCTTGCCTCATTCTGCATTTTTTCTTCTTTTTTCTGTACCTTTCTTGCTTCTTTCTGCACCTCTCTTGGTTCTTTCTCCACCCGTCTTGCTTCATTCTGCACACCCCTTGCTTCTTTTTGCACATCTCTTGCCTCTTTCTGTACCTCCCTTGCCTCTTTCTGCACCTCTCTTGCCTCTTTCTGCATCCCTCTTGACTCTTTCTGCACTTCTCTTGCCTCTTTCAGCACATTTTGTGCTCTTTCGGCATATATCTTGCTTCTTTCTGCACTTCTCTTCCTTCTTTCGGTACCTCTCTTACTCTTCTTAAGCCTTCTGGCCTCTTTCTGTACCTCTCTTGCCTTTTTCGGCAATTTCTTGTCTCTTTCTGCACCTCTCTTGCCTCTTTCTGCATGTTTGTTTCTCTTTCTGCAATTATTTTGCATCTTTCTGTACCGCTTTTACTTTTTTCTGCACTTCTCTTGCTTCTTTCTGTACTTCTCTTGCTACTTTCTGCACCTTTTGTCCTCTTTCTGTGCCTTTTTTCCTCTTTCTGTGCCCTTCTTCGTCCTTTGGCACCTTTCTTCTGCTTTCTGCAATTCTCTTTTCTCTTTCTGCACTCATCTTGCCTCTTTCTGTGTCTCTCTTGTCTCTTTCTGCACCCCTGTTTTCTTTTTATGCACCCCTCTTGCCTCTTTCTGCACCTCTCTTGGCTCTTTCTGCACTTCTTTTGCCTCTTTTTGCACCTCTCTTGCTTCTTTCTACATCTCTCTTGTTACTTTCTGTAATTCTCTTTCTTCTTTCAGTATCTCTCTTGCTTCTTGCTGTACCACTCTTGCCTCTTTCTACACTTCTCTTTCCTATTTTTGCACAATTCTCCCTCTTTCAGCACCTCTCTTGCTTTTTACATCACTTCTTTTACCTCTTCTTGCACTTCTCTTGCCTATTTCTGCAGTTTTCTTGGTTCTTTCAGCACCTTCATTTCTTCTTTCTTCAGTTCTCTTGCTTCTTCGTGTACTTTTCTTGCCTCTTTCTGCACATCTCTTGCCTCTTTCTGTGCTTCTCTTGCTTCTTTCTGCACTTCTCTTGCCTCTTTTTCCACCTCTCTTGCTTCTTTCTGCGCCCCTATTGCCTCTTTCTTCACATCTCTTGCCTCTTTCTGCATTTCTTTAGCTTTGTTCTGTACCACTCTTGCTTCTTTCTGCACCTCTCTTGCCTCTTTCTGCACTTCTCTTGCTACTTTCTGTACCTCTCTTGCCTCTTTCTGCATTTCTTTTTCTTCTTTCTGTACCTTTCTTGCTTCTTACTGTACCGCTCTTGCCTCTTTCAGTACTTCTCTTGCCTCTTTTTTCACAATTCTCCCTCTTTCAGCACCTCTCTTGCTTCTTACATAACTTCTTTGATCTCTTTTTGCACCTCTCTTGCCTATTTCTGCACTTCTCTTGGTTCATTCTGCACCTCTATTTCTTCATTCTTCAGTTCTCTTGCCTCTTTTTCCACCTCTCTTGCTTCTTTCTGCACCCCTATTGCCTCTTTCTGCACATCTCTTGCCTCTTTCTCCATTTCATTAGCTTCGTTCTGTACCACTCTTGCTTCTTTCTGTACCTCTCTTGCCTCTTTCTGCACTTCTCTTGCTATTTTCTGTATCTCTCTTCCCTCTTTCTGCATTTCTTTTTCTTCTTTCTGTACCTTTCTTGCTTCTTTATGCACCTCTCTTTGTTCTTTCTCTACCTCTCTTGCTTCATTTTGCACATCTCTTGCTTCTTTTTGCACTTCTCTTGCCTCTTTCTGTACCTCTCCTTCCTCTTTCTGCACTTCACTTGCCTCCTTCTGTACTTCTCTTGATTCTTTCTGCACTTCTCTTTCCTCTTTTTCTACCTCTCTTTGCATTTTCTGCACTTTTCTTGCTTCTTTCTGCACCACTCTTGTGTCTTTTTCTGTACCTCTTCTGCCTCTTTTTGCACCTCTCTTTCTTCTTTATGCACCTTTCTTGCTTCTTTCTGCACCTCTCTTGCCTCTTTCGGCACATCTCTTGTCTTTTTCTATACCACACTTGCTTTTTTCTGCACCTCTCTTGGTTCATTCTGCACCCCTCTTACTTCTTTCTGCACTTTTCTTGGTTCTTTCCGCACCTCCATTTCTTCTTTCTTCAGTTCTCTTGCTTCTTTCTGTACTTTTCTTGCCTCTTTCTGCACATCTCTTGCCTCTTTCTGTGCTTCTCTTGCTTCTTTCTGCACTTCTCTTGCCTCTTTTTCCACCTCTCTTGCTTCTTTTTGCACCCCTATTGCCTCTTTCTGCACATCTCTTGCCTCTTTCTGCATTTCTTTAGCTTTGTTCTGTACCACTCTTGCTTCTTTCTGCACCTCTCTTGCCTCTTTCTGCACTTCTCTTGCTACTTTCTGCACCTCTCTTGCCTCTTTCTTCATTTCTTTTTCTTCTTTCTATTCCTTTCTTGCTTCTTTCTGCACCTCTCTTTGTTCTTTCTCCACCCCTCTTGCTTCATTCTGCACATCTCTTGCTTCTTTCTGTACTTTTCTTGCCTCTTTCTGCACCTCTCTGGTGTCCCTTTCTGCACCTCTTTTGACTCTTTTTGCACCTCTCTTTCTTCTTTATGCACCTTTCTTGCTTCTTTCTGCACCTTTCTTGCCTCTTTCGGCACATCTCTTGTCTTTTTCTATACCACACTTGCTTTTTTCTGCACCTCTCATGGTTCATTCTGCACCCCTCTTGCCTCTTTCTGCACTTTTCTTGCTACTTTCTGCACTTCTCATAGCTCTTTTTACACTTCACTTGCTTCCTTCTGCAAGTCTCCTATTGCTCTTTATGCACCTCTCTTGCCTCATTCTGCATTTTTTCTTCTTTTTTTCTGTACGTTTCTTGCTTCTTTCTGCACCTCTCTTGGTTCTTTCTCCACCCGTCTTGTTTCATTCTGCACATCTCTTGCTTCTTTTTGCACATCTCTTGCCTCTTTATGTTCCTCCCTTGCCTCTTTCTGTGCCTCTCTTGCCTCTTTCTGCACCCCTCTTGACTCTTTCTGCACTCATCTTGCCTCTTTCTGTGTCTCTCTTGCCTCTTTCTGCACCTCTCTTGCTTCTTTCTACATCTCTCTTGTTTCTTTCTGTAATTCTCTTTCTTCTTTCAGTATCTCTCTTGCTTCTTGCTGTACCACTCTTGCCTCTTTCTGCACTTCTCTTGCCTCTTTTTGCACAATTCTCCCTCTTTCATCACCTCTCTTGCTTTTTACATCACTTCTTTTACCTCTTTTTGCACCTCTCTTGCCAATTTCTGCAGTTTTCATGGTTCTTTCCGCACCTTCATTTCTTATTTCTTCAGTTCTCTTGCTTCTTTCTGTACTTTTCTTGCCTCTTTCTGCACATCTCTTGCCTCTTTCTGTGCTTCTCTTGCTTCTTTCTGCACTTCTCTTGCCTCTTTTTCCACCTCTCTTGCGTCTTTCTGCGCCCCTATTGCCTCTTTCTGCAAATCTCTTGCCTCTTTCTGCATTTCTTTAGCTTTGTTCTGTACCACTCTTGCTTCTTTCTGCACCTCTCTTGCCTCTTTCTGCACTTCTCTTGCTACTTTCTGCACCTCTCTTGCCTCGTCTGCATTTCTTTTTCTTCTTTCTGTACCTTTCTTGCTTCTTTCTGTACCGCTCTTGCCTCTTTCAGTACTTCTCTTGCCTCTTTTTTCACAATTCTCCCTCTTTCAGCACCTCTCTTGCTTCTTACATAACTTCTTTGACCTCTTTTTTCACCTCTCTTGCCTATTTCTGCACTTCTCTTGGTTCATTCTGCACCTCTATTTCTTCATTCTTCAGTTCTCTTGCCTCTTTTTCCACCTCTCTTGCTTCTTTCTGCACCCTTCTTGCCTCTTTCTGCACATCTCTTGCCTCTTTCTGTACCCTTCTTCGTCTTTTGGCACCTTTCTTCTGCGTTCTGCACTTCTCTTTTCTCTTTCTGCACTCATCTTGCCTCTTTCTGTGTCTCTCTTGCCTCTTTCTGCACCCCTCTTTTCTTTTTATGCATCCCTCTTGCCTCTTTCTGCACCTTTCTTGGCTCTTTCTGCACTTCTTTTGCCTCTTTCTGCACCTCTCTTGCCTCTTTCTACATCTCTCTTATTTATTTCTGCAATTCTCTTTCTTCTTTCTGTACCTCACTTGCTTCTTACTGTATCGCTCGTGCCTCTTTCTGCACTTCTCTTGCCTCTTTTTGCACAATTATCCCTCTTTCAGCACCTCTCTTCCTTCTTACATCACTTCTTTTACCTCTTTTTGCACCTCTCTTGCCTATCTCTGTACTTCTCTTCGTTCATTCTGCACCTCTATTTCTTCTTTCTTCAGTTCTCTTGCTTCTTTCTGTACCTTTTTTTCCTCTTTCTGCACCTCTCTTCCCTCTTTCGGTGCTTCTCTTGCCTCTTTCTGCACTTCTCCTGCCTCTTTTTCCACCTCTCTTGCTTCTTTCTGCACCGCTATTGCCTCTTTCTGCACATCTCTTGCCTCTTTCTGCATTTCTTTAGCTTCGTTCTTTATCACTCTTGCTTCTTTCTGCACCTCTCTTGCCTCTTTCTGCACTTCTCTTGCTGCTTTCTGCACCTCTCTTTTCTTTTTATGCACCCCTCTTGCCTCTTTCTGCACCCTTCTTGGCTCTTTCTGCACTTCTTTTGCCTCTTTCTGCACCTCTCTTGCTTCTTTCTACATCTATCTTATTTATTTATGCAATTCTCTTTCTTCTTTCTGTACCTCTCTTGCTTCTTACTGTACCGCTCTTGCCTCTTTCTGCACTTCTCTTGCCTCTTTTTGCACAATTCTCCCTCTTTAAGAACCTCTCTTGCTTTTTACATCACTTCTTTTACCTCTTTTTGCACCTCTCTTGCCAATTTCTGCAGTTTTCATGGTTCTTTCGGCACCTTCATTTCTTCTTTCTTCAGTTCTCTTGCTTCTTTCTGTACTTTTCTTGCCTCTTTCTGCACATCTATTGCCTCTTTCTGTGCTTCTCTTGCTTCTTTCTGCACTTCTTTTGCCTTTTTTTCCACCTCTCTTGCTTCTTTCTGCGCCCCTATTGCCTCTTTCTGCAAATCTCTTGCCTCTTTCTGCATTTCTTTAGCTTTGTTCCGGACCACTCTTGCTTCTTTCTGCACCTCTCTTGCCTCTTTCTGCACTTCTCTTGCTACTTTCTGCACCTCTCTTGCCTCTCTCTGCATTTCTTTTTCTTCTTTCTGTACCTTTCTTGCTTCTTTCTGTACCGCTCTTGCCTCTTTCAGTACTTCTCTTGCCTCTTTTTTTCACAATTCTCCCTCTATCAGCACCTCTCTTGCTTCTTACATAACTTCTTTGACCTCTTTTTTCACCTCTCTTGCCTATTTCTGCACTTCTCTTGGTTCATTCTGCACCTCTATTTCTTCATTCTTCAGTTCTCTTGCCTCTTTTTCCACCTCTCTTGCTTCTTTCTGCACCCTTCTTGCCTCTTTCTGCACATCTCTTGCCTCTTTCTGTGCCCTTCTTCGTCTTTTGGCACCTTTCTTCTGCTTTCTGCAGTTCTCTTTTCTCTTTCTGCACTCATCTTGCCTCTTTCTGTGTCTCTCTTGCCTTTTTCTGCACCCCTCTTTTCTTTTTATGCACCCCTCTTGCCTCTTTCTGCACCTCTCTTGGCTCTTTCTGCACTTCTTTTGCCTCTTTCTGCACCTCTCTTGCTTCTTTCTACATCTCTCTTACTTATTTCTGCAATTCTCTTTCTTCTTTCTGTACCTCTCTTGCTTCTTACTGTATCGCTCATGCCTCTTTCTGCACTTCTCTTGCCTCTTTTTGCACAATTATCCCTCTTTCAGCACCTCTCTTCCTTCTTACATCACTTCTTTTACCTCTTTTTGCACCTCTCTTGCCTATCTCTGTACTTCTCTTCGTTCATTCTGCACCTCTATTTCTTCTTTCTTCAGTTCTCTTGCTTCTTTCTGTACCTTTCTTTCCTCTTTCTGCACCTCTCTTGCCTCTTTTGGTGCTTCTCTTGCCTCTTTCTGCACTTCTCCTGCCTCTTTTTCCACCTCTCTTGCTTCTTTCTGCACCGCTATTGCCTCTTTCTGCACATCTCTTGCCTCTTTCTGCATTTCTTTTGCTTCGTTCTTTATCACTCTTGCTTCTTTCTGCACCTCTCTTGCCTCTTTCTGCACTTCTCTTGCTGCTTTCTGCACCTCTCTTTTCTTTTTATGCACCCCTCTTGCCTCTTTCTGCACCCTTCTTGGCTCTTTCTGCACTTCTTTTGCCTCTTTCTGCACCTCTCTTGCTTCTTTCTACATCTATCTTATTTATTTATGCAATTCTCTTTCTTCTTTCTGTACCTCTCTAGCTTCTTACTGTACCGCTCTTGCCTCTTTCTGCACTTCTCTTGCCTTTTTTTGCACAATTCTCCCTCTTTCAGCACCTCTCTTCCTTCTTACATCACTTCTTTTACCTCTTTTTGCACCTCTCTTGCCTATTTCTGTACTTCTCTTGGTTCATTCTGCACCTCTATTTCTTCTTTCTTCAGTTCTATTGCTTCTTTCTGTACCTTTCTTTCTTCTTTCTGCACCTCTCTTGCCTCTTTCGGTGCTTCTCTTGCCTCTTTATGAACTTCTCCTGCCTCTTTTTCTACCTCTCTTGCTTCTTTCTGCACCCTATTGCCTCTTTCTGCACATCTCTTGCCTCTTTCGCATTTCTTTAGCTTCGTTCTTTACCACTCTTGCTTCTTTCTGCACCTCTCTTGCCTCTTTCTGCAATTCTCTTGCTGCTTTCTGCACCTCTCTTGCCTCTTTCTGCATTTCTTTTTCTTCTTTCTGTACCTTTCTTGCCTCTTTCTGTACCTCCCTTGCCTCTTTCTGTGCCTCTCTTGCCTCTTTCTGCATCCTTCTTGACTCTTTCTGCACTCATCTTGCCTCTTTCTGTGTCTCTCTTGCCTCTTTCTGCACCTCTCTTGCTTCTTTCTACATCTCTCTTGTTTCTTTCTGTAATTCTCTTTCTTCTTTCAGTCTCTCTCTTGCTTCTTGCTGTACCACTCTTGCCTCTTTCTGCACTTCTCTTGCCTCTTTTTGCACAATTCTCCTTCTTTCATCACCTCTCTTGCTTTTTACATCACTTCTTTTACCTCTTTTTGCACCTCTCTTGCCTATTTCTGCAGTTTTCTTGGTTCTTTCCGCACCTTCATTTCTTCTTTCTTCAGTTCTCTTGCTTCTTTCTGTACTTTTCTTGCCTCTTTCTGCACATCTCTTGCCTCTTTCTGTGCTACTCTTGCTTCTTTCTGCACTTCTCTTGCCTCTTTCTCCACCTCTCTTGCTTCTTTCTGCACTTCTCTTGCTACTTTCTGCACTTCACTTGCTACTTTCTGTACCTCTCTTGCCTCTTTCTGCATTTCTTTTTCTTCTTTCTGTACCTTTCTTGCTTCTTACTGTACCACTCCTGCCGCTTTCAGTACTTCTCTTGCCTCTTTTTTCACAATTCTCCCTCTTTCAGCACCTCTCTTGCTTCTTACATAACTTATTTGACCTCTTTTTGCACCTCTCTTGCCTATTTCTGCACTTCTCTTGGTACATTCTGCACCTCTATTTCTTCATTCTTCAGTTCTCTTGCCTCTTTTTCCACCTCTCTTGCTTCTTTCTGCACCCCTATTGCCTCTTTCTGCACATCGCTTGCCTCTTTCTGCATTTCTTTTTCTTCTTTCTGTACCTTTCTTGCTTCTTTATGAACCTCTCTTTGTTCTTTCTCTACCCCTCTTGATTCATTGTGCACATCTCTTGCTTCTTTTTGCACTTCTCTTGCCTCTTTCTGTACCTCTCCTTCCTCTTTTTGCACTTCACTTGCCTCCTTCTGTACTTCTCTTGATTCTTTCTGCACTTCTCTTTCCTCTTTTTCTACCTCTCTTTGCATTTTCTGCACTTTTCTTGCCTCTTTCTGCTCCTCTCTTGTGTCTCTTTCTGTACCTCTTTTGCCTCTTTTTGCACCTCTCTTTCTTCTTTATGCACCTTTCTTGCTTCTTTCTGCACCTCTCTTGCCTCTTTCGGCACATCTCTTGTCTTTTTCTATACCACACTTGCTTTTTTCTGCACCTCTCTTCGTTCATTCTGCACCCCTCTTGCTTCTTTCTGCACTTTTCTTGGTTCTTTCCGCACCTCCATTTCTTCTTTCTTCAGTTCTCTTGCTTCTTTCTGTACTTTTCTTGCCTCTTTCTGCACATCTCTTGCCTCTTTCTGTGCTTCTCTTGCTTCTTTCTGCACTTCTCTTGCCTCTTTTTCCACCTCTCTTGCTTCTTTCTGTGCCCCTATTGCCTCTTTCTGCACATCTCTTGCCTCTTTCTGCATTTCTTTAGCTTTGTTCTGTACCACTCTTGCTTCTTTCTGCACCTCTCTTGCCCCTTTTTCCACTTTTCTTGCTACTTTCTGCACCTCTCTTGCCTCTTTCTGCATTTCTTGTTCTTCTTTCTGTACCTTTCTTGCTTCTTTCTGCACCTCTCTTTGTTCTTTCTCCACCGCTTTTGCTTCATTCTGCATATCTCTTGCTTCTTTTTGCACTTTTCTTGCCTCTTTCTGCACCTCTCTGGTGTCCCTTTCTGCACCTCTTTTGCCTCTATTTGCACCTCTCTTTCTTCTTTATGCACCTTTCTTGCTTCTTTCTGCACCTCTCTTGCCTCTTTCGGCACATTTCTTGTCTTTTTCTATACCACACTTGCTTTTTTCTGCACCTCTCATGGTTCATTCTGCACCCCTCTTGCCTCTTTCTGCACTTCTCTTGCTACTTTCTGCACTTCTCATAGCTCTTTTTACACTTCACTTGCTTCTTTCTGCATGTCTCCTATTGCTCTTTATGCACCTCTCTTGCCTCATTCTGCATTTTTTCTTCTTTTTTTCTGTACGTTTCTTGCTTCTTTCTGCACCTCTCTTGGTTCTTTCTCCACCCGTCTTGTTTCATTCTGCACATCTCTTGCTTCTTTTTGCACATCTCTTGCCTCTTTCATGTACTTCCCTTGCCTCTTTCTGCGCCTTTCTTGCCTCTTTCTGCTCCCCTCTTGACTCTTTCTGCACTCATCTTGCCTCTTTCTGTGTCTCTCTTGCCTCTCTCTGCACCTCTCTTGCTTCTTTCTACATCTCTCTTGTTTCTTTCTGTAATTCTCTTTCTTCTTTCAGTATCTCTCTTGCTTCTTGCTGTACCACTCTTGCCTCTTTCTGCACTTCTCTTGCCTCTTTTTGCACAATTCTCCCTCTTTCAGCACCTCTCTTGCTTTTTACATCACTTCTTTTACCTCTTTTTGCACCTCTCTTGCCTATTTCTGCAGTTTTCTTGGTTCTTTCCGCACCTTCATTTCTTCTTTCTTCAGTTCTCTTGCTTCTTTCTGTACTTTTCTTGCCTCTTTCTGCACATCTCTTGCCTCTTTCTGTGCTTCTCTTGCTTCTTTCTGCACTTCTCTTGCCTCTTTTTCCACCTCTCTTGCTTCTTTCTGCGCCCCTATTGCCTCTTTCTGCACATCTCTTGCCTCTTTCTGCATTTCTTTAGCTTTGTTCTGTACCAAACTTGCTTCGTTTTGCACCTCTCTTGCCACTTTCTGCACTTCTCTTGCTACTTTCTGCACCTCTCTTGCCTCTTTCTGCATTTCTTTTTCTTCTTTCTGTACCGTTCTTGCTTCTTACTGTACCGCTCTTGCCTCTTTCAGTACTTCTCTTGCTTCTTTTGTACAATTCTCCCTCTTTCAGCACCTCTCTTGCCTATTTCTGCACTTCTCTTGGTTCATTCTGCACCTCTATTTCTTCATTCTTCAGTTCTCTTGCCTCTTTTTCCACCTCTCTTGTGTCTTTCTGCACCCCTGTTGCCTCTTTCTGCACATCTCTTGCCTCTTTCTGTGCCCTTCTTCGTCTTTTGGCACCTTTCTTCTGCGTTCTGCGCTTCTCTTTTTTCTTTCTGCACTCATCTTGCCTCTTTCTGTGTCTCTCTTGCCTCTTTCTGCACCCCTCTTTTCTTTTTATGCACCCCTCTTGCCTCTTTCTGCACCTCTCTTGGCTCTTTCTGTACTTCTTTTGCCTCTTTCTGTACCTCTCTTGCTTCTTACTTTATCGCTCTTGCCTCTTTCTGCACTTCTCTTGCATCTTTTTGCACAATTATCCCTCTTTCAGCACCTCTCTTCCTTCTTACATCACTTCTTTTACCTCTTTTTGTACCTCTCTTGCCTATTTCTGTACTTCTCTTCGTTCATTCTGCACCTCTATTTCTTCTTTCTTCAGTTCTCCTTCTTTCTGTACCTTTCTTTCCTCTTTCTGCACCTCTCTTGCCTCTTTCGGTGCTTCTCTTGCCTCTTTCTGCACTTCTCCTGCCTCTTTTTCCACCTCTCTTGCTTCTTTCTGCACCGCTATTGCCTCTTTCTGCACATATCTCGCCTCTTTCTGCATTTCTTTAGCTTCGTTCTTTACAACTCTTGCTTCTTTCTGCACCTCTCTTGCCTCTTTCTGCACTTCTCCTGCTGCTTTCTGCACCTCTCTTGCCTCTTTCTGCATTTCTTTTTCTTCTTTCTTTACCTTTCTTACTTATTTCTGCACCTCTCTTTGTCCTTTCTCCACCCCTCTTGCTTCATTCTGCACATCTCTTGCTTCTTTTTGCACTTCTCTTACCTCTTTCTGTAGCTCTCTTGCCTCTTTCTGCACTTCACTTGCTGCCTTCTGTACTTCTCTTTCCATTTTCTGCACTTTTCTTGCCTCTTTCTGCACCTCTCTTGTGCCTCTTTCTGCACCTCTCTTGCCTCTTTCTGCACCTCTCTTTCTTCTTTATGTACCTTTCTTGCTTCTTTCTGCACCTCTCTTCCCTCTTTCGGCACCTCTCTTGTCTCTTTCTATACCACTCTTGCTTTTATCTGCACCTCTCTTGGTTCATTCTGCACCCCTCTTGCCTCTTCCTGCACATCTCTTGTCACTTTCTGCACTTCTCATAGCTCTTTCTACACTTCACTTGCCTCTTTCTGCACTTCTCCTTCCTCTTTATGCACCTCTCTTGCCAATTTCTGCATTTCTTTTTCTTTTTTCTGTACCTTTCTTACTTCTTTCTGCACCTTGCTTGGTTCTTTCTCCACCCCTCTTGCTTCATTCTGCACATCTTTTGCTTCTTTTGCACATCTCTTGCCTCTTTCTGTACCGCTCTTGCCTCTTTCTGCACCCCTCTTGACTCTTTCTGCACTTCTCTTGCCTCTTTCCGCACATTTTGTCTTCTTTCTGCATATCTCTTGCTTCTTTCTGCACTTCTCTTGCTTCTTTTGGTACCTCTCTTACTCTTCTTAATCCTTCTGGTGTCTTTCTGTACCTCTCATGCCTTTTTTGGAAATTTTCTTGTCTCTTTCTGCACCCCTCTTGCCTCTTTCTGAACATTTCTTTCACTTTCTGCAATTTTCTTGCATCTTTCTGAACCTCTTTTACTTTTTTCTGCACTTTTCTTGCTTCTTTCTGTAATTCTCGTGCTTTTTTCTGCACCAGACTTGCTTCTTTCCGTACTTCTCTTTCTACTTTCTGCACCCTTTGTCAACTTTCTGTGCCTTTTTTGCTCTTTCTGTGCCCTTCTTCTTCTTTTGGCATCTTTCTTCTGCTTTCTGCACTTCTCTTGCCTCTTTCTGCACTCATCTTGCTACTTTCTGCACCTCTCTTGCCTCTTTCTGCATTTCTTTTTCTTCTTTCTGTACCTTTCTTGTAACCCCGGGCGTAGCACTACGCTTCGCCCACGTAGTGTACGTAGCGCTGCCTGCTTCGCACTTTCCGAAGTAGGCGAAGCAGGGCAGCGCTACGCACACGCCGAGGGCGAAGCGTAGCTGCTTGCCACCCGCCACCCACCTCCCGCCCGCCCTTCTTTTAAATAACATGAGCAATGAAAATTAAGTAAAGTAAGTCGACTTACCCGTAAGCGCGGCGTCTCCGGGGCTCCCTCTTTCAGTTTCCAATTTCTTCTGGCAAATGCGCATGCGCGGACACCCGCGCATGCGCATTTCTCGCGAGAAATGCGCATGCGCGGGCGTCCGCGCATGCGCATTTGCCAGAAGAAATTAGAAACTGAAAGAGGGAGCCCCGGAGACGCCGCGCTTACGGGTAAGTCGACTTACTTTACTTAATTTTCATTGCTCATATTATTTAAAAGAATGGCGGGTGGGAGGTGGGTGGCACATAGTGGGGCTACGCGAAGCGCGTAGTGTGCGTAGATTTGGGCACACTACGTGCTGCTTCACGTAGCCCCACTACGCCCACTACGCCCACCCTTACTTTCTTGCTTCTTTCTGCACCTCTCTTTGTTCTTTCTCCACCCCTCTTGCTTCATTCCGCACATCTCTTGCTTCTTTCTGCACTTTGCTTGCCTCTTTCTGCACCTCTCTGGTGTCTCTTTCTGCACCTCTTTTCCTCTTTTTGCACCTCTCTTTCTTCTTTATGCACCTTTCTTGCTTCTCTCTACACCTCTCTTGCCTCTTTCGGCACATCTCTTGTCTTTTTCTATACCACACTTGCTTTTTCTGCACCTCTCATGGTTCATTCTGCACCCCTCTTGCCTCTTTCTGCACTTCTCTTGCTACTTTCTGCACTTCTCATAGCTCTTTTTACACTTCACTTGCCTCTTTCTGTACGTCTCCTGGCTCTTTATGCACCTCTCTTGCCTAATTCTGCATTTTTTCTTCTTTTTTTCTGTACCTTTCTTGCTTCTTTCTGCACCTCTCTTTGTTCTTTCTCCACCCGTCTTGTTTCATTCTGCACTTCTCTTACCTCTTTCGGTGCTTCTCTTGCCTCTTTCTGCACTTCTCCCGCCTCTTTTTTCACCTCTCTTGCTTCTTTCTGCACCCCTATTGCCTCTTTCTGCACATCTCTTGCCTCTTTCTGCATTTCTTTAGCTTCGTTCTTTACCACTCTTGCTTCTTTCTGCACCTCTCTTTCCTCTTTCTGTACCTCCCTTGCCTCTTTCTGCACCTCTCTTGCCTCTTTCTGCACCCCTGTTGAATCTTTCTGCACTCATCTTGCCTCTTTCTGTGTCTCTCTTGCCTCTTTCTGCACATCTCTTGCTTCTTTCTACATCTCTCTTGTTTCTTTCTGTAATTCTCTTTCTTCTTTCAGTATCTCTCTTGCTTCTTGCTGTACCACTCTTCGCTCTTTCTGCACTTCTCTTGCCTCTTTTTGCACAATTCTCCCTCTTTCATCACCTCTCTTGCTTCTTACATAACTTATTTGACCTCTTTTTGCACCTCTCTTGCCTATTTCTGCACTTCTCTTGGTACATTCTGCACCTCTATTTCTTCATTCTTCAGTTCTCTTGCCTCTTTTTCCACCTCTCTTGCTTCTTTCTGCACCCCTATTGCCTCTTTCTGCACATCGCTTGCCTCTTTCTGCATTTCTTTTTCTTCTTTCTGTACCTTTCTTGCTTCTTTATGAACCTCTCTTTGTTCTTTCTCTACCCCTCTTGCTTCATTGTGCACATCTCTTGCTTCTTTTTGCACTTCTCTTGCCTCTTTCTGTACCTCTCTTTCCTCTTTCTGCACTTCACTTGCCTCCTTCTGTACTTCTCTTGATTCTTTCTGCACTTCTCTTTCCTCTTTTTCTACCTCTCTTTGCATTTTCTGCACTTTTCTTGCCTCTTTCTGCACCTCTCTTGTGTCTCTTTCTGTACCTGTTAGAAAAGGTAGACGGACCGGGAGGGTCGGCCGGGGTCAGGAGGAGAGGTCTCCGGGGAGAGCCGTCTCCAGCGATCGTACAGACAAGTAACTTCCCCCCCACAGACAGATACCACACACGGATAAGGTTCAGTGTCTTTATAAGCACTTCTTAAGGTACGGTTGAATGGTACAAGGAGGTCTGGACTCAGGGGTCCCCTCGATTCGAGTCTCGCAAGGTAGGAAAGGGGGTAGCGGGACAGTCTGTTTACCAGTCAGGTAGTTCGGATGAGATGATGAGCTCACAATCCTCGAGCTTGGTGGTTAGGTGGTACGGGCCGCGGCAGCGCCAGCAGGTCCCGGTGATGATGGTCGTTACAACGGGCCGCGGCAGCGCCAGCAGGTCCCAGGAAGACGGTCGATGTACGGTCCGCGGCAGCGCCAGCAGGTCCCGGTGAAGATGGTGGTTACAACGGGCCGCGGCAGCGCCAGCAGGTCCCAGGAAGATGGTCGATGTACGGTCCGCGGCAGCGCCAGCAGGTCCCGGTGAAGATGGTTGGTACAACGGGCCGCGGCAGCGCCAGCAGGTCCCAGGAAGATGGTCGATGTACGGTCCGCGGCAGCGCCAGCAGGTCCCGGTGAGGATGGAGATTGCAGAAGGCCGTGGCAGCGCCAGCAGGCAGAACGATGGGTCACAAGAGCGGGCTACGGCAGCGCCAGTAGACCGTCAAGGCTGAGTTCACTCGGTGTCTCTCGACTCCAGGATACAACTGCCTTCCTGCTCCGGAGCTGCCCCAGTTATAGGGCTGGTGCCCTTTGATGTCCGGACCCTCGCACTTGGAGGTCGGAGGGTCCGGGATGAAGGTGTCCAGACACCCAGCAGGGGGTGGAGCCAGTGCCTGGGGGAGCCGGGGGCGATCGGCACCTGGCGGGGGAGAGCCTTTGACACCTCGTTCTCCCATTGACCTGCCAAGTAGTCCGCTCAGCTCCTGGGTGGATGGTGGTGCCGAGATGTCGGGGCCGGCCAGGCCCGGGGTTGGGGTCGGGGTGAGGCCACGCGGCCGCGTGGTGCAGGGCCCAAGATGGAGGCTTGACCCGGCCGGGGAAGCCGGTGGGGCTGGACCCCGTGATGAGTAGTGGTCCGAGGGCAGAAGATCCGTCGGGAGACGGGGTACAGGTGCTTGTCGCGGGGGTATGCCTGGTGGGCCGGAACTCGGGCCCTGTCGTGCGGGGAGGGAGCAAGCCCTCTGTGTGGCCTGTCCAACATGCGTCCCCCCCAGCTGAAGGCGGGGAGAGTCACCCATCTCCTTGGGGACTCTCTTCGTCGAGGCGGAAAAAGCGGGACAGGCCATCCGCGTTGGCGTGGTCTTGGCCTGGTCGGTGCTCCACGGTGAAGTCCATTCCCTGCAGGGAAATGGACCAGCGCAAGAGTTTTGGGTTCTCCCCCCGCATCTGCATCAGCCATTGCAGGGGTCGATGGTCGGTTTGTACCCGGAAGTGGGTACCGAAGAGATAGGGTCGGAGCTTTTTGAGGGCCCACACTACTGCAAATGCCTCCCTCTCGATGGTGCTCCAACGCTGCTCTCGGGCCAGGAGACGTCGACTGATGAAGGCCACCGGCTGGTCATGACCTTCGGGGTTCAACTGAGAGAGGACGGCCCGATGCCGTGGTCGGAGGCGTCGGTCTGCACCACAAATTCCCGACTGTAATCGGGGGCCTGGAGCACAGGGGCGGTGCACAGGGCGGCCTTCAGCTTCTCGAAGGCCGCTTGACAATCAGGAGTCCAGTTAATCCGCTTCGGTTGGTTCTTGGACGTGAGACCCGTGAGGGGCCCCACGATGCTGCCGTAGTCCTTCACGAACCGCCGGTAGTAGCCGGTGAGCCCCAAGAAGGCTCGGACCTCGGTCTGGGTGACGGGGGGCTGCCAGGACTGGATGGCCGCAATCTTAAGTTGTAGGGGGGCCACCAGCCCGCTCCCCACTTGGTGCCCAAGGTAGGTCACAGACCCTTGGCCAATTTGGCACTTGCCGGCCTTAATGGTGAGGCCGGCCCGCTGGAGGGCTTGTAGGACCTCTTGGAGGCGACGGAGGTGGTCGGACCAGTGGTGGCTGTATACAGCGATATCGTCCAGGTAGGCAGCGCTGAACTCTTCGAGCCCCGCCAAGACCTGGTTCACAAGGCGTTGAAACGTGGCGGGGGCATTCTTCATGCCAAAGGGCATGACCTTGAATTGATAGTGGCCATCGGGGGTAGAGAAGGCTGACCGTTCCTGAGCCCTGGGTGTGAGGCCGATCTGCCAGTAGCCCGCTGTTAGGTCGAAGATACTAAGGTAGCGGGCGGCCCCCAGCCGGTCGACCAGCTCGTCGGCTCGGGGGATGGGATGAGCGTCGGTCCGGGTGACAGCGTTCAAGCCCCGGTAGTCGACGCAGAATCTCAGTTCAGGTGCGGTGCCGGGGGCAGCGGCTTTGGGAACCAATACAACCGGACTGGCCCAGGGACTGTCCGAGGGCTCGATGACCCCGATCGTGAGCATCTTGGCCACTTCCTCTTGTATACAGGCCCGTACCCGATCTGGTACGCGGTAGGCCCGGTGTCGGACAGGGGGACTGTCCCCGGTGTCTACGTCGTGCAAACACCAAGGGGTGACCCCGGGGGTGAGGGAGAACAGGGCAGCGAACTGCAGCAGGAGGTTCCGGCAGTCCTGGCGTTGCTCCGAAGTGAGGGCGTCAGAGAGCCGGACCCCGTCCACGGAGCCGTCATTCTCCTGAGCCTTCAGAAGATCCGGGAGGGGTTCGGAGTCTTCCTCGGCCCCACTGTCCGTAGCCATCAGGAGGCTGAGTTCTGAGCGCACAAAGTGTGGTTTGAGTCGGTTGGTGTGGAGGACCCGAAGGGGGTTCTGGGAGGTCCCCATGTCGATGAGGTAAGTGACGGGGCTTTTGCGCTCGACCACTTTGAAGGGCCCCGTCCACTTATCTTGCAAGGCACATGGTTCGGTGGGGGACATCACACACACTTGTTGTCCAGGCTCGAACTCAACGGAGGAGGCATTGTGATCATACCACCTCTTCATGTCCTCCTGGCTGGCCTCGAGGTTCGCCTTGGTCATCTCCCTGAAGCGCCGGGTCTGGTTTCGTAGGGCCAGGATGTATTTGAAGACGTCTGGAGGGGTTGTTAGGGGGGCCATCTCCCAACCTTCCTTGACTAGGCTGAGGGGCCCTCGCACAGGGTGCCCGTACAGGAGTTCGAAAGGGCTAAAACCGAGGGACTTCTGGGGAACTTCCCGGTAGGCGAAGAGGAGGCACGGGAGTAGTACATCCCACTGGCGACGGAGGGGCTCTTCCAATCCCCCAATCATCCCCTTGAGAGTGCGGTTAAAACGCTCCACTAGTCCGTTCCCTTGGGGGTGATAGGGGGTCGTGAATCTGTAGGTGACCCCGCATTGTTGCCAGAGGGACTTCATGTATTTGGATATGAAATTTGTGCCTCGGTCGCTGACGACTTCTCGGGGGAAGCCTACCCGGGAGAAGATCCCCATTAGGGCCCGGCCAACCACCGGAGCTGTCACGGTCCGCAGGGGCACCGCCTCGGGGTAGCGGGTGGCATGGTCCACTAGCAGTAAGATGAACCTGTGTCCTTGTGCCGTGCGGGGGTCCAGAGGCCCCACAATGTCTATCCCCACCCTCTCGAACGGGGTGGTGACCACAGGGAAGGGTTGCAGAGGGGCTTTCAGCTTCCGACCACTCTTCCCGCTGGCTTGGCATGTGGAGCAAGATCGGCAGTGGTTCAGGACGTCATTCCTCATTTTTGGCCAGAAAAAGTGGGTCACTAGGCGACTGTACGTTTTGTCCTGGCCCAGGTGTCCAGCCAGGGGGACATCGTGGGCTAAGTTGAGCAGAAAGTCTCTGAAGCGGAGAGGTACCACCAGAACTCGACCGGCCCCCAGCTCGGCGATTCTTTGCTCGCTGTAGAGCAGGTCGTTATCCCAGTAGACCCAGTGAGTTCCGGTGGCGTCCCCTGCGTTTTGGGCGCTGGCTTGTTGGCGGAGTCCCTCGAGGGAGGGACAGGTCTTTTGTTCCTGGCGGAACTGTTCTTGGGTGGGCCCCCCTTCTTGACGCCACTGAGCCAGATCCGGAAGGTCCTGGGGTTGCGCGTCCTCTTCGGTCGTCGGGTCCGGGAGGCCGGCCTCGCCGTTGTCCTCTACTGGGGCGACCGGGGGCGGAGGTGCTGGCCATTCGGGTTCTTCTGATCGGGGGGTGGCACGGGCGGCCATGGACCGGGTGGTTATGCAGGCCCAGTCCGGGAGGCCCAGCATCCCCAGGTGCTCTCTTCTCTCGACGGTGGCCCACGAGGAACTCTCGAGATCATTCCCCAGGAGGCAGTCCACGGGGGCATCGTCCCGGACCGTCACTTTCAGCAGGCCGGAGACCCCTCCCCATTCGAATGGGACGCAGGCCATTTTACACATACTCTCAGAGTTATCTGCCGAGCGGACGGGGCAGAGAATGTTCGGCAGGATCTGCTCGGGCTTCACCAGGTGACAGCGGACGGCCGTCACACTGGCGCCGGTGTCACGCAGGGCCTCGGCCCTCTGTCCATTAATGGTCACCCACTGACCGTATTTCCTGGTGTTGGCGGGTAGGGGAGCCCGCGGGACCATGTCTCTTCCCCCTAAGCACGCCAGGACCATGGCGGCCGGTCCCCACCCTTGCTGGGCCGGCTCATACTCTTCGGGTTCCTCCGATAATCGCTCTTCCCCCAGGGCGGCGGCCGCTACCTGGCGGGGCTTGGGTGTTTGGTTTAGCGGGCAGCTCGGGTCATTGGCGTAGTGGCCTAGTCGCTGGCACCGGTGGCACGTGACGTTGGCTCGGAACCCGGGCCGCAGCGGGGGGTTGCCCCGGCCGGCCGGAGGTGGGGTGCTGGCCACGGGTGTTGCTGGCAAGGCGTCTCTCGCTCGACCCTGGCCCCCTCCTCCTCCCCGAGGACGGTGCTGGCCTTGGCTGCTTCTGTTCTGGTCGTGTGGCCCTTTCCGGCCCACTCGGGTGCTTTCCCATCGGTCAGCTTCGGCGGCGAGCTGCCGGGGGTCAGTCAGCTTACTGTCGAGGAGGTGCTGCCTGAGCTCGACGAAACAGTTGTTTGACAGGTGCTCCCATACCATAAGGTTGAAGAGTTGTTCGTAGGTGGTGACCTGACTCCCCTTGATCCAACCCTCGAAGGCACGGCTGAAATAGTTCACGTATTCTACCCAAGTTGTACCTGGGATCCGGGTGCAATCTCTGAACCTCTGGCGGTACATCTCGGGTGTGAGGCCGTAGCGGGTGAGGAGGGCAGCCTTCATGTGGTCGTAGGACGACATTTGGTGATCTGGGAGCTGCAGTAGGGCATCGCGACCCTCGTTGATAAACCTCCCCCAAAGTCCGGCTCCCCAATCACTCCGGTCGATCCGGTGGGAGGTCATGGCGATCTCATAGGCTTTAAACCATTGCTGTATGTCGTCTTCTCGAACATACTCGCGGACAACATCCTTGGGGATATGGACTTTTTTCTCAATTGGCCCCGGGGTGTGTGGTCGCTCAGGCACCCCCAGTTCCTTATTCTGTTTTCGCAGTTCTATCTCCGCTAGTCGGCGCTCGTGCTCGAGCGTTATTTTTTTCTCTTCCAGCTCTCTCTGTCTCTGCTTTTCTTCTCGTTCCTCTCGAAGCCGCATATGCTCGAGGTTGAGTTTCTGTTCAGCTAACTTGAGTTCCCCATCCATCTTGAGTCGTGCCATCTCCAACTCGTGTACTCTGATTCTGTCTCTTTCTCGGATCTCCTCCTGTGAGAGGCCCGTTCCCCGCTCCTCGGGAGCCGTGGCGTTCCCCTCTGGTGTGATGCTGTTTTGGTCTGGTGTGACGATGCATTTGGTCGGAGGGTCCTGCGACCCCAGTTTCTGTCCATGACTCAAGGGCGCGCTTTAGATCATCCTTGGTACTTAGGCCGGTGGTAGCAATGCCAAGTTCTATGCAAAATTGTCTCAGTTCGCGGTGGTTGTATTCTTCTAATTTCTCCATTTGGAATTTCTCGGTGGAGCTGCTATCTTTGGCTGACATCGTGTTTTTGTCGTGGGGTGAGCTACTCTCTGTACGATTACGCGTTGATTCGGATCGCGCCGCTGGCCACCAATGTTAGAAAAGGTAGACGGACCGGGAGGGTCGGCCGGGGTCAGGAGGAGAGGTCTCCGGGGAGAGCCGTCTCCAGCGATCGTACAGACAAGTAACTTCCCCCCCACAGACAGATACCACACACGGATAAGGTTCAGTGTCTTTATAAGCACTTCTTAAGGTACGGTTGAATGGTACAAGGAGGTCTGGACTCAGGGGTCCCCTCGATTCGAGTCTCGCAAGGTAGGAAAGGGGGTAGCGGGACAGTCTGTTTACCAGTCAGGTAGTTCGGATGAGATGATGAGCTCACAATCCTCGAGCTTGGTGGTTAGGTGGTACGGGCCGCGGCAGCGCCAGCAGGTCCCGGTGATGATGGTCGTTACAACGGGCCGTGGCAGCGCCAGCAGGTCCCAGGAAGACGGTCGATGTACGGTCCGCGGCAGCGCCAGCAGGTCCCGGTGAAGATGGTGGTTACAACGGGCCGCGGCAGCGCCAGCAGGTCCCAGGAAGATGGTCGATGTACGGTCCGCGGCAGCGCCAGCAGGTCCCGGTGAAGATGGTTGGTACAACGGGCCGCGGCAGCGCCAGCAGGTCCCAGGAAGATGGTCGATGTACGGTCCGCGGCAGCGCCAGCAGGTCCCGGTGAGGATGGAGATTGCAGAAGGCCGCGGCAGCGCCAGCAGGCAGAACGATGGGTCACAAGAGCGGGCTACGGCAGCGCCAGTAGACCGTCAAGGCTGAGTTCACTCGGTGTCTCTCGACTCCAGGATACAACTGCCTTCCTGCTCCGGAGCTGCCCCAGTTATAGGGCTGGTGCCCTTTGATGTCCGGACCCTCGCACTTGGAGGTCGGAGGGTCCGGGATGAAGGTGTCCAGACACCCAGCAGGGGGTGGAGCCAGTGCCTGGGGGAGCCGGGGGCGATCGGCACCTGGCGGGGGAGAGCCTTTGACACCTCGTTCTCCCATTGACCTGCCAAGTGGTCCGCTCACCTCCTGGGTGGATGGTGGTGCCGAGATGTCGGGGCCGGCCAGGCCCGGGGTTGGGGTCGGGGTGAGGCCACGCGGCCGCGTGGTGCAGGGCCCAAGATGGAGGCTTGACCCGGCCGGGGAAGCCGGTGGGGCTGGACCCCGTGATGAGTAGTGGTCCGAGGGCAGAAGATCCGTCGGGAGACGGGGTACAGGTGCTTGTCGCGGGGGTATGCCTGGTGGGCCGGAACTCGGGCCCTGTCGTGCGGGGAGGGAGCAAGCCCTCTGTGTGGCCTGTCCAACAGTACCTCTTTTGCCTCTTTTTGCACCTCTCTTTCTTCTTTATGCACCTTTCTTGCTTCTTTCTGCACCTCTCTTGCCTCTTTCGGCACATCTCTTGTCTTTTTCTATACCACACTTGCTTTTTTCTGCACCTCTCTTCATTCATTCTGCACCCCTCTTGCTTCTTTCTGCACTTTTCTTGGTTCTTTCCGCACCTCCATTTCTTCTTTCTTCAGTTCTCTTGCTTCTTTCTGTACTTTTCTTGCCTCTTTCTGCACATCTCTTGCCTCTTTCTGTGCTTCTCTTGCTTCTTTCTGCACTTCTCTTGCCTCTTTTTCCACCTCTCTTGCTTCTTTCTGTGCCCCTATTGCCTCTTTCTGCAGATCTCTTGCCTCTTTCTGCATTTCTTTAGCTTTGTTCTGTACCACTCTTGCTTCTTTCTGCACCTCTCTTGCCCCTTTTTCCACTTCTCTTGCTACTTTCTGCACCTCTCTTGCCTCTTTCTGCATTTCTTTTTCTTCTTTCTGTACCTTTCTTGCTTCTTTCTGCACCTCTCTTTGTTCTTTCTCCACCGCTCTTGCTTCATTCTGCACATCTCTTGCTTCTTTTTGCACTTTTCTTGCCTCTTTCTGCACCTCTCTGGTGTCCCTTTCTGCACCTCTTTTGCCTCTGTTTGCACCTCTCTTTCTTCTTTATGCACCTTTCTTGCTTCTTTCTGCACCTCTCTTGCCTCTTTCGGCACATTTCTTGTCTTTTTCTATACCACACTTGCTTTTTTCTGCACCTCTCATGGTTCATTCTGCACCCCTCTTGCCTCTTTCTGCACTTCTCTTGCTACTTTCTGCACTTCTCATAGCTCTTTTTACACTTCACTTGCTTCTTTCTGCATGTCTCCTATTGCTCTTTATGCACCTCTCTTGCCTCATTCTGCATTTTTTCTTCTTTTTTTCTGTACGTTTCTTGCTTCTTTCTGCACCTCTCTTGGTTTTTTCTACACCCGTCTTGTTTCATTCTGCACATCTCTTGCTTCTTTTTGCACATCTCTTGCCTCTTTCATGTACTTCCCTTGCCTCTTTCTGCGCCTTTCTTGCCTCTTTCTGCTCCCCTCTTGACTCTTTCTGCACTCATCTTGCCTCTTTCTGTGTCTCTCTTGCCTCTCTCTGCACCTCTCTTGCTTCTTTCTACATCTCTCTTGTTTCTTTCTGTAATTCTCTTTCTTCTTTCAGTATCTCTCGTACTTCTTGCTGTACCACTCTTGCCTCTTTCTGCACTTCTCTTGCCTCTTTTTGCACAATTCTCCCTCTTTCAGCACCTCTCTTGCTTTTTACATCACTTCTTTTACCTCTTTTTGCACCTCTCTTGCCTATTTCTGCAGTTTTCTTGGTTCTTTCCGCACCTTCATTTCTTCTTTCTTCAGTTCTCTTGCTTCTTTCTGTACTTTTCTTGCCTCTTTCTGCACATCTCTTGCCTCTTTCTGTGCTTCTCTTGCTTCTTTCTGCACTTCTCTTGCCTCTTTTTCCACCTCTCTTGCTTCTTTCTGCGCCCCTATTGCCTCTTTCTGCACATCTCTTGCCTCTTTGTGCATTTCTTTAGCTTTGTTCTGTACCAAACTTGCTTCGTTTTGCACCTCTCTTGCCACTTTCTGCACTTCTCTTGCTACTTTCTGCACCTCTCTTGCCTCTTTCTGCATTTCTTTTTCTTCTTTCTGTACCGTTCTTGCTTCTTACTGTACCGCTCGTGCCTCTTTCAGTACTTCTCTTGCTTCTTTTTTACAATTCTCCCTCTTTCAGCACCTCTCTTGCCTATTTCTGCACTTCTCTTGGTTCATTCTGCACCTCTATTTCTTCATTCTTCAGTTCTCTTGCCTCTTTTTCCACCTCTCTTGCTTCTTTCTGCGCCCCTGTTGCCTCTTTCTGCACATCTCTTGCCTCTTTCTGTGCCCTTCTTCGTCTTTTGGCACCTTTCTTCTGCTTTCTGCGCTTCTCTTTTCTCTTTCTGCACTCATCTTGCCTCTTTCTGTGTCTCTCTTGCCTCTTTCTGCACCCCTCTTTTCTTTTTATGCACCCCTCTTGCCTCTTTCTGCACCTCTCTTGGCTCTTTCTGTACTTCTTTTGCCTCTTTCTGTACCTCTCTTGCTTCTTACTGTATCGCTCTTGCCTCTTTCTGCACTTCTCTTGCATCTTTTTGCACAATTATCCCTCTTTCAGCACCTCTCTTCCTTCTTACATCACTTCTTTTAAATCTTTTTGCACCTCTCTTGCCTATTTCTGTACTTCTCTTCGTTCATTCTGCACCTCTATTTCTTCTTTCTCCAGTTCTCTTGCTTCTTTCTGTACCTTTCTTTCCTCTTTCTGCACCTCTCTTGCCTCTTTCGGTGCTTCTCTTGCCTCTTTCTGCACTTCTCCTGCCTCTTTTTCCACCTCTCTTGCTTCTTTCTGCACCGCTATTGCCTCTTTCTGCACATATCTCGCCTCTTTCTGCATTTCTTTAGCTTCGTTCTTTACAACTCTTGCTTCTTTCTGCACCTCTCTTGCCTCTTTCTGCACCTCTCTTTCTTCTTTATGTACCTTTCTTGCTTCTTTCTGCACCTCTCTTCCCTCTTTCGGCACCTCTCTTGTCTCTTTCTATACCACTCTTGCTTTTATCTGCACCTCTCTTGGTTCATTCTGCACCCCTCTTGCCTCTTCCTGCACATCTCTTGTCACTTTCTGCACTTCTCATAGCTCTTTCTACACTTCACTTGCCTCTTTCTGCACTTCTCCTTCCTCTTTATGCACCTCTCTTGCCAATTTCTGCATTTCTTTTTCTTTTTTCTGTACCTTTCTTACTTCTTTCTGCACCTTGCTTGGTTCTTTCTCCACCCCTCTTGCTTCATTCTGCACATCTTTTGCTTCTTTTGCACATCTCTTGCCTCTTTCTGTACCGCTCTTGCCTCTTTCTGCACCCCTCTTGACTCTTTCTGCACTTCTCTTGCCTCTTTCCGCACATTTTGTCTTCTTTCTGCATATCTCTTGCTTCTTTCTGCACTTCTCTTGCTTCTTTTGGTACCTCTCTTACTCTTCTTAATCCTTCTGGTGTCTTTCTGTACCTCTCATGCCTTTTTTGTAAATTTTCTTGTCTCTTTCTGCACCCCTCTTGCCTCTTTCTGAACATTTCTTTCACTTTCTGCAATTTTCTTGCATCTTTCTGAACCTCTTTTACTTTTTTCTGCACTTTTCTTGCTTCTTTCTGTAATTCTCGTGCTTTTTTCTGCACCAGACTTGCTTCTTTCCGTACTTCTCTTTCTACTTTCTGCACCCTTTGTCAACTTTCTGTGCCTTTTTTGCTCTTTCTGTGCCCTTCTTCTTCTTTTGGCATCTTTCTTCTGCTTTCTACACTTCTCTTGCCTCTTTCTGCACTCATCTTGCTACTTTCTGCACCTCTCTTGCCTCTTTCTGCATTTCTTTTTCTTCTTTCTGTACCTTTCTTGCTTCTTTCTGCACCTCTCTTTGTTCTTTCTCCACCCCTCTTGCTTCATTCCGCACATCTCTTGCTTCTTTCTGCACTTTGCTTGCCTCTTTCTGCACCTCTCTGGTGTCTCTTTCTGCACCTCTTTTCCTCTTTTTGCACCTCTCTTTCTTCTTTATGCACCTTTCTTGCTTCTCTCTGCACCTCTCTTGCCTCTTTCGGCACATCTCTTGTCTTTTTCTATACCACACTTGCTTTTTCTGCACCTCTCATGGTTCATTCTGCACCCCTCTTGCCTCTTTCTGCACTTCTCTTGCTACTTTCTGCACTTCTCATAGCTCTTTTTACACTTCACTTGCCTCTTTCTGTACGTCTCCTGGCTCTTTATGCACCTCTCTTGCCTAATTCTGCATTTTTTCTTCTTTTTTTCTGTACCTTTCTTGCTTCTTTCTGCACCTCTCTTTGTTCTTTCTCCACCCGTCTTGTTTCATTCTGCACTTCTCTTGCCTCTTTCGGTGCTTCTCTTGCCTCTTTCTGCACTTCTCCCGCCTCTTTTTTCACCTCTCTTGCTTCTTTCTGCACCCCTATTGCCTCTTTCTGCACATCTCTTGCCTCTTTCTGCATTTCTTTAGCTTCGTTCTTTACCACTCTTGCTTCTTTCTGCACCTCTCTTTCCTCTTTCTGTACCTCCCTTGCCTCTTTCTGCACCAATCTTGCCTCTTTCTGCACCCCTGTTGAATCTTTCTGCACTCATCTTGCCTCTTTCTGTGTCTCTCTTGCCTCTTTCTGCACATCTCTTGCTTCTTTCTACATCTCTCTTGTTTCTTTCTGTAATTCTCTTTCTTCTTTCAGTATCTCTCTTGCTTCTTGCTGTACCACTCTTCGCTCTTTCTGCACTTCTCTTTCCTCTTTTTGCACAATTCTCCCTCTTTCATCACCTCTCTTGCTTTTTACATCACTTCTTTTACCTCTTTTTGCACCTCTCTTGCCTATTTCTGCAGTTTTCTTGGTTCTTTCCGCACCTTCATTTCTTCTTTCTTCAGTTCTCTTGCTTCTTTTTGTACTTTTCTTGCCTCTTTCTGCACATCTCTTGCCTCTTTCTGTGCTTCTCTTGCTTCTTTCTGCACTTCTCTTGCCTCTTTTTCCACCTCTCTTGCTTCTTTCTGCACTTCTCTTGCTACTTTCTGCACCTCTCTTGCCTCTTTCTGCATTTCTTTTTCTTCTTTCTGTACCTTTCTTGCTTCTTTCTGTACCGCTCTTGCCTCTTTCAGTACTTCTCTTGCCTCTTTTTTCACAATTCTCCCTCTTTCAGCACCTCTCTTGCTTCTTACATAACTTCTTTTACCTCTTTTTGCACCTCTCTTGCCTATTTCTGCACTTCTCTTGGTTCATTCTGCACCTCTATTTCTTCATTCTTCAGTTCTCTTGCCTCTTTTTCCACCTCTCTTGCTTCTTTCTGCACCCCTATTGCCTCTTTATGCATTTCATTAGCTTTGTTCTGTACCACTCTTGCTTCTTTCTGTACCTCTCTTGCCTCTTTCTGCACTTCTCTTGCTACCTTCTGCACCTCTCTTGCCACTTTCTGCATTTCTTTTTCTTCTTTCTGTACCTTTCTTGCTTCTTTCTGCACCTCTCTTTGTTCTTTCTCTACCCCTCTTGCTTCATTCTGCACATCTCTTGCTTCTTTTTGCACTTCTCTTGCCTCTTTCTGTACCTCTATTGTCTCTTTCTGCACTTCACTTGCCTCCTTCTGTACTTCTCTTGATACTTTCTGCACTTCTCTTTCCTCTTTTTCTACCTCTATTTCCATTTTTCTGCACTTTTCTTGCCTCTTTTTGCACCTCTCTTGTGCCTTTTTCTGCACCTCTCTTGCCTCTTTCTGCACCTCTCTTTCTTCTTTCTGCACCTTTCTTGCTTCTTTCTGCACCTCTCTTGCCTCTTTCGGCACCTCTCTTGTCTCTTTCTATACCACTCTTGCTTTTATCTGCACCTCTCTTGGTTCATTCTGCACCCCTCTTGCCTCTTTCTGCACATCTCTTGTTACTTTCTGCACTTCTCATAGCTCTTTCTACACTTCACTTGCCTCTTTCTGCACTTCTCCTTCCTCTTTATGCACCTCTCTTGCCAATTTCTGCATTTCTTTTTCTTTTTTCTGTACCTTTCTTGCTTTTTTCTGCACCTCGCTTGGTTCTTTCTCCACCCCTCTTGCTTCCTTTTGCACATCTTTTGCACATCTCTTGCCTCTTTCTGTACTGCTCTTGCCTCTTTCTGCACCCCTCTTGACTCTTTCTGCACTTCTCTTGCCTCTTTCCGCACATTTTGTCTTCTTTCTGCATATCTCTTGCTTCTTTCTGCACTTCTCTTGTTTCTTTTGGTACCTCTCTTACTCTTCTTAATCCTTCTGGTCTCTTTCTGTACCTATCATGCCGTTTTTGGTAATTTTCTTGTCTCTTTCTGCACCCCTCTTGCCTCTTTCTGAACATTTCTTTCACTTTCTGCAATTTTCTTGCATCTTTCTGAACCTCTTTTACTTTTTTCTGCACTTTTCTTGCTTCTTTCTGTACTTCTCGTGCTTTTTTCTGCACCAGACTTGCTTCTTTCTGTACTTCTCTTTCTACTTTCTGCACCCTTTGTCATCTTTCTGTGCCTTTTTTCTTCTTTCTGTGCCCTTCTTCTTCTTTTGGCACCTTTCTTCTGCTTTCTGCACTTCTCTTGCCTCTTTCTGCACTCATCTTGCTACTTTCTGCACCTCTCTTGCCTCTTTCTGCATGTCTTTTTCTTCTTTCTGTACCTTTCTTGCTTCTTTCTGCACCTCTCTTTGTTCTTTCTCTACCCCTCTTGCTTCATTCCGCACATCTCTTGCTTCTTTCTGCACTTGTCTTGCCTCTTTCTGCACCTCTCTGGTGTCTCTTTCTGCACCTCTTTTGCCTCTTTTTGCACCTCTCTTTCTTCTTTATGCACCTTTCGTGCTTCTCTCTGCACCTCTCTTACCTCTTTTGGCACATCTCTTGTCTTTTTCTATACCACACTTGCTTTTTTCTGCACCTCTCATGGTTCATTCTGTACCCCTCTTGCCTCTTTCTGCACTTCTCTTGCTACTTTCTGCATTTCTCATAGCTCTTTTTACACTTCACTTGCCTCTTTCTGCACGTCTCCTGGCTCTTTATGCACCTCTCTTCCCTAATTCCGCATTTTTTCTTCTTTTTTTATGTACCTTTCTTGCTTCTTTCTGCACCTCTCTTTGCTCTTTCTCCACCCGTCTTGTTTCATTCTGCACATCTCTTGCTTCTTTTTGCACATCTCTTGCCTCTTTCTGTACCTCCCTTGCCTCTTTCTGCACCTCTCTTGCCTCTTTCTCCACCCCTCTTGACTCTTTCTGCAATCATCTAGCCTCTTTCTGTGTCTCTCTTGCCTCTTTCTGCACCTCTCTTGCTACTTCCTACATCTCTCTAGTTTCTTTCTGTAATTCTCTTTCTTCTTTCAGTATCTCTCTTGCTTCTTGCTGTACCACTCTTGCCTCTTTCTGCACTTCTCTTGCCTCTTTTTGCACAATTCCCCCTCTTTCAGCACCTTTCTTGCTTTTTACATCACTTCTTTTACCTCTTTTTGCACCTCTCTTGCCTATTTCTGCAGTTTTCTTGGTTCTTTCCGCACCTTCATTTCTTCTTTCTTCAGTTCTCTTGCTTCTTTCTGTACTTTTCTTGCCTCTTTCTGCACATCTCTTGCCTCTTTCTGTGCTTCTCTTGCTTCCTTCTGCACTCCTCTTGCCTCTTTTTCCACCTCTCTTGCTTCTTTCTGCGCCCCTATTGCCTCTTTCTGCACATCTCTTGCCTCTTTCTGCATTTCTTTAGCTTTGTTCTGTACCACTTTTGCTTCTTTCTGCACCTCTCTTGCCTCTTTCTGCTCTTCTCTTGCTACTTTCTGCACATCTCTTGCCTCTTTCTGCATTTCTTTTTCTTCTTTCTGTACCTTTCTTGCTTCTTACTGTACCGCTCTTGCCTCTTTCAGTACTTCTCTTGCCTCTTTTTTCACAATTCTCCCTCTTTCAGCACCTCTCTTGCTTCTTACATAACTTCTTTGACATCTTTTTGCACCTCTCTTGCCTATTTCTGCACTTCTCTTGGTTCATTCTTGTTAGAAAGGGTAGACGGACCGGGAGGGTCGGCCGGGGTCAGGAGGAGAGGTCTCCGGGGAGAGCCGTCTCCAGCGATCGTACAGACAAGTAACTTCCCCCCCCCACAGACAGATACCACACACGGATAAGGTTCAGTGTTCTTTATAAGCACTTCTTAAGGTACGGTTGAATGGTACAAGGAGGTCTGGACTCAGGGGTCCCCTCGATTCAAGTCTCTCAATGCAGGGTAAGGGGGAGCGGGACAGTCTGTTTACCAGTCAGGTAGTTCGGATGAGAGGATGACTAGCTCACAATCCTCGAGCTTGGTGGTTCAGCTGGTACGGGCCGCGGCAGCGCCAGCAGGTCCCGGTCGAGATGGTCGGGACACGGTCCGCGGCAGCGCCAGCAGGTCCCGGAAAGATGGTCGATGTACGGTCCACGGCAGCGCCAGCAGGTCCCGGTGAGGATGGTCGTTACAACGGGCCGCGGCAGCGCCAGCAGGTCCCGACGAGGATGGATGTTGCAGAAGGCCGCGGCAGCGCCAGCAGGCAGGACGATGGTTCACAAGAGCGGGCTACGGCAGCGCCAGTAGTCCGTCAAGGCTGAGTTCTCTCGGTGTCTCTCGACTCCAGGATACAACTGCCTTCCTGCTCCGGAGTTGCCCCAGTTATAGGGCAGGCGCCCTTTGATGTCCGGACCCTCGCACTTGGAGGTCGGAGGGCCCGGGATGAAGGTGTCCAGACACCCAGCAGGGGGTGGAGCCAGCGCCTGGGGGAGCTGGAGGCGATCGGCACCTGGCGGGGGAAGAGCTCTTGACACTTCGTCCTCCCATTGACCTGCCAAGTGGTCCGCTCACCTCCTGGGTGGATGGTGGTGCCGGGATGTCGGGGCCGGCCAGGCCCGGGGTTAGGGTCGGGGCGAGGCCACGCGGCCTCGTGGTGCAGGGCCCAAGATGGCGGCTTGAACCGGCCGGGGGAGCCGGTGGGGCTGGGCCCCGTGATGAGTAGAGGTCCGAGGGCAGAAGATCCGTCGGGAGACGGGGTACAGGTGCTTTTCGTGGGTTATGCCTGGTGGGCCGGAGCTCGGGCCCTGTCGTGCGGGGAGGGAGCAAGCCCTTCATGTGGCCTGTCCAACATGCGTCCCCCCCAGCTGAAGGCGGGGAGAGTCACCCATCTCCTTGGGGACTCTCTTCGTCGAGGCGGAAAAAGCGGGACAGGCCATCCGCGTTGGCGTGGTCTTGGCCTGGTCGGTGCTCCACAGTGAAGTCCATTCCCTGCAGGGAAATGGACCAGCGCAAGAGTTTTGGGTTCTCCCCCCGCATCTGCATCAGCCACTGCAGGGGTCGATGGTCGGTTTGTACCCGAAAGTGGGTACCGAAGAGATAGGGCCGGAGCTTTTTGAGGGCCCACACCACTGCGAAGGCCTCCCTCTCGATGGTGCTCCAGCTTTGTTCTCGGGCCAGGAGACGTCGACTGATGAAGGCCACCGGCTGGTCATGACCTTCGGGGTTTAACTGAGAAAGGACAGCTCCGATGCCGTGGTCGGAGGCGTCGGTCTGTACCACGAATTCCCGACTGTAATCGGGGGCCTGGAGCACAGGGGCGGTGCACAGGGCGGCCTTCAGCTTCTCGAAGGCCGCTTGACAATCGGGGGTCCAGTTAATCCGCTTCGGTTGGTTCTTGGACGTGAGACCCGTGAGGGGCCCCACGATGCTGCCGTAGTCCTTCACGAACCGCCGGTAGTAGCCGGTGAGCCCCAAGAAGGCTCGGACCTCGGTCTGGGTGACGGGGGGCTGCCAGGACTGGATGGCAGCAATCTTAAGTTGTAGCGGGGCCACCAGCCCGCTTCCCACTTGGTGCCCAAGGTAGGTCACAGACCCTTGGCCAATTTGGCACTTGCCGGCCTTAATTGTGAGGCCGGCCCGCTGGAGGGCCTGTAGGACCTCTTGGAGGTGACGGAGGTGGTCGGACCAGTGGCGGCTGTATACAGCGATATCGTCCAGGTAGGCAGCGCTGAACTCTTCGAGCCCCGCCAAGACCTGGTTCACGAGGCGTTGAAACGTGGCGGGGGCATTCTTCATGCCGAAGGGCATGACCTTGAATTGGTAGTGGCCATCGGGGGTAGAGAAGGCTGACCGTTCCTGAGCCCTGGGTGTGAGGCCGATCTGCCAGTAGCCCGCTGTTAGGTCGAAGATACTGAGGTAGCGGGCGGCCCCCAGCCGGTCGATCAGCTCGTCTGCTCGGGGGATCGGATGAGCGTCGGTCCGGGTGACAGCGTTCAAGCCCCGGTAGTCGACGCAGAATCTCAGTTCAGGTGCGGTGCCGGGGGCAGCGGCTTTGGGAACCAATACAACCGGACTGGCCCAGGGCCTGTCCGAGGGCTCGATGACCCCGATTGTGAGCATCTTGGCCACTTCCTCCTGTATGCAGGCCCGTACCCGATCTGGTACGCGGTAGGCCCGGTGTCGGACAGGGGGACTGTCCCCGGTGTCCACGTCGTGCAAACACCAAGGGGTGACCCCGGGGGTGAGGGAGAACAGGGTAGCGAACTGCAGCAGGAGGTTCCGGCAGCCCTGGCGTTGCTCCGAAGTGAGGGCGTCAGAGAGCCGGACCCCGTCCACGGAGCCGTCATTCTCCTGAGTCTTCAGAAGATCCGGGAGGGGTTCGGAGTCTTCCTCTGCCCCACTGTCCGTAGCCATCAGGAGGCTGAGTTCTGAGCGCACAAAGTGTGGTTTGAGTCGGTTGGTGTGGAGGACCCGAAGGGGGTTCCGGGAGGTCCCCAGGTCGATGAGGTAAGTGACGGGGCTTTTGCGCTCGACCACTTTGAAGGGCCCCGTCCACTTATCTTGCAAGGCACATGGTTCGGTGGGGGACATCACCCACACTTGTTGTCCAGGCTCGAACTCAACGGAGGAGGCATTGTGATCATACCACCTCTTCATGTCCTCCTGGCTGGCCTCGAGGTTCGCCTTGGCCATCTCTCTGAAGCGCCGGGTCTGATTGCGTAGGGCCAGGAGGTATTTGAAGACGTCTGGAGGGGTCTTTAGGGGGGCCATCTCCCAACCTTCTTTTACTAGGCTGAGGGGCCCTCGCACAGGGTGCCCGTACAGGAGTTCGAAAGGGCTAAAACCGAGGGACTTCTGGGGAACTTCTCGGTAGGCGAAGAGGAGGCACGGGAGTAGTACATCCCACTGGCGACGGAGGGGCTCTTCCAATCCCCCAATCATCCCCTTGAGAGTGCGGTTAAAACGCTCCACTAGTCCGTTCCCTTAGGGGTGATAGGGGGTCGTGAATCTGTAGGTGACCCCGCATTGTTGCCAGAGGGACTTCATGTATTTGGATATAAAGTTCGTGCCTCGGTCGCTGACGACTTCTCGGGGGAAGCCTACCCGGGAGAAGATCCCCATTAGGGCCCGGCCAACCACCGGAGCTGTCACGGTCCGTAGGGGCACCGCCTCGGGGTAGCGGGTGGCATGGTCCACCAGTACTAAGATGAACCTGTGTCCTTGTGCCGTGCGGAGGTCCAGAGGCCCCACAATGTCTATCCCCACCCTCTCGAACGGGGTGGTGACCACAGGGAAGGGTTGCAGAGGGGCTTTCAGCTTCCGACCACTCTTCCCGCTGGCTTGGCATGTGGGGCAAGATCGGCAGTGGTTCAGGACGTCGTTCCTCATTTTCGGCCAGAAAAAGTGGGTCACTAGGCGGCTGTACGTTTTGTCCTGGCCCAGGTGTCCAGCCAGGGGGACATCGTGGGCCAGGTTGAGCAGAAAGTCTCTGAAGCGGAGAGGTACCACCAGTACTCGACCGGCCCCCAGCTCGGCGATTCTTTGCTCGCTGTATAGCAGGTCGTTATCCCAGTAGACCCAGTGAGTTCCGGTGGAGTCCCCTGCGTTCTGGGCGCTGGCTTGTTGGCGGAGTCCCTCGAGGGAGGGACAGGTCTTTTGTTCCTGGCGGAACTGTTCTTGGGTGGGCCCCCCTTCTTGACGCCACTGAGCCAGGTCAGGAAGGTCCTGGGGTTGCGCGTCCCCTTCGGTCGTCGGGTCTGGGAGGCTGGCCCCGTCGTTGTCTTCTACTGGGGCGACCGGGGGCGGAGGTGCTGGCCATTCCGGTTCTTCTGATCGGGGGACGGCACGGGCGGCCATGGACCGGGTGGTTATGCAGGCCCAGTCCGGGAGGCCCAGCATCCCCAGGTGCTCTCTTCTCTCAACGGTGGCCCACGGGGAACTCTCGAGGTCATTCCCCAGGAGGCAGTCCACGGGGGCATCGTCCCGGACCGTCACCTTCAACAGGCCGGAGACCCCTCCCCAGTCGAATGGGACACAGGCCATTTGACACATGCTCTCAGAGTTGTCTGCCGAGCGGACGGGGCAGAGAATGTTCGGCAGGATCTGCTCGGGCTTCACCAGGTGACAGCGGACGGCCGTCACACTGGCGCCTGTGTCACGCAAGGCCTCGGCTCGCTGTCCATTAATGGTCACCCACTGACCGTATTTCCTGGTGTTAGCGGGTAGGGGAGCCCGTGGGACCATGTCTCTTCCCCCTAAGCACGCCAGGACCATGGCGGCCGGTTCCCACTCTTGCTGGGCCGGCTCATACTCTTCTGGTTCCTCCGGTAATCGCTCTTCCCCCAGGGCGGCGACAGCTACCTGGCGGGGCTTGGGTGTTTGGTTCTGCGGGCAGCTCGGGTCATTGGCGTAGTGGCCGACTCGCTGGCATCGGTGGCACGTGACGTTGGCTCGGACCCCAGGACGCCACGGGGGGTTGCCCCGGCCGGCCGGAGGCGGGGTGCTGGCCACGGGTGTTGCTGGCAAGGCGTCTCTCCCTCGCCCCTGGCCCCCTCCTCCTCCCCGAGGACGGTGCTGGCCTTGGTTGCTTCTGTTCTGTTCGTGTGGCCCCCTCCGGCCCACTCGGGTGCTTTCCCATCGGTCAGCTTCGGCGGCGAGCTGCCGGGTGTCAGTCAGCTTACTGTCGAGGAGGTGCTGCCTGAGCTCGACGAAACAGTTGTTCGACAGGTGCTCCCATACCATAAGGTTAAAGAGTTGTTCGTAGGTGGTGACATGGCTCCCCTTGATCCAACCCTCGAAGGCACGGCTGAAATAGTTCACGTATTCTACCCAAGTTGTACCTGGGATCCGGGTGCAATCTCTGAACCTCTGGCGGTACATCTCGGGTGTGAGGCCGTAGCGGGTGAGGAGGGCAGCCTTCATGTGGTCGTAGGACGACATTTGGTGATCTGGGAGCTGCAGTAGGGCATCGCGACCCTCGTTGACAAACCTCCCCCAAAGTCCGGCTCCCCAATCACTCCGGTCGATCCGGTGGGAGGTCATGGCGATCTCGTAGGCTTTAAACCACTGTTGTATGTCGTCTTCTCGGACATACTCGCGGACAACATCCTTGGGGATGTGGACTTTTTTCTCGATTGGCCCCGGGGTGTGAGGTCGCTCAGGCACCCCCAGTTCTTTATTCTGTTTCCGAAGTTCTATCTCCGCTAGTTGGCGCTCGTGCTCGAGCGTTATTTTTTTCTCCTCCAGCTCTCTCTGTCTCTGCTTCTCTTCTCGTTCTTCTCGGAGCCGCATATGCTCGAGGTTGAGTTTCTGTTCCGCTAACTTGAGTTCCCCATCCATCTTGAGTCGTGCCATTTCCAACTCGTGCAATCTGGTTCTTTCTCTTTCTCGGATCTCCTCCTGCGAGAGGCCCGTTCCCCGCTCCTCGGGAGCCGTGGCGTTCCCCTCTGGTGTGATGCTGCTTTGGTCGGAGGGTCCGGCGACCCCAGTTTCTGTCCACGACTCTAGGGCGTGCTTTAGATCATCCTTGGTACTCAGGCCGGTGGTAGCAATGCCACGTTCTATGCAGAATTGTCTCAGTTCGCGGTGGTTGTATTCTTCTAACTTATCCATTTGGAATTTCTCGGTGGAGCTGCTATCTTTGGCTGACATCGTGTTTTTGTCGTGGGGTGAGCTACTCTCTGTACGATTACGCGTTGATTCGGATCGCGCCGCTGGCCACCAATGTTAGAAAGGGTAGACGGACCGGGAGGGTCGGCCGGGGTCAGGAGGAGAGGTCTCCGGGGAGAGCCGTCTCCAGCGATCGTACAGACAAGTAACTTCCCCCCCCCCCACAGACAGATACCACACACGGATAAGGTTCAGTGTTCTTTATAAGCACTTCTTAAGGTACGGTTGAATGGTACAAGGAGGTCTGGACTCAGGGGTCCCCTCGATTCAAGTCTCTCAATGCAGGGTAAGGGGGAGCGGGACAGTCTGTTTACCAGTCAGGTAGTTCGGATGAGATGATGACTAGCTCACAATCCTCGAGCTTGGTGGTTCAGTTGGTACGGGCCGCGGCAGCACCAGCAGGTCCCGGAAAGATGGTCGGTACACGGTCCGCGGCAGCGCCAGCAGGTCCCGAAAAGATGGTCGATGTACGGTCCGCGGCAGCGCCAGCAGGTCCCGGTGAGGATGGTCGTTACAACGGGCCGCGGCAGCGCCAGCAGGTCCCGACGAGGATGGATGTTGCAGAAGGCCGCGGCAGCGCCAGCAGGCAGGACGATGGTTCACAAGAGCGGGCTACGGCAGCGCCAGTAGTCCGTCAAGGCTGAGTTCTCTCGGTGTCTCTCGACTCCAGGATACAACTGCCTTCCTGCTCCGGAGTTGCCCCAGTTATAGGGCAGGCGCCCTTTGATGTCCGGACCCTCGCATTTGGAGGTCGGAGGGCCCGGGATGAAGGTGTCCAGACACCCAGCAGGGGGTGGAGCCAGCGCCTGGGGGAGCTGGAGGCGATCGGCACCTGGCGGGGGAAGAGCTCTTGACACTTCGTCCTCCCATTGACCTGCCAAGTGGTCCGCTCACCTCCTGGGTGGATGGTGGTGCCGGGATGTCGGGGCCGGCCAGGCCCGGGGGTAGGGTCGGGGCGAGGCCACGCGGCCTCGTGGTGCAGGGCCCAAGATGGTGGCTTGAACCGGCCGGGGGAGCCGGTGGGGCTGGGCCCCGTGATGAGTAGAGGTCCGAGGGCAGAAGATCCGTCGGGAGACGGGGTACAGGTGCTCTTCGTGGGTTATGCCTGGTGGGCCGGAGCTCGGGCCCTGTCGTGCGGGGAGGGAGCAAGCCCTTCGTGTAGCCTGTCCAACATAGCTCTTTCTACACTTCACTTGCCTCTTTCTGCACTTCTCCTTCCTCTTTATGCACCTCTCTTGCCCCTTTCTGCATTTCTTTTTCTTTTTTCTGTACCTTTCTTGCTTCTTTCTGCACCTTGCTTGGTTCTTTCGCCACCCCTCTTGCTTCAATCTTCACATCTTTTGCTTCTTTTGCACATCTCTTGCCTCTTTCTGTACCGCTCTTGCCTCTTTCTGCACCCCTCTTGACTCTTTCTGCACTTCTCTTGCCTCATTCCACACATTTTGTCTTCTTTCTGCACATCTCTTGCTTCGTTCTGCACATCTCTTGCTTCTTTTGGTACCTCTCTTACTCTTCTTAATCCTTCTGACGTCTTTCTGTACCTCTCATGCCTTTTTTGGTAATTTTCTTGTCTCTTTCTGCACCCCTCTTGCCTCTTTCTGAACATTTCTTTCACTTTCTGCAGTTTTCTTGCATCTTTCTGAACCTCTTTTACTTTTTTCAGCACTTTTCTTGCTTCTTTCTGTACTTCTCGTGCTTTTTTCTGCGCCAGACTTGCTTCTTTCTGTAGTTCTCTTTCTACTTTCTGCACCCTTTGTCATCTTTCTGTGCCTTTTTACTCTTTCTGTGCCCTTCTTCTTCTTTTGGCACCTTTCTTCTGCTTTCTGCACTTCTCTTGCCGCTTTCTGCACTCATCTTGCCTCTTTCCGTGTCTCTCTTGCCTCTTTCTGCACCTCTCTTGCCTTTTTCTGCACCACTCTTGCCTCTTTCTGCACCTCTCTCGGCTCTTTCTGTACTTCTCTTGCCTCTTACTGCACCTCTGTTGGTTCTTTCTGCAACTGTTTTGCCTGTCTCTGCACTTCCCATGCCTCTTTATGCACTTCGTTTGCTCTTCATGCCCCTCTCTTGCTTCTTTTTACATCTCACTTGTTTCAGTACCTCTCTAGCTTCTTACTGTACCCCTCTTGTTTCTTTCTGCACCCGTCTTTATGCACCTTCCTTTGCCTCTTTCTGCCCTTCACTTGTCTCTTTCTGTACCTCTCTTGTCTCTCTCTTGTCTCTCTTGCCTTTTTCTGCAACCCTATTTCCTCTTTCTGCACCTCTCTTCCCTCTATCTGTACATTTCATCCTCCATCTGTACCTCTCTTGCTTCTTTCTGCAATTTTATGGCATCTTTTGGCACCTCTCTTGCCTCTTCTACAACCCTCCTGCCTCTTTCTGTACCACTCTTGATTTTTTTGGAAATTTTCTTGCTTCTTTCTGTACCTCTCTTGCCTCTTTCTGCACCGTTCGTCCTCTTTCTGCAGTACCCTTGCTTCTTTCTATACTTCTCTTGCTTATTTCTGCACTTCTCTTACCTCTTTCTGCACTTCTCTTGCCTCTTGCCTCTTTCTGCAATTCACTTGCCTCCTTCTGTACTTCTCTTGATTCTTTCTGCACTTCTCTTGCCTCTTTTTCTACCTCTTTCTATTTTCTGTACTTTTCTTGCTTCTTTATGCACCTTTCTTGCTTCTTTCTACACCTCTCTTGCCTTTTTCAGCACCTCTCTTGTCTCTTTCTATACCACTCTTGGTTTTTTCTGTACCTCTCTTGCTCCTTGCTGCACTTCTCTTCCTTCTTTGTGCACCTGCCTCTTTCTGAACCTCTCTTGGCTCTTTGTGCACCTCTCTTGGCTATTTCTGCACTGCACTTGCTTCTTTCTGTACCTCTCTTGTCTCTTTTGGTACCTCTGCTGCTTATTTCTGCACTTTTGTTTTGCCTCTTTCTGCACCTTTGAGTTAGAGGTAGTTTTAGTCCCCATGCCCTATTATGTACTAGGGCCTTACAGGAGAGATCATGTACCCCAGCCCACAGTGTACCCTAGTATATGTAGGTGCTTTCACTGTATTCTAAGTGTCTTTCAGCATAGCACTGGCTCCGGGCCTGGTTAGCCGAGTCAGTTACCACAGTACCATTCAGCAAAAAGTTGGGGGCAGAGGATTACTTTAGAACAAGGCCTGTTTATGCCCCTCTGTTGGTTCTTTCTGCATATCTCTTGCTTCTTTCTGTACTTTTCTTCATCTTTCTGGACTTCTGTGGCCTCTTTCTGCATTTCTCTTGCTTCTTTCTGCGCCTCTCTTCCTCTTTCTTCACATGTCCTACCTCTGTAGGCATAGTTAGAAATTAGCATTTAAAAAACCTTTGAAATTCACTAAAAATCATAGGTTTCAGGGACGTTATAGGTAGAAATTAGCATTTTAAAAAACCTTAGAAATTCACTGAAAAAAACACAGGTTTCAGGGACATTATAGTTAGTTGGACATTTCACTTATACAAAACCATTGTAATTTGACTGCTATAGTTAGTTGAGCTAACTATAACTCGCGCCCCCCAATGCACTGCTGATGACTTCACATATTACATCATTCATTACATGGTCAGTGAAATCACTGATGACATCACTGATGACATCTCAAATTACATCACTGATGACATGACTGATGTCATCATCCACATGATAATCTAAAATGCACCTCCTCACACCCTAAAATAACATTTGATACACCCGGTCTAAAATATAGACTACCATTTTCGAAACCATAGACACACCAATACCAGTTACCACATCCCCACTCACTGACTCCTAGGTCTACACACACATCCACTCATTCACCCATACAGTCACTCATAGATGCAGTCACTCATCAATACAGCACTATCATATGCACTCATACACCTATACAGACACTCACACACTGCCACTCATCCATAGAGTTACCCACACACCTAGTCAGTCATGCAAAGAATCAATCACACTCCCATTTACTCACCTATAGAGTTATACACATACCACCTCACTTATTCATACAGATACTAACACATAGTTACTTTCTCATACAATCACTGTTACAAGCACACACTCATCCATACAGCCCTCCTCACAATCACTCACTCTCACATATAGTCATTTATATACTCCAACACTCACATATACTGCCTTTCACATATGTAGTTACTCACACATGCACCACTGAAACATCCATTCACTCACCAACACACCCATACACACACTCACCCACCCATACGGCCCTTCACAGATGCACTCTTGAACCCATACACCCAGTGAATCACCCATTCCCAATTCTATGCACAGAGTCACACATTCCCCACCCACCCACACAGACACTCAGGCACCCATACAGATACTCAGAAAACCAATCAATAACCCAAATAGACACTCATGTAGCTACTCATCGACCCATGCATCCGCTTACACACCAACTGACAAACTGATACGGACATTCACACAGTTTAGTCACTAACCCATGCATTCCGTAAGACACACTTGCAGTCAGTCACGCACCTACTAAATCATCCATTCAGACACTCATACACCCAATCATTCCTCAATACTCCTTGGCATATATACAAATAAAACATATTTAAACTTTACAGAAACACACAGTCACTGGATGATGTCATCATTGATGTCATTTGAGATGTCATCAGTGATGTCACTGACCAAGTAAAGAATTATGTATTATGTGACGTCATCAGCAGTGCATTGTGGGAGCGCACGTTACAGTTAGCTCAAGTAACTATAAGAGCCGAATTTCACTGGTTTTGTACGAGTGAAATGTCCAACTAACTATAAGGTTTTTTAAATGCTAATTTCTAACTATACCGTCCTTGAAATCTATGTTTTTTTCAGTGAATATATATATATATATATATATATATATATATATATATATATATATAAATATATATATATATATATATATATATTTATATATATATATATATATTATCTACTGGCGGTCGCCAGTAGATAGTTATAGTTAGGACCGTGATTCCATAGGAAATCCGCAACATTCTATTTGGAATAACTTTGGCGCCGGTTGACAAATGCTCGCGAATTTTTCAAAACTAATGGGGCGCTACGCTCCGCTCCTACCCTGGAAGTCTCGGGGGGATTCGTCAAGCGGGGGCTGAGAAAAAAGGGGGGTCCCAAAACGCGTTTTCCCCATGCATTTTCCCATAGGACCTTTTGTCCGAGCTACAGCCCGAACGGCTGAACAGAATTACTTGAAATTGGGCAGAGAGGTAGTCCTCAGGTCAGGGATGTGCCTTTTGCAGGTCTGGTGTAAATCTGTTCAGTAGGTCCTGAGAAAATAGCATTTAAATCAATATATATATCTGTAAGCGCGCTCCGTGCGCTTACGGTAAGCTTACCGTACGCGTACGGTGCCGTGCGCGAGCTCAATTCTGATTGGTGGTTACATGACTGTAAAAATTCGAATCGGTCGAAATCAGAAAGTATCGGCCGCCATTTTCAGTCTCTCGCACTGAAAAACAAAGGTTGATAACATGAAAAGGGGGCAACGAAGAGAGTTGCAGACCCCCTAGCGTTCGTCAGGGGGTTCACGAAGGACCAAAAAGTATGAAAAATAAATTTAATAATTTAAAAAAAAAATCGCGGAGTGCGCGTACGGTAAGCTTACCGTACGCGTACGGTAAAAAAAAAAAAAAAAAAAAAAAGAATTAACAATCACATTTAATATATAAATCTAAGGACCCCCAAGGGAGAAAAAAACAATTGATATTTTGTAAAAAATGGCGAGGCGTGCACGGTACGAAATGCGCAACGTGGGCGCTCGGTGCGCGAAGCGCACCGTGCGCGCAAAAATTAAAAATAAATACATAACTTAGCATTTAAAAAAACGTACAAATTCACTGAAAAAAACATAGGTTTCACACACGTTATAGTTAGGAATTAGCATTTAAAAAACCTTGCAAATTCACTTAAAATACCATAGGTTTCACACAAGTTATAGTTAGCTGTACATTTCACTCGTAAAAAACCAATGAAATTCCACGTTATAGTTAGATCAGGTAACTATAACTTGCGCGACCGCAATGCACAATGTGTCATTTCAGATGTCATCATTGATGTCATGAGTGATGTCACTGACCATGTCATAAGTGATGTAATATGTGACGTCATCAGCAGTTTATTGTGGGCGCGCAAGTTATAGTTACCTGATCTAACTATAACGTGGAATTTCATTGGTTTTTTACGAGTGAAATGTACAGCTAACTATAACTTTTGTGAAACCTATGGTTTTTTAAGTGAATATATATATATATATATAGATATATATATATATATGTATATATATATATATATATATATATATATATATATATAGATACAAACGGAACCGCCCAGTTTTCTCGCTCTCCTCAGTGCGGGTGTGCCAATTGCATGGAAGATACCGCCAATTTTTTTTCGAATACAACCCACCTCAGCAAAGAAGACGTTCAGCGCACTCCAGCTGGATCACATAAGTATTTTATTCTGTTTCAAAAGAAAGCTAACACACGCGTTCCAGCACCCTGGCCTTCGTCAGTGTTAGTTTGTTTACATCATCGCCGCCTTTAAATAACAGGCTTAACCATTCATCCTCAGGGTCATCCAGCAACGTAAACAGGGGACTTTTCAAAATGACATATACACCAGTATTACTAGCGTGGCCATTTTGACCTAGTTCATATATCTCATTCTGTTATGCAGATACATTATACAATGACATTTATATTTCAAAATTCATTCTATTGAAACACAAAATCATAAAGCAAACGAAAAATGGATTAATCAGAGATATGCTTCTTTTCAGATTTTGGTTTGGCATCATTTGTCGATTAAATCCACCGTAATGTTGATATCCAATTTTCTGTTTATATCACAATTAATAGTCCCTTGAATTGATTCATTAAGTAAATTTGAAAATTAAATTACCTCAAAATTAAGCCCTCAAATGGGCTATCAATAATCAATTGAACTATGAATCAACCATGTTTCAGCAAAATTCAGTATCTTATATATAGACGGTTCACCAAATTATAATATGTACAAACATCACAAAAAATATATATATGTAGAATACATTTCATTTTCAATGAAAAACTGAAAAACGGAGAATATAGAACAGAGAAATAGAGAATAGAAAATAGAGAACAGGAAGCAGAAGATAGAGAATAGGTTCTGGGGAATATGGAATTGCTCTTACACCTATCTAAGATAATCTTAGGAGATCTAACAATAATATTGGGCAGTTTAACCAATAAAAGACCACAATTCCTCCTCCATGTTCAATCCCCCAGGAATGCATGTTTGAAGCTCGATGATAAATCTTGCCTCAAGTTGTCGCAACTCTTTAACCCTATCTCCTCCTCTTTCTGTCACCGGTACATGATCTAAGCAGAAAAAGCTTAGTCTATCACTGCGAGATTCATGCATTTCAGCGAAATGCCTCGCCACTGGATAGGCTGTATCATGATTGGTAATTGCCCGTGTGTGCTCCAGTATCCGTTTCTTCGCTGGATGGATTGTGCTTCCAATATAACGGAGACCACACGGGCATACCAAGCAATAAACAACAAAACTGGTGTTGCAATTCATCAATTTGCTGATGCTGTGTGTGCCCTTTCTGCCCGGAACAGCATATTCTTTTACCTTTTTGCTGTTCTTACATGCCTTACAGGCAGCACATGGATAAAAACCAGCTAAAGTGGTTTTAGAAATACCTTCTGAAAAGTGACTCTGCACTAAGAGATCTTTCAAAGATTTACTTTTTTGATATGTGATCTCAGGTCTACTCGGTAAAGCCTTACCAATGATAATGTCTATCTGCAGCACTTTCCAGTTCTTTTCTACTAACTTCCTGATAGCACCTGATTCTGTAGAAAACCCCAAAATAAGTTGTGGACTTTCTGTCTTCTCACCCTCTCGGGTCTCCATTAATTCTTTAGATCTCAAAAGTGATTGCCTTTTGATAGCCTGCACTCCCAGAGCTGTTTCATGTAAGAGACCACTTTTGTAGCCCCTCTGCCTGAATCTGCCCAATGACTCACTTGCTGCCTGAACATAATCCGAGGAGAGTGTGCAATTCCTTTTGAGTGGCAGCAACTCCCCATATGGGATACTGTGAATCAGTGTACGAGGGTGCTGGCTCCTATAATGGAGAACTGTATTCCCAGCAATTGGCTTGCAATAAAGCTTCGTACAGATCTTATTATCTGCCACAAAAACTGTAAGATCTAAAAAAGGCACCATGGTCTTGCTCATGTAGCTAGTGAACCTCAAATTCAGCATGTTATCATTTAAGATATCAATGTATTCTGCTGCCTCCTCTGGTGTGCCTTTCCAGACAATAAAAAGGTCATCAATATATCGCACCCATAGGGCGATTTTTTCGACCCACCTTTCATTGTCATCTGCCCAGGCCACGTGCTTCTCCCACCAGCCCAATAACAAGTTCGCATAGCTGGGGGCGAAGCACATGCCCATCGCGGTACCTTGAGTTTGTAAATACAATTGGCCACCAAATACATTTTTTTTATTATGCAGGCAGAAATCGGCAAATTCAAGTAACATTTTGTTATGCATCTGAAATTTAAGAGGCCTGGTTTTGAGAAAATATTGGAGTGCTTCTAGTCCATTATTATGTGCTATACAGGTGTATAGGCTGGTTATGTCCATGGTGATAAGGAGAAAGTCAGGTTCCCACTGTATCTCCTGAATATGCTTGATGAAATCAGTGGTATCTTGAATATAAGAGCTTAAATCTCTCACCAATGGAAACAAAATGTGGTCCACATAAAAGGAGGCTTTCTACAGCAGGCTTTCTTTGCTGGAGACAATTGGGCGCCCTGGTGGTTTCTTGGCGTCCTTATGGACCTTAGGTAGATGATAGAATGTAGGCAACACAGGGCAGTCTACTTTTATAAAATGAAATTCATCATCCTCTAAGACACCACTTGTTCTCCATTTATCAAGCAAGTTAAAAAACAATAGCACACTGGTATTGTATCTATTTCTGTTGATTTTTGTGTAGCTTGTCTTATCGCCAAGTAGTCGCATTGCTTCCTCCTTATATAGCTCCTTGGTCATTACCACCACATTACCGCCTTTATCAGACTGTTTAATGATGATGTTGGTATCCTCTTTGAGGGACTTGACTGCTAGCCACTGAGTTTTAGAGAGATTAAAGAGGTGTTTATTATCTTGCTGATGGTTTTTCATCCTCAGTTTGCTCAAATCTTTGATCATGGTTTCATGAAAACAGTCAATAGCATCAAACGGCATCTTGGGGATAAACTTAGATTTCATCTTAAACTTTCTTATGCCACTGCTTTGATCAATGCCCAGACAATGATTATCATCAAATTCTACCTCATCAAGCAAATTCGATGCAACACCAGTACGCAGTTCATGAAGTGTTTTCAATGTTTCAAAGTCATGTCCTGTGATTTTGTCCGTAACCGCATGTGAGGTTACAGATTTAGGTATAGCTGGACGTAAGGTGAAGGTCTTTTTCAATTTTAACTTGCGCACAAAGCGATAGAGATCAATTTGTGTCTGTACGTAGTCCCATTTCGATGTCGGACAGAATGTTAAGCCCATCTCCAGGACTTTCATTTCATCGTTGGTTAACGTTCTCTTGGATAAATTGATCACTGCCTGTTTGTTCATTTTTTTGTTGCTGACTCCCGTTTGCTCCTTGTCATCCGGGTGTTCCACCTCCTCTTCCGATTCTTGCCCCCTCTCCTGGTTTTATGGTGTTTCTGTCTGGGGGTTTCGCTCTCTGAGGGTATCTTCTCCATGACTCCTTCATCACCTCGTATTCCTACGGAAAATTTGGCTCATTATTACCATTGGCTCCTGGATCTCTCTGGATATTATCAGCCTCAGATTGATCGGTTTCTACTTCTGACTCCGATGTATCCCTTGGATCTTGCTGTTTACTCTTCGAGGTTGTTGATTGAAGTGCCTTTCTCGGTGCATCATATTTTTTGGCAAATGTTAACACTCTACCTGATTCATAATCATGTTGATCTCTCGCAAACGTACTCTGTTTGCGTCTCTTAATATCGTTCTCATATGATATCAACCTCGTTTTCATCCTTGTTCTGAGGCTGTCTTGCTCTGCTTGATCTCCGAGAGTTGAGATGTGTTGCTCGATTTCCTTAATCTCATCCAGGAGTTTAACTCTATCGCTTTTAGCATAAGTAATCAAAATCTGAACTATACCCTTTGACGAGGCCACAGTATGTTCCGCCCAATCTTTGAGTAAGTTGGGGTCCGGATTTTCATATGAGGGAATCGTGTAAATTCGTAGCCCCCTGGGTATGCGTCCCACATCCAGGTATCTCTGGAGGGAAGTGGCCTCCCACCATTTCCTAATGTCCTTTTCATATGTGCGTTCCAACTTGGTGAATCATCCTTTTAAGCTTTCCGGCCCCTTGTCGATATTAGCACCTGCATTCAGTTGGTGTGTGAATGTAGCGCCCTGAAATACTAAATCCGCTGCTTCTTGTCTTTCAGCGTCACTGAACATAATTATCTCAGGAAACAGAGAAATTCAAAAGTATTGTCCCAAAATATCGGCATAAATTGCCCAAGCTATACGCACTTGCCGCCAATGCCCATATTATTTAGTACACAGGACGCCTTGTAACAGTGGACTCACCGGGTCAGCCGACACTTCCGCACCGTGCTCGCACCTGCCTCCGTGTCTTCTGTGTCTTTCCTGTCGGCTTATCAGTCCTCGCAGCTCCTCACTCGAGCTGCCAATGTCGGGTAGCGGCGGAGCGAGGTGAAAGATCTGTAGATACAAACGGAACCGCCCATTGTCATCCGCCCAGGCCACGTGCTTCTCCCACCAGCCCACGAACAAGTTTGCGTAGCTGGGGGCGAAGCACGTGCCCATCACGGTACCTTGGGTTTGTAAATACAATTGGCCACCAAATAAAAAAATGTTATTATGCATATATATATATATATTTATATATCTATTCCGCGAGCATGCCTTCACCATGCATGCCTTTTCCACAAAATTGTACATTTTCGTGGTAAAGGCATATGCATTGTAAAAATTAATTCTGAAGACATTTGTGGTAAAGACTTTTTCGTTGTATAGCCATCATTGTAGAGAAATTCATTGTAAAGTTAGCCATACTGCCATCATGCAACCAACGAGATTGGCAATTTTTTAGGCCAATCTGCCTGTGAGGGGGGTGGAAACCCACTAGACGTGTGGGAATAAATTTCTGTATGTGGGGGGAGCTGCCCCTGAGGTAAGGGTCCTTGCGGAGTGCAATTTACTTTTCTAGGATACAACAAAATTGGTACAGCAAGCACAATCTGAAAATATGTTATATGACAGTAGTGTTTTCACTGTTTTTATGAACAGAGTTGCGGTTGCATCGTGTTTGTGTTTCCTGAAATGTTCAGACGGTCAGATTGGTTGGGAAGTACTCAGGAACCTTTGGCCCGGTATATGGCACTACACTTGTTGCCCTCGGGGCGACACCTGCAGCCCATGCACCACTTTGCATCACAGCGGTGTTGTGAGCATTCCACCTAAATCATACAAACCGCCCCAAGAATGGGCTGGAAAAGAGGAGGTGAAAGGTTGTTATTTTTTTTATTTCTCTTTTCTCTAGAACCATTGCAGATGCTCTCATTGTTCTGGTAAATAGGTCCTTTCAGTAAGCTGGTACTGCATAGTGTGGTAATTTTAGCCTAGTAGCAGGAGATGCTTGCCATTTCCATCTGAAACACTTTATCTGCCCTCTCACCCACTGGGCTGTTGAACCTCTGGTTTCCTTCAATGACAAAAGTCAGAAAGGGAGGAACTACATTTTATTTTGCATTTCACAAGTCAGCTCTTCGGCACTACAACATAGGATACCATCTTTAATGTTTTTTCTGCCAACAGCAGGTTTCATTGTGGAGCTTCTAGTTTTCCTTTTAACAGTTTTGTTGTGGGATCAGAACACCGGCATGCAAAGTACTGTTAGCTAAAATGCCTAAAAATGGCTGGAGGTGTTATACATGACAAGGGGCCACTTTTCAACTATGTTTTAAAAATGTACAAAGTCAACAACTTCATTTAAAAAACTGCTTGTATCATGCATAAAATCAAAAGTAAGAACTCCCCACATATTTTGTCAGGGTTCACTCTTTCACTCATATCATGCATTAATACAAGCACTGGCAATGTGGATCGCGTTTTCTTATGTAGAGTGGAAAGTTTTATACCGAGCTTCACAACACAATAAAGCTACAACATGGACAGTTGGAGTGCAACCTTCCCTAACCCGAATATTAAGTTATGGACAGGTGACAGCAACAGAAAAAACATCAGACAATTCTGTCACACATACAGGACAGGTACAACACAGGTAGCTAACGCACTCGAGTGAGTGAGAGACATTAAAGGACTGTTGTATATTTTTTGTAAACAAAAAAACATCCAAGAAGTAGGGAACAACTGCAAGAAATAGCCAAACCCGTTCTAGACCTACCATACTTTTATGTACTCATATAGGATGATGAGTGCTCAATAACCAAATATGGTATGTTTTATCAGTGGGTTCCTTATTATGCACTGGGGAGCATTTAAGAGTATTAGCGAACACTGGTTGTACAGCCTCTTAGTCCTACGTTTCCATGTTTGAGTAAGGTCATGTCACTTATGCCGACATTTATGTGCTCCCTTTGTTAAACTGTCAGACCTGTATTAAAATGTTATGTGGGTGACCTAAAATGCTTTTAGTTGGATTTTTCTACAATGTGATTAAAAACAGAGGGGCTAAGAAATGGTTTTAGGTTTAGGTGGATGAATTAGTAAATATGTGAGTTGTGACACTATTCTTACTTAGGGGACATTCCACATCAGCACCCTGACAAACCTGCTGCTGCCACTCCGATACCTTTTTTTTTTACTGCGTTTTTGTTTTTTCCATTTATTGAGAAATTACAGTAACCTAGTAGGTCATTGCTATTTGGCACAGCCTCACCCCCGTCTAAGTCATTATGTCTAAGTAACTATGCTTTAGACACGCACACAGGTGTCAACCTCCTCGAATGCTCATATATCAGGTTATTTGCTATCCTAGCTGCAGTACTGCACCAGTTAAAAATGTTGACAGACATCAAGTTGCCACGCCTCACTCAGCCATGCACCTCGGGGTGTTTGGTTTCCTGACAAGTGAGGGGAGGTGCCAGTCACCTTCCCAGAAAGGAGTTTTGAAGAACCTGTGCCTTAAGGAGTGGGATAAGAGAGAGTTTCTGGAATTTGCCTTCCGGGCCGAAGGGTGATTCAACTGTTCAGAAATAATGCAGGGCACATGGCCTTAAGGGGTGCAGAAACATGGGAACAATTCAGTAGACTAGGTTCCAGATCCACATAGGTTTAGCATTAGGTTAGCGTTACTTTGTAATGCTAATCCAATGCTAAACCCTATTTGGGGAATTAACAAAAAAACACTAATTGGTATAAGCCTTGGTTTGTATGGAAAAGTAACGTAAAGCAGTGTTCAACGCTCCTATGCATTGCTTTGCATTAAGGGGGCAATACTTGCTTTTTGATATTAAACCTTATTTACTAACGTTAGTAGATGGAGTTTAGGGCCAAATATTAACTCCACTGTAAAGCAGGCATTGAAAAGAGAAAATAATAATTTCTCCTTAATTTTCCAACTTTGCTTGCGTGCTGCACTGTGCAGCACACATACCAAGTAGGAAAAGCTTTGAAGTGTGTCTAGGCATAGTATTTTGTACAGGAAGGGTGAGCCTTCCTGTACATAAGCTATGCTAGACTCAGGCACTCACCCTAGCACTATGGCGCTAACATGTCTGCCTGGCGAAGAGCAGCTGAAATCCATGCCAGTGCCATTGAGAGGGGAGGAGAGAGGCATATCTCTGTGAATATGATGCTCTCCTGCTCTCTCCCTGTCACGCAACGCAGCGCAGCCTCTTTGAGGGCTACACTTCCGTCTGTGCCAGTTTTCAGAATGTGGGCCTTGGCCTGTTAAAGTTGGTAACACTGGGGCCAAGTACCCGATGTCCTGTTGGTGCCTGTGAAAGCAGTACAAGGCTAGGAGAGAATTAGTCGCTTGGCCAGTGTGTCCCACTGAAAAACCTTTAAGGATGGAGAAAGTCAGTCGCAGCTCATTCTTGTGACTATGAAAGACAGTTTGTATCACTGCACAGTCAGTCATGTGTCAGGGCTGTACCTGTGGGTGGGATGTAGGTTAGGGGCAGAGTCAGTCGGTCTCATGGTAGTTGCCATAAACTTCCAGTCGGGTTTGGAGAGAGTATCATGCCCAGCTTGAGACGGTAAAAAGTGAACAGGGATAGTGTAAAGTCAGCCGCTTGTCTTAGAGATTCTGGGCCGACTCTGGAGCAGAGTTAGTCAAATGGCAAGACAGTGCCCTTTCGAAGGCATGTAGGACTGGACAATCTGTCACATGTCCAGTTGCTGCCTAGAAAGGATACGTAGGTTTGGGCAGACTGGGTGTTCTGTCAGTCTGATGCCAATGAATCATGCAGAGGTTTGAAGGTACCTCTAAAGGCCAGCGTTGAGTGTGTCAAGTGAAACTGCTGCCTTTTGGGAGGACAATAGGGATGGGCATAGTTGGTCACACATTACGTTGTTGCTTATGAGAGGCTGGGATTATGGTGGATGAGGGGGGTCACCTAACGTCACACTTATGCCTGTGAAAGGCAAGTATGGCTGTGGCAGAGTCAGTCTCTTGTCAAGGCTGAGGTTAATGAGTGCCAATTTGATGGAGTCAGGCACATCATGTCAGGCATGTGCCTTTGTGTGGCAGACTTGTGACAGGATCAGCCTCTGGCCTGGTCTTACCATCTTTTCACCTGTTGAGCCGCGCACCAGAGAACTCCAGACGTCCCCTACAAGCCAGATTTCCAGGAGCGCAGAGCTGCTGCTAGAATTACCAGCAGCTATTTTAAGGCATACACTTTACAGAAGTGTGGAAATACTCGGAAGCAACATTGTTTCTATTGAATGTTACTGCAATGGTCACCCAGAAGCAAACTACTGCCAGAGATGCATTTGATGATTTGTGGTAAGTGTGCAGTATTTTCAAAGTCCTCACAGAATTATGGGATCAGATCCAGGAAAATTATACATTTATCCAATTCAATTCAATTCAAAATTACTTTATTGGATAACTGATAAAGTTGACCATAAAAGTTCATATACCTAAATCAATACAGTTTATACCAGTTCCTACAATCATTAAAACCATATCAAGAACATTACAGAATAGATTTGCGGTATTTAAAAACATGTTTTAAAAATACAATTACAGAAGCGATAATAATTTAATTGTCTAGCGACTGCAGAATACGAAACGCTAGTTGACATTGTCTCAGACCTGATCTTTTTAAAACTGGAATGATCCACATTTTTCTAGGGTTAGAGTAAAATTTACAAAAAAACATTATATGTAATGTCGATTGGGTCGAGACATCATCACAGGGATATTTACTGAAGCTTCTGTGTAAAATATTCAATCTGAACCGGGTCAACAGAAATCTCTCATAATCATTTGTTATCAGGGTGATGTACGTTTGAATAGCAGTAGTAGTATAGGTCATAGAATATATTTGGACCGTGGACTTCTTTATTTCTATGGTGTTTCTAATTTCGTCCAAGTTTTTTACAAATTGCTTTAAAATCTTTCCTAGATACAGTACACAATGATTGCGGTTCTTTATAGTATTCAGGGCGGCCTAATTTGGTCAAGAATATTCTTACATATTCTAGCAATCTTATCCGCCTGACTCCTTCTAACGCCTGGGCATCTGTTAATATATGGCGGTTAAAAGATGTCTCCTCTGAAGTCCAAACTTTATGCCATAGGAGGATAGGTTGGATCTTAATTAAGTCCTCCAAATAGGGCATACCCAGTTCTTGATGACATATGTAGTTTGATGTACTGTCTGGGATGCCCAATAGTGACCTGCGAAACTTGTTTTCGGCAGATTGCAAAATGTTTACGCTTGCGAAGCCCCATATTCCTGCTCCATAAGTGGCAATAGCCACATACTTAGCTCTATAAATCTGTAGCATTTCAGAGGGGCAGCGTCTGCCTAGTTTTCTGCTGAAATTTTGCAGAGCCATCAGGGATTTAGTAAATAAACGTTTTCTGGCCTTGATCGCCTGGGACCAAAGACCTGAGTGATCGAATAAAATTCCAATATAGGAAAAGGTTGTGACGCTATCTATTGGCTTGGATTGTATAAGGAGGGTTTTTGTCTTCCTTTTTAGACCAGCCCCGCAATGCATTGTGTACGTTTTCAAACAGTTGATGGTAAGTCCCAAACCTGACATGTAATTAGCAAATGTGTTGACAACATTCTGTAATGCATTAGGAGTGCGGGCCATGAGGACCGCATCATCCGCATACATGAATGCGGGTATAGGCCGGGACGAAGCTGCTGGTTGATCCTTACACTCCTTAACCAGAACAGTTTCTAGGTTATTTATATAAAGTGAGAAGAGAAACGGGGCTAAGATGCACCCTTGTCTTACAACCCTCATCCCATTGAAGTGCTTGGAGCACTCACCCCTCCTTCCATACCAAATCCTACCCCTTGCCGCTGAGTATAACTGCCTTAAAAAAATGACTATTAGGGCATCTACTCCCATCTCCTCTAAAACTGACCAAAGCTTTTCATGATTAACGCAGTCAAATGCCGCTGTTAAGTCCACAAAACCTAAATATAAATTTTCCCTTTTGGCCTTTGTATACTTATCAATAAAAATGTGTAGATTTAGGCCCTGTTCGATTGTCCCCAAGCCTTTTCGGAAGCCGTATTGGAGATCGCTTAATATTGACTTCTCTTCCGCCCACAGCTGTAGCCTATCTAGCAGGACTCGCCCCACTATCTTAATTGTGGAGTCCAGCAAATAGATTGGGTGGTAACAGGCTGGGTTTTCCCTATCGCCTTTTTTAAATATGGGCACTATTATGGATTCATACCAGGTCGGAAGGAAGCCTCTTGAACAGCAAGCGTTGAAGACCTGCGTTAGTAGTGGGCCCCAGAATTCTACATTAAATTAAAAAAGATCTACGGGGATCCCATCAGGCCCCGCAGCCTTCCCCCCTTGACTTGAGTTAATGGCAGAAATTACCTTACCAAGAGTGAAATGTAAAGGTATGTTGCTAGAAATAAGAGGGTGGTCGATTTCTACCTCAATTGCCGAAATGTCCTGATCTGTTTTGATCAAATTTCTGTATAGGCTTGAATAATGAGTGATCCAATCATGCTCGGTTATTGCTGTCTCTATTATGGCATTATCAATTCCAGCCAGGAAGGGGGCATTTACGGCCTTCCAAAAGGCTGATGAGTCACGGTTGAATGAAGCATTGTGTAAGGCCTGCCAAGCATCCTCTTTTAAGACAGACTTTCTTGCCTTTAATTCCCTCTTATATTCATGTCTTGCCTTTCTAATATGATCTAGATCTTTCACTTTAGCATGCAAGGTATTTTTAAGTTTATTATGGGCCTTCGTACACTTATTGTCAAACCACCCATGTTTAATATTACTGTTCTTTCTCCCTTTTACATATAGGGTTTATTTAACAAAGTTGGAAATATTAAAATAATTATTTACAATTTCTTGGTGTGATGAGTACTCATTTAAGCAAATTGAAACCTCGTTAGAGCATCCTTGCATAGCAGAATCACCCCTTTTTAACGTGACAGTTACTTTTACTTTCAACGGAAAGAGTAATGATCAAATGAATGCACCTCTTTTCTTAATTCAGTATGCTTGAATCTCTTGATTGGTGTTTTGGTGTGACACTGAATTTCCACCACTCTGGCCCTAAAACTGTTTTACTGGGTGTGCAAATCTTTCACATAGCCTGTAAAGACATATTCGTCCAATTGAACTGCAGTTCTGTATTACTTAGTTTTATGATTTTCCAATTTCTCTAGTGTATCCTGATCTTGCTTAAGGTTCCAACCATCAACAATGTCCCACTGTTGTCTGGACCCACCACACACACTTTCATTTTCTGAAATGTTTATGATGGTGTTTTATATTCAGAGTAGTGTATTTGTCTCATAGTGGAAGAACACCCGTGGCATTTGTGTTGTCAAATGTGAATGTATGTCCTGACTTCTATATTTCATTCAACTCATGGAATGAACTAGGCTAAAGCCTGACCGACTTGGCATCTCGATTGCCCAAGATATGTGGATAGGGAAAAAGGTGCATCAGTGTGTTGAGCAGATGCACAGGTGCCTTTGATCTGAAGCCAAATTAATAAGGAACATATTGCACAGGAGTTTCAAGGTATTCTATTCTGTCACCAGGATGGTACAGGGAGACAGATGAGCTGCAGATAACACTCTGTGTCATATGCTAGTCCAGTCTGCAATGTGCAATGCTATTTTCCTGATTTTATCCTATAGGTTACCGTAAAGGATCTATGTTGCTAACATTAACAGACAGGTGATTTAACCTTTATTTTTTTTCCTCCTGGTGAATAGGAAAGATAGAGATAGTTGAGGGGTCTTCTGCTCCTGAAGAAAGCCCACAGATGTACACTATAGGAAGCGCTGAAACATTTCACCCACTAAAGATAGTGAGAAAGGTATCCAAATAAGCACCTCTTAACCCCCTCTTTTATTTGTGGGGTGGGGTGATTTTAATGTGAAGAAGCACACGATGGAGAGAGTAACACTGCTTGTGGGATTTGTCATTTGTAGCCAACAAGGGATCGAGAAACACAGAGCACATGGGCCGGGATGCTCTACATGGAAAAAGCACTCAAGGGAGAGTACAACGCAGACTGTGGCGTGTTATGTTGGTGGAGATACACACATCAGAGAGAGTAACACCGGGAGTGAGGAGTACATGAGAGAGAGAGCAACATGCAGCACAGGGGCTTGGGTTCTCGCAAGAGGAAAAACACATCAGAAAACACATGCGCTTTCATGCAGTGGTTAACCAAAAACGAAAAAAGGAGTTACCCAAAAGTGAGCAATAGACCAATGGAAGGCAACCGAGCAAAAGCATGGAAAAGTGTCAATGATATGAGGAAGAGAAAAACACAAGATGGACCAGAAGGGGACAGGAAAGCCACTGAGTTCGATGCAAGCAAATAGGAGTGAAAATAAAATCAACAAATTGCAAGCATTAGGAAAGCTATGTGCCCACTGTAAGTTGTAAGTAAGCCCACAATAGGTCTTTCGCAACCAGACCTCTTGCGCTGCCTTATAGGCAAGATCTAATGAAATGAGTACCCATGCCTCCAAGTTGTTTCCTTCTGACCACACTCGATATTGACATTTTCATATACAGTAACAATAATTGTACTAATTATTTTCAATGTTATGAACATTCAACGAAAAAAAGGTTTTCTTTTTCTCACGCTCATGATGATTTGGCTAAAAACACACTCTATTAAAGGCCATAAATTCGAACGTAATTTTGTAATGCATGAGACAGGCACATAGTGGCATGTTACTTGATGGCTAGACATCCTCTGTACTACAAGGTTTAGATGCTTAAAACACAAGGTCTTCAAACTTTGAACATACTTGGCCCAAACCCAATTGAAAATGCACTCACAAGTGCCATCGTGCTTAATAAAGTGATCGGGTTCAGAGCTCGGGAAATTGTGTGCTCTTACAAGTCCTAGGCTTCTTTTGTAGCATTATTTCCTTTGGCTGAATGAGGTCTCCCACATTATGAGCATAATAAAAAAAACTGCAAACGACCTAAAGCTTGTAGTGCTGATCAAGTCTATGTTGGGCTTGTGATCAAGTCACTGAAACAGTCAGATTGATGCGGTCTCTCCTGACCTCCAGAAGGTGAGAAGTGGTCGGCCCTGGGAGTCACTGGAAACTAGTGAAGCACTCACCATGTACAGTGAAAGGTTTGATGTTTTGATGCTGCTGTTGCGGGACTCCAGTGAGATTCAGAAACTTGCTCAGCCAATTCCAGTGACCGATATTGACATCACAGCACATCCGGCAAGCTGCAGGACTCTTCCTCCAGCTTTGTCAGCTCAGCCCATGGCAACCAAGGTGGGAACAAACTTCACCACACCAAGCCCAATGGGGGTCAAAATGGCTGAAGAATAATGCTGGAGACCCACAGAGCTAAATCTCGTTGATGCATAGCAGTAAAGGACATTGGGTTGGCCAATTAGCTGCTGAAGGAGGACTAAACCAAAGTCAACCAAAGTTCTCATCCTCATGTTGTCCCTGGAGCAAAGGAGGTCAATACATTAATATTGGCACTCACAATTGATTTCAGGGTTAAGTTCCTCGGTTTCTTCAGTGTTCTCTAATGGAATAACTCCCTTATGGGGTTCTTAGTACTGCATGTTTAATTTTGGAGGATGAGATGGTAGGAACAGAATAGTGAAAAGCTGAATAGGGGTTGCCACAATAGCCAATCCAAACATATTTCTAGCCCTCCTTTACATCCCATAAGACAAAAATTCAATGCATACATGTAAAATAACAATTGTCATAATCCCAGTCTCATGAAGTGACCCCAGCATGCCTCGTTGATGAGGACCCACTGTCTCAGAGACAGAGATACAGCATGACATGCCCAAGATGGATATGGTAAATCATAAGATGACGCGCCTGTCACAAGCCATTCAAATGATCCTAACACAACTAAAATTAGGCTTCTCACCAAAAGTAGCAGTTTCTTGGTCAGCATTGATGTTCTACGAACAGGATGATTAGTGATGATTCCTTCCAAACCGCATGCAATGAGAATGCCTAATTCTAAAGCATGGCTTAGGATCTCTTTGAGAAACAACTGGAGATAAACGTTTATCTAAAACTGAGACATGGAGGGTAGTATGGTCACAAGCCGGCATACAAAGATGGCCCCAAAGATCAAATAAATGACCCTGGACAACAGCTGATAGAAGATGATTATTCCCCAAATTTTTGCCAGAATAGCTCCTTTTGCCAAAGCACCTCCAAGGATATTTTGTAGGGATGTCTGGTGGGAGTTGTTTATCTGAAGCCGATGCAGGGCGAAAACAATGCACACAGCCAAGTATCCCTTAATTGACCCAACTGTAATATCCACTACGAAGGACAACAGATGATAAAAGATGATTCTTTTAAAAAGGCAGATCACGAAAGTTTCAATTACCACAGCAGGTAAGAGGATCTCTTCTATAAGCCACCAGAAGTAGACATTTATCAGACTTAACAAGTCGCCGTAAATGATTGCATACCCACTTGCAATGGCGCAGGTAGTGAGCAGAACCTTGGGCAGGATGAATTGCAAACCAGACCCTAAAAGACAATTTAAAAAGGAGTGTACATTTCAAAATTAATTTTGTAATAGCTTTAAAAGTCATCAACTGTCATCAGAATTACAAGCTGATATTTGATTGTCGTTTATTTACATTTTTCCATTGCCCTCACATCACTGCTTTTGATTGTTTTTATAAAGAGGAAAGGCAGGAAAGATGAGTAGGAGAGCAAATACATTAAAGGGGCCATCCAATGAAAAGAAAACAGAACTTGTCCTCCTACCCCTTGACACATGTCAATCATCTACAAAAGGGCTCTACAATGTCCCTTTGTTTAAAAATCCCTGGTTGGTCTGTGTGGACTATTGTGACATCATTCAATGAATGGCTCCTTAACACTAGAGTGGAAGGTTGTGGGTTTAGTGCCACAAGCGCCCCCTCAGTCCCAGGAATGCCACCTCCCCCGGGCTATATTTAAAGATAAGGTGTGGGGGGGCTTCAAGCCCCCCCACACAGCCCCAGGGACCACCAGCACCCGAAGCTTAATATTTGTCAAAGGGTGGCCTCATGGCACCCCTTGTGGAGCCGTAAATGGACCTGAAGACTGCCACCCCCTAGGGCAGGCTCCAGCAATGTCGTGGGATGCCCACCCCTGGGACATTGCAGTTTGCATTGGCTTGGAGAGAGCAGTGTTCCTGCGAAGCCATAGCGAACCCTGGTCCGCTTCATGGAAGCAAGAGCATGGAATATGCTCTCGCTTCCACGAAGTGGAGCAGAATTAATTTTGGACAGAGGGAGATGCATGTTTGCAGCTCCCTCTGTCCAAAAGCAATGCCGGCTCCTACAGAGGGTGGGAAGCCAGCAGGGACCCCAATGAGCTGGCCATGCCCTTGGGAGTGGGATCCCGGTGCAATATCAGCTCGGGAAGGGGGGCCACACAGGCCCATTTCCCCATAAAAAAGAAAAAAAAAACATGAAGGCTTGGCCCCTGGGGATGGTGTCCCCAGGGCCAAAATCAGCCTGTGGAGTAGAACCGCACTGGCCCCCTCTACTTTAAAAAAATAATACATATACATACGAAGCACTGGCCTTAGGGGATGGGGTCCCGAGGCTGAAATTGGTCTGGTGAGGGGTGCTGCGCTGCCCCTTCCTTTTTTTTAGCAACAGAAAAAATGAGCCATGCCCAGAGGAATGGGGTCCCTGAGGCCCAAAATTGTCCAGGGAAGGGGGGCCACGCAAATCGCTGAGGCCCCGCCCCCTTTCTCGACCACTCTGCAAACGCGCCTTTTTGGGCGCTGCTGGGAGTGGGATGAAGTCTTACTTAGGGGCCAACAAGACCTCCTGTTACCTCCAGTAAGCCTCACACATTTGGATTGCTGAGAGGTGGTGTGAGGCCAAGCCCCCTTTCTTCACCACTCAGCAAATGTGCCTCTCAGTGCACTGCTGGTGGGGGGATGGGTGGGTATTTGCGACAAGTCTGGCCACTGGCAATCATTCGGGTAGCATTATAACCCATCGTTCCTTTGCTCACCATGCCGCCTCATATTTGACTCAGTGATATGCAAATCAGTTTTTACCTTGCTTCAATAGGACCATTCCAGCCTGAACTGCCGAGATAGACCAAGGCTGAGGTTGACTTCATGATTATTGATTCTTCTTTACTGGAACGTTTGCCTTAAAGATAATTTACATTCCCCCTGACTTTGATTTTCTGCCTCTAGCATTTTAAGTGATCTTTATTCTGTCTCAAAGCAATATAAATTCGATATATAACATAGAAATGTGTCTATATTATATGTTTGCATGCTTTAGCATAACACCAAAGTTGCAATTGCATTGTGACTAACGTTTGTGTAGAAAACCCATTCTACTATATTTACCTCAGAACATTTTGGGGCTTTTCCCTCCTCTCTCACACCGTAAAAACGGTTTTACTAAAATGTCTGACTATTTAGGGTGGGGAAAATACCTGCATGAGGTTTGTGAATAACCACAAATGTACACGTTTGTGGATGTTCACCACTTTCTGCTGAGATGCCCACTCTGGAACAAACACAGTCTGACCCTTTGAGATTTACTCACATGTAAACATTGACCATACTGGGGACTTTTTCAGTGTCAATCATGAATCTGTAATGATTGGAGTGAATGGGTTCTCTTACCAATTTACAGGTGAGAGACAGTGCTAATTACTAATCGTCCCTTCCAAAAAGCATGCAATGCGTTAAGAAAGGTGGGAGTAATATTCACCAGAGACAGTAAGGGGTTCTGGGAATGGAACTTCAATGGGTTACTTCTCCACTTCAGAAAAGATGAACAGAGCAGGAGGAGGCACCCATGCCATATCTGTTTGTTCAAAATGATCATCCTTCACAAATTTTTAAACATTCTATGAAACACTCTTTTTTAGGTAAAAAAGATTTTTTTTTACAAGAATAGTGAGTTATTCAGTCCAGTACTGTTGGATGGGAGCTCACCTCAGCTTTCTTTGAAAAAGTTATCTGCCTCCGTGTGACAGGTGAGTGTTTAAGCTACTAAATGATAGTTTTCATCCTATTGTCTATTCTCTATTCTAGTTCTAAATGATCTTTTCTATTTTACTGGATTTTTCCTATTGCAGTTCTGCTATGTTTCAAATACTTTCATTTATTTATTTATTTTGTAAGTCAATAGCAAACAGTAAACAATTACATAAAACATAAACTAGAAGATGAGACATATTAAATAATACGAACATAAATAGCTTCCATAATGTCAAACTAACACAAAAGTCACATAGTTCCACACATTTAAAGCAAGCTAAATAAAAACACCTCTTACATCATAAATACCACAGCATCATAAATACCACAGTCACAGAGGGATAAGTACATAAATAATACAACATAACAAATAACGAAATATTAATCTTTGAGCCATTGTAGGTGCTAAATGATCGACTAAAGCCCCCCAGGTTCTTAAGGCTCAATCTTTGTTTCTGTGTCCCATTAATAGCATTTAAGCTAGATTCCAGCTTACATATAGCATATAGCCTTCCTCTCCACATTTCGAAGGTGGGGGGATCTTTCTGCCACCAGAGTGATGCTATGCATAGTCTTGCCACAGCCACAGCTATAAAAACTAAATATCTAAATGTCTACATTTCCTGGGTGGCCATGGCATCTTCCAAAACTCCGAAGAGATTAACTGTTGGTGTAATCACAAGCTGTGCCCCTGTAACCTCCGGCATTAAGAGCTGCATCTTATTTATCAGATGTCTCAGCTCGGGGCATGCGAAAAAAGTTCACACTGTCAGCCCAATCCATCTCACAGCGAGTGCATTTGCCCTCATTTAAGCCATTCCATTATGCAATCTTTGCAGGAGTATAGTATGAGTTAAACATAGATTTATATTGTTGTGTTTTAAGACTGGATGAAATCAAAAGTTTATCAGCCAATACAATAGATTCTTGTAAACTATTCCCTCCCTGAGACAATCTGGTATTCCATTGTAAATGCTGTACCTTCAAATCATCATTCTGTATTTCAATGAGAGTTTGATGTAAGACACCAATCTTTCCTCGCCTCCAAACTAGTTCTAACAAATTACATTTCTGAGCCAGGCAGACACCCCCTCTTTTTACAAGATAGTCCCGGATCTGCAAGTATTTTAAAAAGTCAAATTCTGACATCAGTGAAGCGTAGGGTTTAACACCACTGCTATCCACTAATTCTCCCAAAGTCTGCTTTTTGCCTCCATCTGGCCATAGTAACATCGGAAAAAATAGAGGGGAACAATTCTGAAGAGGAGGTAGGCATATAAAGATTAAACCTGTCAATCTCCAAGTATCTCCGTATCTGAAGCCATGCCTTATGCGCAGCTTGAACCACCTTAAAGCGGGTTTTGCTTTATAGTAACTGGGCTCAAGAATTTGGAAGAAGCTCCTCTCTGCTTTGGGGCCCAAAAGCATTTGGAAAATATGTGGGGATTCATCTAGCTTAACTTCTCCATCCCCTACCAGTAAAATTCCCATTTGTTGAAGTAAACATGCCCAATAATAAAACCGGAATTTAGGGACTGCCGAGCCCCCTCGAGAGCATGGAAGGGTCATTTACATCATAACTCGGCGAGGTTTGACCTGAGCCCACAGAAAACTGCTACATATAGACTGTAGTTTCTGAAGTTGCTTCCCTGTGAGTTCCAGGGGGACCGCCCTAAAGTAGTACAGGACCCTTGGTAAAATATTCATCTTTAAAATGTTACACCTTCCATCCATTGACAGATGAAGGCCTTCCATTCTCTCTAGTTCCCTTTTTCATTTACCACAGCATGGGGTCCCAGTTAGACAATACCATCTTGTCTAGGCATGCATTAATACGATTACGTACCCCTAAATATGTTGCCTCCTCCGTAACTCTAGAATCATTAAAGAGTGCTTGGTCTGTGCATATTACCTGTGTCTTGGCTAAATTTAGCTTATAGCCGGATCCTTTCCCAAATAGTGTTGTTAATCGTTCAATCTCTGCCAAAGTCTTAGCTGGATCGGGCGTGACTATCGCTATACAGTCTGCATATGATAGTATATTAATCCGTTCCTGCCCAGGACACGCTGGTTGAATATTTAGCAGTACAAAAGGGGGTGGTGATGGACGGAGCATCAGAACCAATCAAACACTCACACCTAGTCAACAGATCTGGGTTTGATCCATCACCGTTCTTTAGCCCACTCTGCCACCCAAGTTCAGACATGGCCATATGCAAATCAGTCTGACGCTGTGCCTCATGGGAACAGTCCAGCCCGAACTGCCAAGCCATGCCTTCCCTGGACTGGAAACAAGCTTCCTAGGACCGGTTTCTGGCATTTCAGCCGTCTTCAGCCAGGCTTGCTTGAATCCAGTGGCAAAGTGAGCAAGGGACTCACGTCTGAGCATACCCTGCCAAATTATGGCGAACAAAGCAGTACAAAAGGGGGTGGTGATGGACGGAGCATCAGAACCAATCAAACACTCACACCCAGTCAACAGATCTGGGTTTGATCCATCACCGTTCTTTAGCCCACTCTGCCACCCAAGTTCAGACATGGCCATATGCAAATCAGTCTGACGCTGTGCCTCATGGGAACAGTCCAGCCCGAACTGCCAAACCATGCCTTCCCTGGACCGGAAACAAGCTTCCTAGGACCGGTTTCTGGCATTTCAGCCGTCTTCAGCCACGCTTGCTTGAATCCAGTGGCAAAGTGAGCAAGGGACTCACGTCTGAGCATACCCTGCCAACTTATGGCGAACAAAGCAGTACAAAAGGGGGTGGTGATGGACGGAGCATCAGAACCAATCAAACACTCAAACCCAGTCAACAGATCTGGGTTTGATCCATCACCGTTCTTTAGCCCACTCTGCCACCCAAGTTCAGACATGGCCATATGCAAATCAGTCTGACGCTGTGCCTCATGGGAACAGTCCAGCCCAAACTGCCAAGCCATGCCTTCCTTGGACCGGAAACAAGCTTCCTAGGACCGGTTTCTGGCATTTCAGCCGTCTTCAGCCAGGCTTGCTTGAATCCAGTGGCAAAGTGAGCAAGGGACTCACGTCTGAGCATACCCTGCCAACTTATGGCGAACAAAGCAGTACAAAAGGGGGTGGTGATGGACGGAGCATCAGAACCAATCAAACACTCACACCCAGTCAACAGATCTGGGTTTGATCCATCACCGTTCTTTAGCCCACTCTGCCACCCAAGTTCAGACATGGCCATATGCAAATCAGTCTGATGCTGTGCCTCATGGGAACAGTCCAGCCCGAACTGCCAAGCCATGCCTTCCCTGGACTGGAAACAAGCTTCCTAGGACCGGTTTCTGGCACTTCAGCCGTCTTCAGCCAGGCTTGCTTGAATCCAGTGGCAAAGTGAGCAAGGGACTCACGTCTGAGCATACCCTGCCAACTTATGGCGAACAAAGCAGTACAAAAGGGGGTAGTGATGGACGGAGCATCAGAACCAATCAAACACTCACACCCAGTCAACAGATCTGGGTTTGATCCATCACCATTCTTTAGCCCACTCTGCCACCCAAGTTCAGACATGGCCATATGCAAATCAGTCTGACGCTGTGCCTCATGGGAACAGTCCAGCCCGAACTGCCAAGCCATGCCTTCCCTGGACCAGAAACAAGATTCCTAGGACCGGTTTCTGGCATTTCAGCTGTCTTCAGCCAGGCTTGCTTGAATCCAGTGGCAAAGTGAGCAAGGGACTCACGTCTGAGCATACCCTGCCAACTTATGGCGAACAAAGCAGTACAAAAAGGGGTGGTGATGGACGGAGCATCAGAACCAATCAAACACTCACACCCAGTCAACAGATCTGGGTTTGATCCATCACCGTTCTTTAGCCCACTCTGCCACCCAAGTTCAGACATGGCCATATGCAAATCAGTCTGACGCTGTGCCTCATGGGAACAGTCCAGCCCGAACTGCCAAGCCATGCCTTCCCTGGACCGGAAACAAGCTTCCTAGGACCGGTTTCTGGCATTTCAGCCGTCTTCAGCCAGGCTTGCTTGAATCCAGTGGCAAAGTGAGCAAGGGACTTACGTCTGAACATACCCTGACAACTTATGGCGAACAAAGCAGTACAAAAGGGGGTGGTGATGGACGGAGCATCAGAACCAATCAACCACTCACACCGTCAACAGATCTGGGTTTGATCCATCACCGTTCTTTAGCCCACTCTCCCACCCAAGTTCAGACATGGCCATATGCAAATCAGTCTGACGCTGTGCCTCATGGGAACAGTCCAGCCCGAATATTTAGGCTGTTCTCCAACAAATTCAGGAATGGATTAATATAAAGAGCAAAGAGTAGAGGGGAGCAAGGACAGCCTTGACATGTGCCCCTTGATATAGGTACGAGATTAGATTCAAGCCCCGTAGCACATACTCGGACCACTGGAGATCCATACATGGTACTAACTGCCTGAATAAAACCAGACCCAAAGCCTTGCCGCCGCATAGTTGCCCATAAGAATTCCCAGGAGACGCGGTCAAATATCTTCTCTGCGTCAAGTAGCACAACTCCACAAGGAGATTTTTGTACATTAGCGGAGTCCAACATGGCAACTACCCGCCCTATATGATTGACCGTGCCTCTTCCTGGAATAAAACGATGCTGGCAGAAAGAGACTAAGGGAGTTATCATTTGGGAGAGTCATGTGGCCAATATTTTTGCATAGACTTTCCCATCACAGTTGAGAAGGGAGATGGGTCTATACGATCCTAGTAATGTAGGTGGTTTATCCTTTTTAAAAAAAATAACAATGCTGGCTACATCCCATGACTCTCGGGCTTCCCCTTTCTGTGCTTCCTAAAATACAGTGAGCATGTCTGTTTGTATCTCAGGTAAAAAAGCTTTATAAAATTCTACTGGGAGCTTGTCGGGACCTGCAACCTTCCCTGTTGCTAGAGCGCCAACTGCCTCCGTGAGCTCTTCCATCATTAAAGGTTCTTCTAAATACCTCTAATCCTCTATACTTAACATCCTCCTGTATGGATCTTTATAGAAGCATTCAGTTCTCTCCTGATTATTAATATTCTCTGAATATAGCTCCTCATAAAGGGCCCTAAAGACCTCCATGACCTCCCCCGGTGTTTCTACTATATTCCCAGTTGAATTTTCAATAGCAGTAATTATATTTTTAACCTCCTAACACCTAATTTTCTTGGCCAAGCATCTCCCGGTTGCCTCACCGTACTTATAGCATTCTCTTCTGAACAAATTATATATTTTTCCCATATCCTTAGCCCACTACCCATTTATCCTGGCTTTACAGCGAGCCACCTCCATCTGCACATGTAAAATATCTGATTTTCGCTGCAGAGCATATATCAGGGAATACTCGACTTGTTGCAGGTTATCATAAAACCCCTGTAGGAGCTGTCTCTGTTGTTTCTGAACATATAATCCAAAACTCAAGATCTCCCCCCTTAGTCCAGCTTTTAGCGCATCCCAAACAGTGCTGCATTTGACAGAATTACGATTGATGGCCAGAAACTGGTTTAACCACCGTCATATATGACAAATGAATTGCTCATTAAGTAATACACTGAGTCCCGAGACCCCTGGACTCCCAGTGCTCACCTCATCAGGACCCATAGAGAGGGCAGCCTTCCCTATCAAGCCTCCATCCTGTCCAGTATTCTTTCCCTTCCTTGCCGCCATGAAGATAGACGGTGTCGTTCTCTTCCCTGGACCCGCGGGTTCTGAAGAGCTGCCGCTGTCCGTGACCACTCCACGTCATTGTTTGGCCAGGCCGGTTTCCGGGGCTCTGCTCGAGGAAGTGGATTCCCCTGCGCCACGCGTCTTTCACCCTCTGACGTTCTTTGGCAGCATCCTTAACCATGCTGCTCCAAGCCAATTCACTGCCAAGAGTCGACACACTCCTCGTGGGAGACGCTGTACAAGCGGTGCACCCGGGTCAGCAGATCGAGAACCACACACCATTGACTCATGAGTGCTTTCTTTCCACACACTGCGCTGCCATGCTTCCCATATGGGAGTTGAGGAGGTGATCGGTTACGAGGCTCACTCAGCCAGCAAAGCGGCCGCCATCTTGCCCCCCTACACGTGTTTCAAATACCATGCTACGGGCGACTGTGGGCATATGCCAGCCTTCATGCTCCAATTCAGTAATTAGTGTATATACCTGATGATCCCAGAGTGGGCCTTACCCAAACTGCCAGTGCTGCTTTTGCAGTGAGTCAGCAGTTCTGTAGACTTGACGAGGTTGTGAGATGAATAGGAGAGCATTGGGGGATTTATGGGACCACAATAGAGGCTGCAGAGTGCAGAACTGTCTGTTTCAGTCAAACAATTCTAACAAAATAGATGGAAGTCACTGGTGCTGAGTAAACAAACAGAGACATGCAGACACCCATATGGGCACACATATGAGCACACATGACTTACCTTGTGTCATGGCCTCTTCTGGCGGGGAAGATTCTGCAGAACTCGATTTTGTGGCACTTGTCTTTCCATGAGGAACTTAAAGAGATAAGAACAAAGGCCCTCAAGTACAAAGCAATTTTACAGGTTATAAAGGTCAAAGTGGAGTCTTTGCAAAGACAAAGTTGCATTTTAAATGTACAAAACCCAAATTACAATTCAGTAAAATGTTACAGAATTGCAATTTGGATTTGCGAGTCAATACCAAATCTGTATTATGAAGGAGGCACGTAAAGAGTGTCCTTTCCAAATACTGATTCCTCAAATTATGCATTGATGTTTTTTGACGAAATCCAGTTGCAAGTCGCTAATATGTTACCACCAGTTCAAGGAGGTGATAACCAATTGCAAATGGGAAGGTATCTCCAATGCCCCCTTCCTCTTTGTGAATGTGGACATAATTTTTTTTGTAACTGTTTTTATTAAACCATGACATGTTTGTACATCCAAAGAGCATAACTATTGTAACATCAATCTTGTTTTACATTAGATTTTTCTGTTCCTAATGACAAATGAAAGTCCACATCCATAGAGCATAAAAGCGTTCCCTACCTCTCTCTTACCGATGTACCCGCCAAGCTTCCCAAATTTTCCGTCCTTTCTTGGGGCACCCTCTACTTTTATAGATCACTGACGCAGCGTGCCAGCACCAATCAAGGTCATTTTCGCATTCCTCCAACGTGGGGGTGGATATTGCCCCCCACTTCCGAGCAATGTTCAGTTTGGCCACTACTGCAGCCAATCCCAGCCAGATCTTAAAATCTCTAGGCCAGTCTTCATTCCCCTCCGTGACCAGAAGGAGCAATTTGGTGTCCAGTGGAACCTCCACCCCCACATGACAGACATTTCCCTAGCGACCTTAAACCAAAATGCTTGAATGCTCGGGCACTCCCAGAGTAGGTGATAAAAGGATCCCTCCATCCCACATCCTCTGTGGAAACTGATGTCTACACACCTGCCCATTCTAGAGAGTACTGATCTGCGGTAATACACTCTATGCAATATTTTTAGTTGGATGAGTCTGAATCTAGCACGGATTGCCACTTCCCTTGGGCCTTGAAGTACTCCCACCCATTCCTCATCCTCTGTTGTACCGACATCTTGTTCCCATGTCTGTCTGAGTGCGGTCGTGGAGTCTGGGGCATTGTTGATTATTTTCCTTTAAATATGGAAATTGTTTTGTCTCGTATCTGCTATGTGAGTACTCGATCCTCTGAAAGGAAAACAAGTTGCCTTTTAAAAAATATATTATTTTACTCAAAAGCAATCATAGACTCCAGCAGGGCACCATGCTTGTGAATCTGGCTAATTGTAATGGGTGCCAATTTGCTACCTACTTCATGCAGATTAATGAAGTAGGTCGAATGGCAATCCACTGCTATTCTGTATTTTGTGACCCAACCTATTAATGCATAGATTGGTTTGCAAAATACTAATGTAGTCAGTAGAAGTCAGTACGTAAATTGCGACATAAGGCCCAAAACCTACGCAGTGGCAGAGTGGACAGCGAGTACCATTAATTAATATGGGCATAGGAACACTAACTTAGAAAGGAGTATTGCTTATAGTAGGAGGCACATTCCACTGCCAATTTTTTGTAAGCTGAAATTAGCTTCAGGAAAACAGAAAGACTTATTGTCAGCAAATAACATGTACAGCCAATTCCCTTGTATGGAAAAGTGCTGGAATCATAATATAACTAGTGTGCTGAAAATAGCATGTTCCCAGAATACATCACTGATGTTCTTTTATTTGAAAATGTTGATGGATGAAATACAATAATAACAAAAGAAAATTATTTCAGAAATGCCTCTTTTCTCACCAAATTGTGTATAATTTCTAGGAAATATGATTAAATGAGTAGGCTAAAAATATATAGTTGGATTGCATGCGCAGCTCAGGACCTAGGGCCTGATTAGGATGGCGGGTGGATTTACGTCTGACCTATCGGAAATGGGACCGACCAACTAGCCGTCGGCGGTCCCGCCGTAGGGATTACAATGCGACTAACTGCAAGGCGGTCGCACCGTGTATTCTTTGCTGGCTGCAGCACCCGCTGCAATGCAATAAATGAACCCTGCAAATATCCCTGCACAACGTGGCAGGCACCATGCTGTGCCTGCCACATGGTGCAGAGATATGTAGAGGGCACCAAAGGTGCACCTCACTGCCCACGTTGGAGATCCAGGGGGCAAGGGGGGCCCGCTACAGGGCCCCAAAGTCCCTTTCTGCCTGCCTGTTCATGGTAGGTTAACCGCCATGAACAGGCAGGCAGAAAGGGACATCGTAATCCTGATGGCAGTACCTGACAGGCACCACCACAATTGTAGGGAATAGGGCCCCCTCCGCCACACTGTCGGGCTCAGTGCATCGGATGCGTGGCAGTCGGTCTTTCCGACCGCCACCCATCCACCCACCATTGAAATATGGCGGCCGGATATGATGGGTTTGATTGCGGTGGGACCGCCACCAATGATGGCGGTCCCATCCTCATCCTAATTGGGCCCTAAATCCTGATCCCTGTGCAAACAGAACTTTTATCACACCCTCTGTTTCCCATAAAAGATTCCAGCAGAATCTGGAGACTGTTGCTGAAGTTTTTAAGATTAAAGGCCTGAAAAAAATGCAAAACATGTTGAATTTGGGGCCAGGATTATGAAGCCATTTAGCAGTCACAAAGCCTGTGATCTGCTAAATCACAGGGTTTGCAACCGCTAAATGGCTTTTTAAAGTGTACTAAACCCATTGTATGATTCAGTAACATGTTACTAAATTGCAAATTTAGCATAGAAAGGCATAACAAATTGCTACATGGACAGTGCATTTATAGGGGTTCCTTCTAAATAGCAATTTGTTGTGGTATGAATGAATGTTTCATGAGTAAAATCCGGTTCCAAAACATTGAAAAGCAACCGACTCCAGAATGGGGTGCTGGCAAACTGTCCTCAGCAATTTGTCACCTACCTCATGAACATTGTTGAGGTAGGCCAGATTACAATGTGCAATGATTCAGAATTTTGTGATCCAAACTATTCGTCCATATGTCAGTTTGCAAAATTCTTTTCTATTCACAAAAAGTCGATGCCGAATTTACGACTGCTTTTTGTGTTTTGAAATGTCATACATCTGGCAATTATTATATCACATACTGATTCCTGTTTTTGTGCCTCATTTACATCTTGACAACCCGGAATAGGAGGTCTTTACCGCATCTGGTAACTCTCCTTGTGATAATGTTATTTAACACGTGTGGTAAATGCATCGCCATATTCTGCACAGCTTGTAATGAGGGCCATAGTTTAGTTTTTTATTCATCAAGACTTTTGCAATGAGCCTTTAAACGGGAGTTGATATTAAATTCCATGTTAATGTAAAGGCAAATTAAAATGACTATTGGTAAGAATATTTTAAGTTACTTTCTTTTTTTTCTATGTTACAATTTGGGGTAGGAGGAACTCACAAGGTTTCCCTCTGCGGAATTCTGTGGAGCTACATAAAAACTTGCACAATTCCGCAGAGTTCCAAAAGCCGGTGGAATCGGCAAGTAACACTCATTGTTAGTACCCAGAGATTGTTCCGCACTGCAAAATTAGCGCAAACATCACCACATGACTGCCCGCAACATTCCGCATTGAGAAAATCTCACCAAGAAGCCATTTTATTTATTTATTTATTTATTTTTCACATTTATAGAGCGCACTGTTACCCAGAGGTGTCCTGGCGCTAGTTGAGAGAGTGTGTATGAACAGGGGCTTACTGAGTGAAAAGCCAAGTCTTTAGAGCTTTGCTAAATGACAGAAGGTCCGGCAGTTGTCTGAGGTTCAGCGGCAACGCATTCCATGCTTTTGCTGCCCCTAGAGAGAAGCTCCTACCTCCCCAACGAGCTTTCCTGACTCTGGGAATGACTACCAGACCCTGCTCAGCTGATCTCAGGAGTCTTGTCGGTCTATGCCATTGAAAAAGTTGAGAAATACAGTGGGGACCTAGGCCATATAAGGCCTTAAAGGTGACGCAAAGAGATTTAAAGATGATTCTTTTGCGAACTGGAAGCCAGTGTAGCTTCACCAGGTCCCGTGATACAGAGGCAAATTTAGGTGTGCCTATGATTAGTCGGGCTGCAGCATTCTGCAATGTCTGGAGTTTATTGAGGAGCCCCTGTTGGGCATTTAACAGAAGGCTGTTACAATAGTCCAGCCGGGACATCACCAGTCCTGTGACCACAGTCTTCTTATGCTCGTCTGCAAGAAACGGCAGAATTTTCCAAATGGTTTTTAAGACAAAGTGAGTTGCTGAGGAGAGTGCTTCGATTTGAGGCTTAAAGGACAAGGCGTTGTCCATAAGTACACCCAAGTTTTTGACCTTTGGGATAGGAGCTGGAGGAGTGCCCATTTCCTCCGGCCACCAGCGCGGGGACCAGAAATTATCTCTGGACCCGAACAGCAAGACTTCGGTTTTGGTAGAGTTTAATTTGAGACAGTTATCTGCCATCCAGTTACTGACTTCCCGCAAGCAGCCTCTGAATCTATCCGCTGTGCTGTCAGTTTCCCCTGGTAGCAGGGATACCACTATCTGAGTATCATCTGCGTAAGAAGTTAGCTTGAAGCCAAAGGATCTGATGACTGGTGCCAAGGTGGAAACGTATATGTTAAAAAGGGTGGGACTCAAGGATGACCCCTGGGGAACTCCGCAGGGGAACACGAACGGGTCAGATTCATAGTTCCCAAGTGCCACCTTCTGAGTCCTGTCAGACAGGAAGGCGAGCAGAATTTTGAGTGCATAGCCCTGGATCCCAGTAGCCCTGAGCGGGTCCCCAAGTATCTTGTGGTGGACCGTATCAAAGGCCGCGGACAAGTCCAACAGGATCAGGGCGGCTCTGCCTCCTGCATCCATAACTGTTCTCACATCTTCCGTTGATTTGATCAGGGCGGATTCAGTACTGTGACCTGCCCTGAATCCATGTTGGGAACTGTCCAGGCCATTGCCTGCCCCTAGAAAAGAGCTTAGCTGTGTGTTTAGAATACCCTCCAAGATCTTAGCCGGAAGGGGTAGCCTGGCTATTGGCCGAAAGTTGTTCAGGTCAGTCACCTCTAAATTAGGCTTCTTCAACAGGGGTAAGATGGAAGCTTGTTTCCAGCGTAAGGGGAACTCCCCGATGTCTGACATGGCATTGAATAGTGGGGTGAGCCCTGCGGCAACGGCTGCCGGGGCAAGTTTAGCCACGCTGGCTGGACAAGGGTCATTGGGGGAACCCGATTTTGTCCGTAGAAGTCTGCTCTCCACCTCCTCCTTCCTAATGGGGGAGAAGGTGAGGAGTCTAGGAAGATTACTGTCTGCCTCAGGACGTGTATAAGGGGCGGCGGTCCTGACACGAGTGTCTAGAGGACGGAAGATATTTTCTACTTTTTCCTGGAAGAATTTTGCCAGGTCGTCGCATAGTTTGCGACTAGGGGGTATCTCCACTGGTTTGGTGACAGCGAGGGACGATACTGTGCGAAATAATTCCTTAGCGGAATTACTAGCCTCCTTAATACGTTTCGTGTAAAACTCATGTTTTGCCTCTTGGATCGCAAGTTTATACCTTTTTAGCTCTAGGTAGAGAAGCTTTCTGTCATCCTCATTGTAATTTTTCCGCCAGATTCTTTCCTGCTTTTTACAGAGCAACTTATGGTCCCTGATACCTTCAGAGAACCATGGTGCAGAGGGGCTGGATCGAGTGGAGTGATACGTTTTAGGAGGGGCAAGGTTGAGACATGCCGCCTCCAGCCAGTTTGTATATGAAGTGGCTGCATCTTCCACATTAGCCATAAGGGGCTGCATAGAGGTTTTGAGCAAGCTCTCTAGGGCCTCTCCATCAATATCTTTCCACCTCCTGATCGTTCTGGGCGGGTTCGAGACCTTACTAGGTCTGGAAGGCGGGCCAGGCTGATGTCAAAAAGCACTGCCGCATGGTCAGACCAGGAGACCGGAAGAATAGCAGAGATTTCAAGATTGGGGAGATTAGAAAAAATCCCATCTAGAGTGTGTCCTGCCCTGTGGGTTGGGCCCGTAACCCTTTGGCTAAGCTCAACCTCAAGTATCTGGTCTAAGAAGTTCCGCGTATCGGGATCTGAATCACATTCCAGATGAAAGTTAAAATCTCCCAGAGCTGTGAATGTCTTAGCGCAAAGTGCCTCTTCTAACAAGCAACTGAGTGCTGGGAGGAATGAGGTTTTGGGTCCGGGGGGCCTGTAAATTAGGCCACCCTTGAGAGATTGATGGTGGGAAAGGGTCAGGTTATAGATAAGGGCTTCAAATTGGTCGGTGGTACCCGACTGGAAAGAGCCTCTAATAGAATTATGATAGAAGATAGCGAGACCTCCTCCCCTTTTGATTCCTCTATTCTGAACAACGCACTCGTACTCAGGGGGGGTTGCTTTAACAATATCCGGACCTGAGGCTGCATCTGTCCAAGATTCTGTTACGAATGCTATAAGTGATTTGGTTTCGACTATGAGGTCCGCTAGCTCTATACTGTGTCTCACCAGAGATCTAGCGTTAAGTAAAAGACATTTAACTACAGTGTGTTCTTTCCTTGTCCAACGTTACAACAAACAATTGATGGACGGAATGCTGACAATGCAGACATTCTCCCCTAGTCAAGAGATCTGGGTTAAATCCATCGTTCTTTTGCCCACTACACCACCCCAGTTTAGACATGGCCATATGCAAATCAGTCTTGACCCTGTGCCTCATGGGAACAGTCCAGCCCGAACTGCCAAGCCATGTCTTCCCTGGACCGGAATCAAGCATCCTAGGACCGGTTTCTGGCTATCAGCCGTCATCAGCCAGGATAGCTTGACTCCAGTGGCGTAGTGAGCACGGGTCCCACGTCTGGGAATACCCATCCCACTTAGGGCGAAAAGCGTTACAACAAACAATTGATGGACGGAATGCTGACAATGCAGACATTCTCCCCCAGTCAAGAGATCTGGGTTAAATCCATCGTTCTTTTGCCCACTACACCACCCCAGTTTAGACATGGCCATATGCAAATCAGTCTTGACCCTGTGCCTCATGGGAACAGTCCAGCCCGAACTGCCAAGCCATGTCTTCCCTGGACCGGAATCAAGCATCCTAGGACCGGTTTCTGGCTATCAGCCGTCATCAGCCAGGATAGCTTGACTCCAGTGGCGTAGTGAGCACGGGTCCCACGTCTGGGAATACCCATCCCACTTAGGGCGAAAAGCGTTACAACAAACAATTGATGGACGGAATGCTGACAATGCAGACATTCTCCCCCAGTCAAGAGATCTGGGTTAAATCCATCGTTCTTTTGCCCACTACACCACCCCAGTTTAGACATGGCCATATGCAAATCAGTTTTGACCCTGTGCCTCATGGGAACAGTCCAGCCCGAACTGCCAAGCCATGTCTTCCCTGGACCGGAATCAAGCATCCTAGGACCGGTTTCTGGCTATCAGCCGTCATCAGCCAGGATAGCTTGACTCCAGTGGCGTAGTGAGCACGGGTCCCACGTCTGGGAATACCCATCCCACTTAGGGCGAAAAGCGTTACAACAAACAATTGATGGACGGAATGCTGACAATGCAGACATTCTCCCCCAGTCAAGAGATCTGGGTTAAATCCATCGTTCTTTTGCCCACTACACCACCCCAGTTTAGACATGGCCATATGCAAATCAGTCTTGACCCTGTGCCTCATGGGAACAGTCCAGCCCGAACTGCCAAGCCATGTCTTCCCTGGACCGGAATCAAGCATCCTAGGACCGGTTTCTGGCTATCAGCCGTCATCAGCCAGGATAGCTTGACTCCAGTGGCGTAGTGAGCACGGGTCCCACGTCTGGGAATACCCATCCCACTTAGGGCGAAAAGCGTTACAACAAACAATTGATGGACGGAATGCTGACAATGCAGACATTCTCCCCCAGTCAAGAGATCTGGGTTAAATCCATCGTTCTTTTGCCCACTACACCACCCCAGTTTAGACATGGCCATATGCAAATCAGTCTTGACCCTGTGCCTCATGGGAACAGTCCAGCCCGAACTGCCAAGCCATGTCTTCCCTGGACCGGAATCAAGCATCCTAGGACCGGTTTCTGGCTATCAGCCGTCATCAGCCAGGATAGCTTGACTCCAGTGGCGTAGTGAGCACGGGTCCCACGTCTGGGAATACCCATCCCACTTAGGGCGAAAAGCGTTACAACAAACAATTGATGGACGGAATGCTGACAATGCAGACATTCTCCCCCAGTCAAGAGATCTGGGTTAAATCCATCGTTCTTTTGCCCACTACACCACCCCAGTTTAGACATGGCCATATGCAAATCAGTCTTGACCCTGTGCCTCATGGGAACAGTCCAGCCCGAACTGCCAAGCCATGTCTTCCCTGGACCGGAATCAAGCATCCTAGGACCGGTTTCTGGCTATCAGCCGTCATCAGCCAGGATAGCTTGACTCCAGTGGCGTAGTGAGCACGGGTCCCACGTCTGGGAATACCCATCCCACTTAGGGCGAAAAGCGTTACAACAAACAATTGATGGACGGAATGCTGACAATGCAGACATTCTCCCCCAGTCAAGAGATCTGGGTTAAATCCATCGTTCTTTTGCCCACTACACCACCCCAGTTTAGACATGGCCATATGCAAATCAGTCTTGACCCTGTGCCTCATGGGAACAGTCCAGCCCGAACTGCCAAGCCATGTCTTCCCTGGACCGGAATCAAGCATCCTAGGACCGGTTTCTGGCTATCAGCCGTCATCAGCCAGGATAGCTTGACTCCAGTGGCGTAGTGAGCACGGGTCCCACGTCTGGGAATACCCATCCCACTTAGGGCGAAAAGCGTTACAACAAACAATTGATGGACGGAATGCTGACAATGCAGACATTCTCCCCCAGTCAAGAGATCTGGGTTAAATCCATCGTTCTTTTGCCCACTACACCACCCCAGTTTAGACATGGCCATATGCAAATCAGTCTTGACCCTGTGCCTCATGGGAACAGTCCAGCCCGAACTGCCAAGCCATGTCTTCCCTGGACCGGAATCAAGCATCCTAGGACCGGTTTCTGGCTATCAGCCGTCATCAGCCAGGATAGCTTGACTCCAGTGGCGTAGTGAGCACGGGTCCCACGTCTGGGAATACCCATCCCACTTAGGGCGAAAAGCGTTACAACAAACAATTGATGGACGGAATGCTGACAATGCAGACATTCTCCTCCAGTCAAGAGATCTGGGTTAAATCCATCGTTCTTTTGCCCACTACACCACCCCAGTTTAGACATGGCCATATGCAAATCAGTCTTGACCCTGTGCCTCATGGGAACAGTCCAGCCCAAACTGCCAAGCCATGTCTTCCCTGGACCGGAATCAAGCATCCTAGGACCGGTTTCTGGCTATCAGCCGTCATCAGCCAGGATAGCTTGACTCCAGTGGCGTAGTGAGCACGGGTCCCACGTCTGGGAATACCCATCCCACTTAGGGCGAAAAGCGTTACAACAAACAATTGATGGACGGAATGCTGACAATGCAGACATTCTCCCCCAGTCAAGAGATCTGGGTTAAATCCATCGTTCTTTTGCCCACTACACCACCCCAGTTTAGACATGGCCATATGCAAATCAGTCTTGACCCATGCCACTGGAATCAAGCTATCCTGGCTGACGAGGGCTGAAAGCCCGAAACCGGTCCTAGGATGCTTGTTTCCAGTCCAGGGAGGACCTGGCTTGGCAGTTCGGGCTGGACTGTTCCCATGGGGCACAGGGTCAAGACTGATTTGCATATGGCTGGATTCAAACTGGAATGGCATGGTGAGCAAAAAAACGATGGATTTAGGCCCAGATCTCTGTACTGGGGTGAATGTATGACATTGTTCTGCATTCTGTCCATCAATTGTTATATTTGCATTTGTCACCCCGAGTGGGAAGGGTATGCTCAGACGTGAGTCCCTTGCTCTCCATGCCACTGGAATCAAGCTATCCTGGCTGACGAGGGCTGAAAGCCCGAAACCGGTCCTAGGATGCTTGTTTCCAGTCCAGGGAGGACCTGGCTTGGCAGTGCGGGCTGGACTGTTCCCATGGGGCACAGGGTCAAGACTGATTTGCATATGGCTGGATTCAAACTGGAATGGCATGGTGAGCAAAAAAACGATGGATTTAGGCCCAGATCTCTGTACTGGGGTGAATGTATGACATTGTTCTGCATTCTGTCCATCAATTGTTATATTTGCACTTTCCTTGTCCAAGGCACTGAAGAGGCCGAACAGCAATTGCTGGTTTGCCAGCACATCTTGGGGAGAGCTTGATTGCAGTTGCTACATCGCTGTGGGAGGGGGGGCGGCCCGTCCTCACGCATTTCTGAGATAGTGCATCCCGTGCTCCCGCCTTTGTGACGGAGAGCCAGAAGAGTGTCACGGCTATAAACGAAGTGACCAGACGTTTTCCCTGACCCCGAGCCAGGGGTCCTGGCACTAGGCGCGGAACTGGCGCGGACGGGCGCAGACGGACTTGCCTTGGGCGAGCCTTCGGCGCGCCACCGGCGCACCCGCTGCGCTCGTCCGCTGCGCCTCCTGTATAAGGTGGCCATTTTATAACAGTCGTGAACCGGACGTGGAGTGAGGGGCGGAGCACTAGTCAGCTCGCCCACCTCCTCAGTGAGGAGGGCGGACCAACGGGCCACTTGTCACGGGTTCGATCCCCGAAAGTGCAAAGAGCAATTTTTAAAAGCTGTGCGGTCTTAAAATGCAGGCAATAAAATACGCTAAAAACAAGTGCATTTAAAACGGGCAGCAGGTTATGAAGGCAAAGAACCACGTACAAACCAATAAAGTTACAAAGCTGTAAGTCCCGGCTTCCGCCTCAGGACCGATCTGTCTCAAACACACGCATACAATCAGCTGTGAAGAGTAAGGGCGGGAAGTTTATAGCAGACGTGGAGTGAGGGGCGGAGCACTAGTCAGCTCGCCCACCTCCTCAGTGAGGAGGGCGGACCAACGGGCCACTTGTCACGGGTTCGATCCCCGAAAGTGCAAAGAGCAATTTTTAAAAGCTGTGCGGTCTTAAAATGCAGGCAATAAAATACGCTAAAAACAAGTGCATTTAAAACGGGCAGCAGGTTATGAAGACAAAGAACCACGTAGAAAACAATAAAGTTACAAAGCTGTAAGTCCCGGCTTCCGCCTCAGGACCGATCTGTCTCAAACACATTCGTAAATCGTGCTAGCGGATGCCAATTCTTGTTCACGCTCGGCAACTTAATGTTGCCGAGCCACGTGCAAGAAAAGACTCCTTCATGCGGCGGTTGGCCAGGTTTTGCCAGTACTCCATGTTACAAGCGGAACATGGAGTTGGGCAAAACTCGGCAAACTCCTCCAGCAGAGTGGAATTTATCGCCCACCCCAAGTTACACTAGCATGGAACACATGGACAGAAATGCGGAAACTATTGGTGGCTCTTTACATATTGTGCTATGGGTCTGCACAGCATTATAAACCTTCTTTTGACATATTTTCTGTATATTCCTTGCACAATTATAAGGCGACATTACTTCTTCTGTTATATCAAGGTGTGGCAATGCTCTAGAGATACTCCAATCACATGCATGAGCTTGTATGGATCACACAAATTATATCAGTTGCTCTGCAGTCAGCACATGTTCTATTAGCATTCATTTTCTAGAGAGAGTGATTTTCTCTTGAAGATCCCAGATTCTAGACCGTCCAGTGGGTGGTTGAAAATTTGCACTTCTTGAGGGGTGGTCTTTAAACCAGAGCTTGGGGACCACTTTGTAGCCCAAGGGCCAACTTCTGGAACAATAGAATATGTCCTTGTACAAAAATTAAGCAATGTATGGGTTTTGCATATCCTGTTCCTTCCCTTTACCCTACTAGCAATGGGGCGCTTTGCACTAGACTGGTCTAAAGATCAAAATGTGACATGTGGCCATTACAGTCTTAGGGACCCATTATGATGGTGGGTGGAGGCACCACGGCGGTGCTGGCCGTGTTGGAAAATGCAATTTTCCACATGCAATCAGCTGTCCTCACGCCCGCCATATTACAATGGGCAAACATAGCCCATTTGCTGTCCGCCGTGGTGCGACGTGAACCGCCATGAAAATGCACCCGCCACCGCAGCAGTGGGAGACCCACTGCCATGCGGAATGACGTCCTGACCGCCATACAAATCAGGATGCCCCAAACAGCCAGTCACACCGCAGCGGAGAAACCACCCAACCAGAGATGGCGGAAGCACTGCAGCGGAGAGCGAAACCAGACTCCCGGTCCCCACCACCTGGTCCCGACCGCAATGGATCCAGCTCCACATGTCTTTCCAGTGCTGTACCGGATGCACTACCAGTAAGTTATGCACCGTCGTGGACAATGCCGCAGGCAAGCAATGAGACAATTCTGCACACAACCACAACACACAACTCCAGGGCTGAGATACGGTTCCTGTCCACACCAGACACTCTAGTGGAGACAGGAACACATCCACAAGTGTACCCTCACACGTCCTACCTTGCACTAAATCACCCCTCCGCATCCAGGTCACTCATAAATCGCGAAATGACAGCAATCTCCCGGTCACGTCACCGCAGCGGTGAAGACGAGGGAAATGCTTGCGCACAATGCACTAGGCAGGGCCCGCGCCAGCGCCAGGCATGGGCAGTCCACAAGGACTCACAGGGTCACAACTATACCCTTCACACACAAGGCCCCCAACACCCATTAGGAGCCATGCTGTGTGCCCCTCCTGTGCTCCCCCTGCACAACTAACTAGCCAGGTGAACCCAGAGCCTGCACCACACACACCAAACAACCAGGGAGCTAGTCTCAGCAGGTGGAGCTGAAAAGGAACACAGCACAGAAGCTCAGGGCCAGGGCAGCTCACCTCCCCACACCCACAATCCACTTATGTCAAGCAAACTGAGTCCAATCACAAAATGAACACTCACACTGAATATGAACAATCACCTAACTGTACACACTGCCTATTAAGTCACCCAGATACACCCCACACTGACACACAGCCACATACACATACCAGATGGCAGCAGCAATGAAGGACAATAAATGGGATAGACAAAAGTGAGGTAGACAGTGATGGGAAGACAAGGAGCCAGCCACAAAGCATGTGTACATCACATGCAAGAGAAGGCTCAGATCACAACAACGTTAGGCCAACAAATCACACATGGCTGGCACAGTGAGTGAAATTAAACCACCGTGACCTCTGTGCAACAATTCAGGGAGACAGCAAGGCAGGCCATGCATAGACTCAGGGACGATAGGAAGTGTCTGGAGTCAAACAGTGATCAGCCATACATCTGTACCTACTTACTTGACATGTGTATGTCATCAGCACAACACACAGGGCCCAATGACACACTCCATGACTGTCAAACACAACTTGGACTCTTCTCACATACCCCTCCACCACCCAACTCACACCTGCACCACTCAACTCTAGTGTCAAACACACAGAATGGTGCAAATAATGTCCTGTGAATACACTGACAATCACACTCCCTGGGGTGCATCTACAAACATCACACACACACTCAGGGATGGCTGAACTAATGCTGGCACAAATACAATAGCCAAACACAAACCTCACAAACAACATACACAGAAGTACAACAAGCCCACATATGGCCAGCCAAACAGTGGAAAGGCAATGGGAGCCCATACAGAACAGGAGTACACAACATCTTCACTCAGGACCAACCAATGCACAGACACCATACCCCAACACAGACAAGAAGTGCATCATCTCAAAACAATCATGGACACAAACTGGGAGCAATGGTCCAATAAGAAAACACAGACAGACATACCACACCACCCATCAAGTCAACATGGTGTAATAGTGTACCACATGCATGTACATGCACAATCCTGACAAGTGACAGGTCAAATATAAGAGGAGAAACCACCAAGGTGCACTCAAAACAAGCTCAGGAACAAGAATACTCCTAGGCGCATGTGACAGACACACAAGTAATGCACTCTATACTTGCAACAGACATCTGAATGTATCACAATGCACAAAACACACACACAATGACATGCAAATAGAACATCACACACAGAGCATCTGTCAGCTGAAAGAGACAACACAGGGCAAACACTGCACACATCCACATCAAACACACAACAGATGCACATGCCAATCCATCACATTGCAAACACAGCTGTACATCAGGGGGTGCACATCAGGCAATTACAAGGCAACATACACTCACAGCACTGCATGCACAACAAGCAGTGTGTGAACAACAACCAAACCAGTAGCACACATATCTGAGTGCCACAACATGAGCCCCCACAACACAAATCCCCACAGCACACAGACATCACACTCAGGAAGGGTAGCATTACCTCAGCAACACACATAGAGCTCACCCATCACACACATAGAGCTCACCCAAAACCCACATATGCACAAGTCTGGGACACCCAGGTGCAAACATCATGACCAGAGGACTGTGCAGCACAAATAGTTCCACTGCATATGAGCAACCGTGACTGCAAACCAGTACAAAAAAATCACACCTAACCAATTGGGAAACTGTCCTGAGTGGCACATTGGTCCTGTGCACAGATCAGCACTACAAAGCATAGTGTAATGAATGAAGTGGTGGGGAGGCAGACACACTGTGAACCCAAGGGGATAGCTGACATGCGAGTGAAGTGGTGTGTACGTCAGTAGTGGACAGGTCAGGAGTGCACCATACACAAATAGATGGGAGTGCTCACTCACAATGGGTAGGCATCAGAATCACAGATAGGGGATGGTATAACTCCGCATCCCACATGCCATACCAGAGCAAAAAATGCATTACGTGACAGCAATGCATGAGAAAACACACCCACAATGTCAGTGTGGCTGAGCAGGTCTGCAAAGTGAGCACAAACAGCATCACAACACATGGTTGATCAACAAAACGCAACACTGACTTGCTAGTCACACACTCTGCCTACTCACAATTGGCACCAACAAGTAGGTGTCCCCCAGAAGTGCAAGGACACAGCCACACACTGCACAGTGGACAACCTACGACTCCCACATGTGCACACAATCACAAGCACAGGGCTGAATAATAAAACTAACAGGCACACAACTCCTAGGTGACATGTGTGCAGTTGCCATTGTAGGGACACACACACATTAACACTACTGACAAAGTCACCCCCTCAACACTACACACTTCATGACCACCCAAGTGCACTCATTAAAATTTACCCATGTGACTAGGATGACTGGCCATCACAAGATGACCATACACCAACACAGCTGTGCACACATTAAGAAAGATCACACAGACATGATGGTCCCTGGCCAGCCTACCTGCAATCCTGTGGATAGAATCACACTCTGTGCTGGCAGTGCATCCAAACATGATATGTGTACAATGTAGCTAACGTGACCATAGAATGATTAGGATGACAGTAGGACACCACAAACAACCATCATTGTACCCCCAAGCCTCAGAGTCAAGAAAAACTGAAGTGCCTGTCACCTCTGCTAAACCCTGTAAATGAGAAAAAAGAGAATGCCAATGTTAAAGTGGCATACATAGCATGTGTCACATTAAACCATACACACACAGAAAACCCTTTATTGAGCAAGGACACAGACAAAGCAGACAACAGGAGTAACTGTCTTTATTACATATCACACAGATAGGCATCAAAAGTAGACAAGCCCAAGACCAGTGGCCAGTCTAAAGTGAAGAGTAGGTACATGAGATCCTGCACAGGGAAGGGGCAAACACAGCAGTGAACAGCAAGGCCAGTGGCTAGTCCAAAGTACAGAGTAAGTACAGAAGATCTTGAACAGGCAAGGGGCAAACACAGCAATGAACAGCAAGGCCAGTGGCCAGTCCAAAGTGCAGATTAGGCACATGTGTGCATGAGAGGCTGCACAGGGAATGGGCAGACATAGTAATGAACAGCAAGGCCGGTGGCCAATCTAAAGTGCAGCGTAGGTACATGAGATCCTGCACAGGTAATGGGTAAACACAGCAATGAACAGCAAGGCCGGTGGCCAGTCCAAACTGCACAGAGGGTACATGAGATCCGGCACGGGGAATGGGCAAACACAGCAATGAACAGCAAGGCCAGTGGCCAGTCCAAAGTGTAGAGTAAGTACATGAGATCTTTCACAGGAAAGGGGCAAACACAGCAATGAACAGCAAGGTCAGTGGCCAGTCCAAAGTGCATAGTAGGCACATGAGATCCTGCACAAGGAAGGGGCAAACACAGCAATAAACAGCAAGGCAAGTGGCCAGTCCAAAGTACAGAGTAGGCACATGTGATCCTACACAGGAAATGGGCAAACACAGCAATGAACAGCAAGGCTAGTGGCCAGTCCAAAGTGCAGAGTAGGTACATGTTTGCGTGAGAGGCTGCACAGTGAATGGGCAAACACAGTAATGAACAGCAAGGCCAGTGGCCAGTCCAAAGTGCAGAGTAGGTACATGAGATCCTGCACAGGGAATGGGCAAACACAGCAATGAACAGCAAGGTCAGTGGCCAGTCCAAAGAGCATAGTAGGCACATGAGATCCTGCACAAGGAAGGGGCAAACACAGCAATAAACAGTACGGCAAGTGGCCAGTACAAAGTACAGAGTAGGCACATGAGCTCCTACACAGGGAATGGGCAAACACAGCAATGAACAGCAAGGCCAGTGGCCAGTCAAAGTGCAGAGTAGGTACATGAGATTCTGCACAAGAAAGGGGCAAACACAGCAATAAACAGCAAGGCAAGTGGCCAGACCAAAGTACAGAGTAGGCACATGAGATCCTTCACAGGGAATGGGAAAACACAGCAATGAACAGCTAGGCCAGTGGCCAGTCCTAAGTGCAGAGTAGGCACATGTGTGCATGGGAGGCTGCACAGGGAATGAGTGAGACTGTAAACTGCCATGGTCAGCAACACAGTCAGGGAGATAACAATGGGCAGTCCAGGCACTGCTGTGGGAGAGACAGGTGTGGGAGGGGGACTTTGCCTCAGACTTGGCTGTCAGTCGGACTGGGAGGTGGGTGAGTGCTAGGGCCAGTTGAAGTACTGGTCCTGGGAGAGAGAGGATCAGCTGAGGTAGAGGCATCAGTGGCATTGGCAGCCGGAGGGCTGCTTGGACCAGGTGGTGTGGTGGAACATGAGGGTGTAGTCATGCTGCCGTGAGACACAGTGTGTGAGGGAGAATGTGGAGGTTGACTTTTCACTTCTTGGGGAGTATAATGGAGGTTTGGTCTTGGGAGGAGTGGTAGGTGTTGCGGCCACAACAGGCACACTCTCCACCAAAGCTGCACCAGGTGCAGCTGGGTACCCTCCCTCTGGGTTACTTGCTGGATCCGGAGGTACGCTTGGCTTGGCCTTGCCTTTTCTCCTCCAGCACCTGTTGACCAGGTGAACTCCCTACAGTGACCACCTTTACCTGCTTCACAGAGGTCTGGATGGGAGTATAGATTGTGGGTGAATCTGTCTTAGCGGGCTTTTTCTGTGGACCCTTAGCAGGCACCAGCTTCACAGCAGGAAAGGGAACTGACTGCTTTTCTTTGCAAGACTCTTTTGGGACAGGAGAGTCCTTGGCTGGGGATGCCTCTGAGGCCTGCTTCTTGGCTTTATGCCCCTGAGTGTCACCTGAAGGGCTTTTGCCTTTGCGCTCTGGGTAGCTTTGATTTTTTGTGGGGATGGTGTCTGCGCTCTGGCCCACTTGGGCTGCTGCTGTTGTGTGCTATATCTTGAGCCTGAGTTCTGTGGTGTGTGGTCACTATCGTCAGATGTAGCCAGTGGCCGTGGGGTGGCCAAGGGACTAGAGGTGGACTATGAGACTGTAACAGCTGAATGGCCGCCGTCACTGTGGAGGGCAAAAACTGGACAGTCCGGTGTAGCCCACCCACGTCAAAATGAATGCCCTCCATGAAGGCAACTACCTGTGCCAAGTTTTTGTCGTGGTCTAGGAAGGCATTGAGGAGAGTTGTCTGATCCACACACATCTGGCGCAAAAGGGCCACAGACTCAACACTGATGGCAGCAGGGGAGACAGGGGCAGGGGCAGCGGAGCCTGGGGTGAAGGACACTCTTCCCTTCTTAATGCTGCGAGCACGTGCAGCACTAGTGGAAGTAGGTGGGAGGGTGGGCACTAGACACTGTGTGGTGGAAGAGGAGGCAGAGTTCCCCACCCTGTGCCCGCCAACATAGATGTGTCACCACTAGCATCAGATGACATTGAGGTTTGTGTCTCTGGCTGTGATTCCTTAAGCAGACTCCTGTCCCCCTCCGAGGCACTGGTCACATCAGTGTCAGTCTGCTTGTGTGTAGCAGTCGTGCTTGGTGCCTCACCACTAGTGTCAGTCCCCTGTCCTTCTGTGTCCACGGTAGATGCTGCAAGAGACAGAGACGTAAGGTCAGTTCTGTGGCATTAACACAAACATCATATGCAAGCAAAGCACAAAACAAGATGATGATATCCCCATGTTGCACACCACCCTGTGCAGTAACATCGTGCAACCTCCATTCAAAACTCGATTTTTGTGTGTCATCATGCAAACTTGGCATACGCGACCCATGTGATGACCACACAGCCAAATAGCCTGCCGGTGGCTCCCTGTAGCCAGACACACAGATCCCTCTGAGCATACCTAGGGCCCTGAGGAGGGAAAAGATGTACCTCCCAACATGTCGCCACAGTCACATCTGGAGGCAGCAGAAGGGGACAACACAGATACAGACTCCAACATATCAGTCCACAATGGCCATAAGCTCATGCCATCCACCATGTCATACTTTGGGGCACAACTACAGTTGCACATTGGTGTCAGATGTGTAGTCCTCACAATTCTGACATCAGGCAATGCACACATTGATGAAAGCACACTCAGATGATGCACACTGCCGCTCCCTTCCATGGGATGTCCCTGACATCCCCAGTGCAGATGATGCCAGAAGGCCACAAATCAGACTGCAATGTCAAGGGCCATTACTCCAATGACATGAGAAAGTACAGGTAGGGAAAATGCATGACAGCTGCACCCAACACAGAGGCCACTTACAAGTCATTGCATCACACTAGCAACATCACAGAGCCCAGCACTGGCTCAGGCTTGGAACACATGCAGCCACTCACAACCAAAGTCACTCTTCCCAGAATACTCACCCCCAGATTGCTGCTGATGCTCCTTCAAACGTGCAGCCAGCTCGGGCTGTGTCACAGCTAAGATGCTAGCCATTAGTTGTGTCATGCTCCTGCACGCCAACATTCCAGTCCGAGGGAGCAGCCCCAGTGCCATCTCTACCACGTTTTTGCTCAGCTGGCAGATGTCATCCCACCTCTCGTGACAGTGTGTGCGCCGTCGGTTGGAGACACCCAGAGCCTGGGGAAGACTCACTGTGTCCAACACTGCGCAGCCCTCAATGTCCTTGCCCTGTGACTGGCTCACTGTGTCATGGAGGTCACATTTAGGGACATAATCTTACAATCTCACACCCTTCTCACAAGGTCTGTCATGTGCAATCTACAGGTCTGAGATGGCTCTTTGATGGATAGTCTAGCAGACAACCCATATGTTTCACTTTGTACATTCAGTGATGTGTCCTTGTCAGATTGGGCAGTGACTGTGCAGGCCAGGTGGGATCACACTGAGGTCCAATGTGGGGAATCAGAAACGTCACATGAAGGAACAATATGAGAGCGTAAACAGTGCCTACACATGCGAGTCAGTACACATGCTGGTGGAAATGGAAGGTGCTCTGTACAAAAGTACAACAATCTGCTGTGTCATAGGTGAATTACTACCAAGAGTGTCACCCTCTGGTATTTAAGTCCTGAGCATAGTGCTGACCTATACATGATGTCAATTTTGAGTCAGAAACACTTCCGTCAGCACCCTCTGGATGTAAACCCTTGTAATTTCACAGATGAGCCTGTGAAGAACATCAGGGACCCACACATCCATTCACACAGGAAATTTCTGTCCTGACTCCTGCATAACCAACTTGGTGCATCACTGTATGGCTGACAAAACAATACATGTCCCTCTCATTCTGCTGTGCAGCCAGGGTAACGTGTGAAATAGGCTACACACCCCGTTCCCCTGGAGACAGCATGCTAGGCAGTGTATGACACAACCCCACACTCTCAGGCACATACTGCAGCAAATCAACTTCATGTGTGCACTCCCTGTATTCTCACTTCCACTCTGAAACACTTACCATGACATCTGGAGCACCATATAGCCTCCCATACTGTGTGAGCACCTCATCCACCAGGACCACCAGCTCCTCGGTGGTGAAGGGACGGGCCCTAATCTTCTCATTCCTTGCCATCACTGGGTCCAGGAGCAGCAGTAGTTGGTGGTGAGGGGTGTCAGGCAGCAGTGTCTGGAGACAGGAGCAGCAGCAGTTGGTACAGAGGGGTGTCAGACAGCAGTGTCTGGAGACAGGAGCAGCAGCAGTTGGTTGTGAGGAGTGTTACGCAGCAGTGTCTGGAGACAGGAGTAGCAGCAGTTGGTGGTGAGGGGTTTCAGGCTGCAGTGTCTGGAGACAGGCGCAGCAGCAGTTGGTAGTGAGGGGTGTCAGGCAGCAATGTCTGGAAGCAGTGGAAATGTGAGTCTCTCTCCCACACATATATAGCCCCCTGGGGTAGTTTCAGTGGTTCTAAGCTGCTGCAATTGGTGTTCCAGGTCAGCTTTTTTCTAATGCATCCAATGACTGGCTCCGCTGTGGCGGAGCACGCCTACCCCGATTTTCAAAATTGCATTAGGCTACCGCGATTGCAGTTCCCATTGGCTGTAAGGGCTTGCGCATTGGCGGTGACACACCGCAGGGGCCAGACGGTCGCTACCGCGGCCGTGCATCTTTCAATTGCATCCAATGTCCTGCTCCGCGGTGGCGGAGCACGCCCTCCGCGATTTTCAAAATTGCCTTAGGCTACCGCAATTGGGGTCCCATTGGCTGTAAAGGCTTGGGCATTGGCAGTAACACACCTCCGGGGCCAGGCGGTTGCTACTGCGGAATGGCTGCAATACATTGGTGCCTTTGATCGTGATTTGGGTGGCGGAGCATGCCAAATGCCATTTGACCATACATATATATCTGCCACTACCGCAAGTGTGGCTTTGGCATTGGCAGTCACACACCGCTGGGGCCAGGCGGTCGCTACCGTGATATGGCTGCTATACATTGGTGCCTATGACCATGATGTGGATGGCGAAGCATGCCAACCGCCATTTGACCATATAGATATATATATCTATCACTACCGCAAGTGTGGCTTTGGCATTGGCGGTGACACACTGCAGGGGCCAGGCGGTCGCTACCATGATATGGCTGCCATACATTGGAGCCAGTGACCGTGATTTGTGTTGCGGAGCACTTTGACAGCACCTATGGACACATCATGCTGTGTGAATGGCCAATGGCCAGTTCTCAACAGTGCACAGTAGACACATGATTCATTGCACAACATTGTGCACACAATGCCAATGTGACATTTATCCCACTGCTGACTACACATGCCATGTTGGTGTATATTATTGAAAACATTGGCATGTACTCCCTCACATGTCACTTGTGATATTGCTGAGCGTGTACACAGAATAGTGTTGTGATGGACTCTCCAATGGGTACATATTAGGGGTGGGCGGAATTTGCTAAATCCACTTTCGCAAATTATCGCGAAAATGTTAAAAATGATCGCAAACACGCGGAAATATCGCGAAGATGCGGAAGTTTTTTTCCCGCATGTTCGCGAGATTTTCTGCATGGTTGCGGCTCGCCAACTTACCGATATGGTTGCTCGCGGGTGCAGCCATCTTGTTTTCAGTTGTCTCACGGTGCATGATTGCGAGAAGAAAGACGTGATCGCGCGACGCATGACGTCACTGCGGGCGCGAGACAGCGCAAATGGCTAAAAACAATACAACATCTCATGGAGAACGCGACCGGATCAAGAAAACTTGTCGGCGAACGCAGGGATTCAGGTAAGGCGATCGCGCGCACGCGAGAATGTATTATTACAGCGCGAGCAAGAAACAAATTATCGCCAAGCTGCGGAATGCGGAAATTTTGACATTTTTACGCTTTCCGCGGAACGCAAAAATATCAAATTATCGCAATTTCCGCGAACGGAACGAAATTTTAGCCCAGGCCTAGTACATATGTCAATGTGTGAAAGGGTTGAGAAAATCACAGTGATGAATGTCTTAATGAACAATGTGCAGATTTGACTGTCTACTTTTCTTGGCTCATGCACACACTTGTTGTTTACGCACAGACTGTGCTCATGGTGTTGTTGATGTGTGCCCTGTTCAACTTAGGCCTGAAGGTGTGGCAGGTAGAGCAGCTAGGTATGAGACAGTGGTGTTGGAGTTTCACACATATGCTGTATGAAATACTCTCAGGGCTGCCTATGCTAGATGTGGCCATATTCATTTGTGCATTCTCATAGTCAGATATTGTTTTGGAGGTACTTGCTGTGTGAAAGGGGACAAGTGTACTAGTAGTGTAGCTGAAGGTGTCCCTACATGTAAGGTGGTCTGTAACTCAACTGTGATGACAGTCATTGTTGGAGTTGTGTCAGTCAAAACGTAAGATGTTGTACACATCTCATGATGTATTGCATTGACATGTGTCCCCTTTCATCTCAACTAGGAGGAGACCAAATATGCATCGTCCCTTCACAGTGCTGCCAGACATGGAGGATAAGGAGGTAATACGGAAATTCCGTCTGGATAGAGACACCCTACAAGACCTATGTGTTATGTTGGAGCCCCACCTGCAGCCTCGCAGAACATCTCCAACTGCTTTCGCCCCAACGTCTAAGGTGATGGCAGCCCTGCATTTTTTTGCTACTGGATCATTCCAGCACACGGTGTCCAGCTCAGGTGGGATGCCGCAACCTATGTTCAGCATGGTGCTACAGGATGTCATGTCCGCTATGATGATTTACAAGGACAGATATATCCATTTCCCCAGGAGGCATGAATTGGCGGGTGTTAACGGTGATTTGAATGCCCTTTGGCACATCCCCCATGTTGTTGGTGTCGTTGACTGCACACATGTTGGCCTGGTTCCACCACAGGCACGTGAGCACATCTACAGGAGCAGGAAATATTTCCATTCCATCAATGTGCAAGTGGTGTGTCAGGCGGATATGATCATCTCATACATCTGTGCCAAATTTCCTGGCTCGGCCCATGACTCGTACATCATGCGTAACAGCATTGGGCCACAGCTGATGGATAATTTGCTTCCGGAGCGTGTATGGATTGTGGGTGAGTAAGCGGAGTCAAGTTGCGTGCTGTGTGTGTGACATGCTGTCCTCTGCCACAGTTATATTACAAAGTTGGTCTGTGTATCTCACACCTAGGTGATTCTGCACATCCCAACTGTCCTTGGTTGCGGTGCCCACTGCGGAATCCCAGAACCCCAAGTGAAGTCCGCTACAATGATGCCCATGGGAGGACACATGGTGTGGTGGAGCACACTTTCGGTACCCTGAAGTCACGTTTTTGCTGCCTGGACAAGACCTGAGGTGCACTGATGTACTCGTCCAAAAAGGTGTGTCAGATTGTAGTTGAATGCTGCATGCTCCACAAGCTGGCCTTGCACAAAAAGATACTCCTGCTCCTGGATGCTGATGAGCAGCCGAGGCCCCCGCCTGCAAACCAACCCATGTCCAGTGATGAGGATAGTGGAGAGGAGGAAGGTGTCGGTCTGCATAAACAGCTCATCAACCGCTACTTCACTTGAAGGTGAGTGACAATGTACAACGGGGCCATTGTCTGCTGATGTCATTGTTGGTAAAATGGTCTATGTGAGCTTTGTGACTGCAGCCTGTTGTTGACTCAGTGCTGGCTGCCAATGTTTCTGGGACAGGGTAGTTTGGCACAGATACAGGATGTCTATGTCGGTACTATTGCTCATTGTAATGTGTGCAGATTGGAGTACCTGACTAGTGAATATTGTTCTGTTGTGTTGTCCTAGGTCCCTTCAGCCTCTCCTTGCCTACAAACAATCTGTGCTCCTGGTACATTGTAATCATGGTGAACATTGCACATCCTGTGTGAAACATGGAGCATACACAACAACATATGTGTGCAAGGAGTATTTATTTACAATGGGTACATGTGACAGGGGAGTGACTATTTACAAAAAGGTGAATAGTGAAGCAATGAGTTGTCAGTGATGGTAGATGAGACAATCAAGTAGTCACCACATTAATGTGGTGACCCAGTCCAACAGACAGATGCCATTAACATGACAGTGTGGGGAAGGACAGTCAACAAAGTTAATGGCAAAGTGAAGAGGGTTGCCATCATGGCTGGCTCCTTGACTGACGTTTGGCAGGTTCTTTGTCATGGGTTCCTCCCTTGGATTTCTTCGCATGGCCCCTTAGAGGTTTGGCAGGGGGGGCCTCTGCTGCAGGGCCAGTGGGGCCTGAGGAGTCCCCCCTCTCCGTGCCTGCAGGGGAGGATATGTAACTTTCATCCTGCAGGCGACCGGAGGGAGGTGGAGGTGTTGGTTGTGCCGCAGGCCTGTCCCTCAGAACCGCCACTAGCTGGCCCATGAGGTCCACGATTTGGCCCATGCAGGTGTCTATGGACCTCAGCAGCAGGCAGAGCTCACGGGAATCTTCCTGTGCCTGGCCCGTTTGTCCCTGGGCCCGTTCATAGGCCCCAAAGATTCTGGTGATGTTGTCCAGGGCTTCGGTCCCAGTATCCTGTTAGCTTAGACTCCCCCTTGCCCTCCCACCTGCCCTGCTGTCACAGACCTGTTGCCTCACCACTGTAGGCACCCGCCTACTCTACCTGCCCTCCTCAGTTGGTGGGGTGGGGTGGTCATCCTCTGGCACAGGGAAGTGTTGCAGGCAGCACTGGTGGTGGAGGTGGTGGTGGAGGCCACACAGGTCGTTCCAGCAGGGGTCAGCGTAGTTGTTGCTGGTGTGGTAGTGGGGGGGGACAGTGGGGTCCTGGGACCTGTTGCACCCTGGCATACCACATGGGCCGGCTTCAAGCTCCACATCCTCAAAATCCAGGGAGTCATCATCAGAGAGTCCATGTTCTGGGGGTGGAGACTGGCTCTGCAGGTTGATGTTGTCGTCCTCTGCAGTCAGTTGTTGGTCACCTGTGGGACAGAGGGGAAATGGTCATTGACGTGCACCTCTCAAGCTTGGTGTTCAATGTATCTAATTTACAGGTCATGCAACACAAAGTTAACTGTTTATCACATTGTATGTCTGCACAGTAATGGGCATCATGACATGATGTGGAGGTACATACATTAATTTTTCATGGTGTGACATGTTAATGGATACCATGCCCCACATGCAGATTTTGTGATTACGAGGACATGTTGTCATCTGACAACTGGCGGCAATACAATTTGATGTGAACCATCTTTGCTGATTACTCTGCCTGGCAGGTGTTACATCTGCACATGAACTAGCCATTGTCATCTCATGCATACCTTTGTCATGTCCTGTGCTTTGTTATTTATTTTACAGACCATGCTTGTTTTGTTTTCATATGGTCCTTCAAGCTCAGCCCACATGGAACATACCGATAGCATTCAGTGTTGTGCATTTTTGTGCCCTGATTTGCTTCAACATGGGATTTGGTGAGTCATACTTTTGTTTATGTGACAGTTACATACGCTTAGCTGTCTGCACACTGTGATTTGATATTGTATCCGTGTCAATTTTGGTGGGATGTGAGGGCTTGTGTTGTCATATGGCTAGATGCTTTTTGATATGAATGGTGGGGTGCATGTACTGTCTACTTACCTGCTCTGTTGTCCCCTTGGGGTGGACCTTCTGGCTCATGCTTCTGGGTGTGTGTTTGAGTGTTCCATCTTGCTAAGCTGTGGAACAAGGGTGCCTGGTGGGAGTTGTGGGGCAGGCCTCCCACCCCCAAACAGCCCTCCCTTGGAAGATGTCTACCTACCTGTTAGACGATGGTGAACAATGCAATAGCTGACACATGCTTTTGGGTGGGGGTGGTGTCCCATCCTGCTTAGGGGTGGGACAGGGCTTCCTGGTGGGAGGTGGAGTGCAGGCCTCCCACCCCCAAACAGCCCTCCATGGCAAGACAGCTACCTACCTGTAAGTTTTGTTGTTGTACTACAATGGCTGGCACATGCTTCTGGGAGGAGGGTGAGTGCTCCATCCTGCTCAGGGGTGGGACTGGGGTGCTTGGTGGGAGTTGTAGTGCAGGCCTCCCACCCCCAAACAGCCCTCCCAGAGAAGATGGCTACCTACCTGTTGAATGAAGGTGAACAATGCAATGGCTGACACAAGCTTCGGGGAGGTGCTCCATTCTGCTCAGGAATGGGACTGGGGTGCCTGGTGGGAGTTGTAGTGCAGGCCTCCCACCCCCAAACTGTCCTCCCTGGCAAGATGGCTACCTACCTGTTAGATGAAGGTTAACAATGCAATGGCTGACACATGCTTCTGGGTGTGGGTGGTGCTCCATGCTGCTTAGGGGTGGGACAGGGCTGCCTGGTGGGAGTTGTAGTGCAGTCATCCCACCCCCTCACAGCGATCCATGGCAAGATGGCTACCTACCTGTAAGTTTAGTTGTTGTACTACAATGGTTGCCATGTGCTTCTGGGTGGAGGGGGAGTGATCCATCCTGCTCGTGGGTGGGACTGGGGTACCTGGTGGGAGTTGTAGTGCAGGCTTCCCACCCCCAAACTGCCATCCCTGGCAAGATTGCTACCTACCTGTTAGATGAAGGTGAACAATGCAATGGCTGACACATGCTTCTAGGTGGGGGTGGTGCTCCATCCTGCTTAGGGGTGGGACAGGGCTGCCTGGTGGGAGTTGTAGTGCAGGCCTCCCACCCCCCCAAACAGCCCTCCATGGCAGGATGGCTATCGACCTGTAAGTTTGGTTGGTGGACTACAATGGCTGCCACATGCTTCTGGGTGGGTGGGGAGTGCTCCATCCTGCTCAGGGGTGGGACAGGGGTGCCTGGTGAAAGTTGTAGTGCAGGCCTCCCACCCCCAAACTGCCCTTCCTGGCGAGATGGCTACCTACCTGTTAGATGAAGGTGAACAATGCAATGGGTGACACATGCTTCTGGGTGGGGGTGGTGCTCCATCCTGCTTAGGGGTGGGACAGGGCTGCCTGGTGGGAGATGTAGTGCAGGCCTCCCACCCCAAACTGCCCTTCCTGGCAAAATGGCTACCTACCTGTTAGATGAAGGTGAACAATGCAATGGCTGACACATGCTTCTGGGTGGTGGTGGTGCTCCATCCTGCTTAGGGGTGGGACCGGGGTGCCTGGTGGGAGTTGTAGTGCAGGCCTCTCCCCGCCAAACTGCCCTCCCTGTGAAGATGGCTACCTACCTGTAAGTTTGGTTGGTGTGCTACAATGGCTGCCACATGCTTCTGGGTGGGGGGATTGCTGCATCCTGCTCAGGGGTGGGACAGGGGTACCTGGTGGGAGATGTAGTGCAGGCCTCCCACCCCAAACTGCCCTTCCTGGCAAAATGGCTACCTACCTGTTAGATGAAGGTGAACAATGCAATGGCTGACACATGCTTCTGGGTGGTGGTGGTGCTCCATCCTGCTTAGGGGTGGGACCGGGGTGCCTGGTGGGAGTTGTAGTGCAGGCCTCTCCCCGCCAAACTGCCCTCCCTGTGAAGATGGCTACCTACCTGTAAGTTTGGTTGGTGTGCTACAATGGCTGCCACATGCTTCTGGGTGGGGGGATTGCTGCATCCTGCTCAGGGGTGGGACAGGGGTACCTGGTGGGAGTTGTAGTGCTGGCTGCCTGTACACATGCAACCCTAGGAATGTTGCAGGCTACCTTTGGGTTGTTTAGATGGAGTGGATGTTACATATGTGAGACCTGTGTTGGTTATTGTGGTGCATATGAATGGACTTGGGACTAGGAGGTGTAACTTTGTGGTTGTGCAAGACAGTACATAGCAATGTAATGGTATGCATTTGTTTGTCCTTACCAGCCTGCACTCCCACGGCTATTCCTGTAAGACTCTCTGGATGCAGTATGACAAGCACCTTCTCATTCCATAAAGTGAATGTTTTTGGTGGAATGAGAGGGCCACCGCCGGTCATCTGAGCCAGCTGATGGTTCTTGTTCTTCTTCTGTTTCACAACCCTCTTCAGGTCATGCCACCGCTTCATGACTTCCTGCTTGGAGTGCGGGATGGTCCCTACTGCATTGACCTTGTCGACTATCTGTTCCCACATTTGTGCTCTGGTGGCTAATGGTGTCTGTTGGACCAGGTGACCAAACAATTGTGGTTCTACTCTGATTATCTCCTCTACCATGACTGACAACTCACTGTTGGGCATTTTCTTTTGTGCCATGGTGTGTGATGTGCAAATGTTTTGAGGTGAAGTTGTGAGGGTGGTGGGGGTGATGTGGGGGTGTGTATGTGTGTTGTTTTGCTGGTGAGATGTGTGGTGTTTTGCCTATCCAATCTGCTACAGGGAGTAGTGCAAAGGATTCTGGTCAGGGAAGGGGCTGGTTTTATACTCAGCTCTGTGGGTGTGTCAAAATGGGGTATTGATGTCAAGTGTGTGGTGTGGGTTGTCCTGTGATTTGTATTTTTGAATTTGCCATGGAAGTGTGTCCTTGGGGTGTGTTAGGTGCTTTTGGGGGCAGAGGTAGTTTGATGTGTGCACTTGGTGGCCGTGTTGTGTGTTTTTTTTGTCAGCTGCCATATTTGTCGTGGAGTGTCCGCGGCGGTGGCTATGCACCAGCCCTTCCGCCGGCTCTCCCATTCATCACTGTTTGTGATTGCGGCGGTCGGAAACCGCGGAACGTCCTGCTGTCACATCGGGGGAATCCTAATTTTCTGTGTGGTCACTCCGCTGGCCTCGCGGTGGTTTGCTGTGTTTCCGCTCCGAATCCGACCGCCGCTGTCGGATTTTCACCAGCTCTGCTTGCGGCAGTCTTTTGTGGCGTCGTCTCACCGCAGTTGGGATTTTGTGGCTGTTGATCCTAATCCGACTGCCGGTTTTGCAGCGGTACCAGCGGATCGTTGATTTCTGCCACCATGGTGGTCAGGGTGATTTTCCAACCGCCATCCTAATGGGGCCCTTAGGCTCAATTCTCCTTATAATTGTAAAGCTACATTCACATTTTCCTCCTATCAGTTTGGTTGATTTCTACTCCTATCCATTTAGGTGCCTCATGGACCAGGACCTTATGGCATTGGAAAATATTTTTGGTAAATCTTCACCACTGGGAGTTGCTCTGATGCAAGGTCAAGGACAAGGATCTCAAGGAATGAGCAATCTACAAAAATAACAGTCACTGGATATGGAAGCTTGGAGATGAAAGACTACTGGGGAGAGTAAAACAATTGGCAAAATCAAACATATGGACAGTAGATATACAGTAAAGGGGATTCAGGCACAGAGAAAAAACATTTAGGGAAATACAAGGTGCAAAGACAAAGGCTCAAAGGGACTTAAGGAATATAACAACACGGTTCGGAACCAATACAAGCATTTATAGAAACAAGGTGACAGAATAGAACAAGATTCATTAGAAGTATGTTAGTGAATCAATGTTCAAGGCTTTAACTGATGCATCCCAAACACCCAACTACTAAGACTCTGACATGCACCCACATGTTACGTAAAAACACTCAATATCTAATGAGACACCAGAATGAAAATTAAGACTTACACAGCTTACATTGAATAGCTGAAAGTCTGTCCACCTCAATAATACATCAAGAAGAACCTTCTCATGACACAGTTAACACTTACTTCATTAGCTTTTTCACTAAATGATGTACAAAAAAAGCATGTGAATAACAAGTGCCTTGTTCTGTTGTTCCTGTGTGTTTGCGGTAAATTGCTACCACAAATGGCATGTAGGCAGTAATGGCTCATAATTACGGGGTAATGGTGTATTTTCTGGAATTTTGTGTAATAAGCATAACAACCCTAATCAAGAGCAACAAAATATTCCTGAAATTATCGGAATTATGCCAGTGTAATTTAGATTATGCCCAGTTGCAACCAGTGCACCCGACACCATGAACAATCAGACAAAAATCTATTAAAAAGGCACAGATGAGCAGTGTCTTCTCAGTGTGAGAGAGGACTTGCTAAACTGCTTCTGATTAGGTACTTAGACATTACTCCAACAATGTTTAAGTTACTGCCTTACTGTCCTCCCTGCATAGGGAGAGTGACCTTGGTTCCTGTTTCTCCCTGCTTTGGACACCCCTCTGGCCCACTTCCATTTTGACTCATTCACCCCTGATGCAGTGGAGCTATTCTTAGATGATTGCCTCTGATTAACTCCACTCAATTATTTTGGGGTCAGCTTCACATCAGCCCCCAGATGGATTTATCAGTTCTATAATTCCTCTGAACTAGCAGCTGATAATTCAGATTCTCAGCAGCAGTGTATTCTGAACCAATAGTTAACTTGGGAAGTTTGGCAGCAGGACGGTGATGTATTTTGAAGATAATAGGCTCATATTTTGTCTTGAGGATATCTTACAGATATTTCCCCTTATCCCATTTCAGCTACTTTGCTGTCCCTGCTCTCTGTTACCCTACCAATGGGGGTCACCCTTGCTATCCGCTGTGATATGCAGGTGATCCTTGGTCCCTAAGAGGGTGGCAGTTTCTTCTTCAAAACTACTCCTGAGGATACATCTGTCCCCACCACAAGAACTGGACACTGCCTGTTAAGTAAAGATTGCAATGGAGAACTTTGAGGCATTGAAGGAGGAAAGGTAACACTACAGGAAGACTCAGTTAATTGACGTGTGGCCAACGAAACAGAGAATAACCCATCAAGATCATCAAGTCTCTGACCTCAACACTGGTCAAATGAAAGATACTAGATCACAGCTCATGAGTTATATGGGAACGAGAATATGACTTAAGTATCAAATAGGTTACATTTCATCAACTTACCCATCACCCAAGACATGGTAAAGTGAAGATATAAGGCTGGTGAAGGAGATGATGGCTTACAAATATGAAATATCTGCAAATACAGCTTGTTGTCAACAGTCTAAATTAAAAAATTTAAATCATAGGTGCAGGCTGAAGTTGGGTGGTATGTCTGCTGAAAATTTAGAATCCTTGCTTCAAACATGGATGTGGAACTCCTGCTGATATATTACATGATGTTAGGTTGCATGTATCCCCCCCCCCCGAGGGCTCCACCCTATTTGCTGCAATGTTGGGCAGGATCAGCTGCGTAGATTGAGGTTAGGCAGCCTCCTCCTCACTTGTTAAAAGGCAGGACATTGTGGTTGCCTTTCAAAATGAAGTACTGGAGTTCCTGATAATCTGTCTCAGAGGCTCAACCCATTAGTAGCATGTACAGTGGTAATAATGAACTCTCAACTGTTGCTGTTATCCGGTGTGAGTAGTTCATTCTGTAAAAAACCCATTTTGTATTCTGGTGCGTGTAGACTTGCATATACACTGGGAAACACACAAATATATATAATATAATACAAAAAAATGGGGTTAATTCAGCCAGGGATTTTTTGGTGAATTAATGTTAGGCATAAAACAGGCAAACTCGGTCATAAAGTTGTGTCAACCAAACATACCTTGTAAATAGGGCCCAATGTTCTAGCTTTGATGATGCGATTGTTTATATGTAACCACTACTTAATTAAGTTCATGCTTTCAAATTTACTATTGTCAGCTGTATATCCCAAACAATCTTTGAGAATATTCCTATAAAGGCCTGTAAAGTAGTCTTTATATCTTACCAAGTTTGGATAATCTTTGGGTGAAGCATCCAAACCACCAAATAAAGGAGTATTTAAATCCTGCCAAGGTTATACCAATATTACGGCTGTAATGTGATTAGAAATCCACTACTTATCACAGGAGGTTTGCAACAAACCCTTTGTGCAGACTGATCACGCCAAATTTGGTTTCAAATTTATGATTTGCCATTATATTTCTCCCCTGGTTTCTGCCCACAAGTGCCAGGTGACTGACCAAACCTCACTTAGTGAGATTGACGGGGCATGTCCACACCACCACTGCTGTCATTCTGGCTACACTCCTGGCTATTGATGTACCTTTCTAGTAAAGGTGTCTATTGGAAATACCAACTCTTCTTTTAATTGCATGTATAGTGGTCTCCATTGGACCTCTGATGGTTATAGGCAGAAGCAAACCACCTGTGTATCAAGAAAATTCTCAAAACAGAACTTTTCATACAATCATTCTACTGCACTGCAGATTTTCCCTGGGTAGGACCTTCAAAGTGGTGGTTCACCGTTCATTCTAACATCCAGTTGTACTTCAAATGCCTCAACTCATGTTCTGTACATCTCTACACGGTTTCCCAGTAAGGCTTAAGCATCATCAAGTGATTGTAAGGCCACTTGTAGAGCTGCTAATATTTACAATCACTCTGGGGATTGTGCTGTGTACCTGCCTTTTGTCAGGTTGGACCTGCTGATCACATTAAAAGTCCTCTGTCTTATGTTGTTTGCAGGTGAGTTCTGCAATCCACTTTAGGTTTCTGGGGTATGTATTGTGTAATGGGAAAGATGGTGCTGGTGGTGCAGTTGATTGACTGGAGTACTGCTGATCCAGCGCTTTCTGGGCCCACACTTTCACCTTGCTCTTGGTCCTCCGATGAATCTTGCTTGTGTGCACTGAGAACAGATAGTTAGTAGCGAACCTCTTCATTAGACAGTGCAACCCTTTTGGCTACACAATGAGGACCAGGAATCGGTAGCCACGTTTATACAAGTCTATGACAAATTAGTAATCAAATTCAACTAGAAATACTCTCAACACCATACTATAAAGGTACAATATTGCAACAGGGAGCCCAATTGTCCTAAAGAAATTTAGGAGTATCAGAACTAAACATACAAGTAGTTCAACACCTGCTATGCAGAACAACAGCACTAGTACCTGATGTTCAGAAACCAATCCTGCATTACTTGGAGTATACATAAGTAGTCTAACTATCCCAAGCACAGTCCAATGGGGAACAATGGTTCAATTATTCGAGGAGTCTCAGAAATCAAAGAGTTCCATAGAGGAAAGAACAGCAAGGCTCAGCAAATATGAAGGGACAAGCATTTGGCATCGCAGAATCTCGGTCAAGAGCATTCAAGGGGTCGGGGAGGTGTCAGCCTAAGCCACAGTTAAGGTAAAGTCCAAGGTAGAGTCATTGAGGTCTAAACCTCCCAAAGTCTATTCAAGTGGCAGTTAGCAATCATGGAAGGGGTATGAAAAAGGGGTCCTGGGGAATTCTGCATAGGGTATGCAGAAGGGGTTCTGCTAGGACGTCCGCAAGAGTCCACAGACAGACTCCGTACAGTTCTGAAGTACATGTTTGGGAAATAGAGTTCGGCTCTTATTCGGGGAAAAGTGAGTTTTCCTCGTCCGACAGATCGACAGGTGAGTTATAATCCACAAGTCCATAAGCGACACCCCATTAGTTGCAACATCCAATTGTCCATTGGATTCACACATTGCGGGCTGCAACAGTCGTCAAATGCTCCACACTAGACATGGGATCATCATTCCTTTCACACATCCAGGTTGGGGATACATTGTCCATTCGTTAACATTTCAGTTCTCGTGTGCTTGTTGTCAAGGTCTTCTTCCCAGGCTATGCATCTCTCTCTAATACAAGAATATATCTATTCTAAACTAGCAATGCATGAGAACACCTGCAAGAATTGTCAAGTTAGTAGAAACAGTAGACAGTGAATTATGAAATGCAGAATGGTGAAATACAAGTCTACAGCATCATAGCAACTTAAACTACTAAATCAAAGATGCACATTTAATATACATATGCTGAATTAACCCCTTGCATGCCCTTGACGGAACCACTCCGTCATGAGCCACGGGCGCCGTGTGCTCATGACGGAGTGGTTCCGTCATGCTGCGGCCGTTGGCGGCTGCTCCGCCCACGCGGCGCTAATTGCCCGCCTGTGCGGGTGATTAGCACAAGTGGGTGGAGTCATGACGGAACCGCGCCGTCATGAGCACAGCTCGCCCGTGACTCATGACGGCGTGGTTCCGTCATGAGCATAGCGGCGCCGCAAACCCCCCAATCTCCCCCAGCGCTGCGGCGGAATTCGCGCCGCAGCAAAGGGGTTAAACATAAACAAATATACTTTCTTGAGTATTTTACTGCATGTTGCATAAGCATACAACGAATAATCACATTTCTCAATAGTAAGTATGACTGAGAACTACATTTGAAAGTACCTACATGTAACATAAATGCATACATTGCACAATCATTTTCGTTTCTATTAAAATCATATTCTACATGTAAAAGGTTAATTTCAGAGGTAAAATAAAGTCACTACATGTTATTCACATAACAAAGCAAATATTTCAAAATCATAAGCCACATGTTAAAAATGGAGCACAACAATTAATTAAGGATGGTTCTTAAATTAATGTTTCAATTAACATGGTTAAACACAATATGAGTAAATTCACAAGTTTTAAAATAAAGGCACTCCATAATAGCAATGTTGAGTGTATTGTATCAATCATCATTATGTCACGTAAGAAACACGTTCAAATCAAGTATCTGTTTACATTTTCTGTCATGATTTGTGACGTGTAAATTCTGGGCGACTTTGCGCTCATCCATGCCCTAGTGCAGTGGTGCAGTAACCACTGTCCTTCGTAAACAATTGTTTCAGAACTAGCAAAGCAGTAGTAACACACCATTCCAGCGCATGCTGAAATTTACTAAAATGGCCTTACTACATCTACCTAATATTAAGTAGACGGGCTATAGTGTTTTACATTAACAATCAGTAAACAAGCATTTGCAATGCAATAGGTCTGGCATTTACGCGAGTTTAAGTTATTGGCATTGTAAATGACAATGTCTTATATTTATGTTTCAAAAACCAAAGGCATTGTCATTTGCAATGTCAATAGCTCAAACTCATGCAATTGCGAGACCTATTGCATTGCAAATGCTTGTTTACTCAAGTTGTACAGGAAGACAGCTGCACTGCAGAATGCCTGAAGGGAAAAACAAATAAAAGTGCTATGACCCAGACAGTGTTGGGCGTGACATAATGCTTTTTTTAATTTGCTGGCTGGGAGTGAGTGCAGACCCTGAGGTAAGGTGGAGTGAGGGCCTGTGGGGGAGGGGTGGGGCAACAGGGACAAAAGGTTTTCAAAAACGTGCAGTGATGTGGCTTGGACAAGCCGCATCATATCTTCTTTTTCTTCTTTTCATTTTATATTGCAGGCAGGAAGGGAGGGCAGCGATGGTACAAGATGGAGGGAGGGCATTTGGAGGGGCAACACAGACAAAAGGTTTTTAAAAAGTGCAAAGCACCGTAAAAAAACAAGCACTATGACAAGACCATCGATGACAGTGTTATAACACCTTTTCAAAACTTTTTTTGTAATGCACCAACATGCTCTCCCTCCATCTTGCCTTTATTTTTGTATTGTGCGGCAGCAAACAACATAGATAGAGGAAGGGGCAAGAGGCAACAAACATAGAAGGGACGGATGGGGGAAATCAATTGGAAGGACGTGGCATGGCAGGTGGATGAGAGCAAGCAAGACAAAGTATGAGCCTTTGGGAAAGACAAAGAAAAGAGAACAAAGAAAACAGCCATGCAGGGGACGGATGGGAGCAAGCAATAGATATAACAAGGCCTTAGGGGACAGAAATAAAGCAAAGAATATAAAGAATATGAAGGAAGCAGGCATGGAGCAGATAAATACAGGCAAGCAACAGAAATGAAGCATATACAGGCATGGAGTGGATATGGGCAAGGGACATAAAGGCAGAAGCACACAGACAGCAAAATGAGCGCTTGTAGGGTACAAAAGCATACTGGTGAGAGAGGCTGGCACGGAACGCAGGGGAGCATATGAGATAGACTCTTCGCAAACCCATGCACTGGCACACACACCTGCTCAGCACCAGGATACCCTCAAGGGTAATAGTGTGCTTTACAAATACACATAACATATGATAAAAATCATGCAGAGTGCTGCAGCAAAATGAAAACAGGACCTCCCACAATGCTAGCAGTGGAAAGATTCAAGTACTTTGGCCAAGCTCCAGGTTCAGGGTCAAATAGAAGAAGAGAATGAACTCTTAACAAATCAGAAGCAAACAGTGGCAATGAAGCCAACCAATGGTAAGCAATGGGCGTGATCTAAGCCCACTGTAAGCTAAAATAATGTCTTGCAAGCAACAGCGCATTTGCTGTCGCAGGCAAGACCTAAAAATGACTTTCCTCTCCTCCCTATTCACATGGTTTAAAAGAATGAGTTATAATTGATTGCAAACCATGCAGTCAATTATAACTTATTAATAAAAGTGCAGCTCAGTGATAAATATAGGTTCTAGACTGATTTAAAGGGGAATTGTTTTCTTTAACTTGTGCTGTCAGAGTATCCTTTTTAAATAAAAAAATATTTTTAAACTGTTTCATATGACATCACTGCGCCACAGTCTTCTGTCCCAAATGGCATTTTCATTTCCTTTCTCTAGGGTCACCCCTGTAAAGGCAATATTGCTTTTGCTGTAATACCATCAATCAACTACTGATCCGCTCCATTCACACACTGCACAGGAAGACTTACCCACGGACCACCAGCGCTACGCGCTGGGGGTCCGCACCGTACATACGGGGGTGGGGGTACGCTCCGTACATACGGGGGGGCTGGGGTACGCTTCGTACATACAGGGGGCCTGGGGGTATGCTCCGTACATACGGGGGGCTGGGGGTACGCTCCGTACATACGGGGGGCTGGGGGTACGCTCCGTACATACGGGAGGGCTGGGGGTACGCTCCGTTCATACGGGGGGGCTGGGGGTACGCTCCGTACATACGGGGGGCTGGGGGTACGCTCCGTACATACGGGGGGGCTGGGGGTATGCTACGTACATACGGGGGGGCTGGGGGTATGGCGCGTACACACGGGGGGGCTGGGGGGGTGTTCGGCGCGTACCCGGCACCTGTTTGGACATCTCCATGGTTGCTATGGGAGTTCGCTCCGGACAGTCTTTTTTCCATACAGTTGTACAATCGGACGGATGGGACGGATCGTACTTGCGCATTCGGACTTCAGTTTTCCCATTTGTACGTAAAAATGTCCGGGGACGTGTCGGAGACTTTTCCCGACACGAGGACGTGTGGGGGAATTTTCCCAATGCGATTCGTATGGACTTTTTCCCATACGAATTGTACTTGCCAGTTTGTACGGGACTTGTACGATTCGGTCGGAAAAAACTCCAGATACGATTTGTACGGGGAATATTTTTCCAGGATCAGAATCGGCCCCTGAGTGTGTGTCGCTGCTCGGGACTGTGCGCGCGGCTGCTCAGGACTGAGTGCGTGCTGCTGCTCGGGACTCTGTGCACACAGCTGCTCGGGACTGCGTGCGCGCTGCTGCTCGCTACCGCGGCAATACTCCATGGGAGTTAACTTCTATGGAGAGGTGGGACATGCAGCACCCATCAGCCAGTACCACACTCCTATTTTTAAAGGACACACAAATAAGCCAATCGTAAGCAAAGGAGGAGTCAGACCCCACAATGTAGATATAACAGATTGCCTACAGCGCAAGTACTGTTAAGGCTCGACCTAAAAAGAGTTGACTAAAATATTTTATTCTAACAGAAATACCTGTGTAAACACCAAGTTTTGCACCATGTGCAGTGGATATGAAAGCATTAGTGCTGGCTGGTGTGTTTGTAAAGTGATGGGGCATAAAGACTTGGCTTTAAATGTCCTTAATCAGTGTGCAAAGTGAGCTAGCTTGTTCCTCACGGAGTTTCCTAGGGTAAACAATTACTGAAAAATAATGAACCACAAATGGTGCCTTTCGGAGCACAATTTCCCAAAGGTTTAAAATCTATCCCCAAGGCATGGCAATAAAATGGCACAATACTCAAAAATCATGCACTGTAATAGCTGGAAAGTGCAATCTAGCACGAAACAAATGTTGCCATGCCACCAGCAAAAAATGTCTCAAAACCAGTATAAATTAACACTCAAATATGCTTCAAAAATATTTTACACCACCACTAATTCTGTTCCTCATCACCGGCCTGTCATTTTCACGAAACACACTCAATGTGCCAGTACTAGCTCCTTTTCGTGAGGTACCCAATATAAGGTCCTGAAACATCTCGTTGTCATTTTATGAAATCCACCATTTTGGTCCCTAAATAGCAGGTTTTAATTTTTAGAGTATCATTAAAATTTTTCCACAAAGCATCACCTCTTCATTTTCCGAAAAACAACATTGCTTTGTGCCCAATATCATTTTCAGTGAAAACATTAGTTGGATTTCCCAAAAACAATTTTTTGTGTTACTAACATCCACTATCTTGCCCCCAAAATCATAGGCTTTCATTTTAGGGAAATATTTTGTTCTCTGAAAATAAGGTGACTGCATAATATGAGTGTTATATATTAATTAATTATTGACACATTTTGCCTCAATCTTTATCTTATCACTTTCCTGATCATACAGTTATTTGTCCCCAGAGACCAGCTTTTTTGTATTTTTAGAGGGAAGCTTGGCAGTACTCTAAATTTCACCTTCCTTGTTCAATGTCTCTGGGCCACAAATAAACAATTTAATAGTAACCATATGAAGTAAAATGTAACTTTGTAATAATATGATTTAGTCTCCTGCCTATTTTAAATATGGATAGGTCTGGCTGGGATTAGTGAAAATCTGAAATATTTTGAAACTCTGTGGCGTTGCATTGAAGACAATCAGACACATTTATTGTATTTATTATCTTCACCCCACATCTCAAACTGAAGGTGAAGCTCATTTATGGTCTAGAGCAGCTAACAACAAGCATTCAGATCTGTATGAATGCAGAGCTTCCGCAGCTGGGGCAGAGAACTCGGCATATAAAAAGATAGGACAGTTATATCCTTTTATGTGCGGAGTTTTCCGACTAACCTGCAGAGTCTCCACAGTCGTAAAGGTTCTCCACCCTGACTGTGGAGTCTCACCTTCATAAAGTTACTATTAAATTGTTTCTTTGTGAATACCGAAAAAGAGTAAACTTCCACAAAAGTGTAAGATTATCTGTATGAATCGGACCATATATATTCATAACTTTAAAGTGAAACTTCATTGATAATATTCAGGTGTTCCCAGAGTTGGGTGAATACATAATCACTAGGATCTTTCATTTAGCTTAGCTCTTTCCCCGAATTAATCATACATTCTATATAATCACAATATTTGGGTTGCTGAAATGTGAAAGTAGCCAATAAATAGCGTGTATAACAACCAAAATGGGAAAATGGCAGCTTTACAGAGTCAACAAAATTTGTATCAAGAAGCTATCTCAAAAACTGAGCAGCCAATGCAGTCTATGAAACTTTTCTCTTTAGATACTATGCTTTACAAGCAATATTATTCTTCATCCCCCTAATATTTTGAAATCAAACTAGGGGCTAATTTAATAAAATGCATACTGGAGAGAGATGTGACTATCCCCAAAAGATTTCAAACAATACCCCAATCAACAATTCGTTTGTTAAAGATAAACAAAACTCAATATGAGTTTCAGGAAAGTCTTTGATTTTGTTGCCCCGAAATGCATTAATAAACACCTTGCAACATCCTCACTGTGGAGGTATTCACCTCCTCACTACCTGAATTTTCAGTAAGATAGAAGCTTGATCCAAGAACATCATCAGTTCAGTCTCCTATTTACTCACTGCAATCCCCATAAGAGTAAGTTAGCAATAAAGAAGTCTCCCTTTAGCTGTTGCAATATTGTTTATTGATTACAAAAAATTATCTTGTATTGTGGCTGAACATCTTCTGATTATCCATTTACTTTCACTTATACGTTTTTCCATGCGATTGTAAAAATAATACACATCATCATATATACTAATACAAAACAGCATACTCCCGCGCCTAGAAATGGGTATAACATTTTTGTATTCTAAGAGCTCAGTATAAAACGTTATACATCATAGTTAAGGCATTATTATTTTTAAAAAGCATCTTTATTGAAATTTCAGAAATTATGGCAAAAATAATTTACAGATAACGCAACCATTTGTAGGCCAAAATAACAGACCGAGTCATAAGCCTTATCATGATTTTATGTCGCACTGAGATATTTCACTGTATAATTTCCAAACACTTCAATCTTGAGATTGAAAAAGAAACCTCCATTAAGGGAAAGCAATTGGTTTTGTTAGAATAATGATTATAGGTCCAATGAAAAATCGGAGTGCATACCTTTTCTTTAATGTAACAGCCCCCAAGAGCAAATAGCAGGGTTATCCATCCAAAACAAAGTACTACATAGAGGAAGTTAGAAGCTAATGGCCATCATCCATTAAGAGAAAAGTAAGACATAGGAAAGAGAGGGTAACACTTAAGTAAACTGCAGTCAGGCTGTCAAAACGTTAATTGCCTTAATAGTTGCTACCTTATCGAAAGATTGAGGCTTTCTCCCAGAGGTTAGCCTCAGTCATATTGAGTTTAACACATTAGTGTGCACCCCAACATTGACAAAATCTCTTCTGATTTTCTGCATTACTTTCTTACTCTTTGTGACCCATTGGAGGATCATTTCACAAAGGGATTTCTCTTGTAAGATCAGCAGAATTGTCCCAAAGACATGCTAGTGACATAGGTTAGAAACCATGGTGGCTAGCTATCTCAGTAGTCAGAAATTCTCAATAAAGAATGCCAAATCAGTGTCTGCACCTCACTAACCTAGCAGTCAAACATTAGATGCTCTACTGTCATTTTCAAATTTCTCAAGTCTGTCCTCCACATGAATAATGTAGGTCAAAACATTAGTATGAAAATTGGTGACTGAATCAACAGCCTACTTCTGAACTGTACACGATGCTTCATGCAGCTCTACTCTCGACAGCATTGTTGATGTGGTTGTCTCTCTACTCTAGTCACATTTGCATTGAGAGCCTCCAATCTCCTTTCTGCTGCCACTATATTTGCCTCTATGCCCTCCACCTTCTTGCCGAGGCTGTAAAGGGAAACCATCAATTCTCTCTCTCGCTTCTGGAGATCGGAATGCTTGTTGTTAGCTGCTCTAGACCATAAATGAGCTTCACCCTCAGTTTGAGTTGTGGGGTGAAGATAATAAATACAATGTGTCTGATTGTCTTCAATGCAACACCACAGAGTTTCAAAATATTTCAGATTTTCTCTAATCCCAGCCAGGCCTATCCATATTTAAAATAGGCAGGAGACTAAATCATATTATTACAAAGTTACATTTTACCTCATACGTTTGCAAACCAGCAATATAGGTGGAAATTCTATTGCGAGCTTTTTGGACTGTTATATTCCATATTGGTACTATAATATAGGTTTCGGAAAACTCGTTACCCTTCACCTATATTCTCTCCCTACATTACACGGTCTACAGGGACTGACCTTTTACCTAGATATTACACTGCATTCAGAATGCAGGATTTCCCTAGTTCGAAATCTCACACATTATGCATGAGGATTAATGTGGTTTTTTTACAAGAGGAAATATAGATGTGAATAACTGAGGAGATTAAATTCATAAAGCTTCCCAAAAGTGCTCTTGAAACCTTTGTGAATTCCCAAAAATTACAACCCTAGTCTAAAAATTGCAGGAATACTACTGGGTTGCAAATAGATTTTTATGAATCCAATCCACCAAGTTTGGGATCCTTCCATGTTTTAATCACATATGTTTAACACAACAAGTATGAGGATCTTTTTTCCTCTGTACACTCATCCAGTGGCCTAATTTGCAAAGCTTTTTTTAACGAGCAGTTGTGTTGCTCCTGTCTCAGAAATGACCCCTTATTGTCCATGACTGATTCACAATGCTAGCGCAGTCTCAAGGACGTGGTCCATCATTTCATGGCTGCCTGCCCCATACCTTTGAAGAAACGCTTTGCCTCTGACCGCACACCATATTACAGAAGAAGGTGTAGAGGCAATGAAATGTCAGGGGGTGCACTGACTGTTCACCACATTGAGATGTCACACAGTGAATCCGCACCCTACGGCACCAATTTAAAGGGGGGAAAGCAGTCTCATGGATTCTCACGACATCCCACTGCAGGCAGGTGCATTCACTCACTTCACCTATTTGCAGAGCCATCTCTGCCACCTTTTCAAATAGCTCTGGTTTGCCAACTTTCACTAATACGCTGCTGCCTGGGTGGGCACTAGTTCATAACTGTACTGGAAGCAGCATTTATATTGTGATAAGTGCACTGTTCTGGTCTGTACCTTGCTCACCTGGTTAAAGGTGTGGCACAGTGCAGACAGGGTTCTGTGCCCTAACTATAATTTGGGTCCAGGTGCCCCTAGTCACAATGTATCACAATGAAAGGACTGTGCCTTGGGTTTACTTAGTTATCATCAATTGTGAAGCTAGACCTACTGCCACCCGGGGCGGTCCCTGAGTTTGCCCCAAAGTGCAGGTAATAGCGGGGGGCGATCGACAGACGACTTGGTCTGGGGGGAGTTGGTGGTAGTGGACAGACGACTTGCTCACCTCCGACGCCCCAAAAAAGAGTGCCGTCCTCCTAACTACACCACTGGTTATTATAGTGCTCATTATTACAAGATTGTTTTGTTTACCCTTGTTGTAAAAGTTAATTAAGTATTATTATAGAAAACCTGTTTAGGCTCAGCAGCATTAGGAATCACAATCATCAGACCTACCACCGATTATAAAAATACACCTCAAACCCAAGAAAGATTTGAGCTGCGGTTTGGAGCCTCACCGACTAACATTAAGGGGACAGGAACAAGTCTGTTGATTTTAAATACATTTTGTGTTGAAGATGGTGTCCAAGATTAGGTTGCAGCCACTGAAAGTGAATATTTTGCAATCGCGAAAAATATGCGCTGGTGGTGTTTGTGGTTTGGAAAAAATCATAAGAACATTGTCTGCAAGCTTTGTTTTCTTATGCATGTTTCTTGGCTGAGAACCGGGATCAGGAATACTGGAACACCTAAAGTGAATTAAATGTATTAGGCTTGTTTTGTGCACTTTGAAGGATGGGTGGACGAGTAGTGAAAAGGGTGTTAACTGATCTTTTAATGCTGCTAATGAAAATCTGAGTGAGCTGTTTAACAGAATTGAACATAAATGGAAATAAGATTAGTAACATAAACAGTGACGTTGTAAATGAGATCTGTGCAAAAACATAATCATGGCTCTATCCTAATTGCATCTATAATAACCATTTCCATATTGGGCTTCACTAATTGAAATAACTGCCCATAAAAATACTTGAAAAGAATAGATAAAAATGTCCTCTTTTATAACTGTTTATACCACTGTCACAGTTATTACCATTTGAAAGAATTATAAATAACAGGTATTTGTTTTTCCAAATTTCGCAAACCTCAATCTTTTTTCAGTCTTCAGAAGGAAGAAACATTATCTTGAACTAAACTAAGCAAAGGGTTCCCCGGAGAAAACTGGTAATGGTGCAGGACAGGGAATACAAAGAAAAAGGACGGAAAACAACCCACCTCCAATGCAAAGCTCTGCATTAAGGGACCGATTCCGATGTCATTCGGAAAGTATTCAGACCGAATCTGTTGCCGGAAGGCTTTCTGAACAGCTCGGATTGGTGATTTGGATGCATCCGGATGCCTACGGATCAGAGTCAATCGGACTCCCATTGACTTCTATGGGAGTCTTTTTTCCGAACACGAACACAGGCTCCCATTGAAGGAAGGGGTGGCTGGGGAAAAGCGTGCACCCTGTGGCGGGCACCCCATGGTACCTGCCACACCGTACATGGTGGGGGAGAGGGGACCCATGGACACCATCACAGACCCGATTCAGAGGGCCCCGGGTGAAGGGGGCCTGCTATGGGTCTTCAAAGACTGATTCCGGCAGCCGATTTTTTCCAGAGAAACCGAATCGGAACGGCTGTCCGAATCGGTCATCGTACTCGCTCACTCAGAAACCGAGTCCATAAAGCTGTACCATTCGGCTCTGAAAGACGCGACCTCTCCGAATGCCTTTCGGAACTCATTCGGACAGCCCTAACAGGTTTCCAGGTATCGGAATCAGTCGTTGGGAAGCGTGTACAATTCGGTCAGAAACAAGGGTTCTGGATCGGATTCGGCAAACCCGAATCCCATTCGGAGGCCTTCCGAACGACATCGGCATCGGCCAACGCAGATATAAGTAATACAAAAGCTATTTATAAGTGGAATAAATCCAATAACACTATCTTGGTCTTGCTGAGGTTCACACTTGTGGCCTGCAAGTCACACTGGATGTCAGCAGATGGTGCTTAACTCGCTATTGATAAAGCCAATAGGTCTCATGTTTGGGGGCTATTGGCTTTGCCAATGCTTTTTTGCATAACATCTGGAACGAAAAAGATGAAAGAAAAATACATGATGATGGGCCTCACATACGTGCCTTGAAGTCATGCGGCTCTCTCGTTCAGTGCATGCCAACTGAATTGAGCAGGTGTAATTTTTGTTTTTGAACAAAGAAAGATGGTGGACGCCACTTGGAGGGGTAATAAAAAGAATTATCTTCACTTTTTTTACTTGAAAAGGTGAATTTGAGAATATGGAAAGGCCCAGCAGCGGATGGGAGCCACCGGGCCCTCCGAAAAATGCACAAAGTAAATATTTCAAGGATCGCGAGGGGTGGTGGAGCAATCAAGGATCAGGTCTGGGAGTGGGTAGGACGAAGCAACAGGATTTGGATCTGGAAGGCAATGAACATGGAGGATTAAATGTAAAAAAATTAAAAAGCTGGATGGGATGAATAAGGAGTAACAAGGAGCAAGTGGCAAGGGAGGGGCGAGGTGACTATACAACAGGAAAAACAGCACACATAAAAGAGAGCAAGTGGAGGAGAGGAGCAACACATAATGCAGTGAGAAGGTATTTGAGGGGGTTGGATGCACACGAGGGAGAGAGAAGGAAAACATACATTGTCATGGAGTGCTTAAAGAAGCAGAAAAAAAGAAGTTAATTGAATGGAAGCAGTGGAAGGATACAAGTCAGTAAATCAAAAGGCTGGTAACAAGACGAGACATTGATTAAGAAGCAATCATATGAGAGTGACAATAAACCCAGACAGTGGTAAGCAATTGATGGGCTGTAACCCCACTGAAAGGTTTTGGTTTGGTCCACAAGAGGCTTTCACCTAAACAGACAAACCTCACAGAGACAAGCCACACAAGTGTGAAATGGACAACCATTAGCTGCTCCTGTCCTTGCCGAATGTACATGGAGAAACAGGATGGGCCATAGGAACCTGCTGCAATTACTATGAAGCAGCAATGCCACTATTTGGCAAACAGACTTAAAGGGGAAGTTGTTTTAATTTTCTGTGGGCTTGGCATCTTCTTAAATTCCAAGTTACTGTGCCTGAGTAGTAGAGAGAAGCATTTAAAGCTACCCTTATATCCCCCGCATACTAATAATAATATTGGTATTTGGTTCTGGCTCAATGGCCAGTAGACAAGCCATCCAAAGGCAAAGTCTTTTCCTCATCACTATCGAAGAGACAGTGAGTCCTTCATCACAACCTAAAAATCTGCAGAGTACAGCTTAGTTACAACGTTGGACATTTTAGAGAACTGTTTGGGCAGCAAGTTCTCCTTCGACCATGCTTTTTTTTTTTTTTATTTTTTTTTTTTTTAAAGTTTTTATTGAACAATAATTCGGTTACAAGCACGGGCCTACAACCACCAGGGCCGGCCGCTAGGTACAGAATGAAATATACATTTATCAAGGCTGCAGTCAAGTCCCGGGGCGCCGCCCCGTAGTGGCTCGGGATAGTTCTAAAGGAACAGGAGACTTAAGTCCAACAGACACAAAAACTAAAAGAAAAACAAAAGGCGAGGCATAAGGGCAAACAGTGCGGGTCAGGCTTCCTCCGGGGAACTCCAGTGCAGACCATTAAGCAGCCGGCAAAAGGAAGGAGTACCGGGAGGCTGGGGACGGGGGGGGGGGGTCAAGGGAGATGAACGTCCATATGTAGTTATTACAAAAGGTGCCAGGAACCATCAAGGGTCAGGGGGACATGGCGATATCGGTGTCCACCAGGGGGGGCGTACAGATACCCCCGCGATACGCATTCCATTGCCCCCAGATTCTACCCCATGCCCCGGGCTTACCACGTGCCACATACACAGTCTTCTCCCTGAACATACACCAGTCCATATTCTCCTTCCATACTGACACGGTGGGTGGCCGTTGGGCGCCCCAAAGCTGCGCTATATCTCTCTTGGCAATCATGTTCCCCAGGGCCGCCCACCGAGTCTGAGCCGCGCTGTAATCATTGGGCTCCCACACATTCAGGACACAGCGACGCACCTCCGGCAGCAGCACAACCCCAGTGACCTGTCCCATAATCGTATGGACCCGGCGCCAGTAGTCCGCCACCTCGCGGCACTCCCACAGGATATGGAGAAAGGTGGCGCTGAGCCCACAACCCCGCCTACAGAGCCCGTCGTCGGAAAATCCCATCGAGACCAAGCGAGGACCCGTCACATACACCCGGTGAAGAATCTTGAGCTGTACCAACCGGAGACGGGCCGGAATGGCGACCTCCTTGGGGGACGACAGTGCAGACTGCCAGTCTTCGTCGTCCAATTCCACCCCATCCCCCATCCAAGCCTCCCGGAGGCGCACAAAGAGGTCAGCCCGATGATTAATCAGTTTTTTATAAATTAAAGAAATGGTACTGTCAGGGACATGTCCGTCAAGTATGCGGTCCTCGAGGGGCGAGGAAACCGGGATCTTGGTCCCCTCCCCGAAGACCGAGAGCAGGGCGTGTCGAACCTGGGCATAGCGGAAGAACTCCCTGTCCGTAAGCTCGTATTCGGCCTGGAGCGCCGCGAAAGTCTTAACCGTGCCCTTATGCCACAGGTCTCCCACTTTGCTGATACCAATCGTATCCCACTGGTCAAACCCCTTCGTAGTCCAGAGGCTGCCCAGGCGGTCGGAGGCAAACAAAGGAGTAGCACATGTTAGTCGCTCACTCCAGCCCGTGGCCGCAGTGGCAGCCCTCCAGGTCCGCACCGCAATCTTAGTAGGACCCGTAAGGGTCCGGCCAGCCGAGCGGGAATAAAGTGCCCTGTTATAGTTCCCGCCGGGAAGCAGGAACTTGTCCATCTCATACGCCGGATTCAAGCCAGGCGCATACGTGGCATGGTTAATGGCCGATAACTGCGAGGCCCAATAGTACCTGCGAATGTCAGGAAGCGCGATGCCCCCGTCGTACCAGGGGAGAGTAAGCTTAGCAAGAGCAATACGCGCCCGCCCGTCCCACACCAGTCTCCTCTGCAGGCTCTCCACCTCCCGAAAGTAGGCCACCGGGATAACGTCGCAGGAGTTCTGGAGTGCATAGAGGAACCTGGGAAGGGACATCATTTTGAACAGCGCGGCCCGACCCAGCGGGGACAGGGGCAGCCTGCACCACCAGGCCGTGTCCTCCCGCAATCGCCGGAGTGGACGCAGGAGATTCTGCTCATAGCGAGCCACCGGGTCCAGCGAAACGTATATCCCCAGGTACTTAAAGCCGCCCAGAGATATTTGGATCGGAAGCCGAGGCGGCAGGAGAGGAGGATCACCAGAGATGGGATAGACGCAGGATTTAGACCAATTGATCGTGAGACCCGAATTGTTCCCAAAGGAAGTCAGAACGTCAAAGAGGACGTTGAGCGACTGCCGCGGTGAAGTGAGATACAGGAGAATATCGTCCGCATACAGCGAGACCCGATCTTCGAAGCCCGGGGCCCACCGGATCCCCCTAAGCGAGGGCTCCCAGCGGAGCCAAGCAGCGAGTGGCTCCAGGGCGAGAGCAAAGAGCAAAGGGGACAACGGGCACCCCTGCCTCGTGCCCCTGCCGAGGGCAAAGGGCCGAGAGACGCGCCCATTCACCACCACCTGAGCCATGGGTCCCGTGTAAAGAAGCTTCACCCAGCCAATAAATCCTTCCCCAAAGCCGAATTTAGCCAAGACAGCCCAGAGGAATGGCCACTCGATGGTGTCAAAAGCCATCGTGGCATCCAAAGAAACCAGCACGGCCGGTTCGGAGAGGAGCTCCGCCCTGGCCAGGGCGCCGTGAAGACGCCGCAGGTTAAGAGCGGTGTTGCGGTGCGGGATGAAGCCGCATTGGTCCGGATGAATAAGATCGCACACGACGCTCAACAAACGATTGGCAAGGACTTTCGCCAGGATTTTAGGCTCTGCATTTAGCAGTGAAATAGGCCGGTAAGAAGTACAGCGGTCTCGCGGCTTGCCCTCCTTGGGGATCACGACTATCGTGGCCAAACGCTGGTCAGCCGGAAGGGAACCCGCCGCAAGAGACTCACGGAACATGCGACTGAGGAAGGGCGCAAGCTTATCAGGGCGCAATTTATATAGCTCAATGGGCAGCCCGTTGGGACCCATAGCCTTGCCCGAGCGAAGGGAGCGGATCGCGGTCGCTATTTCATCCGCCGACAAGGGGGCGTCCAGCCGCTCACGGTCCTCAACAGACAGGCCGAGCAAGGCAATATCCCTCAGTAGAAGGCGAGAGTCGTCCTCATCTCTGTCGGTCACTGGGGAGTACACAGCCCGGAGGTGGTCGGCGAAACATTCCACAATCTCATCCGGCTCAGTCACACACACACCTTCCGCAGCACGCAACTCCGGGACCACACGATTCACTCTCTCCTTTTTGTCCAGCCACGCAATCAACTTTCCCGCCTTGTCCCCGGCGTCGTACAGTCGACCCTGCTGCTCCCTATACATAGTTTTGGCCGCGTCAGTGACCAGGGACCTATATTCAAACTGTTTCAGGCTAAGGGCATGGAGCCCGTCCGGAGTGACATTCGCCTCCAAGTCCGACTCCAGCCCCGAGATGTCAGTCTCCAGCCTCACCACTGCCTCACTCCTGACCTTCTTAGCCACCACTATCTGGGAGAGGGCGTGTCCGCGGATCACGGTTTTAAAGGCTTCCCACAGGGACATTGCAGACGACACCGACCCCTCGTTATCAAGGAAGTATTGGTCCATAGCCTTAACCAGGCTGTCGCGAGTCGTAGGGTCTCGCAAGTACCATGGGTTAATGGGAGCGATCCGCCCTGCAGACCGCGACCCGGTGTCAAAAAGAAGCCACAGCGGAGAATGGTCTGAGATACCCCGCGCCAGGTGCCTGACCTCTCTAATCCGACCAGTCTGCGCCGCGGGCATAAGGAAGTAGTCTAACCTAGAGAGACTCCCATGCGCCCCCGAGTGAAAGGTGAACTGACATTGGGTCGGATGCATTAATCTCCAGCTATCCACCAGGCCGAAGGTCTCCAACATCCCACCCAGCCATGCCTGGGCAGCGGGGAGGGTCCTTGGTGGGTGACGATCCAGTTCACCCGAAACCACAGAATTAAAGTCCCCGCCCATGAGCAGGAGGCTGTCCGGAAGGTCAAGCAGCATTCGACCCAAGTCAGTGAAGGTGGAGTTCTGGAGGCCCGGGGGGACGTAGACTGAAACCAGGGTAAGGGGCTGCCCCTCCCACCTCCCAATCAAACACACATAGCGCCCTCTGTCATCAGAGACTATCTTAGTGATCTCCACCGGAAGGGAGGTTCGCAGGAGAATGCCCACCCCCCTGGAACCAGTTGTGAAACCAGAATGGGCTACGAGGCGATATCCCCCCCTGTTCATTGCATGACAAACATTACCAACCAGATGCGTCTCCTGGAGAAACACCACATCAGGAGTCAAACGACGCAAATATTGCAGCACTACACCCCGCTTGATACGGTCCCCCAACCCATTGACGTTCCATGACATAAGCCTCAACCCGTCCCCCCCATCCCCTCCAATAGATCGAGGGTCCCCCAGCCTGCAGCACAGTTCCCAGATGTGAACAAAAATCAATACCTCGCCCTGCAAACAAAAAACACACAACAAAACAACCCCTCCTCCCCCCCAACCCCACCCCAAGTCCAACTCCCCCCACCCTGCACCCCTGCGGGCCAAAAAACCCCCCCAACTTGCAGTGTGCCTGTCGCCCCACTAACCCCATTCTACGAAAAGACCCCGGAGGAGGAAAGGGACCCGTCCCCGCCCGCCCCCCTCACAGGTCCTGGTGAAACACAATATACAAAAGAAGTAAGACCAAACTGAACAGTGCAAAACGTCAAAATCAAGGACCAAAAGTCATTCTAAAGGGGACCCGTCACCTGCGGTGCCCGCAGAGGGTCCGGGACGGCCACCTCCGTCCGGCAGCGAGTCCAGCCAGTCACTTGCGGCCACAGGAGAGTCAAAAAAGGCTGTCCGATCCCCATGTTCCACTCGGAGTTTTGCAGGGTAGAGCATCGAATACTTTAGGCCCAGCTCGCGGAGACGACGCTTCACCCCTTGGAATCCCATCCGCTGTTTCTGGACCAGTTGCGTGAAGTCCGGGTAAAAATTGATGGTCGAGTTCTCGTGACGAACCGGGCCGTGGGTCCGTGAGGCCTGCAGAATAGCGTCGCGGTCCCTGTAGTGGAATAGTTTGGCCACGATAGGCCTCGGGGGGGCCCCCGGCCGTGGCCGACCGCCCGGAACTCGATGGGCCCGCTCCACGGCAAAGAACTTACTTAGGCCAGCCGGGGACAACTGTTGCAGGATAAGTTCCTCGACCACGAGGTCAACCGGGCGGCCGTCGGAGGACTCCGGTACGCCTATGACGCGGATGTTGTTGCGTCGGGCCCGTCCCTCGAAGTCCTCAAGCCGCCGGGCCATATGATCGTTGACCACCCTGATGTCTCCAAGCGCGGCCCGCAGATCCGACACCTCCGCACCGAGGGTGGAGGTCCGTGTATCGAGGGCCTGGACCCTCTCGTTAGTTTTGGAGAGGTCGGCCCGGATCAGGGTGACATCAATCGCGACGGTGTCGATCTTACGGGCCAGGGCCTCGTATTGCGTGGCGATGGTTTCCCTGATGCCAGCGATGGCGCCCATAATGTCCTGCAGGGAAAGTTCCGTAGAGACGTTCGTGCCTCCCCCCGCAGCGTCCGGGGGGAGGCCAGCAGCGCCAGGGGACCCTCTGCCCTGGGTGTAGCGGTCCATGTTGTTGCTCTGGACCGCCCCCCCGCGGAGGGAGGCCTTGGTCTTGCGCCCCTCGGGACCCCCTTTGCCCCCCATGTGAACACGGTCACTCAAGGGGACCTCCAATCAAGAGGTGTAAGGGCACCAGCAAGAAGACCTCAAAATGTCGGTATAGGGGGTCCGAGGCGATAGGCACTCTAGTGGCAGGTGGAGGAAAACCTCGTGCAGAGGCCCAGGAAGCGCCTCGCCACCCCGAGCGCACCCGCCAGCTGGTCTCCTGAAGTCCAAAACCGAAACCGAAAGTGGTGGATCGGCAACTGGCACCGCGCTGAAGCCGCTGTTGTTCAATTGCAGCCCGGCCCCACGGGTCACCTTCACCCCGGTCACCTCCGTCGGGTGGGTCCCAAAAGTTCCGACGACGACAACTCCGGATTCCCAGGTCCGAGTTGATTTTTGAAAAGAGATATGTGCTCAGCTGGTCTTCATCTCCCAGATTCCATAAACCACATCAGGATATTCTCAGGATAAATTCCGAGGAGCAGAAAGGGTCCGGGGAGCCCTGTGCTCACGCGACCATCTTGGATGCGCGCTAGGCTCCTCCTCCTTCGACCATGCTTAAGTGGCAACAGTTCTATCATTAATGTAAAGACCTTGTGTATAAACCCACTTTTATTGAGATCACGCCAGTTATTTCCCTACTTGCTGTAACTGGAACGCCAAGTAATAAAAAGTAAAAAATGCTGTTGTCTAAATTTGGCATGCAAATTGCAAAACAATAAGTATAAGTGACCCATCACAAAATTAAATTAAAAAGAAAACATGAGATGAAAGCATAGATTAACCTGCCTTCTCTGACGGGGGCTACTTATTAGGTGTCTGTCCATATATATTCACAGGCAAAATGTTATCACTTGCAGGGCCAATGGCTGAAGCGGGATGACCCATTGCACCCAAGTGGTGGTGTGCAGAAGGAAAATGTAAATGACACTTGAAAAGACCAGTGGGTGATAGATAGATGGATGGATGGATGGATGGATGGATGGATGGATGGATGAATGGATGGATGGATGGATGAATAACTGTGTATCATGGTCCACTATTAACAGCAAGGGATTCTGCTGATATCATAAACATCGAGGCCAAAGACTGGGATGGTAATATTGGACCATATTTCATATGTTACTTACTATATATGTATTACATCACATGTTTACTTTAAGGTAGTTAGCTTGAAATGTTATTTTATTCATAGCACAGCTAACTAAGGACATTTAATGGAATTAAAATATTTAGGTTTAACCTTTGTGATTAAATTGTTGCTAAAACACTGGACAGTTATGATGGCCAGCGGAATTGTGCAAATCTGTTGCTGAAGGTTTTTCCACATAGTTATACATTTAAGCCATTTGCCATATCATTTGTACATTTCACAGAAAAGGTTACCTACAACTCAAGCAGATGAAAAAATACTGCCAGAGAATGTGCCTCATAACTTGCCTTTTTGCCAAAAAGTCAGATTTGTATTAATTCGATTTGTAATTATTAAAAAGTGCTGATTTATTTTTTGTGTATTACTTTTTGTAAATTTTTAAAAACAATGTAATGATTTTTTGTTGTGTTATGCAGATTTGTAGCGCACTATCATTCATGAGGGGTCCAGGCGCTATGCAGGTGTGGGTCTACGCTCACCTAGGGCCTAGTGGGACAACTGGAAAAGGTTTTCATCTTCGTATGCAATTCCAGAAGTGTGGAGGAGGCTTTTATGTGTAGCGGCAGGTCATTCTATGCTTTAGGAGCAATGTAAGAGAAGGCCGGGGCTCCAGATCTAGTTTTCCTTATGCACAGGATTTGTCCTAGTCTGGACAAGCGGGGTGCCTGGAAGGTTGGTGAAAGCAGATGCCATTGTTGAGGTATGCTGGGCCAGTGTTCTGGAATACCATTGAAATGGGGGCGAGGAGTTTTATTTGTTTTTGTTTGTGAATAGGAAGCCAGTGGAGATCCTTCAGGTATGGTGTGATATGACTGTGACATGGGAGGTTGAGAGTGATATTGGCCACCAAGCTCTGAATGGTCTGCAGCCATCTGTTGAGTTTTTGTTGATCCCGGCAGAGACGGTGTTTCCCTAGTTCAGCATGGTTGTGACCAGGGTGTGCGAGACGTTTATCAGAGTGCAGATTGCGAGCCATTTGATAATCTTCCTCAGCACCTTCAGGGTATGGAAACATGAGGCGGCGAAGTCATTGACTTGGGCGTTTTTTAATAGTTTGCTGTTGATTATGATTCAGAGGTTCATGGCGTGGGTGGGTGTCTGTCCTAGCAGTGTCAAAAGGTGGAGCCCCACGGTGATGTGCTCTTCGTGAAGATCACAATTTTGGTCTTGTCAGTGTTCAGATTTGGACAGATGATCTTAATCCAGTAGGCTATTTGAGTCATGCAGTCATTAAACTTGATAGGTACTGGGTGTCTTGTCCATGAGGGAGAGAATGAGTTGCATGTCATCGGCATAAGAGAGGCCATTGATATCGTAAGGTCGGATAAAGCTAACTGAAGGACTCATGTATAGGTTGAATGTTTGTGAAATTAAATGTAGACTTTTTTGATTGACTTTTAATTTTTGAATGTTGTTTTTACAATATATTTTGATAATAATTGAAAATATTTTGGGGGGATTTTTGATTAAAGGTAACTAATGCGTTAGTCAGTAAAAGCGTTTTAGAGTTTTTTTTATTTTTAGTGGGTTTATTTTATGGGTTTTTTCACAGATATTTATTGTGTATGTATTGTGTTTAATTTCTTTTTTTATTATATTCATTTGTTTTTAAGATTACATTGTAGGACTAATAGAGGATGTGGGGGGGGGAGTTTATTTTATTTAGTTTTATTATTTTTCATTTTTGTAAATTTCTAATAAATGAAATGTATAATATCTTCACTTATTACATTTTTATGTATATCAATCAGGCCCTGATTACGATGTTGGTCGGAGTTGCCTCTGACCGATATCACTGCGGATGGAGAACCGACTGACCTCAGGTCGATGGTTCTGAAACTGCGATTTGGATGCAACCGCACATGGTGTGGTCGCAAACTTCCATTTCTCAATGGGAGCTTCCGCGGCAGGTCGAAACCGCCCGCAGCACAATCTTCCATTGAAAAGTTGGTGTTTTTAAACATCCCTGCACTGTGAACGTTACAACAAACAAATGATGGACGGAATGCTGACAGTGCAGACATTCTCCCCCAGTCAAGAGATCTGGGTTAAATCCATCGTTCTTTTGCCCACTACGCCACCCCAGTTCAGGCATGGCCATATGCAAATCAGTCTTGACCCTGTGCCTCATGGGAACAGTCCAGCCCGAACTGCCAAGCCATGTCTTCCCTGGACCGGAATCAAGCATCCTAGGACCGGTTTCTGGCTATCAGCCGTCATCAGCCAGGATAGCTTGACTCCAGTGGCGTAGTGAGCACGGGACCCACGTCTGGGCATACCCATCCCACTTAGGGCGAAGAGCGTTACCACAAACAAATGATGGACGGAATGCTGACAGTGCAGACATTCTCCCCCAGTCAAGAGATCTGGGTTAAATCCATCGTTCTTTTGCCCACTACGCCACCCCAGTTCAGACATGGCCATATGCAAATCAGTCTTGACCCTGTGCCTCATGGGAACAGTCCAGCCCGAACTGCCAAGCCATGTCTTCCCTGGACCGGAATCAAGCATCCTAGGACCGGTTTCTGGCTATCAGCCGTCATCAGCCAGGATAGCTTGACTCCAGTGGCGTAGTGAGCACGGGACCCACGTCTGGGCATACCCATCCCACTTAGGGCGAAGAGCGTTACAACAAACAAATGATGGACGGAATGCTGACAGTGCAGACATTCTCCCCCAGTCAAGAGATCTGGGTTAAATCCATCGTTCTTTTGCCCACTACGCCACCCCAGTTCAGACATGGCCATATGCAAATCAGTCTTGACCCTGTGCCTCATGGGAACAGTCCAGCCCGAACTGCCAAGCCATGTCTTCCCTGGACCGGAATCAAGCATCCTAGGACCGGTTTCTGGCTATCAGCCGTCATCAGCCAGGATAGCTTGAATCCAGTGGCGTAGTGAGCACGGGACCCACGTCTGGGCATACCCATCCCACTTAGGGCGAAGAGCGTTACAACAAACAAATGATGGACGGAATGCTGACAGTGCAGACATTCTCCCCCAGTCAAGAGATCTGGGTTAAATCCATCGTTCTTTTGCCCACTACGCCACCCCAGTTCAGACATGGCCATATGCAAATCAGTCTTGACCCTGTGCCTCATGGGAACAGTCCAGCCCGAACTGCCAAGCCATGTCTTCCCTGGACCGGAATCAAGCATCCTAGGACCGGTTTCTGGCTATCAGCCGTCATCAGCCAGGATAGCTTGACTCCAGTGGCGTAGTGAGCACGGGACCCACGTCTGGGCATACCCATCCCACTTAGGGCAAAGAGCGTTACAACAAACAAATGATGGACGGAATGCTGACAGTGCAGACATTCTCCCCCAGTCAAGAGATCTGGGTTAAATCCATCGTTCTTTTGCCCACTACGCCACCCCAGTTCAGACATGGCCATATGCAAATCAGTCTTGACCCTGTGCCTCATGGGAAAAGTCCAGCCCGAACTGCCAAGCCATGTCTTCCCTGGACCGGAATCAAGCATCCTAGGACCGGTTTCTGGCTATCAGCCGTCATCAGCCAGGATAGCTTGGCTCCAGTGGCGTAGTGAGCACGGGACCCACGTCTGGGCATACCCATCCCACTTAGGGCGAAGAGCGTTACAACAAACAAATGATGGACGGAATGCTGACAGTGCAGACATTCTCCCCCAGTCAAGAGATCTGGGTTAAATCCATCGTTCTTTTGCCCACTACGCCACCCCAGTTCAGACATGGCCATATGCAAATCAGTCTTGACCCTGTGCCTCATGGGAACAGTCCAGCCCGAACTGCCAAGCCATGTCTTCCCTGGACCGGAATCAAGCATCCTAGGACCGGTTTCTGGCTATCAGCCGTCATCAGCCAGGATAGCTTGACTCCAGTGGCGTAGTGAGCACGGGACCCACGTCTGGGCATACCCATCCCACTTAGGGCGAAGAGCGTTACAACAAACAAATGATGGACGGAATGCTGACAGTGCAGACATTCTCCCCCAGTCAAGAGATCTGGGTTAAATCCATCGTTCTTTTGCCCACTACGCCACCCCAGTTCAGACATGGCCATATGCAAATCAGTCTTGACCCTGTGCCTCATGGGAACAGTCCAGCCCGAACTGCCAAGCCATGTCTTCCCTGGACCGGAATCAAGCATCCTAGGACCGGTTTCTGGCTATCAGCCGTCATCAGCCAGGATAGCTTGACTCCAGTGGCGTAGTGAGCACGGGACCCACGTCTGGGCATACCCATCCCACTTAGGGCGAAGAGCGTTACAACAAACAAATGATGGACGGAATGCTGACAGTGCAGACATTCTCCCCCAGTCAAGAGATCTGGGTTAAATCCATCGTTCTTTTGCCCACTACGCCACCCCAGTTCAGACATGGCCATATGCAAATCAGTCTTGACCCTGTGCCTCTTGGGAACAGTCCAGCCCGAACTGCCAAGCCATGTCTTCCCTGGACCGGAATCAAGCATCCTAGGACCGGTTTCTGGCTATCAGCCGTCATCAGCCAGGATAGCTTGACTCCAGTGGCGTAGTGAGCACGGAACCCACGTCTGGGCATACCCATCCCACTTAGGGCGAAGAGCGTTACAACAAACAAATGATGGACGGAATGCTGACAGTGCAGACATTCTCCCCCAGTCAAGAGATCTGGGTTAAATCCATCGTTCTTTTGCACACTACGCCACCCCAGTTCAGACATGGCCATATGCAAATCAGTCTTGACCCTGTGCCTCATGGGAACAGTCCAGCCCGAACTGCCAAGCCATGTCTTCCCTCGACCGGAATCAAGCATCCTAGGACCGGTTTCTGGCTATCAGCCGTCATCAGCCAGGATAGCTTGACTCCAATGGCGTAGTGAGCACGGAACCCACGTCTGGGCATACCCATCCCACTTAGGGCGAAGAGCGTTACAACAAACAAATGATGGACGGAATGCTGACAGTGCAGACATTCTCCCCCAGTCAAGAGATCTGGGTTAAATCCATCGTTCTTTTGCCCACTACGCCACCCCAGTTCAGACATGGCCATATGCAAATCAGTCTTGACCCTGTGCCTCATGGGAACAGTCCAGCCCGAACTGCCAAGCCATGTCTTCCCTGGACCGGAATCAAGCATCCTAGGACCGGTTTCTGGCTATCAGCCGTCATCAGCCAGGATAGCTTGACTCCAGTGGCGTAGTGAGCACGGGACCCACGTCTGGGCATACCCATCCCACTTAGGGCGAAGAGCGTTACAACAAACAAATGATGGACGGAATGCTGACAGTGCAGACATTCTCCCCCAGTCAAGAGATCTGGGTTAAATCCATCATTCTTTTGCCCACTACGCCACCCCAGTTCAGACATGGCCATATGCAAATCAGTCTTGACCCTGTGCCTCATGGGAACAGTCCAGCCCGAACTGCCAAGCCATGTCTTCCCTGGACCGGAATCAAGCATCCTAGGACCGGTTTCTGGCTATCAGCCGTCATCAGCCAGGATAGCTTGACTCCAGTGGCGTAGTGAGCACGGGACCCACGTCTGGGCATACCCATCCCACTTAGGGCGAAGAGCGTTACAACAAATGATGGACGGAATGCTGACAGTGCACTGTGTGGAAGGCACTTCAGGGTGCCTGCCAGACGGTGCAGGGATTTGAATGGGGGGGGGCATAGGTTCCTCCCAGGGCCACATGCCGAGGAACAGGGCAGAAGGGGGGCCTGCTATGGGTCCCCAAAGACACTTTTCGACAGCAGTTCCATGTCGTAAAGGCCAACATGGAACTGCTGTATGAAAGTGCCATCATAATCCCGACAGAGGAAACACAGACCTTTAATTAAGAGGGTTTTTCTGACAGACTGGCGGGCTCCTTGAGCCTGTCAGAACCGAGTTGGATTCTCCGGCCGGTGTAAACTCTAACTCGGTCAGAGTTTAAACCTACAATGTCTGTCGGAAAGCCTCCGACCGTTCAAACCGACATTGTAATTAGGCCCTCAGAGTTTTTTTACAAGCATTAGGTCTTAATTTCAAATATTTTTGCTTTTTATGGGATTGATTTTTAATTTTGCATTCAAGATTTGAAATGAAATGAAATTGTGTTTTAAACATTATTGCATTCATTTTAATGTGTTGTTTTTGCTTTTTTTTAATCAAATCCAAACATTTGCATTTCTTTACATAATGTGCTAGTAAGTAGAACTTTTATATACATTTCTAATTGTCCAAAATTGGGCTTAGTCATAGTTTTCTTTTTTTTATTTTAAAATTTACATTTTTATTAAAATATTATTAAGTTTTGAAAGTGATTGTTAATTATAACTCCCCCATAGTCCAACACATTCCCCAATGTGGTTAAGGATGGAGTGAGAATAGTAAATCTGACTCCCACCCATTTCCAACACCTTCCTCAATGTGGTTAAGTTTGGAGTGGGAATAGAAATCCCCACCATCAAAGTCTAACACTGTCCCCTTTGTGGTTGTGGGGGTAGGATGTGGCCTTATGGCCAGAGCTTTTGACTTTGTAGCTAGGGAACCAGGTTCGAGCCTTGGCATCGGCTCAGCATCCTGTGATTCTGGGCAAATCGCTTAATCTCCACATGCCTATCAAAAATGAATGTGTCTTTGTGCAACATAACTGGTGCTCATGTAAAGTGCTCCAATACATTTGGATCAAGTTCACTCTATATAAAGCTGCAAAAAAAAGAAAGCTGGGAGTAGGAATAGTAAATCTGCCCCAAGCCCCTAATTCTAACACTTTCTACAATGAAGGTATGTTTGGCAGTTGGAATAGTAATTCCTGACCCCAAACTTTCCACAATTTAGCTAAATTGGGAATGGAAATAGTAAATCTGCCTCACCAAATTCCAACACTTTCCCCATTATGCTTACGTTTGGCATGGGAATTGTAAATCTGAGAACCCTTTTAAGTCCAATACTTTTTGCAATGTCTGAGCCTCCCTGCGTCTAAAGTCTAGCATTTTTCTCAGGTGCTTTGATTTGAAATGGGAATAGTAAATGTGAACCCCTTATAGAGTCTGACACTTTCCCTGTTGTGGTTAAGTTTGGAGTGAGAATAGTAAATCTGACTACACACCCCACCCACAACAGCCAACACTTTCTCCATTATGGTTATGTTTGGAGTGGGAATAGTAAGTCTAGCCCCTTCAAAGTTTTACACTTTATTTATTTTGGAGTTGTAAATAGCGCTAGCCAGACCCGAAGGTATCGGAGCACTTTACAACACTTTGTAAAGAGGAAAACATATATTATAGCAGTAGTAAACAGGAAGCCTCCAAGGTGCAGTAGAAGGCTTCGTACGTTGTATAATGCTAGAGGCCGAGAAGTTGCATAGTGTCATAATAGAGAGCATAGTAGTTCAAGCCGCACATCCTTCCGAACGGGGGGATAATGGGAAGGAGTCGGGCTAGGAGTGAGGTAGAGGTCTTAGTTTCAAAGTGTCATTGTGCCATAGTGTGCACGCTTGTGAGTTTTGGTGGCAATCTATCCATTTGGGAGAGTACGCTTGAGGAAGAGGTCTTTGAGCTGCCTTTTGAATTTTAGAAAGGAGGGGATAGTCCTGATATGAACAGGGATGGAGTTCCAGAATTTGGGCGCATTTCCAGAAAAGGATCAGGCTGCGGTTTTTTGTTTGCGGGTTTTCAGCAGGATGAGAAGAAGAGTGTTGGAGCTCCTGAGGCTCCTTGTCTGACCAGCCTTTGTGAGTTTGGAGGCCAGGTATGCGGGTTTCCCTGTGTGGAGTGCTTTGTGCATGAGGCAGGCAGTTCTGAAATTGGCACGCATTTCAACTGGGAGCCATTTTAACTCTCTGAGTGCGGGCGAGATGTGGTCATATGTTTTTACTCCGGTAACCATTCTTGCAGCTGCATTAAGAGTTGATCGGAGGGGAGCTAGGTGTGATTTTGCTGTGCCTGTGAGGGTTGCATTCCCGTAGTCCAATCTGGAAAGTACCAAGGATTGTGTCGCTTGTTTGAGGTCGTTGTTTGGGATAAAGGGTTTTATCTTGTTGAGTAATTTCAGGTTGAGGAAGGGGCTTTTGCAGTGTTCTTGATGTGTTTGTCCATGCTTAGTTTAGGGTCCAGGGTGATTCTCAGTGATTTGACGGAGTCAGCCAGGGAGAGATTGTCGTTGAGAGCATCAATTGCTTTTAGCCATTCTGCGACTTGTTGGAAATGAGGAGGATTTCCGTTTTGTCTTGATTCAATTTCAAGTGGTTTAATGAGAGCCAGTGTTGGACTTCTCCAAGAGAGTCATTTAGTTTCTGGATGTCTTCAATGGAGCAGGTTTCAAGATAGATCTGGGTGTCGTCCGCATAGAGGTGGAAGGGATTGTTGGATCTTTTGAGTATAGTGGTGAGGGGTTCCATGTATATGTTGAAAAGTTGCGGGGAGAGTACTAATCCTTGGAGGACACCTCTGCTGACAGGGTGAAGGTCCGACGTGAAGTTATTGATTTTGACTCTTTGAGAGCGATTCTGGAGAAAGGAGCCGAACCAGTGTAAGACCACCACTTCAGCCCCTAGCCTTTCTTGGAGTACCTTAATGAGTAGTTGGTGGTCCACCGTATCGAAGGCTGCCAATAGGTCCAGGAGGATGAGTAGGGAGCATTGGTCTGTATCGAGGGCCTTGTGTATATCACCCATGATATTAAGGATCGCTGTCTCTGTGCTGCATCCTTTTCTGAAGCCCGATTGGTGGGGGTCCAGGAGGTTGATGCTGTCCATGTGTTGAGTCAGTTGACGGAGAAAGCACTTTTCCAAAGTTTTGGCCAGGAGAGGGAGATTGGAGATGGGTCTGTAGTTGTTCAAATCATTGGTGTCCAAGCCTGGTTTTTTCAGTAGTGGTTTTTTCAGTACTTTCCTCAATGTGTTTAAGTTTGGAGTGTGAATGGTACATCTAACACCAGCACTTTCCCCAGTGGGGTTAAATTTGGAGTAGGAGCACTAAATCTACCCTCCATCGCCCAAAGTTCAACACTTTCCCAAATAAAGTAAAGTTAGAGGAACTTGACGGTTCCAAAACACTGATACGACATGGCGGCCTCAGAACGGCTAAAGAGGCTAAGTCACTTATGGGTCAGAATGGGAGATTGGGCATGGAAGAAGGAGCTTTAAGGCTGACAAAATGTTTTTAATTTTTTTTGTTTTTAAAAGTTTGTGTGTGAGTGTTAACACAGTCCATGCCAGAACACGCCTGCTGCATGCAACAAAGATGCCTGTCTGTTGTATTCTTGCTGTCTTTTAACAGGCGTTGTCCATGGGACCCTAAATTTCTACTCCTCAACATATGCACAAGCTGTTCTACGTTTCCCTCTTTCACTAGTTCCTTCAAGACAGACACATGACTCTTTCAGTCTCCTAGTCTGTCCCCAATGCCATTCCTCAATGCGTCATTGTGTTATATTTGTCTGGCTTTATAACCATTTAATACTGTATTGTTTAACTGTGACTCTTATGAATCCCCTCATGTACCGCTTGTAAAAGTGATCACATAACATGTAAAGTGTTTTGATACCTTCGGGTCTAGCTAGTACTATATAAAAATAAAAATAATGTGTTTAAGTTTGGAATGGTGATTGTAATTCTCTCCCCAACATTTTCCAAAATGCAGTTGGAGTGGGAAAAGTATATGTGAACCACGCAAAGTCCAACACTTTCCCCAATCTGATTAAAGTTGGAATGGGAACAGTAAATCCGACTGCCACCTCAAAACACAACATTTTCCTTAATGTAGTTAAGTTTGGAGTTGGAACAATAATTCCGACCCCTCAAATTACAACATTTTCTCCAAGTAATGTTTGGAGCGAAAATATTGAATGTAAGTTAAATAAATAATGTTTAGTTTGATTTTGTTGATAGTTTGGAGTTTATACATTTTTATTTTATTTTGTCATGATATACCAGGTTTCTGCAATGAGTAGCTCATGAACTACTGGTAGCTTTTCTTCTAACTGTAGGGAGTTTTCTTGTGTACTGCTAGCCTAACCATATAGAAGCTTTTGCTTAGTTGAATTAATATATGTATACCAAAATCGAAAAGCGTGTTCTCGAGACAAAAATGTATCTACTTCATAATTCATAAGTTGATGTTTGGAGAAACATGTTTGAATTTCCAAAATAATTATAAAGCTGATATTTGAGAGATAAATCATGCAGTTCTGCAGAAACATGTGAATCAAAATATTATCTTTGTGCCAGAGATTTTGCAGCAATGTCTGCTGTATATTACCCATTTAGAGGCATTCCAAATTGATAAAGTCTTTTTACATTACTGCTGGAAATCCTGCATTGAGGTGATCACATCTGACAAACTTACATGGGGTGTTCATCAATGCTATTTTATCTGATGTCTTCATTACTACAGCACCAATAATATTAGTAGCTTGGGGTGATATGTAGCTCTTATTACAGAAAAGGTTAGAAACCCATGTGCTATGCAATTTATTTCTTTTACGCTGACTATTTTTATGCATTCTTTTTATCAATAAGCATAGTTTATTTTAACAATTTTTATTGAAGTTCATGTATGTTTTATTTTTAAGTACTTTTTAAAGTTTGTAACGATAAAAAAGTTATATTTTTCACATACATTTTTGCAGATTTTTTTATTGACATTTAAATGCAGATTGCTCTCAACATTTTTAACAGAAAGCTTTTACATTTTTCCTATTATATTTTGTCATTTTTTATATTTTTAATATATTAAAAATACTGCAATTCATTGTTTTGCTATTTTAACAGTATTGTTTCAAATATATTTTTACAACATCATTTTGTACACAATTGTTACATATATTTACTCTTTTCCGCTACTTTTTTCTTTTTTTCGAAAACAAATACACTATTTGCATTTATTTATTCAATTAGGTTGAATAGTTACAAAGTCTTGCTTTCATTTTCTTTATTCCGTCATTTTGTTAACCACTTACTTTATTTTTTATAGTTTTTGATGGCAGCAGCTGTACATTTTAGTATTTCCTTGCTGCTATTCTCTGGTGAAGGTAGTGTTCATTCTAATCTATATCCTATAGTTAATATGTATTTGAGAGTGGTATATTGTTAATCAGCTTAGTATTTGTACGTTTATACGTTTTACTTAGTGTGAGGCTTTCCTCTTAGTTGTTTGGGGTGCTTTCACTAGGCCTAAATATGATTTAATGTGTATGTATTTTAAGCATTACACAGTTTATAATTTTTTAACAATTTTTAGGTATTGTGATTTGTTCTACTAACCTGATGCCTTCACAGGGATTATTTTATTTTGTCTCTACTGCAATCTAAGTCTGTCCCATCATCTATGAAAACCCCAAAACTCGCATCGTCAAACTTTTTAAAGTGAATTTCCATTGAATTCAAGTTGCAAATATTTTCCATGAGTATCAATATTTTCTTATAAAGAATAAGAAATATTAAATATCAGCCCAAACAGATCAAGCCTTTGCATAAAGTGGATACTAAAACAACCTATCCAATTCCTAAGAATAGTCATAATTTAGGATTCACTGGCCTCTGTCCCCAGCCTTCATTCTGCAACACCTCATGGGTCTTTGGATTTGCACTCAAGGGATAGCTGGTAAGAAAGGGACCTCTGAGCTGCTCCACATCCCATGTCGCGCCCCCCCCACCCCTTGTGTTGTACCGGCAGGGGATCACCACCTGATGCCAGCGTCACCCTCTTCTGCGATCAGTGCCAGTCATTGGGCCTCGACGTTGCTACTCCTTGTCCTGCAGATCCCTGTTTTTGTTGGCCCTTAGAGTCAGAAAGCTGCTTATTTCTTGCACCAGGGCCTGACCCAGGCACAACACCTTCAACTTAGGTGCCCTGGGAAACAGATTTCTCCTGGATCACAGAAGGGCTCAGGGAATTATGGGGAGCTCCTCTGTGGTGTAACCTACACCATCGCCTTCTTGGGTATGCCTCCAAAGCTCTCATTTATAACACCTTGGCCCTCTCAGCCATCCATGCTTCTTTATGCTGCCTCAGGTACAGAATCTCACATACAGGCCTACTTTAATAACAAAAAAGATTGTAAGAGTAATCCTAAACACATCGCAGATTATAATAGGGGGAGCTGCGAAAACTTACCTGGACAGCTGTTTGATCCCGGTCCACGCCATTACCGCTACCGCCACCGCCAAGAGTCACACGGAGCCAGAGTCAGCGTCGCCGCACCGGGACTCCATCTCCCGGCAGCACCAGCGGCGGCGCACTCAGTGAACGTAGCGTCTGCGCCAGGAGGCGCACATAAGACCAGCTGAGGGTGGCAGAGCGGGGGGGAGCTGCGAAAACTTACCTGGACAGCTGTTTGATCCCGGTCCACGCCATTACCGCTACCACCAACGCCAAGAGTCATACGGAGCCAGAGTCAGCGTCGCCGCACCGGGACTCCATCTCTCGGCAGCACCAGCGGCGGCGCACTCAGTGAACGTAGCGTCTGCGCCAGGAGACGCATATAAGACCAGCTGAGGGCCACGTCGCGGGACGTGCGCGGGACGTGCCGGGCGAAGCCCGGGCACAGGGCGGGCCCTCTAAGGCCCTCAGAGGCCGATTGAGGCTGGGCTGGGACCACCCCCTTTATTCTGAGGCCGAGGACGTTACTTGCTGTTCCAAACCGGACTACTTGGGGCTGGTATCGTACTGTTTAACTATTAATTTGTGAGGTTAAGTGTTTGGTTGTTGTCTTACGGCTCTTCTACCTCACATTATCTCTGTTGAATATGAACACTAAATCAAGTAAAAGAACTGTGGGTCTGGGGACATTAGATAGCTATCTGAAACATGCTGAGTCTGCTATAGTTAAAGAAATTGCCTCGGTGGAACGCAGACTATCTCTTGAACCACCCAGGCAAACTTTGTCTCTCACCCCTCCAACAAATATTGTTGTTAGTGATGAGGATGTTGTTGACCCTAGCACTTCTCAAAATGGGTTAGGCACTGAGGGCACCCCTACCGTTATACCCACAATCACCAAAACGAGTTTTGCTCCCTCTCCTGTGGCCATCAGAACAAGACAGTCAAGAGCTAGTTCAAACCTAACATTAAATGGGGGTAAAATTATCCCAGGTAAAAGAAAGGCTAAAAATAACCCCCTGGGAAATCGAAAACAGGCGAAAATTTCGAAAATTTGTAATTCTGCTTCTGGGCTGACCCAGGGTAAAACTAGTGTTCCTGAGTTACTTGGAGAGTTAACGTGCGAGGGATCAAATGATAGTCTGACCCAGGGTCCTGAGATTGTCACTGAAAGCCTGGGGCTAGAACTAGCGACAATTTTAGATGCCCGCCTTAAGTTATTCACTGCACCATTAATGGCTACCTTGAAGCGTATAGAGGATCGCATTACCAAAATTGAGTCACAACTTAACATGAAAGGCTTAAATGTTGAGCCAAGTACCTCGGTTGTTGACTCACTAAATGTATGCACGACCACAGTTGACACATTGCTGGACTCTATGATTACCACACATCAACAACCTGTATTTCCTTGTACCACCCCGGGTGTAGGCTCTAGTCGTATATCCCGACCACTAAATGCCGTAGAAATAACTCGGACTAAAGACGTACGCACACAGGACACAAGGGGAAGGGTTTCTTCTCCAATCCGGCCCCTTGAGTGGGACTCGTCCTTACATTTACCGGTTGAGGCTTGCCCTTATTCAATTATCTTAGCTAATGTTCCTAAGCTAGTGGATGGGAACCGGGAGTATTGGACCTCTCTAAAAAACAAGGCCCTCCACTATCTATCGAATAAAACAGTTCTGGGGCAATACTTGTATAGTAATGTTTTGATGATAAGAAGAGTCGCGTGGGTGGGTAAGACAAATAAGTGCCTTGACGGTGACTGCATCGTCATAAGTTTTAGATCCCCCAGGTTGGTTGAGGATATTTTGAGGCAGGCTGGTTCAGTTAGAATTCATCATGACTATGTTAACGTCCTTCCTTTGGGTTTTTTTTATCCCCCAGACTTTATTAGAAGGACGTTTAATAACTACCCAAAGAGTTGTGCTCCACACGACTATGCTGTCCCTGTCTCAAATAGATATTCTGCCCTCTCCACCTTAGATGAAAATGAGTGACTAGGGCCACAAGAAGCAACTACTGTCCCTGAAACTCGGCTCGTGGTTCCCGAGGTAGTGATACCGGTAACCAATGGCCCCGTTCACGGACCTATGGGCCCCTCAACTAAATTGGTCACATGGAACATAGCGGGCTTAAGAAACAAAATAGACGATCCAGCTTGGAGAAATCTTATATGTTCTGGAGAAGTGATTTGTATACAAGAAAGCTGAGATACCGATAACACTCTGTCCTTAGATGGTTATACCAGCTTTTATGTGCCTGCGGTTCCCTCTAACATGGGGAGGGCTAAGGGGGGGCTGGTCACCATGTTTTCAGCAAGTATTTCTGGCTCATTGACTCAACTCGATACAGGTTCATGTAATTGTCTGGGCGTTCAAATTTCCCGGAATGGGGGTAGTGATTTTTTAATTGTTAATTTTTATAACTCTTATTATAGAGATGCCGCGGTTGAGCATCTTACCGCATTAAATCACTTTTTGGTAAAATTTAAGGAGGATTACGAGAATAATTGTTCCATCATTATCATGGGGGATTTTAATATTCACAGATGCCCAGAAAACTGTTCACTGGTAGATCCCTTAGGGCCAACAGAGTCATACTCCACAGGGTGACCTTCTGGAAATAATTCTTGCTGACCATGGCCTGATACTCCCACCCAAGGTGGATGAAAACATTCCCACGTTTAAAGGGAATGGCAAGCATTCTGTGATCGATTACATCTTTGTCAGTACAGCACTGGGGGACAGGATCAATGGATATTTAGCAGTCTGGACACATTTTAGTGACCATAACCCTGTAGCACTTACTTTGTCTGACTCTCTTTTAAAATCTGTTATAACTCATGATAAAACGGACAAATCCAACATCCATCCCACAGACCAGGGTCGCAGGATCAGATGGAATAAAGTTATTCCCTCAGATTTCTTTGCCAACTTAAAAAGGAAGGTTGGCCCAGAGTTGACTAAGTGCCTTGACCTAGAAGCAGGGAATGTGGAAGTACTAGGGGCGTACTCTGTAATCTGCTCCCAGATCTCAGCAGATCTTCGGTGTCCTGCTAAAACAATGGATAAGACTGAATGGGGACGGTTTGACAAAAATTGCTCACAGGCTAACAGAAAGTTGAGGGCGGCTTTGAGTTGCAAACCAGTGAATCGGTCTACCGTAGCGCAGCTAAGGAAAGAATATAATAAAACTCTGGAAACAAGGAAAAAGGAGATCAGGGAGGACGCGTGGGAAGAATTATCTTCCGTTGACGTCCTTCGAAATAGCGCGAGGTTCTGGTCTGTGGTAAATAAACCATTTTTTCGTGACCCCAGTAATGACCAATTAGATTGCGGTCTCGGAGACCACCAGTGGCGCTCTCATTTTAAATCAGTCTATGAAGTGGGCACAAATGGAGGGTTGAATTCCCCCCTTCCCACTTTGAATCAATATACTTTATCGGTTACCAAGGGCGAGGTGGCTGAGGCCATCGGTAAGATGACAAGCAACAAGGCTCCAGGTCCCGATGGCGTCCCATCGGACCTTTTTAAATCAGATATTGAGACTTGGTCTATAGTTCTAATGAATATTTTTAATAGGGTCTGTGTCGCAGGAATCCCGGACACTTGGTCCGAGTCTGTGATCATACCCATTTTTAAAAAGGGTAATCGAGGGGACCCTAGTTGTTACCGCCCTATCTCCCTCATTGATTCCGCAGTAAAAGTCCTGGGGCGAGTAGTCTTGTGTAAAATCACAGAATGGCTGGAAGATACTAACACCCTTTCTTGTTTACAATATGGGTTTCGAAAGGGACGGGGCACAATAGATCAAAGCCTAAATCTTCACCTATTAATAGGTAAATATACCTTAGCCAAGAAAGGGACGTTATATCTTGCCTTTATGGACCTATCATCGGCTTTTGACCGAGTGAATCGATCGAAATTGTGGGAACTTCTTCTCAAGTGTGGCGTTGATGAAAACATTGTCTACTTTTTAGCAGATCTACATAGAGACCTTTCTGCCACCGTTAGATTTGACCGTTTGGGTAACTGTACTGGCAAGATCGGAATCTCTAATTGGGTTAGGCAGGGCTGTATTTTAGCTCCCCTGCTTTTTACACTTTATATTAACGACCTGGCCACTGCCTTAATAGAGTCATGTAAGGATATTCCCAGGGTAGGGAAGCATTGCATTCCCGCATTACTATATGCAGATGATGCCGCGTTGTTAGCGCGTACGGCAGTAGGGCTGCAAAGACTCTTAGACACATTCGCTGATTTCATGAAAAGACTTGATTTAAGCGTGAATTTCGCTAAATCTCATGTTATGACTGTAGGTCGCAAACCCATGAAAGCTAAGACCATGCTTTGTGAGGGTCATGTCTTATCCAAAATCACCAGTTTCCCATATCTGGGGGTCATTTTTGATGACGAGTCCACATGGGCCCCTCAATTAGCAGCAAAACGTAATGTCTTTGCCAGGTCAATTTTAGGTGTCCTGGACTTCGCTCGCAAACTGGGTGTGAAGCCCCTGCAGGCTATATTGAACATCTATACAGCCAAATGTATTTCTATAGCCATGTATGGGGCGGACCTGTGGGGAATTAAAAATGTAAAGGATCTTCAGGTGGTAGAGGATAAGTTTCTTAAATCCATCCTATCACTTCCCCAGGCAACCGCCAGCTATATTGTTCATCAAGAATGTGGAGTTGATTACTTAACTGATCGGATAGCATTAGCCCCTTTATTAAAATGGCTATCAATCTGGCAAAATCCGGCACTTGAGCTAAACCGTGAAATTATAAAAGACTGTTTATCTCTTGAGCACGGCAAAGCTATCCCCTGGTTGAGCTATATTAAGAATTTAACCAATGAACTAGGCCGCCCAGAATTATTTGATTACCCTAATAATCTGATAAAGGGGGACATAAAATGGGTGAAAGACACTCATAAGCTTCGGACAACATTAGCCAGAGAAGAAACGGAGTTAGCCAAACCTACAGTAAAGGCCCATCAGCTAATCATTACCTCTAATAGTATTGAACCATACCTAAATATAGTGACCAATATGAATCATCGCTTTTTATTAACCAGATTTAGACTGAACAAATATCATCTGTTGTTGACTGACTCGGTAGGGTGGATGAAGGACAGGGACTTGGAGATCTGTTCTTGTGACGGATTTTCCTTTAAGGATACTGTCCATTTTCTCTTTTTTTGTAAATATTTGTCCCCTCTTCGTAAAAAGTTCATCATCCCCCTTATCAAAAATATAGGATTTAGACAAGTCAAACCTGCTCTTTTGTATCTCCAGCTATTAGGTACAACTTGGGAGATTTTTAACATAGCAAATTTTTTGGCTATTGCGATGAGACTAAGGAAAAAAATTAAGTGGACATAGTGTTGTATATAATTAATTTTGAACTCTGATTAAATCTGACTAAGTCTTATTTTTATTATTGTTTAAAACATTCTGTACCCCCTCAACTTGGGATGACTCCTGGTGGCCCTCAGCACTAGGAACTAACCCACGGACCATGCACGAAATCTCAGCATTATACTGGACTGCTCGCTCACAATGAACCAAAAGATCAACGCCATCTTCTCGTCATGCTTCCACACGCTTCGCCTGCATTGAAAGACCTCCAAATGGATCGACACCGAATCCAAAAAGACAGTCACCCACGCAGTCATCAGCAGCAGACTCGACTATGACAACACACTCTACGCTGGTGTCACCCAGAAACTCCTCAGTAAACTACAGAATGTTTAAAATGCTGCAGCCAGACTAGTCGTTGACATCCCCTGCTGCAGCCACATCGCCCACACCTTGAAGAAGTCCACTGGCTCCCAGTCAACAAAAGAATCACTTTCAATTTCCTCACACACACCTACACAGCCCTCCACAATGCAGGACCAGCATATCTGAACCACCACCTCTCATCACACATATCTACCAGACAACTCTGCTCTGCCCAACTGGCTACCATCCCATGGATCCACAAGACCAGGACCGGAGAAAGATCCTTCTCCTACCTCGCCGCCAGGACCTGGAACACCCTACCTCTCCACCTCAGGCAATCCCCGTTGCTGACCCAAGTCAGGAAGGATCTCAAGATCTGGCTCTTCGGCTGAACCCCAGTGCCCAGACAGATCAGCAGTCCCCCGTACCCCCCTCAGCATCTTGAGACCCTCACGGGTGAGTAGCCACCCTTTACAAACCCTGATTGATTGATACATATGCTTCGCAAGATCTTCAGATGGCTTCTGGCTAACACAAGAAGGACCGTCACTCAGGCACTTATCACCAGAAGACTGGACAACAGAAATACACTCTACGTAAACATTACTGCACACCTCCTGGAGAGACTCCATACAATACAGAACTCAAGGGCTAGACTGATACTCAACCTCCCCAGAAGGACCCACATCACAATACGTCTCAAGAGACTACACTTGTTCCCGATTCAGAAGAGATGCCAGTTCAAGATGCTGACCTATGCCTATAAGGCCCTGCACTATGAAGGACCAGCATACATCAACAAAAGCTTGACCTTCCACCAACCAACCGAACACCTTCAATCAGCTTCCCTCTCCCTCGCAGACACCCCATGGATCTGTCAAGCCAACAGAGAAGGACGCTCCTTCTCACACCTCGAAGCCAAGGCTTGAAACAACCTTCTCCTGCATCTCAGGACTGCACGTCACTCCAGGTTTCATAAGAGAATTAAAGACCTGGATGTTCAAATGATCAAATGCCCATGCAGCAGCAAACAGCTCCAGTGCCTTGAGACCCTTATGGGTGATTTGCAGTGCTCCATAAATGTTTGATTGTTTGATGCACTGCACCTTCCTTTTTCCATGTCTGCCTTCCTTTCTCCCATGCTCTCGGCTTTCCTTTCTCCTACGCACTCTGTCTTCCTTTAAAGTCTTGCTCTCAGCCTTCCTTTATCCCCTACACTCTGTACTCTGCCCTCTTTCTCCTATGCTCTGTGCCTTCTTTTTCCCTTACTCCCATACCCCAATGCTATCTGCCTTCCTTTCTCCCATTCACTCTGCCTTCCCTTCTTCCTTGCTCCCTGCAGAAGGAAGATGCAACGAACCTTGAATGGTCGAGCTTGCTGTATATAAAATGGCTAAAAAATGGAGGCTCCAATCGTTCACACTGTGAACAAACTTCCTGTACCTTTGCATGTACACAGAATGATTGGCCTATGCCACTTGAAACTTGGTATTTTATTATTGTATTTATATATTACCCCATAAAGCATTTAAGCACTTTAAACATGCATTGCTTGAGTCAGGGGACATTGCATTGTCTGATGTCCCTCTCCTGCTGATCTTCGCACCTACGATGCACCGGACACCTACCTTGCTATGCCCCTGCTCTACTTGAGAGACAGCACTGTCATCTCTGCTAGGGAACTACAGTTCCCTCAGCCCCCAGGAGGCGGGTGTAGCCTGTTTTGCGCCTCTCACATCTTTAAACCTCCACTGGCTCCTGCCTTGCGGGACAGCACAGTGTCTGCTGTCACTCTCCTGCTTATATTCACACCCAGGCCCACAATGGACACCTGTCTAGCTCTGCCCCTACTTCAAACTGGAGCCAGCACCGCCATCTCCTCTAGGGAACTGCAGTTCCCATCAGCCCCCAGAGGCGGGCCTAGCCCGTTGTGTGCCTCTCAGCGCTGATTTCAACCTCCAGCAGCCCCCACCTCGTGGGACACCTCAGTGTCTGCTGCCACTCTCCTGCTGTTCTTCGCACCCAGGAAGCTCCGGACACCTGTTTGATTGGCCCCTGCTCCACCCAGGATCCAGTGGGCCATCTCCACTAGGGAAGTAAAGTTCCCATTATCCACCGGGAGACGGGCCTATCCCATTTTGCACCTCCTGGCGCTGATTTAAACCTCCAGCGGCTCCCATCTCATGGGACGAATGCGAGCAGTGTCTGGGCAAAGCCCAGGCCAAGGGCAGGTCCGTCTGCACCTGTCACAGCCGGAGGAGGCTAGGCTGGGACACCCCTCTTTGGCCCACAGTTCAAGTACAGTGCCCTGCTGCCTTGTGCCCCCTGACACCGCACCCAGCACCCTCCACTTTTCCTGTGCCAGGCTCCCAGTATCCGACTGCCCAGCTGTGCCCCCCTTGCCCCTGGTCCAGCTGCACCTGCGTTGCAGTTTGGCTTTTCCCCTTTCCTTCTCTCCCTGCCTGTCATGCATGCTGGAGCCCCCTGAGCTGTTCCTTGTCCAGCATCTCTGCTGGGGCCTCCCTTCTGCCACCCGCAGGCCTACTGCTTCCCTGCGCCTCACCTCCTGCATCACTTCCTGTCACACCTGGTGTCTTTCCCCACGGATGCCACTGCCACCTCCTTCCTAGTGACCCCACCTGACCTCCGGCATGGAGACCACAGCATGGATATGCACAGAGGGCATGCCGTGTGCGCACATGCACCTCACTCTGTGCCAGGACTCCAACCACCATGGACCGCCTTCGCTTCACCTCGTACAAACCTTGAGCCCTGGACCCTGGATACCAGAACAATAGCTGTGCCCAGGTCTCCCCCAGGACCACTGAAGGCCCCTTCTCCTACCAGAACTGCCGCTTTACCTGCATTACAAGGTATACAACTAGTGCCACGTCCATCAGCCACACCACATCACTCACACTCAGCAGCAAGGCTGGCACCAACACCTCCGGAGAGATTAACTGACTGCTAATCAATGCACGCTCACTTTGAAACAGAGATCTTTTGGTGGCTGAGTAACACCACGCACTACGAGCTTTTGCCTCGTAACCCCCTCCAAGAGATTAGCGACCACATCCTGACTATCACTGCCAGGGCCAAGAAAAGGACTTCATTAGCAAGAACAAATTCTTATTCCTTAACAACAAGACTCCTAGGACACCAGCGTTGTATACACTACCTAAAATCCATAAAAACTTGGAATCACCACCAGGCAGGCCCATCCTTTCCAGATGTGGCTCTATTGCTATGATTACTGACCGGTAATCCCCATTACTCTTAGTCCTACTCGTCCTCGACCCAGTCATTACTAATGAGGTATTCCACTTGACAGGAAACAAAACAGGAAACGCGTTTAGGCTCCACCCACCCTCCTGTCAGGGGCTATAAGTACATAGCCAACAGAAAGCACATCCTGACATACCAAGCAACCAAGGCCTGAACAGGGAGGGCGGGTGGGAAGTATGACTGGGTCGAGGACAAGTAGGACAGACTAAGAGTAATGGGGATTACCGGTAAGTAATCATAGCATTACCTCTACGTCCCTCGTCCTCGACCCAGTCATTACTAATGAGGAATACCAAAGCAACCCCACAAGCAGGCCTTTGGCAAACCACACAAAGAACAGAGACCGAACACAAAAAGTGGAGTGCGGCAAGTGAAAATCTTCTAATAAACACACAGAATCGGGGGGGGAACAACCCCCACAGCATGCAACATACCACAACCAAAATTGGGCCGGTCAGACAGAGCACAATTCAGACGATAGTGCCGAACAAAAGTAGAACCAGATGCCCAAGTCCCAGCCAGACAGATCTCATCAAGGGAAACCCCATGAAAAGCAGCCCAGGAAGCAGAAACACCCCTAGTGGAACGGGCCTGAACCCCAGAAGGGCAAGGTAAACCAGAGCCCTGATAAGCCAGAGAAATAACAGCCTTGATCCAGCGACCCAGAGTAAGACAGGAGGCAGCCTTACCCCGACCAGCCAGACCAAAGGTCGCAAAGAGAGAGTCTGAAAAACGAAACCCCGTAGTGTGGGCAACATAAACAGACAACGCACGCTTCACATCCAGAGAGTGTAGCAACAACTCAGCAGGCGAGGAAGGAGAAGGACAGAAAGAAGGAAGAATCAACTCCTGAGAGCAATGAAAACGAGAACTAATCTTCGGAACCAACCCAGGATCCAAAGAAAGGATCACCGCGTCATCCACGAAACGCAAAAAGGGAGGAGAACAACGCAAGGCAGTGAGCTCACCCAACCGCCGAGCAGAAGTAACAGCAACCAGAAAAGCCACCTTAAAAGAGAGGAATTTAAGGTCAACAGTCTCCAAAGGATCAAAGGAGAGGACTGCAGAACACCCAGGACCAAAGAAAGATCCCAAGGAGATACCGGAGAACGAGCAGAAGGAGAGGACAGAGAGAAACTCCGGAACAACCGGGAAACCAACAATCCATCCGAAGACGGGAACGAAGCCGGATCCCGGAAAGCCCGAACAGCAGCCCACTGCCCCTTCAGAGTAGACAAGGCATACTTCTTTTGAAAACCATCCAAAAAAACTGAAGGATAGAAGCGGTAGGACAAGGGACAGGAGAGAGACCAAGCCCCGAACACCAGGAGGAGAAAGAAGCCCAATGCTTAGAGTAGGAGGACAAAGTGGAACAACAACGGGACCCCAGCATCACAGTGATGAGGTGATCAGGCAAACCCCGGACCCCAAGAGACATCCGTTCAACCTACAGACCTCCAGAGTGAGAGGGACCAGGAGGGAGGGAGAGGGAGACCTCAGGGGAGACGGGTAGCAGGGAAGATTCCAAGGAGGGCCCACCACCAGTCTCAACAACAACGGGAAACAGGACCTCCGAGGCCAGTGAGGCAAGACAGCCACCACCCGGGCACCCACCCGCTGGACCTTCAGCAAGAAGGCAGGAATCAGGGGTAAGGGGGGTAAGGTGTACAGTAACCAAGGGGGCCACCGAAGAGACAACGCCTCCACCCCCAAAGCACCCAACTCCGGAGTCTGAGAACAAAAAAGAGGGGGTTGGGCATCGGCCCTTGAGGCAAACAAGTCCAGCTGTGGAGTCCCGAACCTCCGACAGATCATGCGGAAAATCCTGGGGGAGAGACACAGGGTCAGAGAAGACGGAAACCTGTTACTCAAGGCATCTGCCACTACATTGTCCACACCCCTGATATGCTGAGCAGAGATGGCCAGAAGATGACACTCCACCCAACCCGCATTTGCACCGGCCACCAAATTCAACGAAGGACTGCGAGTACTGCCCTGGTGGTTGATGTAAGCCACAGCTACTGAATTATCGGACCTCACCAGGACATTGCACCCCAGCAGATGATCCCGGAAGAAACGAAGAGCACGGTCCACCGCAGACAGCTCCCTCCAATTGGATGACCGGCGGGACTCCGACTGGAGCCAACGAGCCTGAACAGTCCACAGACCCAGAGTCGCCTCCCAACCGGACGCACTGGTATCCGTCGTCAACACCAATGGAGGCAGCAGGCGAATCCACATTCCCTTGGAGAGATTGGAGGAATCCAGCCACCACTGGAGAGCGGACACAACCTCCAGAGACACCGGCACAGAGAGATCATAGTCCCGAACTGGAAACAGCACCCAACGATGAAGATGCCACAGCAGAGGTCGAAGATGAACCCTGGCCCAGGGCACCGTGAAGACAGTAGCAACCATATGACCCTGAATCTCGAGCCACTGAAGGAGGGGAGCCGCAGCCCGGGACAACAACCTCCGCAACAGGCAATGAAGTCGCTGACGCCGGGAATCCGGAAGGAACACCTTGCCCAGGACCGAATCGAAGACGGCCCCTATGAAAGACCTCCGAGTCGCAGGAAGTAGCTGGCATTTCGGAAAGTTCACAAGAAACCCATGCTGCTCTAGCGTACGGATGGTCAAGGACAGGTGCTGAGACAGGACCGCTGGGGAAGGAGCCTGGAGCAGCCAATCATACAGGTAGGGGTAAAGTGACACACCCAGGAGGTGAAGATGGGCCACCAAGGGAGCCACCACCTTGGTGAATATGCGGGGAGCGGACCGGAGACCAAACGGAAGGACACAGAACTGCCAAAGACGACCCTCCAGGCAGAAGAGCAGGAACATCTGATCCTCCAGAGCCACAGGCACATGAAGATAAGCGTCCTGGAGATCCAGCGTAGCAAACACCCAGCCGGCCTGAATCAAAGGTACCACCCGCTGAATGGGATCTTCCGGACAAAAAAGTTCAGACTCCGGAGATTGATGACAATCTGAAACCCGCCTGTGACCTTCGGAACAAGAAAGACAATCGAATAGGTCCCCAGACCCCACTCCAACCGGGGGACGGGCACAATCGCCTTCTTCAAGAGCAAAGCGTGAACACCGTCCACCAAGGATTGATGACGGGACTGGTTCAAGGGTGTTGGAGTCCGCAACATGCCCGAGGCAGGAGGAAGGGACAGAAACTCGATCTGATACCCCCGTTCCAGGACATCTAGCACCCACTGATTAGAGTTCGTCAGACGCCAAGCGGGAAGGAACAATCGCAACCTCCCACCAACCTCGGGCGCAACACCAGGGTGACCAACCTCCGGGGTGGCATAGTCAGGAACGCTGCGGCCCCTGTCCAGCATCACGGGGAGGCTTCTTCTGGAACTTCCGGGGGAAACCCCTACCAACACCTCTCGGGCCCTTAAACTGCTGTATCCTGGAAGGCTGACGAAAAGTCTTGGCATGTGAAAAAGAAAAATCCTTACGAGAAGGCTGCCGACGGAAGGAAAAGGAATGCTTTCACTCTTTGAACACCTTATGAAGCTTATCCTCAAGAGCGTCCCCAAAGAGACGAGGGCCAGTAAAGGGCAAACGCAAAGCCATGGACCTCTGGGAGGTGTCCGTATTCCAACCCTTCAGCAACAAATTCCGACGAGCAGCGATAGAGGAACCACAGGACAAGGCAGAAGCGCGCACAGAATCGAAGGCAATGTCCGAGAGGAATTCGGCCTGACGTTCCATGGATTCCAGCAAGTCCGGGCAACTGCCCCCCTCCTGCATCGTGGAAAACAAAGTCTTAAAGTCACTCAACAGTGATTGAGCGACATAAGCCCCATAGACGCCAGAACGGATGGCAAGGTGAGAACCAGCATAAGACTTCCTCAACGCAGTCAATCTTCTTATCCACACCATCACGAAGAATATTATCATCCGCCATAGAAGGACGAGCCACCAAACTTGCGATAATGGAATCCACATGCACCGACTCAGGAAATGATTCCTCCATGTCCTGTAAAGGATAAAGTTTTGACATGAAGCGCGGCATCATAATGTGATCCGGATGGATAAGAAGAGAAGTAGCAACAGGTTTCCGAAATTGCGGTAAAACAGCATCAGAGGTAGTACTGGCCACAGCATCATCAGGAAACCCCATGTTCTCATGCACATGAGAAAGAAGGTCAGGCAATAACTCCTTGGAAACATATTTGCCTTTCAGATCCACCGCCCCCAAGGAAGCGTCATCAGAAGAATCGGAAGAAGAAATGTCCGAATAGAGGGCAACGCCCCCACCAGAACGACTTCCAGCAGACTTCTTGGAAGACTTCAGATCAGACAAAGTCTCCAAAATCAGGCGCTTTAATCTGCCTTCATCCAACCTGGCTCGCTTCACCACAGGGGCAGAATCCCCACTGTCCGCAGGGGAAGAGGAAGAGGAAACAGGTGACATATGCTTCCGCTTTTTGTGATGCTTCCCCATCACGAACATGCAGCAAGTGAAAAAAAAACAAAGACTGGACCCAGCACAATCCAACAAAGGCAGGAACAGACCAGAATGTGACCCACCCCCTTTTTAAACAAAAAACAAGCAGGAAACCGCCCACAAACGAAAACAGCTGAGCCAAACTGAAAGCGGGGCGGGAGGGGGCATGGTCAGCTCCCAAACACAAAATACCACACATCACAGCCACCGAAGGCCGAAAACACGCCAAACACCAGCCCGAAAGGCAGGGAGCACTATGGCGTCACAGAGCATCAGGAGCCCACTTGGGCGCACCATACCGTCAGCGGGACACAGGCAAGCTTAACGGAGCACTTGGAACCCAACCCGAGTGCTCCTGAGGAAAATGCTGCACACGGAGCACCCGGACCCCACCTCGGGCGCTCCGCAAAGGCCGTGCCAGAGCGGCCCGGAAACAGCACCGCGGAGCACTCGGGGCCAAACCCGAGCGCACCGAAGACATGCAGCCGGCACACGGAGCACCCGGTCCCCACCCCGGGTGCTCCGCAAAGTCCGCATCCGAGCAGAAACAGAACAACAAAAAGGGAAAGCACCAGGAAGCAAACACCCGACCCCGAGGGCAAGAGTGCCAATCCCCCCAGAAACACCGGGGAGTGAACGAGGGAACACGAGACCAAGAGTCCGAGCCCCTAACCAGCAGGCCACAGCGTCGCAAGCAGAAAGGAGGCACAGAGAAGACACCCTTACGATCGGTGGGCTCCAGTGCAGCAGAGAAGGATTCACCCGACAGCAGGACCCCAGGAAATCAGCGCAGCCCAGCAGAACCGGCAACCAGGAGCCTGAAGGAGTCCAGGAAGCCAAGCAGCCCGACTCAAGGAGCTCCCACGAAGGTCCATGAGCACCCCCAGAGCCCAGCAGAGGAGGAAACTATAGGGCAACACAAAGCAGGTAAGTGCCCAGCACCTACCCCAGCGTCCCCGTCAGGTCCACTGATAGGAATCAAAACAGGATGTGCTTTCTGTTGGCTATGTATTTATAGCCCCTGACAGGAGGGTGGATGGAGCCTAAAAGCGTTTCCTGTTTTGTTTCCTGTCAAGTGGAATACCTCATTGGTAATGACTGGGTCGAGGACGAGGGACGTAGAGGTAATCTAGAGCCCCTGGGAAGATACATTGATTTCTTTATCAAATATCTAGTGCAGGAAACCACCACATATGTCAAGGGTATGACTCACATGATTAACTTGATTGAGTCCCAACCTTTCAATCCCCAAACCGAACTCGTTGTCACCCACGACATAGAGTCACTATATACAAACATCCCCCAAAATAAAGGAATTGAGGTTATCAGAAAACACCTGAACCTCCGCCAAGCTCCACTTCAAGTCCCCCCAGAATTCATTACCTCACTACTGGAAATTGCTTTGACTAAAAACTACTTCCTGATTCAAGACAAGTACTATAGACAGTGCAAAGGCACTTCTATGGGAGCCGGTTTTGCCCCTAATTTTGCAATTTTGATTGTGGATGACATCGAAACCAACATTATCCTTAACGCAATAAACCCCCACCTAGACAAGATACGCATATGGCGTAGGTATATAAATGATGTCTCCATGATCTGGGGTGGTGACTCCAATGAACTACAAGTTTTCTGCAACTGGCTAAACAATATCCAGCCAGATCTCAAATTTACATACAACTATGACAACACCAAAATAGACTATCTAGACTTCACCATAAAGAGCCACAATGGAGAGCCATACACTACACTATTCAGAAAACCTACCGAAAGTAATACCCTTCTCCAATACAATAGCTCACACCCTGGAGCCCTCAGAGACAGCCTACCTTATGGCCAATTCCTTTGCATCAGAAGGAATTGTAAATTAAAAGAGGATTTCTTCCAGGAGGCTGACATTTTATGGAAAAAACTCATTGCAAGAAGATACCCCATATGTCTAGTGAGACGTGCCATGAAAAGGGCTTGGTACTCACACCGTGAATTCCTCCTTCAACCTAAAGAAAAGACACCACTATCTAGGATCACATGTGTCACCACGTACTGTCCCGTGAGTAATAAACTCACAAAGCTCATCAAAAAACATTGGGCAGTACTTGCACCCCTAGATCTTACAACAGGGGCCCCACTGTTCTCATTCAAACGCGGCTGCAACATAAAGGATCACCTAGTGAGAGCTCATAAACCCAGAAGGAAGGACCATTCTATCCATTCCTATCTTAACCTACCTCCACTGCTAGGTCACTACAAATGTAACAACTGGCATGCATGTGACTCCACTTTGAACACTAAAGTCTTTGAGTATGGAGAGTCTAAGCACATTTTGAAGTCATTCACGAATTGCAATTCACAAAATGTAATTTATTGTATCGAATGCCCTTGTAAACTGCACTACATTGGCCAAACAACTAAAAAACAAAAAAAGGCCAGAATCTCCCAACATAAGAGCAGGATCCGTTGCAAGATTACGACGGCCCCGCTAGTGGAACATTTTCTACAGAAAGGACACTCTAAGACCGACTTCACATGGCAAGTGATTGAAAGCCTACACCCGAATTCCAGAGGAGGCAACCAACAGATGATCCTCAATAGACTGGAGTGTAAATGTATTTTCAAATTTCGTACTATTGAGACTGGACTCAATTCTATGGAGGAATGGAACACTTGCACCTAGATCATGCCTACTTTGGCATACTATGACCTTTATATGCCGAAAATCCCCTGTATTGTTACACACCATTTAATTCAGCTATATGCCATGCACTTAATGTTCCCAAACATCCCAATGGGCCCCAGATCCATCATTGCCCCAACTGGTCATGTCACACACTACGGCCGTATTAGCCATTGTTAAGTTGCTCTATGGTTGCTCATATACGTATATATGTAGAACTAATAATAAGCGTTTTAGGCAATAACTGCACAGTGTATATATTTGTTTCACACAATAGCACTAGACTTGAGTAAAATTTTGGTTATTAGTTTTTCTGATTTAGAAATAATAATTCTCCTTTTTTTGTAAAATGCTTTTACCACTGTGTATATAATTGGTTTACATTATAGAACAAGGTCAGAGCACCATTAACATGAGCTCTATATTGCTTCTTGCTTTTCCCTTATTACGTTTCCTTCCCAGGGTTCATTTTTAGCCAGGAGACCCATTACTGCATTACTGTGTTTTGTCTTTGGTAACATGCTTCCCTACATGTCTAGAGCCTATCTAACAACTCCTCTTCTGATTTTTCCTCTAACACTGTCTCTCGCCCCATGGGCCACGTAACCACACAGCTGCCTCGAGTTACAGCACCACCCCAGGCCGCTCGCTAGTCACGCCCCCTACCATGTTTTATCTCTGATTCCCACCTCGACCGGGCACTGGCACCAAGCACGTCTCCAGAGCAGCAGGCTTCACTCCTAATTCGTGTCCTGGGATCGGCAAACATGTAAGTACGTCCTCCTGCTATTCCACTACTTAATTTTCACCTAGAGGCCACTGAGTTAACTGTTACCTGATTGCTGTCGGTTTGCTTTACAGAGTGCCGACCCAGCGTTCTGCCAATTAATTCATCTAATCACTCCAATGTGAATATTCCGCGACGCGCTCCACCCTCGCCTCACGCTAGTCACTTATACCATGGGTTACTTAACCACTAATTTATTTTTTCCTCCAGATTACCATCGTATGACACATGTCTCCTAAATCTCCCCTCAGCCCGCAGCCAGCGTCCCTAAGTGGAATTCACTTAGCCACTTGGTTCTTCAACGTGAGTAGCTCACATCGTGCCCCTATTAGTTTCTTTACAGCTTGCTATCAGTATAGACCTAATTAGTTTGGCCTCTTCACAGGTTAATTGCGCGTCCTACTTTGATTTCTAGTACCCCGCCCTCTCCACCCAAGATGGGTCCTCCCACCCTCATCTAAGGAACCCTTCTACAGGAGCTCCAGTAAGTGCTATTCATACAGCGGTAGTACTTGCACCCCGCTGGCCTGCTCTAGTGAGTCTGACCATTTCTCCTCCCATAGATTGGCCTTGAAGAGACCCCACAGGCGCCAGGGCCGTACTTTTCCGGCTTCTCTCCCACTGTGGAGTCCAACTTACCTCCCAGGGTCCTGCCGGTCAAGTAAGTTCCTGTCCTACCCTACCACGTACCACAGACACTTGAGTAGCCATCACGTGTGGCATAGCTTTGTCTCTTTCACCGCCACTTGATGTTTTCTATTCCTTTTCACGTGTGGCGCTGCGCATTCCACTTCTACGCCTGACTGTGTCTCTTTTTCCTTTAATGGTGCTACCTACCTACTCTCGAACTTTCACCCTCCTATCGGGACTATTGTACTCTTAAAGTCTCCTTATTGTTCCTACCTATGGTGCGCTCCACCTTATAAATACTGGTGTACACTACGGTCTGAATAACTAGACCCTGAATCACCACTGGCAATATATGTATATTGTTTTTAAATATGATTGATACTCCTTCCTTCTCAATTTATCCACTGGAAGCACATACTCAGTAATAAGTATTAGTAATGTGATTAACTGTATGTACATACTACAGGGTTCATAACGTAATACAATACCTATCATTATTTTAGATTCAGATTTTTCACCTTCTGTATGTCCTGAAGATGATCTCAAGTTTATAAGATCGAAACGCTGTTGACACCCTACAACAGGAACTTCTTACCTTTTGTAAACTTCTCTGGAGTTCCAACTACTGTTGTCAATGCGATGTCCTTGTTTTAATTCACCCTTACTTTATCATGTCTCGCCTACTGTCAGATTTTTGTGTGAGCACCTGAATACTATAATAACTAATTGTGACAAAATAAATAACATTTCTACATGGCCTATATGTTCCCTTGTACATGACTTGCCTCTCCCAGTAGCATTAATTGTCTACAAATAATTTCTCATAGTGTCTGCCCCTGGGATCACCTCTTGTCTTCCGGACCTTTGTGGCCATAATTGAACCATTGTTGCACTTAAACATATACTCACCCCAGGTTCACATATCGGGGTACACATTTTCTCCTATACTACACTTGGAAAACACACCACAGAAATCTGGGACACCATCACCACCCATGCCCCAGACACCATCTTCATCACAGAGACCTGGCTGAACCCCTTATCAGCACCCAACTTTGTCACAACACCGCGGCTGGATACCAGATCGTACACTGAGACCGCACCAATAAAAATGGCGGCGGCATAGCCATTATGTACAAGGAGACCATCAAATGCGGAACCACCACAGACGGCACCACCCCCTTCATGGAGCACCTCAACCTCTAACTCCAAATGAACAGCAAAACTACAATCCAAGCCACCCTCTCCTATAGGCCTCTGGTACCCCGCCTTTCCTTCTGCAACACCATACCTGAATTCATCGCTCCTATTGCCATCGATTCAAATCTGTACATCTTTATAGTGACCTCAATTTTCACCCTTGAGAATACCGACAACACCAACAGGGCTGACCTCTTAGAAAGTATGGTCAACTTTGGACTCAAGCAACTGGTCACCGACCCCACTGACATTGGAGGATACATGCTCAACACTATCTTCGCAACCAGCAACAGAGTAAAATACACTGAAGAACTCCCTTGGACTGCCCACCTCTGCGTTCACTTTGTCATATCAGAACCCTTCAACACCACCGCCTTCACCACTACTGAAACACAGTGCAGCTGGTCCAAGGTATCAGAACAATGCTGGACCAACGCCCTCAACTCCCACCTAACCTCCACCACCAAGGACACAGAACAAGCAGTGGAGAGCTTCACAAACTGCATCACAGCAATAGCTGACAAAGTCACCCCAAGGAAACCTACCAATCCCAAGAAATGAACACAACCCCCCTACTGGTTCACAGAAGAACTAAAAGCCCAGGAAAGCAACTACAGACAAACTGAAAGGAGATGGCATGCCAGTAAGACCTTCTAGGACTGAATACACTTCAAAAGCTGCCCTCAACCACTACCACCACCTCCTGAAAAACAACAAGATGGCCTCCCTGACCACCCACACCAATGACAGTTCCAACAACTCCAAAGAACTCTTAAACATAGTCAAGGAATTCACTACCCCTTCAGCAACTGAATACAACATCACACCCTTGCAAGAGCTCTGCGTCGCCTGGCGGACTTTTTCCGCAACAAAATGAACATCATCTGCCAAGATTTTACAACCCAACTCCCTTCCACAGACAGCATCAACTTCCTCACGCCAACCAAAGCCCACCCTCACCAGCTTACCTCGTGGAACCCCTCAAGGAAATGGAAACAGCTACCATAATGAGATCCATCCACTCTGGAGCCCCTGCAGACCCCTGCCCCCGCCACCCTTTCAACCTCAGGAATCAACTCATCAGCAAAGAACTCACCAAGGTCCTCAACTCCTCGATCACCACAGCCCTCTTTCCCCAGAATTGGAAACATGCCGACGTGAACCCTTTGCTGTAGAAGCCATCCGCGTACTCAGGATAACTTCCGTCCCATCTCTTTGCTCCCCTTCCCAGCGAGGGTCATCAAGAAGGCCATCAACATCCAGCTCCCTAGACATCTGGAGAAACATGTCTTCCTGGACCCTTCCCAGTCCAATTTCAGAGCAAACCACAGCACTGAGTCAGCTCTAATCAAAGCCACAGATGACATCTGAATGCTGCTAGACCAGGGAGAAACAGTGGCCCTCATCCTCCAAAACCTCTCAGTAGCTTTCAACACCGTATCCCACCACACACTAATAACAGACTCCACCAGATCAGAATCCAAGGAGCAGCCCTCAAGTGGATAGCATTATAACTAACAGGAAGAAAGCAGAAACATCAGGAATTCAGGAAAGGACCTCAAGACATGGATGTTCAACCGATAGGAGAACAGGCAGAATTATCCAACAGTGCCTTGAGTCCCTCACGGGAAAAGCAGCTCCGCTCTACAAATCCCGATTGATTGAGTGCATTGCTTGAGAGTTGCAAATGGAGTTTATGTCATGACACGGGTGCTCATGTAAAATGCTCCAATAACCTTCTTGTTGAGTTTGCACTATATTGAAAAGTGCACTAAAATAAACACAAAACTTAGTGTAGGGAAAGAAACATTAATGCCCATTTATTGGCCGATTTGTACTAAGTGAAACCAGAAAACCTGGACGCATTGTGACCTCCTCGCTTAAATTGTATTATTTATCAGTGGTGGCTGCTCCCAAATAGCATTAATGGGACAGGGGGGTTAAAAATAAAAAAAAACTTTCCTGCCTGCCTCTCCTCGGTCCTCTGTGTTCTCTTCCTTCTTTTTGTCTAACAGGAAGCAGGAACATGAAGAACCCACCCAGGCTCCCCTGACCAATCACAACACTCAATTGCAGCATTGTGCTTGGTCTGAATGCCGTAATTCAGAGCTCAGCCAGGGAATGGAAATCTGGGGCATGTTCTCCACCCAGGCTGTAATGTAGCCTAGATGGAGAACATGCAAACTGCGCATGAGTGTTTGGCTGACCCAAGAGGGCCAGTCAAACATTCATGCTCACTTGGAGTAGGCAAACCACTCCTCCCCTGCCCTGCTCTGTCAGCAGAGCAGCCCCCCTACCCACAAAGCTGCAGCAACATGGAAAAATAAAATTATATTCATGACATTACAACACTAACAATTAGAACGCATGCCTTTACAACACAGTTTTTACATTGCAACTACCATTACAACGCATGATTTTACAACGCATGCCATTACAACGCATTTTTAGAAACTACCATTACAGCACATAATATTTTTGGGGCAATAGTGGGCTAAGTATAGGATAGTGTATGGATAAAAATTACTATTCTTACTCCAGTGAGTGCAACAGTAGGGTAAATGTTGGATAGTGTAGGGGTAAAAATTACTTTTCCCACTCCAGTGAGTGCAACAGTAGGGTACATTTTGGATAGTGTAGGGGTACAAATACTATCCCCATGTACCCCAAAACCCATACCCACCCTAAAACAAAAAACATCCCCATTACTTACCTTATAATACGTTGTACTGGCATGCGTTGTAATGGCATGCGTTGTAGTGACATGCGTTGTAATGGCATGCGTTGTCATGGCATGCGATGTAAAGGCAGCTGTGTTGTAACAGCTGCATTGTAAAAGTAGTGCGTTATAATGACTGCGTTGTAATGGTTGTTTCCCAATAATACCATTGCCTTATTATCATTTTATTTTTCCTTTTTTGCAGTGCTGATGGCAGTAGGGTGACGCCCCCCTGGCTTAGCAGAGGAGATGACTCTGTTATTTATTTCACTAAAACTCTTTTTTTTCTTCATTAGTTTCAAAGCTTCCATGTTAAAGAACAGTAGATGTTGCAGCACCCAGGATAATGTGCTGCATGGCTAAATACTTTGAAAGTCCCAAAGTTAAGACCGATTGGCTATGTCAATGCTTCTTTGTATTGTTTCTGCTGTAAATGTGAATCTTATGCACCGATTTTAAATGTATTTTGTGTTTGTTTTACACTGCATGGCTTTTAGGCAAAACAATTTGAAAACTAGTATGGATGAGGTGCTACGGAAGAAATCTGTTATAAAGAAATGCAATTGAAAAAATCTGAGCAAAGGAGGTGTGAAGAAAGATATTTGTAGATAAGCGGTGCTGTCAAAGTTAACTGCACATGTGAATACATATTGAACTGACACAGGGGACGCCCCAGATAAAAAGAGGCCTAATATGGCTACCAAGAAGGTATCTACTTGACTTTTCTATAACAAAAATGCATGACCAGAGTTCTCATTAATAGACAAGGACACTAGCTTCCTCCTTATATTGTGTTCATTCTCTATCCCCTCCTTCTCCCCACAATAAGTCTATGTGTCCAAACACTCACCTTCAGATGCATCATTTTTGGTCTCGTTAGTTGCATCATTCATTGGCTCTACGGTTATCCTGTGCGCATTTTCTTCGGTGGAGTGAGGGTTGTTGGCTGTCCACATGGAATGGGTAGTGAAATCCACGCCTGTGGTTGGGACATATGCCGGAGCAGGGACAGCAGCGGCACTCGGGGTGGTGACTTGGGCAGGATGGGTATCCATTTCCGTCTCTGTGGTTGTGATTGAGACAAATGCAGGGGGAAAGATTAATCACATATTTTACAGCAGTATCTTTAAACAGCAGTTTAAGAGAGAGAGCAACTATAGAGTATGTGGTGTAACGTCAGAGCTGCCGACAGTGGAACTGTGGAACAGCTTGTGATTCTGGGCAAATCACTTCATCTCCCCATTCTACCAAAAATGAAAGTGTCCATCTGTAACTGGTGCTCATGTAAAGCGCTCCAATACCTTCGGGTTGAGTTTGCGCTGAAACCGCAACAAAAAAAACACAGGCGCCAGTGTAATGATGGGCTGTGCTGAATCTGATTAATTGCAGAGCTGACAACCTGTGTTTTTTTTGTTTTACAAGCGTGGAGTCTAAGGTGTAAACATATAACCCCGGATTTCTCTCAGTAAATGTATGAACCAGAGAGAGACAATCAAGGGCTTCTCACTATTTATGGCATGTTTTGTTTACAGTTCAAACAGTAACTCTCAGAAATTAGGAGTCATATGTTAGAACTTTAGACACCTCACATGCAAAACAAGCATTGGCATAGCCAATAGGTCTCGCTTTTCTGTCCTTATAAGTATTTAGCTATGCAGCACAATATCCTTGGTGCAACAACATCAACTGTTGCATGGCTAAACACTTATAAGGTCCCAAAAGCGAGACCTATTGGCTATGCCAATACTTGTTTTGTATTGCGATATAGTTAGAACTTCCCCAGTCTTTCATTATTATAATGTTGCTAAAAAGAGTTATTTTGGGCAGATATATATTTTTATTAGTAAAGCCAGCCACTGGGGTACGCTTTGTGCTTCTCCAGACCAAACACTCTTAAATTATACTGCCCACCAGTATGGGTGATGTGATTCCTACACCTTATAATCCTCATTGGCTTATGTGACATTCCGTATAGACTGATTTACCTACTTGTGTCATTGTCTCTGTATAATGTGTATATGATGTAAAGTGCTGTAACACCCTACATTGATATGAATAGCGCTACAAATAGTATACAACAAATGAAATGCATATGAGAGAGGGGCTAAGGAGAGATGAAGGGCACTGTTGGAGGGTGGTAGTCATGGTATCTGCAGAAAAAGAAGTCACTGGTGGGGTCCCAAAAAAGACTTTCACACTAGCGCTAAAGCCGGCCCTGTCATGGCCTATATGTTTTTGTTTATTTAATTAGCAGTCAAGTCATTAGGGCAACTGTGGACTATTTTAAAGAGTGTGCTAATTATATTTACTGCTATATTCAATGTTTTAAGTTTGAAGGTGATTTTACTAATGTTTTTCACCGGGAATAACGAAAGTGGAGCTGGGTGGTGGCTGAAATGGGGCTTGGGCCCAAGGTCAACTGTGAGATAAGGTGCACAGGAGAGGGATGGTAGAAAAGTGTATAATCGCTCTGGGAAGTATTTGTGTTGACTCCGGGGATACTGGAATTTGAGGGTTTGCACTTAGGTCCATACATTGCTCTTACTTTCAAATAACTCTCCACATGCTCTGTATATACACAGAATCGATTTGTTGTATCACGGTGACTGTTTGCATATTGATAGGTTATAATATAGTACTTGTAGGCTACCCCCAGAAGCGACAAATTGGGCCCGCAGTGGCCCACCCAAATGCACCCTTGGCCCACCCAAATAAAAATTGCTGGAGCCAGGCCTGTTATCCCGGCGCTGAGTATTGTTGAGACTTAGTTGAGGAGCCAGATCGTGAGTCCCTTCCTGAAGTTTGCGAGTGAAGTTGAGTGGAGTGGGAGGTCGTTCCAGGACTTGGCGGCGAGGTAGGAATACAGGTAGGTAGTAGAAAAACGTTTTGTAGGATGCACCATTTTTGCCACTTTTTCCCCAAATTTTCTTGGGAGAACTACCCCAAGTCCCCTTGCAGTGGTCAGCATCGCTATCAGGGCACAAGTCCTAAAAAAAGAAGTGGGGGGACACTGTCGTCACGACAGGAAGTGACGTCACGAAAGGTGCCTTGCACCATCAAACTCATTGCCTCCCCTCGCTCACCCCTTAGATGAAATTGCATCGAGAAGCCAGCGCGTGAGCAGCATTCTGAATGAGCTCCGATCTCGCCCCAGAGAGGCCAAAGAGTTCATGTGTGGCTCCATTTGCTCCAGTTATCGAGCTCCCGGTAAAATAAATGAGAGGGCGCCGTCCACCCGCATGGTACCCCGACTCGAGCCCTGATCACTATGCATCGTATGAGCGAAGGTCTGACAAAATTTGCCAGGGCTGCTTTGGGTTACCAGTCTGGTCTTGCTGCAGGCGCTGTCCTGCGATAATCCCCATTGGTTTTTGTATGTTTATAAGATGCTCCTAACCTCATTGCTTACAGGTATTCCCTCTTTGACACCCGGCGTTAACATTTTGTCAAAAATCTATTTTAGGCTACTAACCTTCACGATTGTATTGCAAAATATGTCATTTCTTCACGACGTGAGCTACTCAAATACGCCCCTGTGTGGATGTGTATGCATCTCAACCGAACATTTGCAAAGCGCCGAAAACTAATGCAACACGTTTGAACACGTTCCATCAAGAACTAAATAAATAAACAAACATTAAAGTGAAACGTGGACTATATAACTGAACTCGTTTTCATTATACATGTTTTTGCCATACTGCAAGCCAAGTCACAGGGCTAGTAATGCACATTAGTAGGACGGCGATCACAGAATAGATGCCAGCGGAGCACTGTACATAACTAATCACAGAGCACAGTAAAACAGAAATGCAACATAAGGCTATATGTGGCATTTAAATAATTTTTACACTAACGAGTTTACAAGCAAGTTTTGAACAACTTCTGTTTAGAAAGGCGAGAACGTCACTACCTTTATTAAATATAACGAAAGAATTTGCGTGACCATAAAAATACACACGTATTTTCTGACGTCCCATGCCCATACCTGCTGAGTGAACCAACATCACCTCTGGGTTTTCATATAAGACACCTTCCTCTGATATTTTGGAGGCAGCGCTTCAATATTGGATACTGTCAAGGTGAGGTGGGGAAGATTTTATCAACAAACTTGACACTACCCCTGAAACACAGATGAAGGACCTCCCTTCCAAACGCCCACACCCAGACACTTTTCCAGCTGAAGACCGTCAAAATACCTGTCAGATCCTGGCGGTCCCTGCTGGTCTCTGTGACTCCGGTCACCACTCCTTAACCCGGGCAGCAGATGCACAGCATCCAAGGCCCGCACTCAGCCCTCATGGATATAGGGAGCGGGGGCTCCTGCGGCGTTGATGGAGCTCTAACAGCAGTAGCGGTCGCGACGGGGTACCTGGGTGTTGGACTGCAGAGTGAACTGAGAGACAGTGTGAAATACGTGGCAGAGTTAGCTAGAGATCGGCTGATGTGGGTCTTTCTGCTTTCGATTTGCCACAGTCGCTTTTTTCCTGCCACAAACGCCGTCAAAACAGCCCCAAAATGGCGGCCAGAGTGACAGGTGCGCGCGCGGCCACTCTGTCAAAGGCTACCTTTCTAACCAAAGCCACACTCCGAAGCCGGGTGCGAGCCTGTGCTCTAGGGGTAGGGCTAACCATAGATGAATGCTCCAGAGAGTATTGAAGACGTGGAGGTGGATTTTTGAGGTAAGTTTATTAAAGAAAGTATTAAAGAAATGGGAGCCACATTAAGTGCTCTTCACCTATAAAAACAAGCACACGCGTGCGCACCTCGCGCGGCAGCAGGGGGAGGGGGAGAGAGGAGGGGGCCTTGTGGGAGCAAGCGGCAAGGCGCGATAATTGCTACCATATGACACCAGCTGCTCGCTCCCGCAAGTGAATCTCCAGACGTGCACGCGTTGCCATTGGAAGCAATGCAACACGTTCACGTTTTTGCAGGGAAAGCTGTGCTGATGACTAAAGGTCTCTTTCCTATGCAGCGCATTCGCGCTGTGTAGGCGAGACCTAAAAACCAGGCGCTCAGTTATGTGTTGAGCCATCACGGCGTACCAAGTACAAACCAGCATACAATATCAAAAACAATTTGCGAAACACAGAGCACAACATACGGATAATGTCAATTACAAGGTGAAACAGAAGATATAAGGGTATGGGTTGTAAAGCGCAGGATGCAAACGCTTAGCGTAAAATACAAAATATACTAAAATACTCATAACTAACAACTGCTGAAAGAATAACAAAGGGTCCACAGAAAATGGTGCAAAAAACAGTTCACGATGCAGCAATCTAATAAAAACAGGACATGAAATACTGAGTTTAAAAACAGACTAAATCGCGAAGTGAAGGAATACTAAGAGGTCTATTAGGATGTAGGGTGGATTGCCCCCGCCCGCATGGTGGTGGCGATCCACCCTACAACACACCCCACCCGCCACCCATTTCCCCCCGCCATATTAGTATGGCGGGGGACCCTGGCGGATGGAAAGACCGTCTGCCGGTTTTCCGACGGTCGACCAGTTGACCGGGCGGAGAAGGGGCGGGCTATGGTGGCGGTGTCTGCTAGACACCGCCATCCATATTAGCATGGGCAGTGGTGCAGGGCTTTCCATGGCAGAGACCCCGCCATGGAAAGTCATGCGGAGTTTGCTCATGGGGGCCCGTTGCGGGACCCCAGGGTATTGAGGGGGTGGAGGGTGCACATGGGAGGGTACTATACATTGTCATGGACAGGGTGGCAGGCACCATGCATTCCCAGCATTGTGGCAGGCGGTGCTGTGAGCACCGCCTGCCACAATGCTGGGAATGGAGGATGCCACCGCCGCGGTGGCAGCCTAATTGCCGGTGTCGGACCGCCGCACCACTGGCGGCCAGTCCCTGCATCGCTAGGTGGGCGGGCAGACTAAAGTCCGCCCACCATCCTAATAGGCCCCTAAGAGTCAGAACAGATGACAGGAACATTTAATGCAACGATAAGGGTGTAAATATGCAAAGTAAAGACAATCAGTTAAGAACATGATACAAAAAGATTCAATTTATAAGAAATAAAAGTACGAAGCAATGGAGTCAACTCAGGTACGTGGGAAGTACCATTTGTGAACTAAAGAAAAGAATAATGGAGCATGTGAGGGCAACCATCCACAAAGATCGAACCAATGCGGTATCAAAACACATGGAGCAGGTTCACCAAACGAGATTGGAAGAAATTAAGATTTTTTGGAATAGAGACAATTCCAAAAAGAGAACGCGGTGGAGACCGAGAGAAGTTGCTGCGCCAGAAAGAATCGCGCTACATCATAAACCTGAGAACTCTTAGTCCCCACGGCCTGAATCAATCAGAGGAGCTACACATTCATCTATAAACCATCTACAGCAAAACACAAATAATGTGTGATACAATTAAGGAAATACGGCCTGGAAATAAATAGGAAAGGAAAAAAAAAACGACTATGAAGCATGAGAGGATAACAACAAAGGAACAACAAAGGGAATAATGAAAAAAGAAGAAGAAGTAACTTTATTGAAAAACTCAAAAATTACATTTCAATTAAGTACCAAAGTAAATATCATTAAAAAACATCGCATAATGGTTGCCGTAAGTAATGACTTACAATCACAAAGACTAACTGTATTCTGCAAAAACATGTAATTGAACAATTGCAAGATCTATGTATGGTTAAGGTGGAATTAAATGTGGAAATGAAATTATTCTCTTCAAAAATATCGCTGACAACTACATGGACCATAAGGCAAAGGGCCAGTAACAAGACAGGAAATGACATCACAGCAACTTGATTGCTTTTTAACGAGACTCTGTCAGTGAGCGAGTTGATCGTGAGCAAGGTGTCAGGAGGCATCGAAACGCGTAGATCAAGCTCTGCTAAGCCCTAATGTAAAGAAATAAATAACTGCGTGAATTGTCACTTTGGGAGTGCGGCCCGTTTTTCTTCCTGGCTAGGAAGATTGTGTGCAAATTAAGGAGCGGTGTGGTTCAACCGCAGGGGAACGCACCCACAATGAGCACTGCACAAACCGGCTAACAGGAACCAGTTTGGAGGATATATATATATATATATATATATATATATATATATATATATATATATATATATATATATATATATATATATATATATATTCACTGAAAAAAACCATAGGTTTCAGAGACGTTATAGTTAGAAATTAGCATTTATAAAAGTTTTGAAATTCACTTAAAAAACCATAGGTTTCAGAGACGTTATAGTTAGAAATTAGCATTTAAAAATCTTAGAAATTCACAGAAAAAAACATAAGTTTCAGGGATGTTATAGTTAGCTGCCCATTTCACTCGTACAAAACCATAGAAATTCCTCCGTTATAGTTAGTTCTGCTAACTATAACTTGCGCACCCGCTGTGCACTGCTGATGATGTCACATTTTGCATCATGCATGACATGGTCAGTGACATCACTGATGACATCACTGATGACATCTCAAATGACATCACTGATGACATCACTGATGACATCATCCAGTGAATGTGGTTTAGTTTGAAATTTAAATATGTATTATATATATACCAATCTGTATTGAAGATTGAGTGGATATATAACTGTCTGGATGGAGGATTTAGTAGCTGTCTGACTGTCTGTTTAAGTGAGTAATTAAAAGTGTCTCACTTAATACATGGATTAGTAACTAAACTATGTGAATGTGTGCATCACTGTCTCTGTTGTTGTATAACATGCTGCATCAGTTGGTCACTAACTACATGAGAGTCTATATTAGTTAATGATTAGTTGGGTGAGTATTTGTATGGGACACTGAGTTTGTGTGTGGTTGGATGGTGTGTGTGTAACTCTATGGCTAGATGTGTGAATGGTTAATTGACTAGGTGTATAGGTTTAAGAGTGTATGTGGAAACAGTTGTTTGGGTGACTGAGTGTATTTATTTGTGTGTTGGTGAGCGAATATATGTTTTAGTTGTACATCTTCAACAAAGTAAAAAAATAAAAGACATTGTATGTGAGAGTTGGTGTATATAAATAAGTATGTGTAAGAGCCAGTGGTTGTGAGAGTAACTATATGAATGAGTGTATAATTGTAGTGGTGATTTTTTAACATATTAACTATGAGTTACTATGTGTTTGAATAAATGAGGTGTTGGATAATTGTGTAAGTGAGTAAATGTAAGTGTGATTAATTGTTTTCATGAGTGAGTAGGATGACTGCATAACCGACTAAGATGACTGCTGATGTGTCAATGTCTATATATGTGTATAAGTGCATTTGATAGTGTTCTATTAATTAGTGACTGCATGTATAAATGATTCTGTTGTTGAATGGGGAGTTGTGTGTGTAGACTTAGGAATCAGTGAGTGGGTATGTAGTAACTGGTATTGGTGTGTCAATGGTTTCAAATATGGTACTCTGTATTTTACAGTGAGTAATAAAAGGTTATACTAGTGTATGATGAGGTGTATCAGATTGTCACATGGATGATGTCATCAGTGATGTCATCAGTGATGTCATTTGAGATGTCATCAATGATGTCATCAGTGATGTCACTGACCATGTCATGCATGATGCAATATGTGACATCATCAGCAGTGCATTGCGGGCGCGCGAGTTATAGTTAGCAGAACTAACTATAACGGGGGAATTTCTATGGTTTTGTACGAGTGAAATGGCCAGCTAACTATAACATCCCTGAAACCAATGGGCCCGATTCACAGAATTAACTTAAGACAAAATCCTAAACTTACTACTTTTGGTATTCGCAGAATGCACTTACTACTTTTGGTATTCACAGAATGCACTTACTACTTTTGGTATTCACAGAATGGATTTACGACTACTAACTTTACGTCCGCACTCGGGCTGGAAATTCTGGCCCGGAGGCGGAGCTTCCGGCCCGGAGGCAGGGCTTCTGGACCGGAGGCAGAGCTTCCGGCCTAGAGGCGGAGCTTCCGGCCCGGGGGTGGAGATTTTGGTCATGGCTAAATCTCCGCCACTGGCTAAAATCCCCACCTCCGGGCCGGAAGCCCCACCTCCTGGCCGGAAGCTCCAGCCTCCAGGCCGGAAGCTCCGCCGCCGGGCTGGAATTTCCGGCCCGAGTGCAAACGTAAAGTTAGTAGTCGGAAATCCATTGTGTAAATAGCAAAAGTAGTAAGTGCATTCTGTGAATACCAAAAGTAGTAAGTGCATTCTGTGAATACCAAAAGTACTAAATTTAGGATTTTGTCTTAAGTTAATTCTGTGAATCAGGCCCTATGTTTTTTTCTGTGAATTTCTAAGGTTTTTTAAATGCTAATTTCTAACTATAACGTCTCTGAAACCTATGGTTCTTTCAGTGAATTTCAAAGCTTTTCTAAATGCTAATTTCTAACTATAACGTCTCTGAAACCTATGTTTTTTTTCAGTGAATTTCAAAGGTTTTTTAAATGCAAATTTTTAAGTGTGATAGTAGTTATACCTATTTTTTGTACTGATTTAATACAGTTTTTTAACTGTTTATTTACAAATATTTTATTCATTAAATAATATTATATATTTTTCTGAAAATTGCAAACAAAAAAAAATGTTAAATTCAAACTGAAATATTGATTACTTTTTTTGTTTTTATTTTTTAATTTAATATATTTATATTATTTTCTTTAAAAAAAAATCAATTTTTCTTTCGGAGTCGTGCACTCAAGCATACACATCACGGTGGGTGCGCGGATTCTAGCCGCCATTTTAGAAAAGTCGTGAAGGATCCGCATATGGTGTGCGACGGCTGCGTATTTTTCAGTTACATCATATACATTTAATATTACGTGATGTGCGCGATTGGTATGCGACCAGTCTGCAACTCCTGCTCCCACGCATTCGCGACACATGCGCATTACGGTACAAGATGCTTGCGCGGTGGCGGGTCCCGCGTGACTTCATATGCGTGCTGGGGCGCGCTGGGCGCACGACTCCCGCAAAAAAATAAAATTTATGTTCCAAAATTATATGTATGTGTCTTTAATATACATATTACGGCAAGAGGTTATCTAAGATAGTCATAAAAATAATATATTTGTACTTATAATAAACTTATATAATTTTTAAATATATTTTCACGAAGTCGGGTGCGTGCATCGTGAGCGTAGAGAACCAGGTCAGCAGAGGTGCTGTAGAGCCAGATAAACCAGGTCAGCAGAGCCGTTGTAGAGCCAGAGAACCAGGTCGGCAGAGCTGCTCTAGAGCCTAAGAAGCAGGTCAGCAGAGCTGCTCTAGAACCAGAGACCCAGGTCAGCAGAGCTGCTCTAGAGGCCGAGAACCAGGTCAGCAGAGCTGCTGTAGAGCCAGAGAACCAGGTCAGCAGAGATGCTCTAGAGCCAGAGAACCAGGTCAGCAGAGCTGCTTTAGAGCCATAGAACCAGGTCAGCAGAGCTGCTCTAGAGGTATAGAACCAGGTCAGCAGAACTGCTTAGGAGCCAGAGAACCAGGTCAGCAGAGCTCTTTAGAGCCAGAGAACTATGTCAGCAGAGCTGCTCTACAGCCAGAGAACCAGGTCAGCAGAGCTGCTTTAGAGCCATAGAACCAGGCCAGCAGAGCTGCTTTAGAGCCAGAGAACCAGGTCAGCAGAGCTGCTCTAGAGGCAGAGAACCAGGTCAGCAGAGCTGCTTTAGAGGGAGAGAACCAGGTCAGCAGAGCTGCTCTAGACTAGAGCTAGAGAACCAGGTCAGCAGAGCTGCTTTAGAGCCATAGAAGCAGGTCAGCAGAGCTGCTCTAGAGGCAGAGAACCAGGTCAGCAGAACTGCTTTAGAGCCAGAGAACCAGGTCAGCAGAGCTCTTTAGAGCCAGAGAACCAGGTTAGCAGAGCGGCTTTAGAGCCAGAGAACCAGGTCAACAGAGCTGCTCTAGAGCCAGAGAACCAGGTCAGCAGATCTGCTTTAGAGCCATACAACCAGGTCAGAAGAGTTGTTCTAGAGGCAGAGAACTAGGTCAGCAGAGCTGCTTTAGTGGGAAAGAACCAGGTCAGCAGAGCTGCTTTAGAGCCAGAGAACCAGGTCAGCAGAGCTGCTCTAGAGCCAGAGAAACCAGGTCAGCACAGCTGCTTTAGAGGGAGAGAACCAGGTCAGCAGAGCTGCTTTAGAGCCAGAGAACCAGGTCAGCAGAGCTGTTCTAGAGCCAGAGAACCAGGTCAGCAGAGCTGCTTTAGAGCCATAGAACCAGGTCAGCAGAGCTGCTCTAGAGGCAGAGAACCAGGTCAGCAGAGCTGATTTAAAGGGAGAGAACCAGGTCAGCAGAGCTGCTTTAGAGCCAGAGAACCAGGTCAGCAGAACTGCTTTAGAGCCAGAGAACCAGGTCAGCAGAGCTACTCTAGAGCCAGAAAACCAAGTGAGCAGAGCTGCTTTAGAGCCATAGAACCAGGTCAGCAGAGCTGCTCTAGAGCCAGAGAACCAGGTCAACAGAGCTGCTCTAGAGCCTAAGAACCAGGTCAGCAGAGCTGCTGTAGAGCCAGAGAAACCAGGTCAGTAGACCTGCTTTAGTGGGAGAGAACCAGGTCAGCAGAGCTGCTCTAGAGGGAGAGAACCAGGTCAGCAGAGCTGCGCTAGAGCCAGAGAACCATGTCAGCAGAACTGATTGAGAGCCATAGAACCCGGTCAGCAGAGCTGCTTTAGAGCCAGAAAACCAGGTCAGCAGAGCTGTTGTAGAGCCAGATAACCAGATCAGCAGAGCTGCTCTGTAGCCTAAGAACTAGGTCAGCAGAGCTGCGCTAGAGCTAGAGAACCAGGTCAGCAGACCTACTGTAGAGCCAGAGAAACCAGGTCAGCAGAGCTGCTTTAGAGGGAGAGAACCAGGTCAGCAGAGCTGCTTTAGAGCCAGAGAACCAGGTCAGCAGAGCTGCCTTAGAGCAGGAGAACCAGGTCAGCAGAGCTGCTCTAGCTGACACTGACTGACTGACACTGACTGACTGACACTAACTGATTGACACTGATTGACTGACACTGACTGACACTGATTGACTGACTGACACTGACTGACTGAAACTGACTGACTGACTGACTGACACTGACTGACTGACACTGACTGACACTGATTGACTGACACTGACTGACTGACTGACACTGACACTGACTGACACTGACTGACACTGACTGACTGACACTGACTGACACTGACTGACACTGACTGACTACTCTCTACTACTCACTCTCTACTACTCTCTACTCCTCACTCTCTACTACTCTACTACTCACTCTCGACTACCCACTCTCTACTACTCTCTCTACTACTCACTCTCTACTACTCTCTATTATTCACTCTATACTACTCACTCTCTACTACTCTCTCTCTACTACTCAGTCTCTACTAACTCGCTACTACTACTACTACTCTCTACTACTCACTCTAAACTACTGACTCTCTACTACTCTCTACTACTCACTCTACTACTCACTCTCTACTACTCACTCTCTACTACTCTCTACTACTCACTCTCCACTACTCACTCTCTACTACTCACTCTCTACTACTCAGTCTCTACTAACTCGCTACTACTCTCTACTACTCACTCTCTACTACTTTCTACTACTCTCTACTACTCTCTACTACTCCCTACTACTCTCTACTACTACTCTCTACTACTCACTCTAAACTACTGACTCTCTACTACTCTCTACCACTCACTCTCTACTACTCACTCTCTACTACTCACTCTCTACTACTCTCTACTACTCACTCTCCACTACTCACTCTCTACTACTCACTCTCTACTACTCTCTACTACTCACTCTCCTACTCACTCTCTACTACTCCACTACTCTCTACTACTCTCTCTACTACTCACTCTCTACTACTCTCTACAACTCACTCACTATTACACACTCTCTACTACTTGCTCTCTACTACTTGCTCTCTACTACTTGCTCTCTACTCACTCTCTACTACTCCCTACTGCTCACTCTCTACTTATCTGTACTACTCACTCTCTACTACTCCAATACTCTCTACTATTCACTCTTTACTACTCACTCTATACTGCTCACTCTCTACTACTCGCTCTGTACTACTCTCTACTACTCACTCTCCACTACTCACCTTCTAGTACTCGCTCTCTTCTACTCTCTACTACTCACTCTATACTACTCACTCTCTACTACTCTACTACTCTCTACTACTCTCTCTAATACTCACTCTCTACTACTCACTCTCTACTACTCTACTACTCTCTCTACTACTCACTCTACTACTCTCTACTACTCACTCTACTACTCTCTACTTCTCTCTACCACTCACTTTCTACTACTCTACTACTCACTCTCTACTACTCTCTACTACTCACTGTCTACTACTCACTCTACTACTCTCTACTACTCACTCTCTACTACTCTATCTCTACTGCTCACTCTCTACTACTCTCTACTACCCACTCTCTACTACTCACTCGCTACTACTCACTCTCTACAACTCGCTCTCTACTACTCTCTACTACTCACTCTCCACTACTCACTCTCTACTACTCGCTCTCAACTACTCTCTAATACTCTCTCTACTACTCACTCTCTACTACTCTCTACTACTCACTCTCTACTACACACTCTCTACTACTTGCTCTCTTCTACTCGCTCTCTACTGCTCTCTACTACTCACTCTACTACTCACTCTCTACTACTCTCTACTACTCACTCTCTACTACTCTCTACTAATCACTCTCTACTACTCTCTCTACTACTCACTCTCTACTACTCTCTCTCTACTACTCTCTACTACTCACTCTCTACTACTCACTCTAATACTCACTCTACTACTCACTCGCTACTACTCACTCTCAACTACTCTCTACTACTCACTATCCACTACTCACTCTCTACTACTCACTCTCTACTACTCTCTACTACTCACTCTCCTACTCACTCTCTACTACTCTACGACTCTCTACTACTCTCTCTACTACTCACTCTCTACTACTCTCTACTACTCACTCTCTATTACACACTCTCTACTACTTGCTCTCTACTACTTGCCCTCTACTACTCACTCTACTACTCACTCTCTACTACTCCCTACTGCTCACTCTCTACTTATCTGTACTACTCACTCTCTACTACTCCAATGCTCTCTACTACTCACTCTCTACTACTCACTCTATACTGCTCACTCTCTACTACTTGCTCTGTACTACTCTCTACTACTCACTCTCCACTGCCCACCTTCTACTACTCGCTCTCTTCTACTCTACTACTCTCTACTACTCTCTCTAATACTCACTCTCTACTACTCACTCTCTACTACTCTACTACTCTCTCTACTACTCACTCTACCACTCTCTACTACTCACTCTCTACTACTCTACTACTCTCTACTACTCTCTCTAATACTCACTCTCTACTACTCACTTTGACTGACACTGACACTGACTGACACTGATTGACTGACACACGTTTGTCATAAGTAGGACTGTTAGCGCTCTAGTTGTTCTTTAGAACACTCTGGGAAGCTGCAGTAGAACACAAAGGAATCAACTGACCGTCTCTGCCCTTGTTGGATGTACATGTTTTACTGAGAATGTCAGACTTCATTGTCACATGACTGAGGAAGATAATGTGAATTTACAGAAAATATGCTCTCAGTTTAGCTTATAGTTCACCTTCCAAACCTCTGTGGGAAAAGCATGAGAAAATAGTTTTCTCTCAAACAGGATTCATGATAGCCCAGCAGAAGGCTTTTTCACATGGTAAAATCACCTTAGAACACACCACATTTCCTAAAAGGAGCATGGTACCATCAACAAATGATTTATAATGTAACTAAAGTCTTAAAACCTTCTATTAACTGTAATGCTTTTTAAAGAGGTGCTATCATAAATATTGGTCCCAAGATGGCTACCAACACTTCTTGGATGAAGTGGTGACAGCCAATCAGATCTCACGATGAGATGTGTGGTTAGGCTCCGCCCAGATATATATGTGATTTTACTTTTGATTTTCTCAGGAACTACTGAACGGATTTATACCATTTAAACAAAAGGCACGAGCGTGAACCAAGGGCTACCTTTCTGCCAAATTTGGTGTAATTCCGTTCAGCAGTTCGGGCTGTAGCTGCAACTAACGGTCCCTATGGAAAATTGCACGGGAAAAACATGTTTTGGTAACCCCCCTTTTTTCTCGGCCCCCGCATGACAAATCACCCCGAGACTTTCAGGATAGAAGCGGACCGGAGCGGGCCACGAGTTTTGAAAATTTCGCGAAGATTCATCAACCGGCGCCAAAGTTATTCCAAATAGAATGTTGCAGATTTCCGATGGATAAAAGGTCCTAACTATCACTACCTACTGGCGACCGCCAGTAGGTAATATATATATATATATATATATATATATATATATATATATATATATATATCACCAAACACCTGCTCCAAGGAAAAGGAAGAGGCCACAACAGGGGAAACAATGGAGGCATCTTTATTGAGAAGCACACCGGATGGCGAATGCATTTCGGCATAGTATTTGCCTTCTTCAGCACCAGGGGTGTTCACAGGATGTAGGCGCCATCATGGATTTAAATATCCTGCCCCATCCTGATAGGTGAAACTCTGCTCCGCCCCCAAAGTGAATACTTTAGCATACACCAGCTGTAAGACGCCTAATGCATCATAACTACATGTCCCAGAGTCCCTTGTTCTCTTCTGGTCGGTAATGCAGGGGTGGATGAAAAGGAATGCAGGAAGTAAGGCACCTTCATGTTGCTCGGTCCCCTTATCTGTGTGCCCTTCAAACTCCGATGTCTCCTTAGCTCCCCAAACCGCATCAACCCCCGAGACTCGGTGATCCATTCGGCGGGGGCAAGACTGGCAATCCATCTCGCCCAGCATGGAGTCAATGACTCCAACACCGCTCCATCTCCTCCCGAGCCCGGAGGTGGGCCTTGGTCCTTCCAGTAACCTGGAGGCAGCCAACAATCCACCGAAGCAGAAACCAGTGTGTCCAAGGCCAGCTTAGGGATGAGGGGGCCTCCGGAGCGTGTCTCTGGCATACGCGCTAACAATATCACCAAACACCTCCTCCAAGGAAAAGGAAGAGGCCACAACAGGGGAAACAATGGAGGAATCTTTATTGAGAAACACACCGGATGGCGAATGCATTTTGGCATAGTATTTGCCTTCTTCAGCGCCAAGGGTGTTCACAGGATGTAGGCGCCATTATGGATTTAAATATCCTGCCCCATCCTGATAGGTGAAACTCTGCTCCGCCCCCAAAGTGAATACTTTAGCATACACCAGCTGTAGGATGCCTAATGCGTCATAACTACAAGTCCCAGAGTCCCTTGTTCTCTTCTGGTCGGTAATGCGGGGGTGGATGAAAAGGAATGCGGGAAGTAAGGCACCTTCATGTTGCTCAGTCCCCTTATCTGTGTGCCCCTCAAACTCCGATGTCTCCTTAGCCCCCCAAACCGCATCAACCCCCGAGACTCGGTGATCCATTCGGCGGGGGCAAGACTGGCAATCCATCTCGCCCAGCATGGAGTCAATGACTCCAACACCGCTCCATCTCCTCCCGAGCCCGGAGGTGGGCCTTGGTCCTTCCAGTAACCAGGATGCAGCCAACAATCCACCGAAGCAGAAACCAGTGTGTCCAAGGCCAGCTTAGGGATGCGGGGGCCTCCGGAGCGCGTCTCTGGCATACGCGCTAACAATATCACCCAACACCTCCTCCAAGGAAAAGGAAGAGGCCACAATAGGGGAAACAATGGAGGCATCTTTATTGAGAAAAACACCGGATGGCGAATGCATTTCGGCATAGTATTTGCCTTCTTCAGCGCCAGGGGTGTTCACAGGATGTAGGCGCCATTATGGATTTAAATATCCTGCCCCATCCTGATAGGTGAAACTCTGCTCCATCCCCAAAGTGAATACTTTAGCATACACCAGCTGTAGGACGCCTAATGCGTCATAACTACAAGTCCCAGAGTCCCTTGTTCTCTTCTGGTCGGTAATGCGGGGGTGGATGAATATATATATATATATGTTATCTACTAGCAGGTGCCAGTAGGTAGTTATAGTTAGGACCTCGTTTCTATTCAAAAAGAGTTTTTTGTTTTCCCAATAACGTTGGCCTCGTTTGATGAATCTTCGCGAAAATTTCAAAACTAGTGGTCTGCTCTGGTCAGCTCCTGTCATGAAAGTTTCGGGGTGATTCGTCAAGTGGGGGCCGAGAAAAAAGCCGAGTCCCAAAATGCGTTTTCCCCATGTAATTTTCCGTAGGAAACTTCAGACAAAGCTACAGCCCGAACTGCTGAACGGAATTACACCAAATTTGGCAAAAAGGTAGGTCTTGCTTCAGAAAGAGCCTTTATGTTAAATGGTGTAAATCCGTTCAGTTGTTCCTGAGAAATTTAAAAAAGAAACTGTTTCGATATCTGAGCACCGAGGAGGGTTCGCAAACCCTCCCGAGCACGAGCTCAATTCTGATTGGCTGCCAACACTCCAAACCAGGAAGTGTTGGCAGCCATCTTGTGACTCGGTAACCGAGTCACAAGAAATCAGAAAAAAATATGAAAAAGAAGAAAAGGGGGCAGGGTAGAAACACCCTAACCTCCTAGGCCTGCTCAGGGGGTCCCAAAAGGACCCCCAGGGCCAAAAAAAAGCATTTTATTTTATACAAAAACTGCAAAATTCATGAAGCGCTTCGTTTTCAAAAAGCGCCTGGGTGGGCCAGGTCCTGAGGGCACTCGCCAATACATTAGCAGGGGCCCGCTATCAGTGTATGCGGGGGGCACTATGGCCCCCTGCAGCCCCGGGGACCGCCACCTCCTCGGGCAGTAAAAAAAATCTGTGGGGGCTCCCAATACCCCCACGCAGCCCCAGGGACTGCCACCTCCCCGGGGCTTTGAGAATAAAATGCGGGAGGCCACGCGGCCCCACCGCAGCCCTGGGGACCACCACCTCCCCAGGGCTCAGTGAAAAAATTAAAATGATGTGTGGGGGGGTGAAAGACCCGGCTTCTTCAGTGTCCCAGCGTGCCCACCCCTGGGACACTGCCGTTTGCACTGGTGCACTGCTAGTGGGGCGATGAGGTCCTCTTGTGTCCTGAGGACCTCAGGACACAAGTGGACTTCATCCTCCGAGCAGCAGTGCGCCAGAAGCCGTGTTTGCAGAGTGGTGTAAAAAGGGACGTGGCCTCGGAACACCTCTCTGCACCACAGCCCTGTGGCGCTTACTGGAGGTACCTGGTGGGCTGCTTGACCCCCAGGGACCCTCAAGATTCAAGGGGAGTTAATCCCCCAAATAACAACGCACCAGGGGGCACCTTTGCACAGTGGTGCAGGGAGGGGGCGGGCCTGATATAACAAGTTAGCAATCCTGCTGTGTGGGACTTACTGGAGGTTATAAAAGGGGCAGTTGGCCCCCAAGGTTGATATTGGGGCTAACTATCCCTCCTGTTACCTTTCTCTAAATCCCACACAGTGGGAATGCTAAAAGGTGTTTGAAGGCCACACTCACCTTTCTCCACCACTCTGCAAACGCAACTGCTATGTTATAGTTAGAAATTAGCATTTAAAAAACCTTTGAAATTCACTGAAAAAACATAGGTTTCAGGTACGTTATAATTGGAAATTAGCATTTAAAAAGCCTTTGAAATTCACTGAAAAAAACATAGGTTTCAGGCACTTTATAGTTAGAAATTAGCTTAAAAAAACCTTAGAAATTTAATGAGAAAACCATAGGTTTCAGGGACGTTAGAGTTAGTTGGACATTTGACTCATACAAAATCAGTGAAATTCCACCGTTATACTTAGTTCAGCTAACTATAACTCGCGCACCCGCAATGCACTGCTGATGACGTCACATATTACATCATTCATGACATGGTCAGTGACATCACTGATGACATCTCAAATGGCATCACTGATGACTTCATCCACGTAAAAATCTGATTCACCTCCTCACACCCTAATATAACCTTTGATACACCCACTCTAAAATAAAGACTACCATTTTCGAAACCATAGTCACACCAATACAGTTACTACATATGCACTCACTGATTCCTAGGTCTACACACACATCCACTCATTCACCTATACAGTCACTCATACATACAGTCACTCATCAATACAGCACTATCATGTGCACTCATACATCTATACAGACACTCACACACCGCCACTTTTCCAGTTACTCACACAGCTAGTCAGTCATGCAATTAATCAATCGCACTTCTTTTTAATCACCCATACAGTTATTCACACACCACCTCACTTATTCATACAGATACTAACGCATACTTACTCTCTTATACAATCACTGATACAAGTACACACTCATCCATACAGCCACTCTCACAATCACTGACTCTCACGTATAGTCATTTAAATACTCCACCTCTCACATACACTGCCTTTTCGATATGTACAGGCATATGCGTCAAGGTCATATTTTGCGAGTTCTTAATTGCAATTACTAAGGAATCGCAATTAAGGACTCGCAAAAGCCTATGCATGTAGGAATCGCTATAAAAATAGCGATTCCTACACATTCCTTATTTGTGAGTCGCAAATTGCGATTCACAAATGAGGAATGGCTTCCCATTCATTCCTATGGGCCTACAGGCCGTTAGGAATGAATGGGAAATTGCATGCGCAATTTGCGAGTACCAAGTGGTACTCACAAATTGCTCATGCAATTTCAAGGGTGCAAGGGTGTCAAAAGGACCCCCTTTTGCACCCCTGAAATTGATCTGTGCATAAATGTTGCGCACACACATGTCCCAAGGACATGTGTGTGTGTAACCTACAACTTTGAAAAATGCACTTTTGTGCACTTTTCAAAGTTTTTGCAAATTACCATGAAGTTCAACTTCATGGTAATTTGCGCACTCTAGTAGCGAAATCGCTACTTCAAAGTGGTTCTTGCATTGCATTTAAGGAATCGCAAAATACGATTCATTAAATGCAATTGCAATTTGAGAACTCGCAATTAATTGCGAATTCTCAAATTGCGAGGGTCTTGACCCTTGATGCATCGCAAAAGCTAATTTTGCGATCGCAAACGGCTGATTTTTGCGAATCGCACCATTTGCGATCGCAAAAGGCTTTGATGCATGTGCCAGGTAGTTACTTGGACATGTACCACTGAGACACAGCTGTTTCCACATGCACTCTTGAACCCATACACCCAGTGAATCAACCACTCTCACATCTATGCACAGAGTCACACTCCTCCCACCCATGCACACATACACTCAGGCGCCAAAACAAATACTCAGGCAACCAATCAATGACCCATATAGACACTCAAGTAGCTACTCACCAACCCATGCAGCAGCTTACACAACAACAGACAGACTAATACAGACATTCACACAGATAAGTCACTAACCCATGCATTTAGTAAGACACATTTAATCACTCACTTATACAGTCAGTCACACACCTAAAAAATCTTCCATCCAGACACGTATACACCCACTCATTCTTCAATACACCTTGGCATATATATAAGACATATTTAAACTTTATAGAAACACACAGTCACTGGATGATGTAATTAGTGGTGTCATCAGTGACATCATTTGGGATGTCATCAGTGATGTCATCAGTTATGTCACTGACCATGTCATGAATGATGTAACATGTGATGTCATCAGCAGTGTATTGCGGGGGCACGAGTTATAGTCAGCTGAACTAACTATAACGGTGGAATTTCACTAGTTTTGTATGAGTGAAATATCCAACTAACTATAACGTCCCTGAAAACTATGGTTTTTTTCAGTGGAAAAAATAATATATATATATAGATATATATATATATTCTCTGTCTTCCCAACCGTTATTTTTCGGTTTCAGAAAAAATGAGCCACAGTCAGTAAAGCACAGAAGGACAATGAGTTTCGAATGCACTCGGTCTTGATCACGTGACAGCTAGCTGCCATTAAGTATTTTCAGAGGTGTCCATACTTTGAAATAGAAATGAAAGATATACTCATCAAAACTAACCCATGGCAGTGAACTCCGCTCCGTTCGCGGAGTTTGCGGAGTTTCCCGCACTCCGCGGTACGCGGAGATCACGTAGTTCCCAAAAACTCAGCTTCGCGGAGCGGAGATTTTTTCCTTGCTCGCGTTCACCAACATCAAGTTGGCGAGTGCGAGCAAGGAAAATCCACCTCCTGGCGAGATTTTTCCGTCGTTCGTGATCGTCAACATTAAGTTGGTGAGCGCGAGCATGGAAAATCAACCTCCCCGTGAGATTTCTCAACACGGGGTGGGTCAGGTTTCTCATTGCGAGTGGTCACGTATCCTCGCGACTGCTCGCGATGAGAAACTGCCCGTTCGCGTTCAGAAAGCTTCCGCTCGAGTGAAAATCTACTCGACCGGCAGAAGAAGAAAGCTTGAGCTGTGTATGGTGCCGTTCGCAATGATTGCACAGTGCGGACAAGCATCCAGCACTGTGAAATGACTGCAAACAGCATTTTTCTATTGTACTCCCCCGTTGGTGGAGCTTCGCATAGCGCGGCAGAGTTTTTTGAGTTCTGCGTAGCGCAACTCCGTGAACTCCTCCCAGGGTTAGTCAAAACTGTGCATTTCAGTGCTTTCAAATTCTCAAAAATGGAAAACTTCAAAGAGGAAAAAATCATGAATCCCCTACAAAAGGAAAAATAAATAATAAAATAAGTTCTTAATCTAGAAAGACAAACCCTCAAAAAAAATCACCTACAATAATGCTAATCTAAAATCCAGCTACTGTTACAAATACCTCTGCTGAGGTCAAACAAGGTTATATACTCCTCAATTAATCTCATAAATGTACTAATAATTCTGCATCTGCATTCATCCCCACTGGGATCAAACTGCCTGCCTCCAAAATCATTTGTGATTCCAATCTCCTCAAGATGACTAGCCTATTTCCCCCTCTGAGATGTTTAGGTATTGTATCTAACCCAAATAATTCAGCAACTTTGCAATCCCCTGCATGACATTGATTGAAGTTCCTTGCTGTACTGTACATTTCATCATTGTTTGCAATGGCCCGCCAGAGTTCCAGAATAAAGTGAGGTGTTACTTTGATAAGTAATCATGGGGTCCTCGCTTATGTTATTCTTCAGAATAGGATCATGTCTTCCAAAATGCCCCATCTATTCATTAGAAATTTCTAATAGAATTTTTCCCTACTTACTCAGTCAGCTTTCTTTTTTGCAATATCAAGATGTTTCTTGGAGTACCCTCTCACTTTAAACCTAGTAATTATTTGATCACGGGATGTTAAGTATTCCTTATCTGAGCTGCAATTTATTTTGCTTGGAGAAACTCCCCATAGGGGGTACTCCACCTAAAATTTGGAGCATGACTACGACAGGCATGAAGAATAGAATTCTCTGTGGTGTTCTTTTTAACAGTTTTAACTGTAAAGCATTGTTGATTACTGTTAGTTTCAAATCAAGAAACTCCACACTGTTTTTACTTTGTGTCATTATAAAGCGTCATTTTACACTGTTTGAATTTAGGTAATATACAAAATCTTGCAATTTACTTTCCTGACCATTCCAAGTACAGAAAACGCCATCGATGCACCTGAGCTAGACAACTATCTGGTCAGACCACTGAGACATCTCTGTTTCCCAGAGGACCTGTTCCTCTGACCAGCCAACCAAAAGATTGGTATAACTGGGGGCCAAACAGGTCCCCATGGCTATTTTCTTGTATTTGTTTGTAAAGGACCTTATTAAATATAAAAATGTTTTAATTCCGACAAATGTTAATCATGTCCAGCAGCATATGTGTATGTGCAACAAGATTGACGTCTCTTGCCCTTAGAAAATATTTACATGCAGCCAAACTCTCTTCATGGCAGATACTTGTATATAGACTCTCAACATCAAAACACACCATTATGTATGATTCTTCCCAATGTAGATTCTCAATTTTTATTAGAAAGTCTTTTGTGTCTCTTACATAAGATGTTAAGTCTTTCACAAAAGGGGCAAGAAAAGGATCTACATATACCAAGGTATTCTCAAATAGACTGTTTTTAGAGGAAATTATGGCCGATCTGGTGGACAGGTTTTATATTTGTGAATTGTCGGAAGCAGATGTTATGTTGGTAGGACAGGGAAATAATTTGTCAAAAAATGTATCTCTTCCCAAGTTAACAATTGCCCATTGTACCAAACATTAAACTGGATATTATAGCTTTTCTGAACATCCAAAAAGTTTCTGTCAATGCGTTAATAATATTCAAAATTGTTAAGTTGACTTAAAGTCTCATTTACATAATCAACTCTATATATACATATTACCTACTGGCAGTCACTGGTAGGTAGTTATAGTTCGGACCTACTTCCACAGGAAAAGCATTTTTTGACTTGCCTATAAGTTTGGTGTCGTTTGACCAATCTTCATGAAATGTTCCCCACAAAGTGTCAAGGTAGTTTCTGGTTGTCATAGAAAGTTCAGGGGTGATCTGTGCAGTGGGGACCTAGAATTGGAGGTGTGAAATAAGAGTGCATTTGTAATGTTAATCCCATAGGAGACTTTAGCGACCCCTACAGCCCGAACCGCTGAAAGAACTTATAAGAAATTTTTCTGGGAGGTAGATGTCAGTTCAAGGAAGTGCCTTTTGCTTATTTGGTGTTAATCCATTCAGTAGTTGTTGTAAATTGTAAATTGATACTTGTATAGCGCACTACTCACCCGCAAGGGTCTCAAGGCGCTTGTACGAATACCGCTGTGGAACCCATCCTGGCTTTCCCTGTGAGGTGTCCACTCCTGGGCACCCCCAAGGTGGAGGCCAGGCATCCTTAGCGTAGTGGGGGCCGTTGTGGAGATTAAGCAAGCTATTGCCCAGAGTTCCAGAGTGGGACTCCATGATTGGAATAGGCACCGAGGCGAGAATTATCAGGTCCGTGGAATTTTTGAGCCCAAGACCCGCCGAGGCGGGGAATTGAACCCTGGTCCCGGGCCAGACCTCTGCATCAGGGTCTGCCGCTCTAACCTTTGAGCCACTCTTCTCTGTTGAGAAATGTAAGTTTAAAATTATAGTGATATCTCTGGCCACGGATATTTCATGGTGGTTTCGGTATTATTTGCGAATGCACGCACCAACGGGAATGCTCTGATTGGCTGGACGGAACATGAGCAGAAAGTTGTGGCCACCATTTTCTTGCTCGGGAATGGCTCCCGGGGCTGAAAACTTCTGAAAAAGCTAACATAAGGGGTAAGAGTAGAAGAACTCTGAACCCCTGTTTGAGGAATGGGGGTGTTAGTAACACAAATGATGTGTCCAAAATAGATTTTTTTAATCGTGTGCAATATTCGTGACCATGCCGAGACCGGCAGCGTGCCCCCCCCCCATGTATCATTGCAGCAATATCGCGAATATCAACCTTGTAGCGGATATTGGTGGTAATATAAAAAAAATATCAGTGAATCATTAATATGCATTGTTATAGAGATAATAAGATTTTGATAAATGTTTTAACAGAGTTATTTATACAGTGAGTTATGTACTATGATGTTTAGAATTAATTATATAGTTCTAATGGGGTGGTGGCTATTAAATCCCTGCTTTTGCTTTCCACTTTCACGACGTAACCGCGGGGATCGCGATTAACAACGTCATCGTAATCTCCAGCCTCATTGCGAAAACAAAAATAGGTTTTAGAGATGTTGTTCTAGAAATATACCAGAAAAACATGAGTTTGAAGTGTACAATAATAAACCCCTAGTGTATAAAATACTGTAACATGTGTGCATATATGGGTTTTCACTTTATGGAAAAGGAGCGATCGCTGCGGTTAACAGCGGCATCACGACATCTCAAATAACCTCAAAAACAGAAAATAGGTCTGAAAGATGGTTTTTAAAGAAACTTAGTAGAACAATAGGAGTTTAAACATGCTTTGAAAGAAGTATGTATGTAGTAATATGTGTAGGCCAATGTTCAGATTACATTTTTTTACATATTAGTTTTGGATGTGTTGGTGATCATTGAATATATGCTTTTGTTGTTCATTTTCATGACGTGTCCGCAGAGATCACGATTACCGATGGTATTGTGGTGCCCGGAGGCACCTCGAAAAGATTAGAGATGGTTTATATAGAAACTCTCTAGAAAAGCATGCCTTAAGAGAATACCGTAAGAAACCTCAAGTGTGTAAAACACTGTAATATGTGTGCATATATGTGTTTTCACTTTATGGAAAAGGCACGATCTTGGAGGTTAACAACGTCATTGCGACGTTCCAAATAACCGTGAAATTGGGAAATAGGTCTGAAAGATGTTTTTTTTTAAACGTAGTACAAAAACATGAGTTTAATGATGCTTTGAAATAGTATGTATATAGTAACATGTGCAGTGCAATGTTCAGAATGGATTTTTTTACATATTATTTTTGGATGTGTTGGTGTTCATTGAATGTCTTCTTTTGTTTCCATTTTTGCGTTGTGTCTGCGGGCAGCGCAACATTATCATGAAGATCCCAAAAAACTAAAGAAAAAAAAGCCATTAGAAAAAAACTACACAATATTTCGAGTGCTAGAGTGGCTCTGACAAGAGCCGTTGCATTGGTTGTGTGTACATGGCTTGCTACACATAAGGCCGGATGCAGAGTTTCAGGTTACACCCTGTTGCCTTCATCTGTAAAGTGCACACCATCATTTCTATAAATTTGATGCATGTCAAAACGCATATTGTTGTTAAAGGTACAGCCCATGTGATACAGCCCATGCGATGGTCTCTGAGGAATGCTGAAACAATTTTATTAACATGTTTCTTGGTTTTGTCAATCTGTGGACAGAATTGATTTGACCACTTCCATTTCTGTCTTTGGTATATATTAGAGTACACCAAGACAGTGTTATGGAAAAGTGACATCAGTTCTGCAAAAGTTTCTTTCATTAGGATTTCCAGCCCTACTCCAGTCAATGTGCCTTGGTCATTGCATACACAGTGCACCATCATGAGGTGAGTATCTCGGGAATCTACAATGGATTTAACTAAAGCCAGCAACTGATGAAACTTTAACCCTCTCTGACCAAACCAAGTAATCTGCACCTTTGACATTTCTTTTTTGCAGCCTCTTTAGCCTAATAGATATAGCTGTGGCCTACAATCCATCCTCTAAGAATTTTGAAGTAAAGGAGCAATAATAGTCAGAAGAAGGCTGGAGCTGAATATGGTAGTTTTCCAAAGGAAAAGCATTTAAAATGGAGGTGTTTTTTCCTGTTTTTCAAAAGATATATTTCATTGGATGCTGTCAGCATGAAAGTGAATAAAATTAGGCTGTGTGTTGGATGCCTAAGCAAGAAGTCTTATTATTGGCTGTTGTTTAAGAAAAGAACTGTAATACAGACATGGATATGCTTTTGGATCTGTGGAGTAAAGCACACCTGCTATATCCTATTTAGAAGTAGCCTGTTCCTTCTAGGATATGCCGTGAACTTGTGACCTACTGGTCCCCCTGGGTTGCTAGGTACACTGAGCTAAGAGTGTATTTGAGGGGGAGGGTGTTAAAGAGACAGAACCTTTTTTCAAAAGTTGAGGAGTCATGACACAGTTTAAGTGATGGCAAGCTTTGATTTCCAACTCAGGACTATGTAATAAACTGTTGTGTAGTATTTAATTATTTTTAAAATTAGGCTAGATATAGGTTTAAACTCCTGTTTTTTTTGCGATTTCACTCTAAGCATTCTGAATACATCGTGAACACACATAGGAATCTCTTTATGAAAAAGAGGTAAAGGGTTAACAGATACTAAACATTCCCAAGTGGATATAGTGTAGTCTAAAATGAAAAACATGATTTCATTTGCTGCCTTTCTCATGATCACAGAGCGCAAAGTTGAGGAGTTTGCCATTTCATGGCTGCTTTGTATGAGAGTGATGTACCATTCTTGTGCATAGTTTTTACAAATCCCAACAGTTCAAAACTATCCAGAAAGAGCTAACAGAACAATATAATCTAGAAACTGAATTCACAGGTATGTACATAACATTTTAATCCTTTATAAAAATTACATTGGAAATGAAGATGTAAATGGGAGTTTGATAAAAAAAGAGTATCACAGTGATATGAAAAAATATATCAGATGAACTACATATATTAGAGGGTATGTGTTTAAGAGGTTAGTGGTGAATATTTTGGGAAGTAAGAGAAAAATGAATTTGTGGCTCTTTATTACGTTGTTTATTGTAACATATTAGTATAGTATTGTTGAAAGTTGCAATGAAGAACTCAGAATGTTTTAAATGTCAGAACATCATGTGCAGAAGAGATACGTCTGTTACTTGCATTCTGGGAGTTGTAGTACTTTTAGTAACAATATTAAACAGGATTAGTGTAGTCACAAATAAAAGATGGGAACATGTTGTGTGCCTGAATGTGAACAAGAAAGAAGTAATACTTGTTAGGTATGTATTGGGAAGTGTTTGTCAATGTGGTTTTTAACTTATATGACTGCTTTGCATATGCTTAGATGGCGAGATATGGTTCTTGTAGATAGCTATATATACGGTGGGACTTTTGACTTTACTTCAAGATGCAGAGAGGTATATATTTTGGGAAAGATGGCTTGAAGGTATACATCTATTAAGAAATCACATATATGTTTACATGGTGATCTATGTTCAGTAAGGCTGATGAAAATGTCATGTATATGGTGAGAGTGGTGTTTTTTCGTTAAACATAGTTTGTTTAAAATTGAGGAGGATTAATAGTGCAGAATGCCTCGAGAGTTCTTGTGCTACCTTCATTTGGAGTGTAACATTTGTTTGGGAAATGCTGAATATATGTTTTAGAAGCAGAAGAAGTATTTGACAAATGATGTGGTATGCCATTCACAAAATGTTTTGTGCTTTTAAAAATTTTAAAATGCTGTTTTCCATTTTAGAAACTTACTGATGCATTTGCACGCTCAGTAATGAAGCAATGTATGCTCCTAGAGAACCATGTATACAATGATATATCAAGTGTGATACCTAGACTTCACTCACACATAGCTCAGTAGAAAAGCATATATTCTGTGAAACAGGTAGTTTGATACTGACAGAAGGAGACCAATGAGTCAGAGATATGGTCACAACTGTTATGAATCTAACAGCAATGAAGGTACTTTCACAGTCAGTCAGGCAGTATTCAGGCACTCATGAATCACCCAGACACTATTCAGACATTCATTAAATCAGTGATTTACTCTCCATGGAGTTCTTCAATTACCTAGACCTTAACCATGTACTCTGGTAATCAGACAGGCAGACATTATGTAGTCATTGATCTATGGAGGCACTACCTATACATTTATCATCATCCAGACACTAACCTTTTACTTATGCAATTAACAAGGCTGTAACTACGCAGTCATAGTAACACTTGTGTAGATGCTATAGAGTCATCTAAAAACACACTTATAACCCATGCAGTCATTGAAATATTAAGGCACACACATTAACTCATGCTCTCAACTAATTATCTAGAGAGCACCATTGTAGTAAACCTGTTATCCGTCCAGTAGCTATGCACTCATTTCATTACTGAGGGAGTACTCTTGCACTATTACAATCACTCCAGCATTAGTCATGCACTTATTCAATCATCCAGGCACTACCCATGTAGATATCTAACCACCCAGGCACTACCTGCTCACTGAACCAAAAACCCATGGGTAGCAGCCATGTAGTCATGCAATCACTGAAGCACTATTCATACACTCATTCAATTTGCTAGGTGCTATGCATGTAGTTAAATAATCATGTATGCACAATCCATACACTCTGTAAATCACCTATATACTATCTATGCACTCCTGCAATCATCCAGGCACTGAAGTCGCACTCAATTAATCATCCAACCACTATCTATGCATGAATTGCATTATTGAGCCATTATTCATGCACTAAATATTCAGGTACTACTCATGCACTCATCCAAACACCCAGATAGTAGTGATATACTCATGTAAACATGCAGGCAGTAACTATGCACATATAGAAAGACCCATGGAGTTCTAATATACTCATGGAATCATCTAGGCACTACCTGCATCCTAAAAGAATCACCTACGTGCTACCTATGCACCAATTCAATCATCCAGGGAGTATTTTTGTATTCAAACACATGTTTTTACATGTTTTACTGAGGAATATGTAGTCTTTTAGAACCACCTGGTGAATTATCTATCTAAGCTGTGACACACTCTTTGCATGTATGTGGAAGAATTAGTGAGCTTTATGCTTTGATAGAGATTACGTGCAGATTGTTATATGCACCGTTTCCCAACATTTTAATCTGATACATTTAAGTAGAACAGTACTGATATACTAAATACACCACTAACACAGTGATAGAGAGGCATCCCATAGGATTGATATAGATTTTTTGCATTTACAGTGTAGGTACACTGTATGTACTTGTACACTTGGGGCAAAATTTACAAGAAAGTAATGCAGTGCAGAGCCACAAGCCATTTGGCTGAGTCATGCTACATTACTTTCAAAGCACAGGGATGCGTCATATTTACCATAATATGATGGATCCCTATGCTCTCCCCCGATGCACAACTGGCTGCCATGTGCCAATGAAGGCACCCTTGCACCGTGGTGCAAGGGTACCTGTGTAGTGGGGATGATTGTTTTCATGTAGGAAGGAGCACCTTCCTATAAAAAAAATCATGAGAGTTATTTTTCTCTTTGTATGTATGCTGCAGAAGCAGCACACATAAAAACTGAAAAAGTAGGAGGAAGAAGAGTATCTGTCCTTGTTGCATCTCCCTACACCTCCCTTGGGGAGATGTAGGATTTTTCCACATTCCCAGGTTTAGGAATTATTGTAAATTTGGGTATGTGACAGAATCCATGGGTGTTGCGTGGGAACAACCACAGCAACACCCATGGCATGCATCTTTCACGCAAAGTGCTGCCTGAAAAGGGTCCGTATTTATAAGGACATGAAAAACTACGCAGAGTGGCTTTTTGTGGCTTTGTTAATATGAGCACCACATTACGGCGCTGGAGTGTCAAGAAAAGGGACACTCCGGAAAGTGCATTGGGATTGCAAATACGCCTTTTTGCCTTGATGTCATTTTAAAATTTGCTACAGATGGGATAAACTGTTCTTTCACCATGTATAAGTGAGAAGTGGGATATGCTGTAGCTGGGTTGTATGCGTTACAACAAACAATTGATGGACGGAATGCTGACAATGCAGACATTCTCCCCCAGTCAAGAGATCTGGGTTAAATCCATCGTTCTTTTGCCCACAACACCACCCCAGTTTAGACATGGCCATATGCAAATCAGTCTTGACCCTGTGCCTCATGGGAACAGTCCAGCCCGAACTGCCAAGCCATGTCTTCACTGGACCGGAATCAAGCATCCTAGGACCGGTTTCTGGCTATCAGCCGTCATCAGCCAGGATAGCTTGACTCCAGTGGCGTAGTCAGCACGGGTCCCACGTCTGGGAATACCCATCCCACTTAGGGCGAAAAGCGTTACAACAAACAATTGATGGACGGAATGCTGACAATGCAGACATTCTCCCCCAGTCAAGAGATCTGGGTTAAATCCATCGTTCTTTTGCCCACTACACCACCCCAGTTTAGACATGGCCATATGCAAATCAGTCTTGACCCTGTGCCTCATGGGAACAGTCCAGCCCGAACTGCCAAGCCATGTCTTCACTGGACCGGAATCAAGCATCCTAGGACCGGTTTCTGGCTATCAGCCGTCATCAGCCAGGATAGCTTGACTCCAGTGGCGTAGTGAGCACGGGTCCCACGTCTGGGAGTACCCATCCCACTTAGGGCGAAAAGCGTTACAACAAACAATTGATGGACGGAATGCTGACAATGCAGACATTCTCCCCCAGTCAAGAGATCTGGGTTAAATCCATCGTTCTTTTGCCCACTACACCACCCCAGTTTAGACATGGCCATCTGCAAATCAGTCTTGACCCTGTGCCTCATGGGAACAGTCCAGCCCGAACTGCCAAGCCATGTCTTCACTGGACCGGAATCAAGCATCCTAGGACCGGTTTCTGGCTATCAGCCGTTATCAGCCAGGATAGCTTGACTCCAGTGGCGTAGTGAGCACGGGTCCCACGTCTGGGAATACCCATCCCACTTAGGGCGAAAAGCGTTACAACAAACAATTGATGGACGGAATGCTGACAATGCAGACATTCTCCCCCAGTCAAGAGATCTGGGTTAAATCCATCGTTCTTTTGCCCACTCCACCACCCCAGTTTAGACATGGCCATATGCAAATCAGTCTTGACCCTGTGCCTCATGGGAGCAGTCCAGCCCGAACTGCCAAGCCATGTCTTCACTGGACCGGAATCAAGCATCCTAGGACCGGTTTCTGGCTATCAGCCGTCATCAGCCAGGATAGCTTGACTCCAGTGGCGTAGTGAGCACGGGTCCCACGTCTGGGACTACCCATCCCACTTAGGGCGAAAAGCGTTACAACAAACAATTGATGGACGGAATGCTGACAATGCAGACATTCTCCCCCAGTCAAGAGATCTGGGTTAAATCCATCGTTCTTTTGCCCACTACACCACCCCAGTTTAGACATGGCCATATGCAAATCAGTCTTGACCCTGTGCCTCATGGGAACAGTCCAGCCCGAACTGCCAAGCCATGTCTTCACTGGACCGGAATCAAGCATCCTAGGACCGGTTTCTGGCTATCAGCCCTCATCAGCCAGGATAGCTTGACTCCAGTGGCGTAGTGAGCACGGGTCCCACGTCTGGGAATACCCATCCCACTTAGGGCGAAAAACGTTACAACAAACAATTGATGGACGGAATGCTGACAATGCAGACATTCTCCCCCAGTCAAGAGATCTGGGTTAAATCCATTGTTCTTTTGCCCACTACACCACCCCAGTTTAGACATGGCCATATGCAAATCAGTCTTGACCCTGTGCCTCATGGGAACAGTCCAGCCCAAACTGCCAAGCCATGTCTTCACTGGACCGGAATCAAGCATCCTAGGACCGGTTTCTGGCTATCAGCCGTCATCAGCCAGGATGGGTTGTATGACATGGTGCAAAATGTTTAAAGGTAAGTAATAAATAACGTTTCGGGTTTTGCTTTATTGAAGTAAGCATGTAGTAATATATCTGGGTTTGTCTGTAGATTTAAAACTGTAACAAACATGAAAACAGTTTTTGTATTATGTGCAAGTCAGTAGTAAAGTAGTTGGTACTTTGACTAGGGTAAACATTTAAATATGATTATCTTTTACAGAACAATATCTACATAACTACCCACAGAATGCCTACACAAGCTCGGATGAAAAAGCAACAGAAGCAACTACAGTATGTTTGCAGAAATGAGTTATAAAAGGGGCAAAATGCAGAAAGAGTGGTGAAAAAAAAGAGCTTCTAGTGAGAGGACAAAGCCATTTCTTAAAAATATATATGCACGATTGCAAAGATTACAACATAAAGAAAATGAAATTATGACTATGGGAAACAATAAGAGTGAACAAAGTGTACATTGCAAGAACAGAAAAGATTGCAAAAAACATGGCCACACCTTAACCAGGAGACAGAAGCAGTTTAAGGAAATCAGAGTCAGGATGTTTCATAGTAGAGTGGTTGTTAATCTACTGAGAATTTGAAAAATTATAGAAGAAGGAGAGATGCACTGAAGAAGAAAGAGTTGTGAGAGTAGGCGATAAGGCCTTTGCTTTGAAGAAGAGTCTTTTCATTTTGATTCTAAATAGAATAAAGTCTCTTGACAAAATAGTGCTGTGCATAAGGAGACAAAACCAGAAGAAAGGATTAGTGAATAGAAGTAACTTTTGTACAGTGATTAGTGGAGAATGGATACATACTTCTTATACAGAGCCTTTCTTTAATGAAGAAAACTATCTCCAGGATAACAGATTAGCTCATGCTATTGATGTAAGAGGATGATGTTATGGAATGAAGATTGGCAGTCCTATAGCAAAAGAGGGGATGGTACCTAGTAATGTAGAAGAAGTTATTGCAGAAGAGGTACAAAGAAGGAGTAGCCAGGCCCCTGTAAACAAAGGGAATTGCAGTACTATTTTTAGAAGTAGCCAGCAATACATTGATATTTAAGGCAATTCTTACGTACATTTCCAAGGCAAAGTTTAAAACACATAATACGTACTTTACTAGGTTTGGATCCTTGAAAGCTGAGAAAGCATACACATTTGCAGGTGCTCTCACAAGCTTGTTAATCAAAGAAAGTGTGCCAAAGCACCTTTTATCATTTTAGAATGTTAGCTGTACACCACTAAACAATGTGAAATTTAGTTAGGAGGCTGTACTATGTGAAAACTCCAGCTTTATGTTTAGGAGAAATACCACAGCGCCATCAAGAGATGTAATAGGAACACACAGTGTAGTCACGTGGCAACCTGAAGTAAAGTATTGTCAGCCTCCAGATCACACCTTAGTGTGGTGAGAATAGGGCACTTTTGCATGGTACTGTGGCAGAGGTAGAAAAGGTTTGTGATGATGTGCAGTTTTGTTTCTTTGGTCCAGAACAGGACTGTAGGGAAATTGAAGAGTTGATAACAGGAGGAGTTGCAGGACAGGACACAGGTACTACAGTTGATAGTTTTGAAGAAGAGATAAAGGGCCATATGTAGGTATCCTGGAAATACCGATTCCTAATTACCGAATTTTACCGAATCGGTATTTAGAAATCGGTATTTCCTATGTACCTAAATATTCGGTAAATTTTACCGATTCGGTAAAAATCGGTAAATTTTTACCGATTCCACAATACCGACCGTTGTTCCAAAATCGGTAAATACCGAATCGGAATTGAAAAAAAAATGCTATTGTGGAATCAGCCAATCCTGTGCAACCCCCACCCCTCCCAACCAGGAAGTGGCCACACCCAGCCAGGTGCACACAATCAGAACCCTCTGGAGAGGCTGGGAGTGCAGAGGAGAGCAACAGAGCCAGTGCCTGAACTTACACAACAAATCTTGCACAATGGCCAGCCAGGACACAGAAAGAGAAGGAGGGGAAAGAAAGAGGAAACTGAAATTCAGTCCGAAGGAACTGCAGGTACTTGTGGAGGAGGTAGTGAGGCAGCACACTAAGCTTTTTGGAAAGCAGTCCATGCAAGTGGCAGAATCTGAAAAAAGAAGGATCTGGCTTGGAATCCAGTCGCAGGTAAATGCCATAGGAGTGACCCCCCGGGACATTGATGTGCTCAAGAAGCGGTGGTATGACATCCGGATCATCACCAAGAGGAAGATGGCTGATCTGAAAAAACAGGCCAGCCAGACAGGAGGAGGAAGGAACAGGGCACCTGCCCTGACTGAACTTGAGCAGCTTGTGGAGTCCACAATAGAGCCAGAAAGTGTCGTTGGGATTGGGGATGCAGACAGCTCGGCCAGAGCTGCTCCCAAACAAGTTAAGAAGCATGCGCAGCATTGTGCCCCCCCTTCCCCTATCCCAAATCCCCAATTGGGCCATGTGAATCCCACTCCAGTACAGGTTTTTGTGCAGACCAGCAATGCATTATGGGAGATGTAGTCAGTGAAACCTCTATCATGACAGGAATAGCACTGAACAACAAGGCATGTGACACAAATCAGCGATTAGCAGGCAGAGGACAATGAGCTAGTGTAGCAGAAATGTATTATGATGTTAGCAATGCAGGCCTGCAGGTTCACTGAGCTAATGTAAAATTTCTGTCCACAGGCGAGACATCGCGCAGGACTGCTCAGGGGAAGGGGGAGAGGGCACCCCGGAAGGACATCACCGAGAAGGCCACCATGAGTGCAGGGCACACAACAGCACCACAGCCAGCCTCCCCACCACAGCCAGCCTCATCACCACAGCCAGCCTCCCCACCACAGCCAGCCTCGCCACCACAGCCAGCCTCGCCACCACAACCAGCCTCGCCACTACTGCTAGCCTCACCACTACTGCTAGCCTCACCAGCATCAACACCACCTGCAGTGGTTAGACCTAGGAGGCGTGCTGTTGCCAGACTGCATGTGTCCGAGTCCTCCTCAGAAGACTCGAGGGAGGAGGAAACATCCATTGTGCCACTGGATGGTAGCAATGCTGGTTTGCTGTCCACCTCAGAGGGAGCACACACAGGTGCCAGACGCCGCCGCAGGGCTCGTGTGAGCATTCCACCTCCACAGGGTGAGAGCCATGGTGTCTTTGGAGGGCTGGAGGCAACCATGGTGAAGGTGCAGCGCCTACAAGGCAAGGCAATCCAGTCAGTACAGCGACAAATGAAGTGCCTCAATGACAAAATGAGCAACATTGACAAGGGCATAAGCTCAATGGCTGAGGGCATGAAGGAGATGGCTGCGGGCATGCGGGACATGTCCCAGTCTGTGATGCTGCTGTGCAGTAAAATGGATGAGGACAGAGCAACACGGCGAAGGGAGAGGCAGAAAATGGAGCACCATACGAGGGCAGTGAACCGCCTAGCAACTGCCACTTCTCTGCTCTGCAGGCGCTCGGTGGCCATGCAGGAGGGGCTGTCGCACTGCAGCACTGATGTTTCTAGGGGGCTGGTAAAGGTGACCACTGCTCCTGAGGTGTTGCTTACGAGCCAGTCTGCCACTACTGGTGCTGTGGATGTTGGGGATAGTGAGGACACAACCAGTCGGAGCAGCATTACCCCCCCTGTAACAGACACCCGGAGGAGCAGCAGACGGCATGGAGCTGCCACTGGTTCCACAGCCTCTGAGGACATTCAGTCATTGGCATCCCGCACCGTAGTGCGTGGCCGCAGACGCTGATGCAGCCCACACTTCCAGGACAGAGTTGGGTGAAGTTACCCATGACTTCCTACTATGGATGTCACATATTTGATAGCCAAGTTTGACCGTTTGTGTAGTGGCGTAGTGCCCAAAAATTAAAACTACGTCATTGCATCCAACAACTGGCTGTGTCTCCTTACTTACCTAAAAATAGTTACATGTGATCTCTGCCCGTCTCTGTCTCCCATCTGTTGCTGCTGGCACTCCTGCTGCGTTGGGTTCTGGCTGTGCAAATTCATCATCATTGTCCTCAAAATCAGTTATTTCCACTTCTGCACCTTTCTTGGTGGCAAGGTTGTGCAGCATTGCACAAGTTGCAATTATTTTGCAGCAGATGATGGGTGTGTACTGACGTGCGCCTCCGCTTTTGTGGAGGCAGCGGAACCTGCTTTTCAATAGTCCAAACATGCGCTCCACAACGTTTCGTGTTGATTTGTGTGCCATATTGTATCGTCTCTCACTCAGGGTTGATGGGTGTAGGTAGGGAGTGAGGATAAATGACCGCACGGCATATGCACTATCGCCTAGGTGAGAAAGAGGGTGCCATTAGTCACATACACCAATATACATTAATCTGCAATAAGTATAAGGGAGTGTCACAGTGATTTACCTAGCAGGTATCCTTCTCCAAATTCTCCCGCAGCCAGGCGTGTGTAGATACCACTGTTCTGGAAGATGTATGAGTCGTGGGTGCTCCCTGGAAATTTGCCACAATGTCAGTGATTATGTTGGCAGCATCGCAGATTACCTGCACATTTATGGAGTGGGTGGACTTTCTGTTCCTGTAGATATACTCAGTGGCTGCTGGTGGGCAGATTGGAATGTGTGTGCCATCAATACAGCCTATGACATGCGGGAACTGTGCCATCTGGTAAAAGTCTGTCTTGGTTTTCAGCAGTTCCACCTGTGTGTTTGGGAAGCTAATGTAGTGTTTCATCCTCTGCATCATGGCATCCAGGAACTTTCTGAAGAAACGGGACTGGCAACTCTGAGATACCCCGCCTACCGCAGCTATCACCCCCTGGTAACTGCCAGATGCGAGCAGATATAGGCTACAGAGCACCTGCACATGTGGTGGTATGGCGTGCGCCCTTGTTGTTGGATGGTCCAGGAGTGGGTGCAAGGCCCTTATCAGGTCCATGATGGTTTGGGGGTGTAGCCTGTACCTTTCATGTATCTCAGCCTCAGTCTGTTGGAAGAGTGTGATGCGCTGTCTGTAAATGCGCTCCTCCCGTCTCCAGATCCTCACACCTGCTGCCTGTAGACGTAGGTGCCTTGCAATCACATAGAGAGCCGCCATGCTGATCACACTGTTGCATTTTGGGATTGCTTATATACACTGTAGCTGATTACCACCTGCTTTCACTCAGTGTTAATTGCCGACTCTTAAATACCGAATTTCGTGAAATTCGGTATTACCGATTTTACCTACATCTCTTTTCTCGTTTTTACTATTTCTTATTTACCAATTCGGTAAATAAGGATTCGGTAATTCCGATTCGGTAATTTTTAATTCGGTAATGATGAATCGGTATTTACTGATTCATAATTACCGAATCCTTCTTTTTGGCCTCCTACATCTCAATTGCCTAAATACCGGTCGGTAACGGGAAAATTACCGAATTTCGGCCGTTACCGACCGGTATTTAGCTACCTACATATGGCCCTAAATCTTTAAGACAGTATGTTCTGAAAAACCAGAGTATGTTTGTATATGTTGTCGAAGAATCAAACCCGGACTGTTAACTTATATTTAAAAAGTGAAAGAGAGAATAATGATAACTGGCAAAAGTTTGTACTGCACGTATTTGTAGAACAATGATTTGTTTTGACAAAAATAACAAGTTATATTTAAGTTCTAGCTACAATAAATCAAAGGTACTAAAATGCCTGTACATAACAAGTTAGAACTAGTTCCCATTCCAGGCTATAGTACGTATAGAGCCAAAGACAGGCAAGTAAGCCCCAACAGAGTTGCAGTAAAGTCCAAAAGGCAGAATAGCGTATTTGCCATTAGATGGTAAAAAACATTGAAACCTTAGGGGTAGATAGAGATTTATAGGAAGGACTAGTAATTCTTTTAAATGGTGTGCCTAGCAAGAACAAGAAGAAATGGTAGGAATTTGTAAAAAGCAACTTTATGTCTGGTACAAGAAATGTGGAAAACCTGCAAGATATCACACATAGGGAGGATCACACATTTACATCAACAGGTCAGATTGAGGAGGTGGATCAGTCCAGCACAGAAGAAATTTATGAACATTATAGCATCCACCCTTTGCATTCTAAAGAGGTTATTGGTGATGTCATTGAGCTGTTTCAATGAAGGAAGCTAAAGGAAGTTCATTAGTGTGCCGATTCCGATCCGTTAAAAAAATTTACCGTCCAACTCGTATCTGTATGTTTTACGTACGAATCGTATAAGTCCCGTACAAACGGCGAAGTACAATTCGTACTTGAAAAATACATACGAATGACCTCGGGAAAAGTCTACGAGACGTCCCCGGACAGTTTTACGTACGAGTTGTAAAACTGAAGTCCGAGTGCACAAGTCCGATCCGTACCGGCGTTCCGAATCCCCAAGCGTATGGAAAAGTCACGTATAAAGCGAACTGTGCACGACCCACACCCTGGGTACACTTGTGCCTGGGGTACGAGTTGTACGCCCCCCCCAGCCTCCCACCGCTCCTGCGTACGTCTGCACCATACCCCCCAGCCCCCGCATGTACGCACCGTACCCCCTAGCCCCCGCATGTATGCACCGTACCCCCCAGCCCCCGCATGTACGCACCATCCCCCAGCCCCCCGCATGTACGCACCGTACCCCCATGTACATGCGGGAGGCTGGGGGGTACGGTGCGTACATGCAGGGGCTGGGGGGTACGATGCGTACATACGGGGGCTGGGGATACGGTGCTTACATGCGGGGGCTGGGGTGTACAGTGTGTACATACGGGAGCTGGGGGGTACGGTGCGTACATACGGGGGGCTGGGGTTATGGTGCGTACATGCAGGGGGCTGGGGGTACGGTGCGTACATACGGGGGGCTGGGGGTACGGTGCGTACATGCGGGGGCTGGGGGTACGGTGCGTACGTACGGGGGGCTGGGGGTATGGTGCTTACATGCGGGGGCTGCCCCCTTTTCCTCGTGCATCGCGGCGTACTTAGCTTTTCCGGCACTTTTTGGCTCCCGTAAAAATATCGCCGTGCGGAGTGCTGTGGGTACGAATCGTACTTGCTGGTCCGTAAAACGCTGCCTGACTCCGTGCGGACGTCGCGGACGTGCTGTCCAGGATCGGAATTGTATGTATTTTTTAGCCGTACGGTGTTTTTTACGATTCGTACGGAAATGGTATTTCAGTACGAATCGTACTTGCTGGTTTGTACGGTGGAGTTCCTGGGTACGAGTCGTACGGAGAAAACGCTTCGTACGACCATTTGTGCCCGGGTTTTACAGGATCGGAATCGGCACCTAAGTGTACGGGAAAAAAGTTTAGAAGCTCTGTGTTTCCCACAACCTTTTGCTACTGGAGTAGGTGACAGGTATGACGAGCGGCCTGTGCAAATACCTGCAGCTAAGTATAGATGTAGTAGACCCAAGATTTTGTCAGTGTATTCTATATATAGTTCACCTATTATTTGAGAGTGACTTGTCGGAGCTCTCATATGCTGTGAATCATATTCTAAAACCAGGAATTAATTTACATAATATATCAACAAGAGAACTTTTGAAGAAAGTTGAAGGAAAAGATGAGCACTTGGAATACAATTTAATAAACCTAATGGCATGTCAGTGTGGGACTAATGAATATTGGTATCGGCGTCCTGGTGAACTGAAGTGCATGTTGAGGAGCCGTGGTGCACCTTCTCGGTTCCTGACTCTAAGTTGTGCTGAATATTCACAGGATCACGTGCTAGAATTCTTGCAGGAGGCAAATTCAAATACAAAAGACATTCATCTGAAGATGACAGGAGAACTGTGCTCACTAAACCCTGCAAATGTTTGCATATATTTTAATCACAGATTTCAAGCAATGATGTCTTTCATCTTGAACAAAACAAACCTCCTATTGGTAAAGCGATTGATTTATTTTGGTGTAAAGAGTACCAAGCCAGAGGTACTCCCCATATTCATATGCTGTTTTGGGTAAAATATGCCCCAAAGTTTGGAACAGACAGTGATGAGTCTGTGTTGTCTTTAATTGAGCAGTATGTAACATGCTCCATCCCAAAGGAGAGTAGTGACAACAAATCAAGACAACAAGTTCTACGATTCCAAAATCATAGATGTGAAAAATACTGTCTGTGAAAATCCAGAGCAAAAGGGAAATTTTATACAAGTTATTGTTTCAGATTCCCATGACCTGTCATCTCACAAGAAAGAGTTAACAGCTTTTTGTCTGCGAGACATACACTTACAAGGAAATCACTGAAAAACATATACAACCTAAGAAGAAAAGTTTTTCCCTCGGTGTTTAAATGAATCCACATTATTCTCTTTCAACCTTCTCCTTATGCACTATTAATGTACGTGTTTTTATCTGCATGTGTTTTTCCCCTGTGTGTTTTTGTTATAAATATTGTATATGTATATGTATTGTGGGCTGTCTAGCGACTTAACAACATTTAGTGTGACCCTCTGATACAGAACCTCATGTGCGCCATACTTGTATCCTAATAGAGCAAATTTCAATGTGACGGATAGAGACTAGTAATCTGTGTATAAGTATATGTCAGTGAAAACATGGATGAAGGTAAATTTGCTGTGGCTGGATGTGAAAGATGCTTGGTGAGACATAGCAAAGGAAATGTATTCAACCATCAAAAGCTAAGTTGCCAAACTCCAGACGAAACAGAGTGTTTCTATTTAGCCTTGTTACAGTTATTTAAGCCATGGCGAACTAAAGGTGAGCTACTTGGAGAATTTGACTGTTATGAGCACTCATTCAATGCAGTGAAAGACAGCATTGGGTGATGTGTTTCCAGTGTATATCCAAATGTTGAGAGAAGAGATTGAACAAGAAGAAATAATTGTTGCTGAGATAGCAGGATAGAGTTCTCAGAGCAGTCAAAGTTCAGCACCTGGAAGTCAAGATCCTCTTGGACAGCCAATCATTGAAAATGAAGCTGCAATAACTAAAAATGAAGTGGAGAATGCAATGCAGTAAGTAAGTGGGAAACTGTTGTTTTAGGACTTCTAATACAGCAATTAAATGCAGATCAGAAAGATATTTTTGAAGCGGTAAAAGGTAAAGTAGAACATGGATTTCTCCATGAGAAAAAAGTGTGCATTTTGTACATACAAACCAGTTCTATTGTTCATAGGTGGTCAAGCTGAGGAACTGGAAAAAGCTTCTTGATTAAAGCACTGACAAGTTACCTACAGAATAGTCAGTGCACCAATATGCTTAGCTGCTCATACTGTTAAAAGAGTTACCCTTCATCGCTTATTAATGCTGCCTGTTTAACATGACAACAAATTACAATGCAACAAACTATCTGGTGCTGTTTGTCATGAAGTGAGAAGAGTATTGAAGCCATTACATCTATTAATTATTGATGAAGTTAGTATGGTGTCTAAACTAATGCTAGCTTTTATACATTTAAGAATGCAGCAAATGTTAAAAAGTGACTTTGATGTACTTTTTGGAGGAAAACACTTAATAGTCTTTAGAGACCTGCTACAACTAACTCCCATAAAAGGACAGCCTGTATTCAAGAAACAATTACATAATGAAACTAGGAATTCACTAGGAAGTATTGGAAATGTAAACATTTGGGAAAACTTTCAACACAAAGAGTTAGTGCAAAAAATGTGGCAAGCATCAGATATGAATTATGCAGATGTACTAAAGGATACAAGAGTGGGAGTTCTCACAAAAGAGGGAAAGACGGTATTACAAACCTGTCTCACGAAAAATTTGTTTCCAAGTAATTTTTCAGCTGCTTAAGTAATGTATAATTTTGTTACGGAAGAGATGTCTATTGTTTGTTTGATGCCAACTCTTGAGGAGTGCAGTAAATTCAATGAACAATGATTGCAACTGAAAAAAGAAAAGATTGTCAAAATTGTAGCAAATGACAAAATGGAACATCAAGGAAATACAGTGGTACTAACAGAAAAACTGCAATTGAAATTGGATAGTTAAAAAAGTCTGTGTCGAACAATGTAGGATTAGAAAAATAATTAAGTATCTGTAAAAGTTGTTGTGTAATCTTACGTCATAATTTAAATGTTGTAGAAGGGCTAGTAAATGGCGCTATGGGTGAAGTTAGGAAATGTATTAATTATCCAAACAGAAATAATGCAGAATATTAACCATAACATTTTATGATATTGCTGAAGCTAAGCAGATTGGTAGATGTGTTGTACGTTTCCTACTTGTGAAAGCCTTGTATGTCCAGCGAAAGCAGTTCCCAGTGTCTTAAGCATATGTAAAAATAATTCACAAATCACAAGGTTTAAGTGTAGATAAAGGTCTTGTTAATATTGGTAGCAGTGTATTCAAAGAAGGAATGTATCATGTTGCTTTGTCGCAAATTAGAACATTTTCTGTCTTATTTGTGATTGATTCTGATGAGAAGAAATTAATTGAATGTGAGCTGTGTAATGGAGTATAGAGTAAGAGCTCAATATGCTCCTGATTTAGGCCAGTATGCTGTGGTTGGAAAAGCTAAACTGTGTCCAAAGCGGAAAATATCAATGCAGTGTATCAGAATTGAACAAAAAATTAACAAAAAGAAAATCAACAGGAAGTAAAGAAAAGAAAACTACAGTATAATGAGGAAATACAAGGCTATCACTTTGATAATAAATCTGGAGTGTATTTTATGTGAATGTAGTGCTAAATGGACGATATAATTTACCTCATTTTACTAATTCTATTACAGAACAGGTAGATACAAGAATGTCTTCACAACTATGTAGTTTAGTTAAATCATTAAGAAGTGACAGAAGTATTAAACATTCTGCTACTGGAAAAAAAAAACGATGACTGTACTGGATTAGTAGTGTTCTCTCAAAATCTTCGTCAGGATGCTCAAGAATTTCTAATAGAAATTCTTGGACTATTAGATGAAGAGATCTGAATATCAATGAATTATTTGGTTTAACTTATATAAATGGACCCATAACTGTGAATGTACGTCTAGCATTGAAATCAATACAGAATGATTCCCCTACTTGACATTACCAGATTGGAACGCTGTGCCATTTGAAGATTTAACTACAAACACCCTTCAAGATGTGACCTGTCAAAAACTGCAGATCTGAACTTAGGTCAACGTTGTTTCTACAAAGGTATGGAAAATTTGTCATGCTACAATGATGCAGAGTGGATGGTACTCAATTGGGAACTACAATTACAAACTTTAAAGCTGCACACATTTCTATCCCAAAAAGAACTTTCACAACTATAGCAATCATATTTCATGAAGGAGTTAATATAACTCCACAATATATTTAAGATGTCAAACAGGATGGACAGAGTGCAATGACATACAAGTGACATGCAAATCAAAACTACCTAAAAAGTTACCAAACTCATATCTGCTATTTCTAGAACCAAAGTTCTAAGGAGAATCTAGGATAAGAAAATGTGGCATTGTGTTGATTTATTTATGGATTATGTGTTTCTGAGACATTATTCAGCATATTGGGGGTATTGCCTACAGCAAGTTGTTAGAAATGAAGGACTCTTTTTAACTGCGGGAAAGGAATTTCTAAAGCATTTGAGGTCTACATTGTGTTACTACAGATAAAAAGAAAATGGAAGTACTATAATACCAGTGGCCTTAAGTTGCTTGTGAAAAGTCTCTTCACCACTAAAAAAAAGTCCCCTTTTGTTTTTGCTGTAGCAACGTCTACGTAGTACTCTGTGTTATGTTTGTCATACATGGACTAAGAACATTTTAGACATCAGTTGGCCTACCAGGTATGATGTTTACAAAAGGGTATGGAAAAAGGAACACTGATTCATAATTGTTGAACATTTTGTACCAGATATAAAAATATCAGAAACAGTTTTAACATTAAGATGCTTTCATTAAGGTGGTAACCTATCTGCCAGCCAGTATTAACAAACTTGTAGTGAGTGAAGAGAACAGTATGACATATTTGTAATTATATACTGTGCACATTAAGTTTTTTTGCAATCCATTGATTGTTTTTTCCCACTGTTTAATGATGAGTTTTCATACAAAGCACTGTTGAAAGTGAACAAGTATGAAAGTTGAAAACAGGACAAAACAGTAAAACATTTGCCTATGTTGACTTAAAGTTTGGTTAAAAAATATTATATATGTATATCAGGTGCTTCCCACGCACTCATACAATCAACCAAGCACTACCCATGCAGTAATCGAGTCAACCAAGCAGTACCCATGCACTCATCCAAACACCCAGACACTATCCATTCACTGACACAATCATTCAGACACTACCCTTGCAACTCCGGCACTACTCATGGACTCATCCATTCGCCCAGGCACTACCCATGCAGAACATCCACTCACCTAGGCACATCCCTTGCACTCATCCATTCACTCAGGCACTATGCATGCGTTCATCCATTCACTCAGCACTACCCATGTACTCATTCAATGACACAGGCACTACCCGTGCACTCATGCATTTACTCACTCACTATCCATGCACTCATCCATTTACCAGGCACTAACCATGAACATATCAAATCACCCAGGCTCTACCTTTGCACTCATACATTCACTCAGGCACTATCCATGCAATCACCCAATTAGTCACACAGGGTTCATGCACTCATCCAATCTTCCAGGCACTATCCTTGCCCTCATCCATTGCAACTCTGGTGCTACCCATGGACTCATCTATTCGCCCAAGCACTAACAATGCACATATCCACTCACCCAGGCTCTACCTTTGCACTCATCAATTCACTCAGACACTATCCATGAAATCCCCCAATCAGTCACACAGGATTCATCCACTCATCCAACCACCCAGGCATTATCCTTGCCCTCATCCATTCAATGAAGTGCTATGCATGCACTCATCCAATCACCCAGGTGCACTTTTGCACTAATCCAGTTGCCCATATGCTACCCACGCACAAATACAATCAACCAGGCACTATCCATGCTCTAATCCAATCACTCAAGCAGTACCCATACACTCATCCATTCACTCATGCACAACCCATGCAGTCATGCAATTAACCAGGCACTACCCATGCACTCATTGAGCCAATGAGGTGCTGTCCATGCACTCATCAAATCACCCAGGTGCTACTCTTGCACACATCCAGTCACCCGGCAGTACCCGTGCACTCATCCAATCAATCAGTCACTACCCATACACTCATCCAATCACTCAGGCACTACCCATGTAGTCATCCATTCACACAGGCACTCCCTATGCACACATCCAATCACCCAGTCACTACCTTTGCACTAATCCATTCAGTCAGTCAGTACCCATGCACTCATCCAGTCACTCAGGCACTACCCATGCAGTCATCCAATGACACATGCACTACCCTTGCAGTCATCGAATCACCCAGACACTACCCATGCATTCATCCATTCAATGAGGTGCTACCTTAGCACTCATCCAAGCACCCAGGTGCTACCCACACACTTATACAATCAACCAGGCGCTACCCGTGCACAAACCCAATCACCTAAGCAGTACCCATGCACTCACCCATTCACTCAGGCATTATCCATGCACTCACCAAATCACCCAGACACAACCCTTGTGCTCATGCATTAAATCAGGCAATACCCACACACTTATACAATCTGTCAAGCACTATCTATGCAGTACTCCAGTCACCAAAGCAGTACCCATGCACATATCCTTTCACTCAGGCACTACCCATGCAGTGATGCAAACAGCCAGGCACTACCTATGCACTCATCCAATCACCCAGGCAGTACCCACATACTCATCCAATCACCCAGGTAGTACCCGTTCACTCATCCAGCCACCGGTAACTATCCATCGACTCATTTATTTACCCAGGCACTACTAATACACTCATCTAATCACCCTTGCACTACCAATGCACTTGTCGGTTCACCCAGGCACTACTCATGTACTCATTAAATTACCCAGGCACTACCGATGCACTCATCCAATCACCCAGGCACTATTCATGCACTCATACAATCACTCAGACACTACCCTTGCACTCATCTAATCAATCAAGCGCTACCCATGCACTCATACAATCGACCAGGCACTACCCATGCACTAATCCAATCAACCAAGCAGTACCCATGCACTCGTCCAGTCACCAAGGCACTACCCTTGCACTCATCCATTCACTTAGATACTATGCATGCACTCATCCAATCACTTAGGCACTACCCATGCACTCATCCAATCACCCATGCACTCATCCAATCACCCAGGCACTATTCATGCACTCATACAATTACTCAGACACTACCCTTGCACTCATCTAATCAATCAAGCGCTACCCATGCACTCATACAATCGACCAGGCACTACCCATGCACTAATCCAATCAACCAAGCAGTACCCATGCACTCGTCCAGTCACCAAGGCACTACCCTTGCACTCATCCATTCACTTAGATACTATGCATGCACTCATCCATTCACTGAGGCACTACCCATGCACTCATCCACTCACCCGGGCACTAATTAATCATGCACTCATCCATTCACCCAGGCAGTACGCATGCACCCATCCAAACACTCAGGCACTACCCATACACTCATCCAATCACCCAGGCACTGTCCGTACACTCACACAATCACCCAGGCACTACCCCAGCACTCATCCATTTACTCAGGCACTACCCATGCACTCATCCATTCACCAGGCACTAACTATGCACATATCCAATCACCAAGGTACCACCTTTGCACTCATCCATTCACCCAGGAACTACCCATGTACTCATCCATTTACTCAGGCACTATCTGTGCTTTCACCAATTCACTCAGGTACTATTCATTTAGTCACCCATTCACTCAGGCACTCCCCATGCACTCATCTATCCACTCAGGCAGTACCCATGCATTCATTTCATTATCCACATGCCACTGTTGCATTCATTATAACTGTAAACATGTTGGGTTCTTTGGGAGGATTTGCCTTTTTTGTGATTTTTCAAAGTATTAATTTTTGTCTCCTTTTTTGAAACAAAAATTAACCACAACTGGCAGTGGACAAACTTGAAGAGGCTCTCATAAACCTGAGAATACTGCAAGGACCCAAAGACAAAAATAACATTTGTGAGTCTTGCAAATGTTGCAGAAAGCTGTTATGCTCTGCTCACCAGCACTAACCAAAAACCCAACCGTTCATACAGTAAGTGGCCATCCGACTGCATTCAGGTGCGATGTCTTGACACTGTTGTTGAACTTCATAAGGCACTCTTTGTCCAGGTATTGATGCACTTGCTAAAGATGTAGATGGACGTTCAACCTCTCGCTGTCTCTTCGCAGATTTTAATCGGTTGTTGTGGAATGATTTCAGATGGCCGATCATTCAAGAAGCTCAACAAGAGTATTTTTTATTTGTACCTCTCGACAACTTCTTCTCACAAATTGTGCATTGCACAATTTTGGCCGCAGTTTTGGATTCTCCAGAAGGAATTGAGAGGAGCTCACATGCAATGCTGTTTTTTTGCTGTGGATACCCCTCATTTTCAAAGTCTTCTGAATGCAGTTCCTGTACTTCCTTATTTTCCGGTTGTTGCTGGTTTTGCCGCTGTTGTTGTCCTGTTGTTTGAGTTGCCATTTCTTTAAAAAAGAATTTTAGCAGAAAATTGCAGACACCTTCTCTTACTGAAGTGCTCACAGAGAATGAACCAGAAAGATGTAAATGTGTGTTCTTCCCAATGTTATAGTTGAAAAGTGTATCCTCCAATCATGTTTCTTTGTTCCCGGTCACATGATCTTCGATTGGCGTCATCACAAAGACCGGAAATTGAACAGAATAATATTTTCTTTGAAAATAAGTAATCAAACATAAATGTTAATCGACTAATATTAAATCCCAAATGAGTATTATTCACTGTAATATGCATAAATAGGTGTTATACACTTTACCAAAAACATGCCTTCATCGCGGTTACTGACGTCATCACGATCACAAAAAACACCAAATAAAAGTGTTTTAATTGAAAAAATTCTTCCAAAAGTTAGGTTTAAAGAGTGTATCAATAAACAACTTTTTTTAAAAACACCCAAACTTCGTGACTACCAACAACGCCACAGTCTATAGAATCACTGCAAAAATACAAAACATCACACTGAAGAAGCTTTTTCACAAAAATCACACAAACTCAAATATAAACTCCACATTAATAAACAACTAGTGTCTTCTTTTAAGTAAAGTCTGTTTATATGTATATTTAAGACTTCCTCAAAAACATGTGCCTTTAGCGACGCCACCGTGGATATCCCAATGCCGTCGCAAATATAAAAATGGAAAGAAAAAAAACGCTTATTAAGCCACTAAAGAAAAAACAAGCTTATAAAAATACCACTTTAAGAATAATTTTTGTTGGAAAATACAATTTAAAAACCTTAAATATTCAATTAAAAAAATCATAGGTTACATTAACATTATTGTTGGGGATTTGAATTTGAAAGACCTCAGAAATCCACTGAAATAAACCAAGGTTACAGGGACGTTATAATGATGATTAAGCATTTAAAAAACCTTAGGAATTGAGTGAAAAAAAGAAAGGTTACAGAAATGTTATAGTTAGGCTGACATTCAACTAAAAAAAACTGAGAAATTCAGCAGTTACAGTTAGCTGAACTAACTATAACTCGAACTCCCTCAATCCATTGCTTATGTCGTCACATATTATATCACTCATGACATGGGCAGTGACATCACTCACCACATCTCAAATGACATCACTGATGGCATCACGCATGGCATCATCCACAGAATCTCTAACTCACTCACTCACACCACAATAAAACCTTTCATACACCTTTCATACACCAACTACCACACTACCATTCTCAAAAGCATTGACATACCCATACCAGTACACCTTCTCTTATTCATATGTCTTGTCTACACACATATCCACTCAGTCACCCATACAGCCACTCATACACTAACTCACTCATTTATACAGCTGCTGATATATCCACTCATACTCCCATACAGCTACTCACATACTGTCAGTCACTCCTAGAGGTACTCATACACCTACTCAATCACCTAGAGAATCACTCACACAGCCATTTACTCACCTTTACAGTTATACACACTCACTCACTTATTCATGCAGATACTAACACATACTCTCTCACCTATACAGTCACTTACACAAGCACACACTCACCCATATAGCCACTTTTGCAATATCTCACTTAAACATACAGTCACTCAAATACTCTAACACTCACCTATGTTGACTTTCACATATCCAGTTACTCACCCCCATACCACTGACACATTCATCCACTCATTGACATACCCATACACACACTCAGTCACCTATACAGCCCCTCACTTACATACTTGCTAACCCATACAGCCACTGACTGACTCATCCATGCAGGCAGTCACACATCCTCTCACCCAGCCACACATACACTCATATACCCATACAGGTACTCAGACACCTAATCAACAACCCATAAAGCCACACACATACCCACTCACTAACCCATACAGCCACTTAGACAACATATGACAGACTGATACCGACATTCTCAAAACCTAGTCAGTCACCCTTACAACCAATGTGACACCTAATCACTCGCTTATACAGTAAGTCATGCACCCACTGAATCATCCATACAGGAACTCATACACCCACTGATTCCCAACACACCTTGGTATATATATTTAAAAGTCATAAACCTTTTTAAAAACACTCACAGTCACTGGATAATGTTATTAGTGATGCCATCTGTGAAGTCATTTGAGATGTTATCGGTGATGTTTTCAGTGATATCACTGATCATGTCATGAGTGATGTAATATGTGAGGTCTTAAGTAGCGCATTGTGGGGGCGTGAGTTATAGATAGCACAGATAACTATAACTGCAGAATTTCTCTGGTTTTGTTCGAGTGAAATGTCAGCCTGACTATAACATTTCCTAACCATAACGCCCCTGTATTATAATATATATTATATTATATATATATGTATATATATATATATATATATATATATTCACTGAAAAAACCATGGGTTTCACACACGTTATAGTTAGGAATTAGCATTTAAAAAACCTTAGAAATTCAATGAAAAAACCAAAGGTTTCACACATGTTATAGTTAGCTGGACATTTCACTCGTAAAAAACCAATGAAATTCCCCCGTTATAGTTAGTTCAGCTAACTATAACTCGCGCGCCCGCAATGCACTGCTGATGACGTCACATATTACATCACTCATGACATGGTCAGTGACATCACTCATGACATCACTGATGACATCTCAAATGACATCACTGATGACATCACTGATGACATCATCCTTGTGATAGAGTGGCAGACCACCTCTGCCCCTAATATAACCTTTGATACACACATTCAAAAATAGAAATTAAAATTTTAAAAACAATGGACATACCAATACCAGTTACAACAACCTATACAGTAATTCTAAGATCCAAATACACATCCACTCATTCACCAACAGTCCTATACAGTCACTCATACATGTACTCACTCATCATATGTACTCATACACCTATACATCCTGTTACACAATGCCACTCATCCATAGAGTTACTCACACACATAGTCACTCATGCTAATAAAGAATCAAACATACATTTACTTGCATATACAATTATACACACACCACCACACTTACTTCTACAGAAACTTACACACACTTAGACTTTTAAACAATCACTTATAGAAACACATACTTATTCATACAGGAACTCTTCCAATCTCTCACTCTCACATATACTCACTTATATACACCAATAGTCACATATACTAGTTTAAAACATATGCAGTTACTCATAGAGACACTATTGAGACAGTCATTCACTCACTAACACACCCATACACACACTCATCCACCCATAGAGTCCTGCACACATGCTGTCTTCAATACATACAAAGAGTGAGTCATTCATTCATGCACCTATGCACTACATAATACCCCCCACCGAAACATACAGACATCAGACACTGATACTCAAAAAACCAACTAATAACCTATATAGACACTCATGTAGCTACTCACCAACCCATGCAGCCACTTATACACAAAGTGAGAGACTGATACAGATATTTACATATTTAAACATTACTCACTAAGCCATGTATTCACTATGATACACTTAATCAGTCAGTTACACAATCAATTTTTCAAAAACAAATCATCCATTTAGACACTTATATACCCATTTATTCTTCCATCGACCTTGAGATATACATATATAAAAAATATTTAATTTTCAGAAAAACAGACATACACTGGATGATGTCATCAGTGATGTCATCAGTGATGTCATTTGAGATGTCATCAGTGATGTCATGAGTGATGTCACTGACCATGTCATGAGTGATGTAATATGTGACGTCATCAGCAGTGCATTGCGGGCGCGCGAGTTATAGTTAGCTGAACTAACTATAACGGGGGAATTTCATTGGTTTTTTACGAGTGAAATGTCCAGCTAACTATAACATGTGTGAAACCTTTGTTTTTTTCATTGAATTTCTAAGGTTTTTTAAATGCTAATTCCTAACTATAACGTGTGTGAAACCCATGGTTTTTTCAGTGAATTTGCAAGGTTTTTTAAATGCTAATTTTTTTATTTTCTTCTATTTTTTAAACATATTTTTATTTTAATTTTCTATCCTTTTATTAAAGACTATGGTTAAATTTTTAAAATTCTTTAATATGTTTTTTTTAATATATTTTATAAAATAATTATCTAAAATTTATTTGCAGTACATTTTTTCCTTTTTTTTAGTACGCGTACCGTAAGCTCACGGTAAGCGTACGGTTTACGCAACGTCCGTAATTTATCTACGCTGCTTGCGTATAGTTACGCAATTTGCGTAGCCGCGCGTACTCCGCGTGGGACGCGTACGCGTGTATGCTACACGCGCACGTTACGCGGAAGTGTCGGGGAGTGACTGTTAAGCGCATGCGCGCATGCGCGCAAGCGCGTGTCTTTTTTACGCGCATGCGTACTTTTGCCGTAAGCGTACCGTAAGCGTACGGAAGGTCATGTGATCATGAAACACAACTTTTGATTGGTACTACTTTCAGTTCTAGAACTCTCCTACACCACACCCATTCCCCTCATTTCTGCTTGTGATCTCTTAGGAGAAGGAGCTGGGTTGTCTTTGTGATACGATGGCAGAACAGCAGAGCCCTTCTGAGAGTGAGGCTAGCACTAGCAGCACTACCTTGAGGCAGAGAGCGAGGAAACAAAAGACCTCTTATGTATGGGATTATTTTACTTTTCCTGAAGGCCAGCAAAAGGTAAATGCACCCTTAGTTACTTGTAAGCTGTGTCAGCGTGTACTTTCAAGAGGTAATCCTGACAGGAAGTATTCCTTTGGGAATCATACCATGATGAGGCACCTCAAGGATGTACACAAAAGGACACATGCTCGACTTACTGGAGGTAACCCTTCAGTAAGTCAACCAAGCACATCCACAGCAGCTCAGCCTGGACCATCATCTGCAGGGCTGAGCCCTTCTTCTGCAGGTCAGGTGAGCCCTTCATCTGTGGGGGGAGCATCTCCTTTTTCTGGCCCTCTGGAAATTAACCCTCGGTTTGCGAGGGTTGAAGTACGGTGCGCCACTTGTCATGATCTAATTACTTATAGGGAGACCAGTGTTTCCCTGGTGAACTGTAAAATAGATCAGCACACTTGTCGTACCGTCTAATATTCCCAATCTTTCTTTCCTCTGTCCCTGCATGAACACAACGGCTCTTTTAAGAGCCAACCTTATCTTTCATCTTTTTTTTATATATGTTTTTAAAAACTTTTTTTTTTTTTTTTTTACCGTACGCGTACGGTGCGCGTAATTTTTTTTTTTTTTTTTTTTAAAACACAAAAAATCAATTATCACATTACAAGGTCCTTGAGAGACTACAATTATTATTATTGACTTACCATACCCACTCAAAAAAATATTTATTCATTTGTTTTTTAAAAAAATTGCTTTAAAAATGGTTCTAGTTTTCGAAAATGTTCTATATCAATCTGAAAAAAAAGAAAAAAGTATTAATATTTTAAAAACATTTTATAATACAGTACACATATTTACATTTTTATCAAAAAATATTTTTGCCTTATTTTTGCTGTTTTCAGAATATATTGCATTTCACTATAAATTGTGAAAGCAATTGCATTCATCATTTTACAGCGGGCAAAAAAAAATAACAATCTCAAAGATTGAATTAAAAAAGCCCACAATCTCTTTTTACTTAAACTTAACATTATAGAAATGCATAATATTCTAAAAAAATATCATCTAATATCAATTCTTATTTCTTTAAAATACCGTCTGATATTTTTGTTTCAGAAGTATAATCACAATAATATATCTCAAATAACTCCACAATACATCTGGTTCCATTTCCTTTAGGCCAAATAGTAATTTTAAAATTCTTTTTTTGATTAAATTTCCAATGGTAATCCAATAAAATTCTAGAGTTTTTTTTGCACAGATCTCACCGATTCTCTGTAACATATTGGTTCCCGAAATATTTATTAATAATTTATTAAGTCCACAATAGAATTGTTTACCTTTCCACATGGCCAAATAGTAATTTAAAAAATCTTTTTTGAAAAAATTTCCAATGGCACTCCAATAACATTCCAAAATTTAAATTGTGCAGATGTTACCGATTTTCTCTAAATTTTTGGTTTTCGAAAGTTTCATTAAAAATTAAAAAAGTCCACATTACAATTGGTTATCTTTCCATTAGGCCAAATGATAATTTGAAAAATCTTTTTTTTTTTTAATTCCAATGGTAATCCAATAAAATGGTAAAATTGTTTTGTCCAGATCTTGCCAAGTCTCTCTAAAATTTAGGTTTCAGGAAGATTAGATAGGAATTTGCTAAATCAAAAGGCAAACGTTGCTTAAAAACCAATTGGGAATCATTACACAGTGTCCAGCCTTTTTCACATTTAAGATAAACTGTGTAATGTCCAGAAGTAACAGTAGGTCCTTCATGGAAAATTATTGCAACAGTTACAAAAGTTTTTCCTGAAATTGATAATTGCTGTCCTGTAAACTTCTTTATTAAAGTATCCAATTTTGAACCATCAGCTCTACATCGTTGCATCATTAAAATTACATACTGTCCGTATTCCTTTAAAATTAATGTTGAAAACATGTCAGATTGACACTCACCGCATTGCATGCTATGATTAGCATCTTTAACTAATTTAGCAAAAGTGACTGTTTTAGTCTCTGGCAATGTCAAAAAAATAAACCTTTCATTATCAACATTAGAGCCACATATATTATAACAGTTTTCACAACTATGTTCCCATTTATAAGAGAGACCAAATAAATTATCAATTGCAACTTCTTCTTCTTCCAGTACCTGAAGAAAAAACATCAAAAATTCGCCTTAGTGATGCTGAATGTATTTGCATTACAGACTGAAACCTCAAACCCCACTCGCTTGTAAATTCTGTGCATGATTATACATGGAAAGGAGCTGGGTGTGTGCTAAGAGTCTGCTTCTGCACCAAAAAATCGCTCCCCCTTTTTCCTACTAATGCAACTGTGAAATCACCAGAGCAAAACGCAATAAATCTCTGCCTGTAATTCCTATTTGCACACAGAGTCATGTTTTCACATTAGTCACAAAACGTAATTTCTTTCCCAATTTGAATGCACACTTACTGCTCTTTTTTTTTTGGCAAGTGATAATCACTTTTACAGACTGACACATTATGAATCCACTTTTCAGATTTTTTAAAAAGCCCATGTCCAGACTGCTTTTTCAGACCACCACCATGTGTATCCTGGGTGACTGCCTACACTCCAGCAAGGGCAACCAGCCTTAGTGATGCTGAATGTATTTGCATTACAGACTGAAACCTCAAACCCCACTCGCTTGTAAATTCTGTGCATGATTATACATGGAAAGGAGCTGGGTGTGTGCTAAGAGTCTGCTTCTGCACCAAAAAATCGCTCCCCCTTTTTCCTACTAATGCAACTGTGAAATCACCAGAGCAAAACGCAATAAATCTCTGCCTGTAATTCCTATTTGCACACAGAGTCATGTTTTCACATTAGTCACAAAACGAAATTTCTTTGCCAATTTGAATGCACACTTACTGCTCTTTTTTTTTTGGCAAGTGATAATCACTTTTACAGACTGACACATTATGAATCCACTTTTCAGATTTTTAAAAAAGCCCATGTCCAGACTGCTTTTTCAGACCACCACCATGTGTATCCTGGGTGACTGCCTACACTCCAGCAAGGGCAACCAGCCTTAGTGATGCTGAATGTATTTGCATTACAGACTGAAACCTCAAACCCCACTCGCTTGTAAATACTGTGCGTGATTATACATGGAAAGGAGCTGGGTGTGTGCTAAGAGTCTGCTTCTGCACCAAAAAATCGCTCCCCCTTTTTCCTACTAATGCAAATATAAAATTACCAGAGTTGTACACAATAAATCTCTGCCTATATTTCCCAACATGTGTAACCTGGGTGACTGCCTACATTCCACCAAGGGCAACCAGCCTTAGTGATGCTGAATGTATTTGCATTACTGAGTCCAACCTCAAACCCTTAAACTATTCTTTTTTTATACCAATACTCCTTAATTTATCGTGAAAACATAGTCCATATTATTTTACATGTTCCTCACATTTAAATTTCTCCCAAAACAGAAAATAATAAACGCTACTTCAACAAAAAGAATTACATTTCTATTATTCATTTCTTATTTTACCATATACATCTCCTCTCAAACTCTAACCTCACCTTTAAAATTAGTTAGTTGTGAAAGAAATGTGGCACTCAAACAGCAGATTATCAGAGCCAGGATCTCTGTTCTCTACACCTCTCTCCTCTCAGCAGAACCAGAAAATGGCAAAGTTTCCCTCTATTTTTCCACACATATACATGTAAGTTTCAAATCTCAGTGCTTCCCCCTTTTTTTCAAATGTAATCACACATTTCTATTGGTTGAAAACCAACCCTTTTCCAAAAGTACCCTTCCCCCAACTTGACTTCTGCCTAGTACCCTTCCCCCAACTTGACTTCTGCCTGCTACCATAGCAACAGCTCATGGAACACTGCTGTGTGGAGTTAGGTCAGAAGTTCGCCAAACAATGTTTCAATTCCACAGAGCAAGAGTGCTTGACTTTTCAAACCTTACAGCAAATCCATAGTACTGTTCTTTGGTAACACATTTTTCTGTACCAATACAAAACATGCTTCTATAAATTTACACATACAGCCTAGTTTTTAGTGTAGAATGGTATGAAACAGCCAATCAGTTCTTTTTTTTTATAAAAAAATATGTATGCCTCCATTTCCAAACTGAGTTTCATTTCTTTTTACCATTCTACTGAATTACACCTCCTGAGTGCATCCAGATCTCCTTTGAAGATGTTCACAGTGTGGATTGTAGGGCACAGCTATGTCTTCTGGAGTGAAAAGTTTGCAGAGAAAACAGGTATGGTGAGAGACCTTGCTTTGCCAAATGTAGACATTAAATGGATTGGTCAGAGAGGGTTAAAGTGGCACCAATTGATGCCATTGGTGAAATCCTTCATGCAAATCCAACACCCTGACCTCATAATAGTGCACTGTGGTGGCAATGACCTAGGCACTTTGACTGGGGTAGGTCTGGAAATGCTTATGAAGGACACCTTTGCACAACTGTTTTCACTTTTCCCTAAAACTGCCTTTGTGTTTTCCAAGATATGCCAAAGGCAAAAATGGAACTGGTCCAATCATTTCTGTCCGCAGATTGACAAAGCAAGAAAGCACGTCAACAAATCTGTTTCTGCTTTCCTCCGTGACTATGGTATGGGTTCCATTTACCACAACAACTTGCGTTACGACATGCAAGACATTTATAGAGGAGATGGTGTGCACTTCAATGATGAAGGGAACAGAGTCTTCCTCTTGAACCTTAGACTCTGCATCGGTACTTACTTGTAGGTACCACTAAAAAATAACTTCATAAACACAACGGCTCTTTTTAGAGCCCCCAAATATCTAAACACTTAAATCTGCATTTCATTTCCTTTATTTTTTTTTTTGTTACCGTACGCTTACCGTACGCGTACCCCGTGATTTTTTTTAAAATCAATAAATGTTTCCGATTCGGTAATTTTTAATTCGGTAATGATGAATCGGTATTTACTGATTCATAATTACCGAATCCTTCTTTTTGGCCTCCTACATCTCAATTGCCTAAATACCGGTCGGTAACGGGAAAATTACCGAATTTCGGCCGTTACCGACCGGTATTTAGCTACCTACATATGGCCCTAAATCTTTAAGACAGTATGTTCTGAAAAACCAGAGTATGTTTGTATATGTTGTCGAAGAATCAAACCCGGACTGTTAACTTATATTTAAAAAGTGAAAGAGAGAATAATGATAACTGGCAAAAGTTTGTACTGCACGTATTTGTAGAACAATGATTTGTTTTGACAAAAATAACAAGTTATATTTAAGTTCTAGCTACAATAAATCAAAGGTACTAAAATGCCTGTACATAACAAGTTAGAACTAGTTCCCATTCCAGGCTATAGTACGTATAGAGCCAAAGACAGGCAAGTAAGCCCCAACAGAGTTGCAGTAAAGTCCAAAAGGCAGAATAGCGTATTTGCCATTAGATGGTAAAAAACATTGAAACCTTAGGGGTAGATAGAGATTTATAGGAAGGACTAGTAATTCTTTTAAATGGTGTGCCTAGCAAGAACAAGAAGAAATGGTAGGAATTTGTAGATGTTAACAGAGTTAAAAAAGCAAATTTATGTCTGGTACAAGAAATGTGGAAAACCTGCAAGATATCACACATAGGGAGGATCACACATTTACATCAACAGGTCAGATTGAGGAGGTGGATCAGTCCAGCACAGAAGAAATTTATGAACATTATAGCATCCACCCTTTGCATTCTAAAGAGGTTATTGGTGATGTCATTGAGCTGTTTCAATGAAGGAAGCTAAAGGAAGTTCATTAGTGTGCCGATTCCGATCCGTTAAAAAAATTTACCGTCCAACTCGTATCTGTATGTTTTACGTACGAATCGTATAAGTCCCGTACAAACGGCGAAGTACAATTCGTACTTGAAAAATACATACGAATGACCTCGGGAAAAGTCTACGAGACGTCCCCGGACAGTTTTACGTACGAGTTGTAAAACTGAAGTCCGAGTGCACAAGTCCGATCCGTACCGGCGTTCCGAATCCCCAAGCGTATGGAAAAGTCACGTATAAAGCGAACTGTGCACGACCCACACCCTGGGTACACTTGTGCCTGGGGTACGAGTTGTACGCCCCCCCCAGCCTCCCACCGCTCCTGCGTACGTCTGCACCATACCCCCCAGCCCCCGCATGTACGCACCGTACCCCCTAGCCCCCGCATGTATGCACCGTACCCCCCAGCCCCCGCATGTACGCACCATCCCCCAGCCCCCCGCATGTACGCACCGTACCCCCATGTACATGCGGGAGGCTGGGGGGTACGGTGTGTACATGCAGGGGCTGGGGGGTACGATGCGTACATACGGGGGCTGGGGATACGGTGCTTACATGCGGGGGCTGGGGTGTACAGTGTGTACATACGGGAGCTGGGGGGTACGGTGCGTACATACGGGGGGCTGGGGTTATGGTGCGTACATGCAGGGGGCTGGGGGTACGGTGCGTACATACGGGGGGCTGGGGGTACGGTGCGTACATGCGGGGGCTGGGGGTACGGTGCGTACGTACGGGGGGCTGGGGGTATGGTGCTTACATGCGGGGGCTGCCCCCTTTTCCTCGTGCATCGCGGCGTACTTAGCTTTTCCGGCACTTTTTGGCTCCCGTAAAAATATCGCCGTGCGGAGTGCTGTGGGTACGAATCGTACTTGCTGGTCCGTAAAACGCTGCCTGACTCCGTGCGGACGTCGCGGACGTGCTGTCCAGGATCGGAATTGTATGTATTTTTTAGCCGTACGGTGTTTTTTACGATTCGTACGGAAATGGTATTTCAGTACGAATCGTACTTGCTGGTTTGTACGGTGGAGTTCCTGGGTACGAGTCGTACGGAGAAAACGCTTCGTACGACCATTTGTGCCCGGGTTTTACAGGATCGGAATCGGCACCTAAGTGTACGGGAAAAAAGTTTAGAAGCTCTGTGTTTCCCACAACCTTTTGCTACTGGAGTAGGTGACAGGTATGACGAGCGGCCTGTGCAAATACCTGCAGCTAAGTATAGATGTAGTAGACCCAAGATTTTGTCAGTGTATTCTATATATAGTTCACCTATTATTTGAGAGTGACTTGTCGGAGCTCTCATATGCTGTGAATCATATTCTAAAACCAGGAATTAATTTACATAATATATCAACAAGAGAACTTTTGAAGAAAGTTGAAGGAAAAGATGAGCACTTGGAATACAATTTAATAAACCTAATGGCATGTCAGTGTGGGACTAATGAATATTGGTATCGGCGTCCTGGTGAACTGAAGTGCATGTTGAGGAGCCGTGGTGCACCTTCTCGGTTCCTGACTCTAAGTTGTGCTGAATATTCACAGGATCACGTGCTAGAATTCTTGCAGGAGGCAAATTCAAATACAAAAGACATTCATCTGAAGATGACAGGAGAACTGTGCTCACTAAACCCTGCAAATGTTTGCATATATTTTAATCACAGATTTCAAGCAATGATGTCTTTCATCTTGAACAAAACAAACCTCCTATTGGTAAAGCGATTGATTTATTTTGGTGTAAAGAGTACCAAGCCAGAGGTACTCCCCATATTCATATGCTGTTTTGGGTAAAATATGCCCCAAAGTTTGGAACAGACAGTGATGAGTCTGTGTTGTCTTTAATTGAGCAGTATGTAACATGCTCCATCCCAAAGGAGAGTAGTGACAACAAATCAAGACAACAAGTTCTACGATTCCAAAATCATAGATGTGAAAAATACTGTCTGTGAAAATCCAGAGCAAAAGGGAAATTTTATACAAGTTATTGTTTCAGATTCCTATGACCTGTCATCTCACAAGAAAGAGTTAACAGCTTTTTGTCTGCGAGACATACACTTACAAGGAAATCACTGAAAAACATATACAACCTAAGAAGAAAAGTTTTTCCCTCGGTGTTTAAATGAATCCACATTATTCTCTTTCAACCTTCTCCTTATGCACTATTAATGTACGTGTTTTTATCTGCATGTGTTTTTCCCCTGTGTGTTTTTGTTATAAATATTGTATATGTATATGTATTGTGGGCTGTCTAGCGACTTAACAACATTTAGTGTGACCCTCTGATACAGAACCTCATGTGCGCCATACTTGTATCCTAATAGAGCAAATTTCAATGTGACGGATAGAGACTAGTAATCTGTGTATAAGTATATGTCAGTGAAAACATGGATGAAGGTAAATTTGCTGTGGCTGGATGTGAAAGATGCTTGGTGAGACATAGCAAAGGAAATGTATTCAACCATCAAAAGCTAAGTTGCCAAACTCCAGACGAAACAGAGTGTTTCTATTTAGCCTTGTTACAGTTATTTAAGCCATGGCGAACTAAAGGTGAGCTACTTGGAGAATTTGACTGTTATGAGCACTCATTCAATGCAGTGAAAGACAGCATTGGGTGATGTGTTTCCAGTGTATATCCAAATGTTGAGAGAAGAGATTGAACAAGAAGAAATAATTGTTGCTGAGATAGCAGGATAGAGTTCTCAGAGCAGTCAAAGTTCAGCACCTGGAAGTCAAGATCCTCTTGGACAGCCAATCATTGAAAATGAAGCTGCAATAACTAAAAATGAAGTGGAGAATGCAATGCAGTAAGTAAGTGGGAAACTGTTGTTTTAGGACTTCTAATACAGCAATTAAATGCAGATCAGAAAGATATTTTTGAAGCGGTAAAAGGTAAAGTAGAACATGGATTTCTCCATGAGAAAAAAGTGTGCATTTTGTACATACAAACCAGTTCTATTGTTCATAGGTGGTCAAGCTGAGGAACTGGAAAAAGCTTCTTGATTAAAGCACTGACAAGTTACCTACAGAATAGTCAGTGCACCAATATGCTTAGCTGCTCATACTGTTAAAAGAGTTACCCTTCATCGCTTATTAATGCTGCCTGTTTAACATGACAACAAATTACAATGCAACAAACTATCTGGTGCTGTTTGTCATGAAGTGAGAAGAGTATTGAAGCCATTACATCTATTAATTATTGATGAAGTTAGTATGGTGTCTAAACTAATGCTAGCTTTTATACATTTAAGAATGCAGCAAATGTTAAAAAGTGACTTTGATGTACTTTTTGGAGGAAAACACTTAATAGTCTTTAGAGACCTGCTACAACTAACTCCCATAAAAGGACAGCCTGTATTCAAGAAACAATTACATAATGAAACTAGGAATTCACTAGGAAGTATTGGAAATGTAAACATTTGGGAAAACTTTCAACACAAAGAGTTAGTGCAAAAAATGTGGCAAGCATCAGATATGAATTATGCAGATGTACTAAAGGATACAAGAGTGGGAGTTCTCACAAAAGAGGGAAAGACGGTATTACAAACCTGTCTCACGAAAAATTTGTTTCCAAGTAATTTTTCAGCTGCTTAAGTAATGTATAATTTTGTTACGGAAGAGATGTCTATTGTTTGTTTGATGCCAACTCTTGAGGAGTGCAGTAAATTCAATGAACAATGATTGCAACTGAAAAAAGAAAAGATTGTCAAAATTGTAGCAAATGACAAAATGGAACATCAAGGAAATACAGTGGTACTAACAGAAAAACTGCAATTGAAATTGGATAGTTAAAAAAGTCTGTGTCGAACAATGTAGGATTAGAAAAATAATTAAGTATCTGTAAAAGTTGTTGTGTAATCTTACGTCATAATTTAAATGTTGTAGAAGGGCTAGTAAATGGCGCTATGGGTGAAGTTAGGAAATGTATTAATTATCCAAACAGAAATAATGCAGAATATTAACCATAACATTTTATGATATTGCTGAAGCTAAGCAGATTGGTAGATGTGTTGTACGTTTCCTACTTGTGAAAGCCTTGTATGTCCAGCGAAAGCAGTTCCCAGTGTCTTAAGCATATGTAAAAATAATTCACAAATCACAAGGTTTAAGTGTAGATAAAGGTCTTGTTAATATTGGTAGCAGTGTATTCAAAGAAGGAATGTATCATGTTGCTTTGTCGCAAATTAGAACATTTTCTGTCTTATTTGTGATTGATTCTGATGAGAAGAAATTAATTGAATGTGAGCTGTGTAATGGAGTATAGAGTAAGAGCTCAATATGCTCCTGATTTAGGCCAGTATGCTGTGGTTGGAAAAGCTAAACTGTGTCCAAAGCGGAAAATATCAATGCAGTGTATCAGAATTGAACAAAAAATTAACAAAAAGAAAATCAACAGGAAGTAAAGAAAAGAAAACTACAGTATAATGAGGAAATACAAGGCTATCACTTTGATAATAAATCTGGAGTGTATTTTATGTGAATGTAGTGCTAAATGGACGATATAATTTACCTCATTTTACTAATTCTATTACAGAACAGGTAGATACAAGAATGTCTTCACAACTATGTAGTTTAGTTAAATCATTAAGAAGTGACAGAAGTATTAAACATTCTGCTACTGGAAAAAAAAAACGATGACTGTACTGGATTAGTAGTGTTCTCTCAAAATCTTCGTCAGGATGCTCAAGAATTTCTAATAGAAATTCTTGGACTATTAGATGAAGAGATCTGAATATCAATGAATTATTTGGTTTAACTTATATAAATGGACCCATAACTGTGAATGTACGTCTAGCATTGAAATCAATACAGAATGATTCCCCTACTTGACATTACCAGATTGGAATGCTGTGCCATTTGAAGATTTAACTACAAACACCCTTCAAGATGTGACCTGTCAAAAACTGCAGATCTGAACTTAGGTCAACGTTGTTTCTACAAAGGTATGGAAAATTTGTCATGCTACAATGATGCAGAGTGGATGGTACTCAATTAGGAACTACAATTACAAACTTTAAAGCTGCACACATTTCTATCCCAAAAAGAACTTTCACAACTATAGCAATCATATTTCATGAAGGAGTTAATATAACTCCACAATATATTTAAGATGTCAAACAGGATGGACAGAGTGCAATGACATACAAGTGACATGCAAATCAAAACTACCTAAAAAGTTACCAAACTCATATCTGCTATTTCTAGAACCAAAGTTCTAAGGAGAATCTAGGATAAGAAAATGTGGCATTGTGTTGATTTATTTATGGATTATGTGTTTCTGAGACATTATTCAGCATATTGGGGGTATTGCCTACAGCAAGTTGTTAGAAATGAAGGACTCTTTTTAACTGCGGGAAAGGAATTTCTAAAGCATTTGAGGTCTACATTGTGTTACTACAGATAAAAAGAAAATGGAAGTACTATAATACCAGTGGCCTTAAGTTGCTTGTGAAAAGTCTCTTCACCACTAAAAAAAAGTCCCCTTTTGTTTTTGCTGTAGCAACGTCTACGTAGTACTCTGTGTTATGTTTGTCATACATGGACTAAGAACATTTTAGACATCAGTTGGCCTACCAGGTATGATGTTTACAAAAGGGTATGGAAAAAGGAACACTGATTCATAATTGTTGAACATTTTGTACCAGATATAAAAATATCAGAAACAGTTTTAACATTAAGATGCTTTCATTAAGGTGGTAACCTATCTGCCAGCCAGTATTAACAAACTTGTAGTGAGTGAAGAGAACAGTATGACATATTTGTAATTATATACTGTGCACATTAAGTTTTTTTGCAATCCATTGATTGTTTTTTCCCACTGTTTAATGATGAGTTTTCATACAAAGCACTGTTGAAAGTGAACAAGTATGAAAGTTGAAAACAGGACAAAACAGTAAAACATTTGCCTATGTTGACTTAAAGTTTGGTTAAAAAATATTATATATGTATATCAGGTGCTTCCCACGCACTCATACAATCAACCAAGCACTACCCATGCAGTAATCGAGTCAACCAAGCAGTACCCATGCACTCATCCAAACACCCAGACACTATCCATTCACTGACACAATCATTCAGACACTACCCTTGCAACTCCGGCACTACTCATGGACTCATCCATTCGCCCAGGCACTACCCATGCAGAACATCCACTCACCTAGGCACATCCCTTGCACTCATCCATTCACTCAGGCACTATGCATGCGTTCATCCATTCACTCAGCACTACCCATGTACTCATTCAATGACACAGGCACTACCCGTGCACTCATGCATTTACTCACTCACTATCCATGCACTCATCCATTTACCAGGCACTAACCATGAACATATCAAATCACCCAGGCTCTACCTTTGCACTCATACATTCACTCAGGCACTATCCATGCAATCACCCAATTAGTCACACAGGGTTCATGCACTCATCCAATCTTCCAGGCACTATCCTTGCCCTCATCCATTGCAACTCTGGTGCTACCCATGGACTCATCTATTCGCCCAAGCACTAACAATGCACATATCCACTCACCCAGGCTCTACCTTTGCACTCATCAATTCACTCAGACACTATCCATGAAATCCCCCAATCAGTCACACAGGATTCATCCACTCATCCAACCACCCAGGCATTATCCTTGCCCTCATCCATTCAATGAAGTGCTATGCATGCACTCATCCAATCACCCAGGTGCACTTTTGCACTAATCCAGTTGCCCATATGCTACCCACGCACAAATACAATCAACCAGGCACTATCCATGCTCTAATCCAATCACTCAAGCAGTACCCATACACTCATCCATTCACTCATGCACAACCCATGCAGTCATGCAATTAACCAGGCACTACCCATGCACTCATTGAGCCAATGAGGTGCTGTCCATGCACTCATCAAATCACCCAGGTGCTACTCTTGCACACATCCAGTCACCCGGCAGTACCCGTGCACTCATCCAATCAATCAGTCACTACCCATACACTCATCCAATCACTCAGGCACTACCCATGTAGTCATCCATTCACACAGGCACTCCCTATGCACACATCCAATCACCCAGTCACTACCTTTGCACTAATCCATTCAGTCAGTCAGTACCCATGCACTCATCCAGTCACTCAGGCACTACCCATGCAGTCATCCAATGACACATGCACTACCCTTGCAGTCATCGAATCACCCAGACACTACCCATGCATTCATCCATTCAATGAGGTGCTACCTTAGCACTCATCCAAGCACCCAGGTGCTACCCACACACTTATACAATCAACCAGGCGCTACCCGTGCACAAACCCAATCACCTAAGCAGTACCCATGCACTCACCCATTCACTCAGGCATTATCCATGCACTCACCAAATCACCCAGACACAACCCTTGTGCTCATGCATTAAATCAGGCAATACCCACACACTTATACAATCTGTCAAGCACTATCTATGCAGTACTCCAGTCACCCAAGCAGTACCCATGCACATATCCTTTCACTCAGGCACTACCCATGCAGTGATGCAAACAGCCAGGCACTACCTATGCACTCATCCAATCACCCAGGCAGTACCCACATACTCATCCAATCACCCAGGTAGTACCCGTTCACTCATCCAGCCACCGGTAACTATCCATCGACTCATTTATTTACCCAGGCACTACTAATACACTCATCTAATCACCCTTGCACTACCAATGCACTTGTCGGTTCACCCAGGCACTACTCATGTACTCATTAAATTACCCAGGCACTACCGATGCACTCATCCAATCACCCAGGCACTATTCATGCACTCATACAATCACTCAGACACTACCCTTGCACTCATCTAATCAATCAAGCGCTACCCATGCACTCATACAATCGACCAGGCACTACCCATGCACTAATCCAATCAACCAAGCAGTACCCATGCACTCGTCCAGTCACCAAGGCACTACCCTTGCACTCATCCATTCACTTAGATACTATGCATGCACTCATCCAATCACTTAGGCACTACCCATGCACTCATCCAATCACCCATGCACTCATCCAATCACCCAGGCACTATTCATGCACTCATACAATTACTCAGACACTACCCTTGCACTCATCTAATCAATCAAGCGCTACCCATGCACTCATACAATCGACCAGGCACTACCCATGCACTAATCCAATCAACCAAGCAGTACCCATGCACTCGTCCAGTCACCAAGGCACTACCCATGCACTCATCCATTCACTTAGATACTATGCATGCACTCATCCATTCACTGAGGCACTACCCATGCACTCATCCACTCACCCGGGCACTAATTAATCATGCACTCATCCATTCACCCAGGCAGTACGCATGCACCCATCCAAACACTCAGGCACTACCCATACACTCATCCAATCACCCAGGCACTGTCCGTACACTCACACAATCACCCAGGCACTACCCCAGCACTCATCCATTTACTCAGGCACTACCCATGCACTCATCCATTCACCAGGCACTAACTATGCACATATCCAATCACCAAGGTACCACCTTTGCACTCATCCATTCACCCAGGAACTACCCATGTACTCATCCATTTACTCAGGCACTATCTGTGCTTTCACCAATTCACTCAGGTACTATTCATTTAGTCACCCATTCACTCAGGCACTCCCCATGCACTCATCTATCCACTCAGGCAGTACCCATGCATTCATTTCATTATCCACATGCCACTGTTGCATTCATTATAACTGTAAACATGTTGGGTTCTTTGGGAGGATTTGCCTTTTTTGTGATTTTTCAAAGTATTAATTTTTGTCTCCTTTTTTGAAACAAAAATTAACCACAACTGGCAGTGGACAAACTTGAAGAGGCTCTCATAAACCTGAGAATACTGCAAGGACCCAAAGACAAAAATAACATTTGTGAGTCTTGCAAATGTTGCAGAAAGCTGTTATGCTCTGCTCACCAGCACTAACCAAAAACCCAACCGTTCATACAGTAAGTGGCCATCCGACTGCATTCAGGTGCGATGTCTTGACACTGTTGTTGAACTTCATAAGGCACTCTTTGTCCAGGTATTGATGCACTTGCTAAAGATGTAGATGGACGTTCAACCTCTCGCTGTCTCTTCGCAGATTTTAATCGGTTGTTGTGGAATGATTTCAGATGGCCGATCATTCAAGAAGCTCAACAAGAGTATTTTTTATTTGTACCTCTCGACAACTTCTTCTCACAAATTGTGCATTGCACAATTTTGGCCGCAGTTTTGGATTCTCCAGAAGGAATTGAGAGGAGCTCACATGCAATGCTGTTTTTTTGCTGTGGATACCCCTCATTTTCAAAGTCTTCTGAATGCAGTTCCTGTACTTCCTTATTTTCCGGTTGTTGCTGGTTTTGCCGCTGTTGTTGTCCTGTTGTTTGAGTTGCCATTTCTTTAAAAAAGAATTTTAGCAGAAAATTGCAGACACCTTCTCTTACTGAAGTGCTCACAGAGAATGAACCAGAAAGATGTAAATGTGTGTTCTTCCCAATGTTATAGTTGAAAAGTGTATCCTCCAATCATGTTTCTTTGTTCCCGGTCACATGATCTTCGATTGGCGTCATCACAAAGACCGGAAATTGAACAGAATAATATTTTCTTTGAAAATAAGTAATCAAACATAAATGTTAATCGACTAATATTAAATCCCAAATGAGTATTATTCACTGTAATATGCATAAATAGGTGTTATACACTTTACCAAAAACATGCCTTCATCGCGGTTACTGACGTCATCACGATCACAAAAAACACCAAATAAAAGTGTTTTAATTGAAAAAATTCTTCCAAAAGTTAGGTTTAAAGAGTGTATCAATAAACAACTTTTTTTAAAAACACCCAAACTTCGTGACTACCAACAACGCCACAGTCTATAGAATCACTGCAAAAATACAAAACATCACACTGAAGAAGCTTTTTCACAAAAATCACACAAACTCAAATATAAACTCCACATTAATAAACAACTAGTGTCTTCTTTTAAGTAAAGTCTGTTTATATGTATATTTAAGACTTCCTCAAAAACATGTGCCTTTAGCGACGCCACCGTGGATATCCCAATGCCGTCGCAAATATAAAAATGGAAAGAAAAAAAACGCTTATTAAGCCACTAAAGAAAAAACAAGCTTATAAAAATACCACTTTAAGAATAATTTTTGTTGGAAAATACAATTTAAAAACCTTAAATATTCAATTAAAAAAATCATAGGTTACATTAACATTATTGTTGGGGATTTGAATTTGAAAGACCTCAGAAATCCACTGAAATAAACCAAGGTTACAGGGACGTTATAATGATGATTAAGCATTTAAAAAACCTTAGGAATTGAGTGAAAAAAAGAAAGGTTACAGAAATGTTATAGTTAGGCTGACATTCAACTCAAAAAAACTGAGAAATTCAGCAGTTACAGTTAGCTGAACTAACTATAACTCGCACTCCCTCAATCCATTGCTTATGTCGTCACATATTATATCACTCATGACATGGGCAGTGACATCACTCACCACATCTCAAATGACATCACTGATGGCATCACGCATGGCATCATCCACAGAATCTCTAACTCACTCACTCACACCACAATAAAACCTTTCATACACCTTTCATACACCAACTACCACACTACCATTCTCAAAAGCATTGACATACCCATACCAGTACACCTTCTCTTATTCATATGTCTTGTCTACACACATATCCACTCAGTCACCCATACAGCCACTCATACACTAACTCACTCATTTATACAGCTGCTGATATATCCACTCATACTCCCATACAGCTACTCACATACTGTCAGTCACTCCTAGAGGTACTCATACACCTACTCAATCACCTAGAGAATCACTCACACAGCCATTTACTCACCTTTACAGTTATACACACTCACTCACTTATTCATGCAGATACTAACACATACTCTCTCACCTATACAGTCACTTACACAAGCACACACTCACCCATATAGCCACTTTTGCAATATCTCACTTAAACATACAGTCACTCAAATACTCTAACACTCACCTATGTTGACTTTCACATATCCAGTTACTCACCCCCATACCACTGACACATTCATCCACTCATTGACATACCCATACACACACTCAGTCACCTATACAGCCCCTCACTTACATACTTGCTAACCCATACAGCCACTGACTGACTCATCCATGCAGGCAGTCACACATCCTCTCACCCAGCCACACATACACTCATATACCCATACAGGTACTCAGACACCTAATCAACAACCCATAAAGCCACACACATACCCACTCACTAACCCATACAGCCACTTAGACAACATATGACAGACTGATACCGACATTCTCAAAACCTAGTCAGTCACCCTTACAACCAATGTGACACCTAATCACTCGCTTATACAGTAAGTCATGCACCCACTGAATCATCCATACAGGAACTCATACACCCACTGATTCCCAACACACCTTGGTATATATATTTAAAAGTCATAAACCTTTTTAAAAACACTCACAGTCACTGGATAATGTTATTAGTGATGCCATCTGTGAAGTCATTTGAGATGTTATCGGTGATGTTTTCAGTGATATCACTGATCATGTCATGAGTGATGTAATATGTGAGGTCTTAAGTAGCGCATTGTGGGGGCGTGAGTTATAGATAGCACAGATAACTATAACTGCAGAATTTCTCTGGTTTTGTTCGAGTGAAATGTCAGCCTGACTATAACATTTCCTAACCATAACGCCCCTGTATTATAATATATATTATATTATATATATATGTATATATATATATATATATATATATATATTCACTGAAAAAACCATGGGTTTCACACACGTTATAGTTAGGAATTAGCATTTAAAAAACCTTAGAAATTCAATGAAAAAACCAAAGGTTTCACACATGTTATAGTTAGCTGGACATTTCACTCGTAAAAAACCAATGAAATTCCCCCGTTATAGTTAGTTCAGCTAACTATAACTCGCGCGCCCGCAATGCACTGCTGATGACGTCACATATTACATCACTCATGACATGGTCAGTGACATCACTCATGACATCACTGATGACATCTCAAATGACATCACTGATGACATCACTGATGACATCATCCTTGTGATAGAGTGGCAGACCACCTCTGCCCCTAATATAACCTTTGATACACACATTCAAAAATAGAAATTAAAATTTTAAAAACAATGGACATACCAATACCAGTTACAACAACCTATACAGTAATTCTAAGATCCAAATACACATCCACTCATTCACCAACAGTCCTATACAGTCACTCATACATGTACTCACTCATCATATGTACTCATACACCTATACATCCTGTTACACAATGCCACTCATCCATAGAGTTACTCACACACATAGTCACTCATGCTAATAAAGAATCAAACATACATTTACTTGCATATACAATTATACACACACCACCACACTTACTTCTACAGAAACTTACACACACTTAGACTTTTAAACAATCACTTATAGAAACACATACTTATTCATACAGGAACTCTTCCAATCTCTCACTCTCACATATACTCACTTATATACACCAATAGTCACATATACTAGTTTAAAACATATGCAGTTACTCATAGAGACACTATTGAGACAGTCATTCACTCACTAACACACCCATACACACACTCATCCACCCATAGAGTCCTGCACACATGCTGTCTTCAATACATACAAAGAGTGAGTCATTCATTCATGCACCTATGCACTACATAATACCCCCCACCGAAACATACAGACATCAGACACTGATACTCAAAAAACCAACTAATAACCTATATAGACACTCATGTAGCTACTCACCAACCCATGCAGCCACTTATACACAAAGTGAGAGACTGATACAGATATTTACATATTTAAACATTACTCACTAAGCCATGTATTCACTATGATACACTTAATCAGTCAGTTACACAATCAATTTTTCAAAAACAAATCATCCATTTAGACACTTATATACCCATTTATTCTTCCATCGACCTTGAGATATACATATATAAAAAATATTTAATTTTCAGAAAAACAGACATACACTGGATGATGTCATCAGTGATGTCATCAGTGATGTCATTTGAGATGTCATCAGTGATGTCATGAGTGATGTCACTGACCATGTCATGAGTGATGTAATATGTGACGTCATCAGCAGTGCATTGCGGGCGCGCGAGTTATAGTTAGCTGAACTAACTATAACGGGGGAATTTCATTGGTTTTTTACGAGTGAAATGTCCAGCTAACTATAACATGTGTGAAACCTTTGTTTTTTTCATTGAATTTCTAAGGTTTTTTAAATGCTAATTCCTAACTATAACGTGTGTGAAACCCATGGTTTTTTCAGTGAATTTGCAAGGTTTTTTAAATGCTAATTTTTTTATTTTCTTCTATTTTTTAAACATATTTTTATTTTAATTTTCTATCCTTTTATTAAAGACTATGGTTAAATTTTTAAAATTCTTTAATATGTTTTTTTTAATATATTTTATAAAATAATTATCTAAAATTTATTTGCAGTACATTTTTTCCTTTTTTTTAGTACGCGTACCGTAAGCTCACGGTAAGCGTACGGTTTACGCAACGTCCGTAATTTATCTACGCTGCTTGCGTATAGTTACGCAATTTGCGTAGCCGCGCGTACTCCGCGTGGGACGCGTACGCGTGTATGCTACACGCGCACGTTACGCGGAAGTGTCGGGGAGTGACTGTTAAGCGCATGCGCGCATGCGCGCAAGCGCGTGTCTTTTTTACGCGCATGCGTACTTTTGCCGTAAGCGTACCGTAAGCGTACGGAAGGTCATGTGATCATGAAACACAACTTTTGATTGGTACTACTTTCAGTTCTAGAACTCTCCTACACCACACCCATTCCCCTCATTTCTGCTTGTGATCTCTTAGGAGAAGGAGCTGGGTTGTCTTTGTGATACGATGGCAGAACAGCAGAGCCCTTCTGAGAGTGAGGCTAGCACTAGCAGCACTACCTTGAGGCAGAGAGCGAGGAAACAAAAGACCTCTTATGTATGGGATTATTTTACTTTTCCTGAAGGCCAGCAAAAGGTAAATGCACCCTTAGTTACTTGTAAGCTGTGTCAGCGTGTACTTTCAAGAGGTAATCCTGACAGGAAGTATTCCTTTGGGAATCATACCATGATGAGGCACCTCAAGGATGTACACAAAAGGACACATGCTCGACTTACTGGAGGTAACCCTTCAGTAAGTCAACCAAGCACATCCACAGCAGCTCAGCCTGGACCATCATCTGCAGGGCTGAGCCCTTCTTCTGCAGGTCAGGTGAGCCCTTCATCTGTGGGGGGAGCATCTCCTTTTTCTGGCCCTCTGGAAATTAACCCTCGGTTTGCGAGGGTTGAAGTACGGTGCGCCACTTGTCATGATCTAATTACTTATAGGGAGACCAGTGTTTCCCTGGTGAACTGTAAAATAGATCAGCACACTTGTCGTACCGTCTAATATTCCCAATCTTTCTTTCCTCTGTCCCTGCATGAACACAACGGCTCTTTTAAGAGCCAACCTTATCTTTCATCTTTTTTTTATATATGTTTTTAAAAACTTTTTTTTTTTTTTTTTTACCGTACGCGTACGGTGCGCGTAATTTTTTTTTTTTTTTTTTTTTAAACACAAAAAATCAATTATCACATTACAAGGTCCTTGAGAGACTACAATTATTATTATTGACTTACCATACCCACTCAAAAAAATATTTATTCATTTGTTTTTTAAAAAAATTGCTTTAAAAATGGTTCTAGTTTTCGAAAATGTTCTATATCAATCTGAAAAAAAAGAAAAAAGTATTAATATTTTAAAAACATTTTATAATACAGTACACATATTTACATTTTTATCAAAAAATATTTTTGCCTTATTTTTGCTGTTTTCAGAATATATTGCATTTCACTATAAATTGTGAAAGCAATTGCATTCATCATTTTACAGCGGGCAAAAAAAAATAACAATCTCAAAGATTGAATTAAAAAAGCCCACAATCTCTTTTTACTTAAACTTAACATTATAGAAATGCATAATATTCTAAAAAAATATCATCTAATATCAATTCTTATTTCTTTAAAATACCGTCTGATATTTTTGTTTCAGAAGTATAATCACAATAATATATCTCAAATAACTCCACAATACATCTGGTTCCATTTCCTTTAGGCCAAATAGTAATTTTAAAATTCTTTTTTTGATTAAATTTCCAATGGTAATCCAATAAAATTCTAGAGTTTTTTTTGCACAGATCTCACCGATTCTCTGTAACATATTGGTTCCCGAAATATTTATTAATAATTTATTAAGTCCACAATAGAATTGTTTACCTTTCCACATGGCCAAATAGTAATTTAAAAAATCTTTTTTGAAAAAATTTCCAATGGCACTCCAATAACATTCCAAAATTTAAATTGTGCAGATGTTACCGATTTTCTCTAAATTTTTGGTTTTCGAAAGTTTCATTAAAAATTAAAAAAGTCCACATTACAATTGGTTATCTTTCCATTAGGCCAAATGATAATTTGAAAAATCTTTTTTTTTTTTAATTCCAATGGTAATCCAATAAAATGGTAAAATTGTTTTGTCCAGATCTTGCCAAGTCTCTCTAAAATTTAGGTTTCAGGAAGATTAGATAGGAATTTGCTAAATCAAAAGGCAAACGTTGCTTAAAAACCAATTGGGAATCATTACACAGTGTCCAGCCTTTTTCACATTTAAGATAAACTGTGTAATGTCCAGAAGTAACAGTAGGTCCTTCATGGAAAATTATTGCAACAGTTACAAAAGTTTTTCCTGAAATTGATAATTGCTGTCCTGTAAACTTCTTTATTAAAGTATCCAATTTTGAACCATCAGCTCTACATCGTTGCATCATTAAAATTACATACTGTCCGTATTCCTTTAAAATTAATGTTGAAAACATGTCAGATTGACACTCACCGCATTGCATGCTATGATTAGCATCTTTAACTAATTTAGCAAAAGTGACTGTTTTAGTCTCTGGCAATGTCAAAAAAATAAACCTTTCATTATCAACATTAGAGCCACATATATTATAACAGTTTTCACAACTATGTTCCCATTTATAAGAGAGACCAAATAAATTATCAATTGCAACTTCTTCTTCTTCCAGTACCTGAAGAAAAAACATCAAAAATTCGCCTTAGTGATGCTGAATGTATTTGCATTACAGACTGAAACCTCAAACCCCACTCGCTTGTAAATTCTGTGCATGATTATACATGGAAAGGAGCTGGGTGTGTGCTAAGAGTCTGCTTCTGCACCAAAAAATCGCTCCCCCTTTTTCCTACTAATGCAACTGTGAAATCACCAGAGCAAAACGCAATAAATCTCTGCCTGTAATTCCTATTTGCACACAGAGTCATGTTTTCACATTAGTCACAAAACGTAATTTCTTTCCCAATTTGAATGCACACTTACTGCTCTTTTTTTTTTGGCAAGTGATAATCACTTTTACAGACTGACACATTATGAATCCACTTTTCAGATTTTTTAAAAAGCCCATGTCCAGACTGCTTTTTCAGACCACCACCATGTGTATCCTGGGTGACTGCCTACACTCCAGCAAGGGCAACCAGCCTTAGTGATGCTGAATGTATTTGCATTACAGACTGAAACCTCAAACCCCACTCGCTTGTAAATTCTGTGCATGATTATACATGGAAAGGAGCTGGGTGTGTGCTAAGAGTCTGCTTCTGCACCAAAAAATCGCTCCCCCTTTTTCCTACTAATGCAACTGTGAAATCACCAGAGCAAAACGCAATAAATCTCTGCCTGTAATTCCTATTTGCACACAGAGTCATGTTTTCACATTAGTCACAAAACGAAATTTCTTTGCCAATTTGAATGCACACTTACTGCTCTTTTTTTTTTGGCAAGTGATAATCACTTTTACAGACTGACACATTATGAATCCACTTTTCAGATTTTTAAAAAAGCCCATGTCCAGACTGCTTTTTCAGACCACCACCATGTGTATCCTGGGTGACTGCCTACACTCCAGCAAGGGCAACCAGCCTTAGTGATGCTGAATGTATTTGCATTACAGACTGAAACCTCAAACCCCACTCGCTTGTAAATACTGTGCGTGATTATACATGGAAAGGAGCTGGGTGTGTGCTAAGAGTCTGCTTCTGCACCAAAAAATCGCTCCCCCTTTTTCCTACTAATGCAAATATAAAATTACCAGAGTTGTACACAATAAATCTCTGCCTATATTTCCCAACATGTGTAACCTGGGTGACTGCCTACATTCCACCAAGGGCAACCAGCCTTAGTGATGCTGAATGTATTTGCATTACTGAGTCCAACCTCAAACCCTTAAACTATTCTTTTTTTATACCAATACTCCTTAATTTATCGTGAAAACATAGTCCATATTATTTTACATGTTCCTCACATTTAAATTTCTCCCAAAACAGAAAATAATAAACGCTACTTCAACAAAAAGAATTACATTTCTATTATTCATTTCTTATTTTACCATATACATCTCCTCTCAAACTCTAACCTCACCTTTAAAATTAGTTAGTTGTGAAAGAAATGTGGCACTCAAACAGCAGATTATCAGAGCCAGGATCTCTGTTCTCTACACCTCTCTCCTCTCAGCAGAACCAGAAAATGGCAAAGTTTCCCTCTATTTTTCCACACATATACATGTAAGTTTCAAATCTCAGTGCTTCCCCCTTTTTTTCAAATGTAATCACACATTTCTATTGGTTGAAAACCAACCCTTTTCCAAAAGTACCCTTCCCCCAACTTGACTTCTGCCTAGTACCCTTCCCCCAACTTGACTTCTGCCTGCTACCATAGCAACAGCTCATGGAACACTGCTGTGTGGAGTTAGGTCAGAAGTTCGCCAAACAATGTTTCAATTCCACAGAGCAAGAGTGCTTGACTTTTCAAACCTTACAGCAAATCCATAGTACTGTTCTTTGGTAACACATTTTTCTGTACCAATACAAAACATGCTTCTATAAATTTACACATACAGCCTAGTTTTTAGTGTAGAATGGTATGAAACAGCCAATCAGTTCTTTTTTTTTATAAAAAAATATGTATGCCTCCATTTCCAAACTGAGTTTCATTTCTTTTTACCATTCTACTGAATTACACCTCCTGAGTGCATCCAGATCTCCTTTGAAGATGTTCACAGTGTGGATTGTAGGGCACAGCTATGTCTTCTGGAGTGAAAAGTTTGCAGAGAAAACAGGTATGGTGAGAGACCTTGCTTTGCCAAATGTAGACATTAAATGGATTGGTCAGAGAGGGTTAAAGTGGCACCAATTGATGCCATTGGTGAAATCCTTCATGCAAATCCAACACCCTGACCTCATAATAGTGCACTGTGGTGGCAATGACCTAGGCACTTTGACTGGGGTAGGTCTGGAAATGCTTATGAAGGACACCTTTGCACAACTGTTTTCACTTTTCCCTAAAACTGCCTTTGTGTTTTCCAAGATATGCCAAAGGCAAAAATGGAACTGGTCCAATCATTTCTGTCCGCAGATTGACAAAGCAAGAAAGCACGTCAACAAATCTGTTTCTGCTTTCCTCCGTGACTATGGTATGGGTTCCATTTACCACAACAACTTGCGTTACGACATGCAAGACATTTATAGAGGAGATGGTGTGCACTTCAATGATGAAGGGAACAGAGTCTTCCTCTTGAACCTTAGACTCTGCATCGGTACTTACTTGTAGGTACCACTAAAAAATAACTTCATAAACACAACGGCTCTTTTTAGAGCCCCCAAATATCTAAACACTTAAATCTGCATTTCATTTCCTTTATTTTTTTTTTGTTACCGTACGCTTACTGTACGCGTACCCCGTGATTTTTTTTAAAATCAATAAATGTTTTCTTTGTACTTTTCTGTCCTTCTTTGACCCCCTCACAAATGTAAGGGGGTCTGTAACTCTCCTCCTTGCCCCCTTTTCTTGTTATCACTCTTTTTTTTCTGAGTGAAACACACGAAATGGCGGCCGCCGCTTCCTGGTTTCGGCCGATTCGAATGTTTACTAAGATCTAAGAGCCAATCAGAATCGCGCTCGCGCACGCCACCGTACGCGTACGGTAAGCGTACGGTAAGCGTACCGTAAGCTGGCTCAGATATATATATTGATTTAAAGGCTATTTTCTCTGAATCTACTGAACAGATTTACACCAAATCTACAAAAGGCACTTCCTTGACCTGGGGACTACCTCTCTGCCAAATTTCTAGTAATTCTGTTCAGCCGTTCGGGCTGTAGCCCTGTCTAAAGGTCCTATGGAAAAATGCATGGGAAAAACGCGTTTTGGGACCCCCCTTTTATCTCAGCCCCCGCTTGACGAATCCCCCCGAGACTTTCAGGGAAGGAGCGGAGCGTAGCGCCCCACCTATTTTGAAAAATTCGCGAGGATTCGTCGACCGGCGCCAAAGTTATTCAAAATAGAATGTTGCAGATTTCCTATGGAAACAGGGTCCTAACTATAACTACCTACTGGCGACCGCCAGTAGGTAATATATATATATATATATATATATATATATATATATATATATATATATATATATATTCAATATAGCACCTTCAGCAGAAAGCAAACATGCAAACTCATAGATGAGCAGGGCTGCCATGCCAAGACGCGTCACATGAACTGGTGTCAGTCGTCCTAATAAAGGATGTGTGCATAGCCCTGAGTTCACATGTTTGCTTTCTGCTGAAGCGGCAATATAGAATTTAATTTGTGGGTCCGCTCCCAATTCAACGTGGTATGCAAAACTGCTTTTTTGAGGTATATACACATGTGTATGTATATATATATATATATATCACGTAGAAAATCCCAATGTTCGACAAACACTCCGGCGTAACAACGGGCACAGACTCCAAAAGCTGGTGTGAAGAAGGATGGTAGTTTATTCACACATCAGGAAAAGATCAAACTGCTTTTTTGAGGTATATACACATGTGTATGTATATATATATATATATATATACGCGCTCCAAGTTTGCCCTCCAGGTTGAAAATGCACTCCAACGACCATTGATTCCACGGGTAGAGGCAGGGTCTGCATGCCGCTTGTGGCAGCGATCTTTTTCTCTGCTTAAGTTCTTAACGCCTGACGCGTTTCAGTGCTTCCGCACTTCCTCAGAGGCGTGACTAATGTCCTCCACATGTCCCTCCATTTGAATATCAATCCACCAATGGGCGGCTCGGATGAGCCAGATGGAATTCTGGGGCATGTAGTTTTCAAGCCCTCCAATGGGCTGTGGCACACTTGTCCTGCTCGTCATCCCTACTAGGAAGTTCCCACTGTGAGCTCCATTGTATATAGAGCCCAGTGGCCCCCATGCAATTGTGGGGTGGTGCATTTTCTACGGCGAGGCTGCCGCAATGTATACACGCTCCAAGTTTGCCCTCCAGGTTGAAAATGCACTCCAACGACCATTGATTCCACGGGTAGAGGCAGGGTCTGCATGCCGCTTGTGGCAGCGATCTTTTTCTCTGCTTAAGTTCTTAATGCCTGACGCGTTTCAGTGCTTCCGCACTTCCTCAGAGGCGTGACTAATGTCCTCCACATGTCCCTCCATTTGAATATCAATCCACCAATGGGCTGCTCGGATGAGCCAGATGGAATTCTGGGGCATGTAGTTTTCAAGCCCTCCAATGGGCGGTGGCACACTTGTCCTGCTCGTCATCCCTACTAGGAAGTTCCCACTGTGAGCTCCATTGTATATAGAGCTCAGTGGCCCCCATGCAATTGTGGGGTGGTGCATTTTCTACGGCGAGGCTGCCGCAATGTATACACGCTCCAAGTTTGCCCTCCAGCTTGAAAAAGCACTCCAACGACCATTGATTCCACGGGTAGAGGCAGGGTCCGCATGCCGCTTGTGGCAGCGATCTTTTTCTCTGCTTAAGTTCTTAACGCCTGACGCGTTTCAGTGCTTCCGCACTTCTTCAGAGGCGTGACTAATGTCCTTCACATGTCCCTCCATTTGAATATCAATCCACCAATGGGCGGCTCGGATGAGCCAGATGGAATTCTGGGGCATGTAGTTTTCAAGCCCTCCAATGGGCTGTGGCACACTTGTCCTATCCGTCATCCCTACTAGGAAGTTCCCACTGTGAGCTCCATTGTATATAGAGCCCAGTGGCCCCCATGCAATTGTGGGGTGGTGCATTTTCTACGGCGAGGCTGCCCCAATGTATACACGCTCCAAGTTTGCCCTCCAGCTTGAAAATGCACTCCAACGACCATTGATTCCACGGGTAGAGGCAGGGTCTGCATGCCGCTTGTGGCAGCGATCTTTTTCTCTGCTTAAGTTCTTAACGCCTGACGCATTTCAGTGCTTCCGCACTTCCTCAGAGGCGTGACTAATGTCCTCCACATGTCCCTCCATTTGAATATCAATCCACCAATGGGCGGCTCGGATGAGCCAGATGGAATTCTGGGGCATGTAGTTTTCAAGCCCTCCAATGGGCTGTGGCACACTTGTCCTGCTCGTCATCCCTACTAGGAAGTTCCCACTGTGAGCTCCATTGTATATAGAGCCCAGTGGCCCCCATGCAATTGTGGGGTGGTGCATTTTCTACGGCGAGGCTGCCGCAATGTATACACGCTCCAAGTTTGCCCTCCAGCTTGAAAATGCACTCCAACGACCATTGATTCCACGGGTAGAGGCAGGGTCTGCATGCCGCTTGTGGCAGCGATCTTTTTCTCTGCTTAAGTTCTTAACGCCTGACGCGTTTCAGTGCTTCCGCACTTCTTCAGAGGCGTGACTAATGTCCTTCACATGTCCCTCCATTTGAATATCAATCCACCAATGGGCGGCTCGGATGAGCCAGATGGAATTCTGGGGCATGTAGTTTTCAAGCCCTCCAATGGGCTGTGGCACACTTGTCCTATCCGTCATCCCTACTAGGAAGTTCCCACTGTGAGCTCCATTGTATATAGAGCCCAGTGGCCCCCATGCAATTGTGGGGTGGTGCATTTTCTATGGCGAGGCTGCCGCAATGTATACACGCTCCAAGTTTGCCCTCCAGCTTGAAAATGCACTCCAACGACCATTGATTCCATGGGTAGAGGCAGGGTCTGCATGCCGCTTGTGGCAGCGATCTTTTTCTCTGCTTAAGTTCTTAACGCCTGACGCATTTCAGTGCTTCCGCACTTCCTCAGAGGCGTGACTAATGTCCTCCACATGTCCCTCCATTTGAATATCAATCCACCAATGGGTGGCTCGGATGAGCCAGATGGAATTCTGAGGCATTTAGTTTTCAAGCCCTCCAATGGGCTGTGGCACACTTGTCCTGCTCGTCATCCCTACTAGGAAATTCCCACTGTGAGCTCCATTGTATATAGAGCCCAGTGGCCCCCATGCAATTGTGGGGTGGTGCATTTTCTACGGCGAGGCTGCCGCAATGTATACACGTTCCAAGTTTGCCCTCCAGCTTGAAAATGCACTCCAACGACCATTGATTCCACGGGTAGAGGCAGGGTCTGCATGCCGCTTGTGGCAGCGATCTTTTTCTCTGCTTAAGTTCTTAACGCCTGACGCGTTTCAGTGCTTCCGCACTTCCTCAGAGGCGTGACTAATGTCCTCGACATGTCCCTCCATTTGAATATCAATCCACCAATGGGCGGCTCGGATGAGCCAGATGGAATTCTGGGGCATGTAGTTTTCAAGCCCTCCAATGGGCTGTGATACACTTGTCCTGCTCGTCATCCCTACTAGGAAGTTCCCACTGTGAGCTCCATTGTATATAGAGCCCAGTGGCCCCCATGCAATTGTGGGGTGGTGCATTTTCTACGGCGAGGCTGCCGCAATGTATACACGTTCCAAGTTTGCCCTCCAGCTTGAAAATGCACTCCAACGACCATTAATTCCACGGGTAGAGGCAGGGTCTGCATGCCGCTTGTGGCAGCGATCTTTTTCTCTGCTTAAGTTCTTAACGCCTGACGCGTTTCAGTGCTTCCGCACTTCCTCAGAGGCGTGACTAATGTCCTCGACATGTCCCTCCATTTGAATATCAATCCACCAATGGGCGGCTCGGATGAGCCAGATGGAATTCTGGGGCATGTAGTTTTCAAGCCCTCCAATGGGCTGTGATACACTTGTCCTGCTCGTCATCCCTACTAGGAAGTTCCCACTGTGAGCTCCATTGTATATAGAGCCCAGTGGCCCCCATGCAATTGTGGGGTGGTGCATTTTCTACGGCGAGGCTGCCGCAATGTATACACGCTCCAAGTTTGCCCTCCAGCTTGAAAATGCACTCCAACGACCATTAATTCCACGGGTAGAGGCAGGGTCTGCATGCCGCTTGTGGCAGCGATCTTTTTCTCTGCTTAAGTTCTTAACGCCTGACGCGTTTCAGTGCTTCCGCACTTCCTCAGAGGCGTGACTAATGTCCTCCACATGTCCCTCCATTTGAATATCAATCCACCAATGGGCGGCTCGGATGAGCCAGATGGAATTCTGGGGCATGTAGTTTTCAAGCCCTCCAATGGGCTGTGGCACACTTGTCCTGCTCGTCATCCCTACTAGGAAGTTCCCACTGTGAGCTCCATTGTATATAGAGCCCAGTGGCCCCCATGCAACTGTGGGGTGGTGCATTTTCTACGGCGAGGCTGCCGCAATGTATACATGCTCCAAGATTGCCCTCCAGCTTGAAAATGCACTCCAACGACCATTGATTCCACGGGTAGAGGTAGGGTCTGCATGCCGCTTGTGGCAGCGATCTTTTTCTCTGCTTAAGTTCTTAACGCCTGACGCGTTTCAGTGCTTCCGCACTTCCTCAGAGGCGTGACTAATGTCCTCCACATGTCCCTCCATTTGAATATCAATCCACCAATGAGCAGCTCGGATGAGCCAGATGGAATTCTGGGGCATGTAGTTTTCAAGCCCAACAATGGGCTGTGGCACACTTGTCCTGCTCGTCATCCCTACTAGGAAGTTCCCACTGTGAGCTCCATTGTATATAGAGCCCAGTGGCCCCCATGCAATTGTGGGGTGGTGCATTTTCTACGGCGAGGCTGCCGCAATGTATACACGCTCCAAGTTTGCCCTCCAGCTTGAAAATGCACTCCAACGACCATTGATTCCACGGGTAGAGGCAGGGTCTGCATGCCGCTTGTGGCAGCGATCTTTTTCTCTGCTTAAGTTCTTAACGCCTGACGCGTTTCAGTGCTTCCGCACTTCCTCAGAGGTGTGACTAATGTCCTCCACATGTCCCTCCATTTGAATATCAATCCACCAATGGGCGGCTCGGATGAGCCAGATGGAATTCTGGGGCATGTAGTTTTCAAGCCCTCCAATGGGCTGTGGCACACTTGTCCTGCTCGTCATCCCTACTAGGAAGTTCCCACTGTGAGCTCCATTGTATATAAAGCCCAGTGGCCCCCATGCAATTGTGGGGTGGTGCATTTTCTACGGCGAGGCTGCCGCAATGTATACACGCTCCAAGTTTGCCCTCCAGCTTGAAAATGCACTCCAACGACCATTGATTCCACGGGTAGAGGCAGGGTCTGCATGCCGCTTGTGGCAGCGATCTTTTTCTCTGCTTAAGTTCTTAACCCCTGACGCGTTTCAGTGCTTCCGCACTTCCTCAGAGGCGTGACTAATGTCCTCCACATGTCCCTCCATTTGAATATCAATCCACCAATGGGCAGCTCGGATGAGCCAGATGGAATTCTGGGGCATGTAGTTTTCAAGCCCTCCAATTTGCTGTGGCACACTTGTCCTGCTCGTCATCCCTACTAGGAAGTTCCCACTGTGAGCTCCATTGTAGATAGAGCCCAGTGGCCCCCATGTAATTGTGGGGTGGTGCATTTTCTACGGCGAGGCTGCCGCAATGGATACTGTACAATGTACAATGTATAAAATGAGTACTTTTGCCTATGATTAAGGGGAAACTCGAAACGCGTCAGGCGTACTCTGTGGTCGAGGTGCTGGCAGCGCCCTTGGATGATTGTGACCTCCCGAGTGCGTCTTTGCAGGCTGAGCCTCTTGTTTCTTGATGTTAAACGCGCCGGCTCCGGGCGCGGAGGATGCGCCACCCCAGGACATGTAGGGGGCCATGGGCGCAATAGATGTTGTTGCGCTAATGTGGGGAGGCCGCCCATGGATTTTGGACACTGCCACTGCCTCGCAGCCTATCCAAGGCTGATGTGAAATAGTATTGCATACCATACCCATTGGGGTTAGGATTCAGGCTGCAACACTACAAGTCCCATAAGTTTCCAGGACTTCCTATCTAGAAGCCCATTGGCGGGCCTCCATTTTTGAATAAATTGTTTGCAGCCGAGTAAAATGAGTACTTTTGCGCATGATTAAGGGGAAACTCGAAACGCGTCAGGCGTACTCTGTGGTCGTGGTGCTGGCAGTGCCCTTGGATGATTGTGACCTCCCGAGTGCGTCCTTGCAGGCTGAGCCTCTTGTTTCTTGATGTTAAACGCGCCGGCTCCGGGCGCGGAGGATGCACCACCCCAGGACATGTAGGCGCCATGGGCGCAATAGATGTTGTTGCGCTAATGTGGGGAGGCCGCCCATGGATTTTGGACACTGCCACTGCCTCGCAGCCTATCCAAGGCTGATGTGAAATAGTATTGCATACCATACCCATTGGGGTTAGGATTCAGGCTGCAACACTACAAGTCCCATAAGTCTCCCGGACTTCCTATCTAGAAGCCCATTGGCGGGCCTCCATTTTTGAATAAATTGTTTGCAGCCGAGTAAAATGAGTACTTTTGCCTATGATTAAGGGGAAATTTGAAACGCGTCAGGCGTACTCTGTGGTCGTGGTGCTGGCAGCGCCCTTGGATGATTGTGACCTCCCGAGTGCGTCCTTGCAGGCTGAGCCTCTTGTTTCTTGATGTTAAACGCGCCGGCTCCGGGCGCGGAGGATGCACCACCCCAGGACATGTAGGGGGCTATGGGCACAATAGATGTTGTTGCGCTAATGTGGGGAGGCCGCCCATGGATTTTGGACACTGCCACTGCCTCAGCGCCTATCCAAGGCTGATGTGAAATAGGATTGCATACCATACCCATTGGGGTTAGGATTCAGGCTGCAACACTACAAGTCCCATATGTCTCCAGGACTTTCTATCTAGAAGCCCATTGGCGGGCCACCATTTTTGAATAAATTGTTTGCAGCCGAGTAAAATGAGTACTTTTGCCTATGATTAAGGGGAAACTCAAAACGCGTCAGGCGTACTCTGTGGTCGTGGTGCTGGCAGCGCCCTTGGATGATTGTGACCTCCCGAGTGCGTCCTTGCAGGCTGAACCTCTTGTTTCTTGATGTTAAACGCGCCGGCTCCGGGCGCGGAGGATGCACCACCTCAGGACATGTAGGGGGCCATGGGCGCAATAGATGTTGTTGCGCTAATGTGGGGAGGCCGCCCATGGATTTTGGACACTGCCACTGCCTCGCAGCCTATCCAAGGCTGATGAGAAATAGGATTGCATACCATACCCATTGGGGTTAGGATTCAGGCTGCAACACTACAAGTCCCATAAGTCTCCAGGACTTCCTATCTAGAAGCCCATTGGCGGGCCTCCATTTTTGAATAAATTGTTTGCAGCCGAGTAAAATTAGTACTTTTGCCTATGATTAAGGGAAAACTCGAAACGCGTCAGGCGTACTCTGTGGTCGTGGTGCTGGCAGCGCCCTTGGATGATTGTGACCTCCCGAGTGCGTCCTTGCAGGCTGAGCCTCTTGTTTCTTGATGTTAAACGCGCCGGCTCTGGGCGCGGAGGATGCACCACCCCAGGACATGTAGGGGGCCACGGGCGCAATAGATGCTGTTGCGCTTATGTGGGGAGGCCTCCCATGGATTTTGGACACTGCCACTGCCTCGCAGCCTATCCAAGGCTGATGTGAAATAGGATTGCATACCATACCCATTGGGGTTAGGATTCAGGCTGCAACACTACAAGTCCCATAAGTCTCCAGGACTTTCTATCTAGAAGCCCATTGGCGGGCCACCATTTTTGAATAAATAGTTTGCAGCCGAGTAAAATGAGTACTTTTGCCTATGATGAAGGGGAAACTCGAAACGCGTCAGGCGTACTCTGTGGTCGTGGTGCTGGCAGCGCCCTTGGATGATTGTGACCTCCCGAGTGCGTCCTTGCAGGCTGAGCCTCTTGTTTCTTGATGTTAAACGCGCCGGCTCCGGGCGCGGAGGATGCACCACCCCAGGACATGTAGGGGGCCATGGGTGCAATAGATGTTGTTGCGTTAATGTGGGGAGGCCGCCCATGGATTTTGGACACTGCCACTGCCTCGCAGCCTATCCAAGGCTGATGTGAAATAGGATTGCATACCATACCCATTGGGGTTAGGATTCAGGCTGCAACACTACAAGTCCCATAAGTCTCCAGGACTTTCTATCTAGAAGCCCATTGGCGGGCCACCATTTTTGAATAAATTGTTTGCAGCCGAGTAAAATGAGTACTTTTGCCTATGATTAAGGGGAAACTCGAAACGCGTCAGGCATACTCTGTGGTCGTGGTGCTGGCAGCGCCCTTGGATGATTGTGACCTCCCGAGTGCGTCCTTGCAGGCTGAGCCTCTTGTTTCTTGATGTTAAACGCGCCGGCTCCGGGCGCGGAGGATGCACCACCCCAGGACATGTAGGGGGCCACGGGCGCAATAGATGTTGTTGCGCTAATGTGGGGAGGCCGCCCATGGATTTTGGACACTGCCACTGCCTCGCAGCCTATCCAAGGCTGATGTGAAATAGGATTGCATACCATACCCATTGGGGTTAGGATTCAGGCTGCAACACTACAAGTCCCATAAGTCTCCAGGACTTTCTATCTAGAAGCCCATTGGCGGGCCACCATTTTTGAATAAATTGTTTGCAGCCGAGTAAAATGAGTACTTTTGCTTATGATTAAGGGGAAATTCGAAATGCGTCAGGCGTACTCTGTGGTCGTGGTGCTGGCAGCGCCCTTGCATGATTGTGACCTCCCGAGTGCGTCCTTGCAGGCTGAGCCTCTTGTTTCTTGATGTTAAACGCGCCGGCTCTGGGCGCGGAGGATGCACCACCTCAGGACATGTAGGGGGCCATGGGCGCAATAGATGTTGTTGCGCTAATGTGGGGAGGCCGCCCATGGATTTTGGACACTGCCACTGCCTCGCAGCCTATCCAAGGCTGATGAGAAATAGGATTGCATACCATACCCATTGGGGTTAGGATTCAGGCTGCAACACTACAAGTCCCATAAGTCTCCAGGACTTCCTATCTAGAAGCCCATTGGCGGGCCTCCATTTTTGAATAAATTGTTTGCAGCCGAGTAAAATTAGTACTTTTGCCTATGATTAAGGGAAAACTCGAAACGCGTCAGGCGTACTCTGTGGTCGTGGTGCTGGCAGCGCCCTTGGATGATTGTGACCTCCCGAGTGCGTCCTTGCAGGCTGAGCCTCTTGTTTCTTGATGTTAAACGCGCCGGCTCTGGGCGCGGAGGATGCACCACCCCAGGACATGTAGGGGGCCACGGGCGCAATAGATGCTGTTGCGCTTATGTGGGGAGGCCTCCCATGGATTTTGGACACTGCCACTGCCTCGCAGCCTATCCAAGGCTGATGTGAAATAGGATTGCATACCATACCCATTGGGGTTAGGATTCAGGCTGCAACACTACAAGTCCCATAAGTCTCCAGGACTTTCTATCTAGAAGCCCATTGGCGGGCCACCATTTTTGAATAAATAGTTTGCAGCCGAGTAAAATGAGTACTTTTGCCTATGATGAAGGGGAAACTCGAAACGCGTCAGGCGTACTCTGTGGTCGTGGTGCTGGCAGCGCCCTTGGATGATTGTGACCTCCCGAGTGCGTCCTTGCAGGCTGAGCCTCTTGTTTCTTGATGTTAAACGCGCCGGCTCCGGGCGCGGAGGATGCACCACCCCAGGACATGTAGGGGGCCATGGGTGCAATAGATGTTGTTGCGTTAATGTGGGGAGGCCGCCCATGGATTTTGGACACTGCCACTGCCTCGCAGCCTATCCAAGGCTGATGTGAAATAGGATTGCATACCATACCCATTGGGGTTAGGATTCAGGCTGCAACACTACAAGTCCCATAAGTCTCCAGGACTTTCTATCTAGAAGCCCATTGGCGGGCCACCATTTTTGAATAAATTGTTTGCAGCCGAGTAAAATGAGTACTTTTGCCTATGATTAAGGGGAAACTCGAAACGCGTCAGGCATACTCTGTGGTCGTGGTGCTGGCAGCGCCCTTGGATGATTGTGACCTCCCGAGTGCGTCCTTGCAGGCTGAGCCTCTTGTTTCTTGATGTTAAACGCGCCGGCTCCGGGCGCGGAGGATGCACCACCCCAGGACATGTAGGGGGCCACGGGCGCAATAGATGTTGTTGCGCTAATGTGGGGAGGCCGCCCATGGATTTTGGACACTGCCACTGCCTCGCAGCCTATCCAAGGCTGATGTGAAATAGGATTGCATACCATACCCATTGGGGTTAGGATTCAGGCTGCAACACTACAAGTCCCATAAGTCTCCAGGACTTTCTATCTAGAAGCCCATTGGCGGGCCACCATTTTTGAATAAATTGTTTGCAGCCGAGTAAAATGAGTACTTTTGCTTATGATTAAGGGGAAATTCGAAATGCGTCAGGCGTACTCTGTGGTCGTGGTGCTGGCAGCGCCCTTGCATGATTGTGACCTCCCGAGTGCGTCCTTGCAGGCTGAGCCTCTTGTTTCTTGATGTTAAACGCGCCGGCTCTGGGCGCGGAGGATGCACCACCCCAGGACATGTAGGGGGCCACGGGTGCAATAGATGTTGTTGCGCTAATGTGGGGAGTCCTCCCATGGATTTTGGACACTGCCACTGCCTCGCAGCCTATCCAAAGCTGATGTGAAATAGGATTGCATACCATACCCATTGGGGTTAGGATTCAGGCTGCAACACTACAAGTCCCATAAGTCTCCAGGACTTTCTATCTAGAACTTTTGCCTATGATTAAGGAGAAACTCGAAACGCGTCAGGCGTACTCTGTGGTCGTGGTGCTGGCAGCGCCCTTGGATGATTGTGACCTCCCGAGTGCATCCTTGCAGGCTGAGCCTCTTGTTTCTTTATGTTAAACGCGCCGGCTCCGGGCGCGAAGGATGCACCACCCCAGGACATGTAGGGGGCCATGGGCGCAATAGATGTTGTTGCGCTAATGTGGGGAGGCCGCCCATGGATTTTGGACACTGCCACTGCCTCGCAGCCTATCCAAGGCTGATGTGAAATAGGATTGCATACCATACCCATTGGGGTTAGGATTCAGGCTGCAACACTACAAGTCCCATAAGTCTCCAGGACTTCCTATCTAGAAGCCCATTGGCGGGCCTCCATTTTTGAATACATTTTTTGCAGCCGAGTAAAATGAGTACTTTTGCCTATGATTAAGGGGAAACTCGAAACGCGTCAGGCGTACTCTGTGGTCGTGGTGCTGGCAGCGCCCTTGGATGATTGTGACCTCCCAAGTGCGTCCTTGCAGGCTGAGCCTCTTGTTTCTTGATGTTAAACGCGCCGGCTCCGGGCGCGGAGGATGCACCACCCCAGGACATGTAGGGGGCCATGGGCGCAATAGATGTTGTTGCGCTAATGTGGGGAGGCCGCCCATGGATTTTGGACACTGCCACTGCCTCGCAGCCTATCCAAGGCTGATGTGAAATAGGATTGCATACCATACCCATTGGGGTTAGGATTCAGGCTGCAACACTACAAGTCCCATATGTCTCCAGGACTTTCTATCTAGAAGCCCATTGGCGGGCCACCATTTTTGAATAAATTGTTTGCAGCCGAGTAAAATGAGTACTTTTGCCTATGATTAAGGGGAAACTCGAAACGCATCAGGCGTACTCTGTGGTCGTGGTGCTGGCAGCGCCCTTGGATGATTGTGACCTCCCGAGTGCGTCCTTGCAGGCTGAGCCTCTTGTTTCTTGATGTTAAACGCGCCGGCTCCGGGCGCGGAGGATGCACCACCTCAGGACATGTAGGGGGCCATGGGCGCAATAGATGTTGTTGCGCTAATGTGGGGAGGCCGCCCATGGATTTTGGACACTGCCACTGCCTCGCAGCCTATCCAAGGCTGATGTGAAATAGGATTGCATACCATACCCATTGGGGTTAGGATTCAGGCTGCAACACTACAAGTCCCATAAGTCTCCAGGACTTCCTATCTAGAAGCCCATTGGCGGGCCTCCATTTTTGAATAAATTGTTTGCAGCCGAGTAAAATGAGTACTTTTGCCTATGATTAAGGGGAAACTCGAAACACGTCAGGCGTACTCTGTGGTCGTGGTGCTGGCAGCGCCCTTGGATGATTGTGACCTCCCGAGTGCGTCCTTGCAGGCTGAGCCTCTTGTTTCTTGATGAGAAACGCGCCGGCTCCGGGCGCGGAGGATGCACCACCCCAGGACATGTAGGGGGCCATGGGTGCAATAGATGTTGTTGCGCTAATGTGGGGAGGCCGCCCATGGATTTTGGACACTGCCACTGCCTCGCAGCCTATCCAAGGCTGATGTGAAATAGGATTGCATACCATACCCATTGGGGTTAGGATTCAGGCTGCAACACTACAAGTCCCATATGTCTCCAGGACTTTCTATCTAGAAGCCCATTGGCGGGCCACCATTTTTGAATAAATTGTTTGCAGCCGAGTAAAATGAGTACTTTTGCCTATGATTAAGGGGAAACTCGAAACGCGCCAGGCGTACTCTGTGGTCGTGGTGCTGGCAGCACCCTTGGATGATTGTGACCTCCCGAGTGCGTCCTTGCAGGCTGAGCCTCTTGTTTCTTGATGTTAAACGCGCCGGCTCCGGGCGCGGAGGATGCACCACCCCAGGACATGTAGGGGGCCATGGGCGCAATAGATGTTGTTGCGCTAATGTGGGGAGGCCGCCCATGGATTTTGGACACTGCCACTGCCTCAGCGCCTATCCAAGGCTGATGTGAAATAGGATTGCATACCATACCCATTGGGGTTAGGATTCAGGCTGCAACACTACAAGTCCCATATGTCTCCAGAACTTTCTATCTAGAAGCCCATTGGCGGGCCACAATTTTTGAATAAATTGTTTGCAGCCGAGTAAAATGAGTACTTTTGCCTATGATTAAGGGGAAACTCGAAACGCATCAGGCGTACTCTGTGGTCGTGGTGCTGGCAGCGCCCTTGGATGATTGTGACCTCCCGAGTGCGTCCTTGCAGGCTGAGCCTCTTGTTTCTTGATGTTAAACGCGCCGGCTCCGGGCGCGGAGGATGCACCACCTCAGGACATGTAGGGGGCCATGGGCGCAATAGATGTTGTTGCGCTAATGTGGGGAGGCCGCCCATGGATTTTGGACACTGCCACTGCCTCGCAGCCTATCCAAGGCTGATGTGAAATAGGATTGCATACCATACCCATTGGGGTTAAGATTCAGGCTGCAACACTACAAGTCCCATAAGTCTCCAGGACTTCCTATCTAGAAGCCCATTGGCGGGCCTCCATTTTTGAATAAATTGTTTGCAGCCGAGAAAAATGAGTACTTTTGCCTATGATTAAGGGGAAACTCGAAACACGTCAGGCGTACTCTGTGGTCGTGGTGCTGGCAGCGCCCTTGGATGATTGTGACCTCCCGAGTGCGTCCTTGCAGGCTGAGCCTCTTGTTTCTTGATGTTAAACGCGCCGGCTCCGGGCGCGGAGGATGCACCACCCCAGGACATGTAGGGGGCCATGGGTGCAATAGATGTTGTTGCGCTAATGTGGGGAGGCCGCCCATGGATTTTGGACACTGCCACTGCCTCGCAGCCTATCCAAGGCTGATGTGAAATAGGATTGCATACCATACCCATTGGGGTTAGGATTCAGGCTGCAACACTACAAGTCCCATATGTCTCCAGGACTTTCTGTCTAGAAGCCCATTGGCGGGCCACCATTTTTGAATAAATTGTTTGCAGCCGAGTAAAATGAGTACTTTTGCCTATGATTAAGGGGAAACTCGAAACGCGCCAGGCGTACTCTGTGGTCGTGGTGCTGGCAGCGCCCTTGGATGATTGTGACCTCCCGAGTGCGTCCTTGCAGGCTGAGCCTCTTGTTTCTTGATGTTAAACGCGCCGGCTCCGGGTGCGGAGGATGCACCACCCCAGGACATGTAGGGGGCCATGGGCGCAATAGATGTTGTTGCGCTAATGTGGGGAGGCCGCCCATGGATTTTGGACACTGCCACTGCCTCGCAGCCTATCCAAGGCTGATGTGAAATAGGATTGCATACCATACCCATTGGGGTTAGGATTCAGGCTGCAACACTACAAGTCCCATAAGTCTCCAGGACTTCCTATCTAGAAGCCCATTGGCGGGCCTCCATTTTTGAATAAATTGTTTGCAGCCGAGTAAAATGAGTACTTTTGCCTATGATTAAGGGGAAACTCGAAACATGTCAGGCGTACTCTGTGGTCGTGGTTCTGGCAGCGCCCTTGGATGATTGTGACCTCCCGAGTGCGTCCTTGCAGGCTGAGCCTCTTGTCTCTTGGAAGGATATATATATATCCTTCCTCAAACGTCCATTTGACAGTGGGAGCACTTTAATCAGCTGGTGCCCACGTCGAGACCAGGACAGTGTCTCGCAAAATTAATTTTCCAAGGAAAGAGAACGCGGCACTCCTCTTGATGGCAAATGTTATTTTATTCAAATCGTGACTTCGTCCTACGCGTTTCTAACCAAAGTTCCTGATCACGGTAGAGTGTTGTTGGACTCTACCGTGATCAGGAACTTCGGTTCGAAATTCAGCAGCTACCTGAGCTGGCTATAGCGTGCACCCCCACAATGCACTGGTTATGACATCACATTGTACATTACTCATGACATGTTCATTGGCCTCACTGGTGTCATCACAGATAACATAACTGATGACATCACTGATGGCATCATCTATTGAGTGTAAGTGTTTCATAAAGGGTTCTCTGAATTAAAGGTGTATATTAAGCTGCTGCATAAGTTAAATTACAATTCTTTGTATACTACTGAGTGTTTGAAATCTATGTCATCTGATCTATAATCCAGTTTTTAAAATGAGTGTACTATTTATTACTAAACAAACCTCTACACTGACACATGTCCCCTGCTGATGTATGTGTATGGTATGTGTATGGTAGTGCTGTGCAGTAGTCTAAGCTGTTCATTGAGACTTCACTTCACAGTGATGGCTGATTATAGCTCTGTTTTATGACATACTAACCAGTTCTCTCCTTTGTGATAAATAACTTTAGAGGTAGATTGAACAAAATGCATCTGTTTGCTAAGACCTTTCTCTAGGGCACAGGTCTTCAAACTGTGGTGCGCGACCCCCTGGGGGGCGTGGATGGGTTCCCAGGGGGGCGCAAAGGCCTCTGTAAGCACATGTAAATGAAGACGCCTGGAAGTGCAGCGATGTTTATTTACTGCATTTCCAGGCTGTCTTCATTTTCTCCGAAGCCCTTAGAGTGCCATGGGGTCAGAGGTCAGTGGGTGTGCTGTTGGGGGTTTGGCTGGGCAGAGTCTGGAGTCTTATTAAGACTCCAGCACGCCTGAGTTTTTCACAGGTCTTAAAAGACCATTTGCATACCTTTGGCTTAGTTTTTTTTTCTTTTTCCAGTACCACCTGTACCCCGACTCTGCCTCTTCCTTACATTTGTATTGTAAATTTACTGCTGAAGTGTGAAAATGCATTTCATGAAAAGGAATATGAAAAAGGGTTGCTAATAGAAAAAATGCCAGCCATGTATGTTTAAAGAGCCTGCAAAGACCTTGCTTTGATACTAAAAAGGGCCTTAAATAAAAAAAGTATGTATTCATTTGTAATGTGACTTTCTGTCCCTTTTATTTTCAGTCATGAAACATGCAGCCCTAGAACACATTTAAAAGTGCTATATTTGCTTCTCTGAGTACGCACAGATAAGTGCTGAAAATAGGGCTTTAGGTAACTGTTTATTTTTGTACCGTCTGCAACATCAAAATAATGAGCTGGCAACCCTAATCATAAGACGGGAAGTTTGCTGCAGGATCAGCTCATTATTTCCTTCACCCTCGATTCCCTGATTAATTCCATAATAGCAATAGTTTAATTTATATCTGAAACCCTACGCCCCGTCAATCAAATGCTGATTAACTTCAAGTGTCTGGGAATTCACCCTGCATTCAGAAAACTCACTCCTCATTCTCACCCTTCACTTTCACGCTCACCCTGCACTCACAGCACATAGTTATGGTTTTCCCGCATTTGCCACATAATCTATCGTCTGCTGCATAATTTGCAGATTAAAAAATGGAGGAGGAGCCTAGCGCGCATCCAAGATTGTCGCGTGAGCACAGGGCTCCCCGGACCCTCGCTGCTCCTCGGAATTTATCCTGATGTTATCCTGACTTGGCTGACGGAATCTGGAAGGCGAATTCTGGCTGAACGTTGACCTTCTTTCAGAAACCGAATCGGACCTGGGAATCCTGATCTACGGTGGTTGGAACTTTCGAGGCCCAATCGATGGCTGTGCCCGGTGCGAGGGTAACCTGTGGAGCCGGGGTGTAATTGAACAACAGCGGCAGCGGATCTGTGCCAGTGGCCGCTCCATTACTTTCGGTTTCACTTTTGGATCCCTGAGGGGCTGGAGATCGTAACTGATTGGAGCGGCTGGGTGTTTATCTCTGCTTGATGCCCTTGTCTCCGCTTGCCGCCAGTGTGCCCGTTGACTTTGGCTTCCTCGCCCGGCCGCATCACGGTATCTGGTGCGGCTTCTGACTGAGTGGCCGGTGCCCCCTTGACGCTGGGCCGGTGGTCCCCGTTGGTGAGCGTGGTTCTCATGGGTGGCAGGGGGGGCCCCGAGGGGCTTAAGACTAAGACATCCCTCCGCGGGGGTCCGGTCCAGACGAACAACATGGACCGCTATACTCAAGGTCGAGGGTCCCCTGGAGCGGCTGGAGCCCCCTCGGACGAAGCTGGTGGTGGCCCGTCCACGCCCTCGGATCCGTCCCTGCAGGACATTATGGGCGCCATTAACGGCATCAAGGAGACTATTGCTACGCAATACGAGGCCTTGGCCCGTAAAATCGACACGGTGGCTATTGATGTCGCACTGATTCGGGCGGATCTCTCCAAGACCAACGAGAGGGTTCAATCGCTTGACGTGCGGACGTCCACCCTGGTGGCGGATGTGTCGGACCAGCGGGCCACTCTCGGCGACCTCAAGTCGGCCAACGATCTGATGGCCCAGCGGCTAGAGGATTTTGAGGGACGGGCCCGCCGCAATAACATCCGCGTCATAGGCGTCCCGGAGACCTCCGACAACCACCCGGTGGATCTCTTGGTGGAGGAGCTCATCCTCAAGCATCTTGCCCCCGCCGGCCTGAGTAAGTTCTTTGCCGTGGTGCGGGCCCATCGAGTTCCGGGCAGTCGGCCGCGGCCGGGGGGCCCCCCGAGGCCCATTGTTGCCAAACTTTTCTACTACAGAGACCGAGATGTGATTTTGCAGGCCTCGCGGGCCCATGGCCCGGTTCGCCATGAGAATGCGTCTATTAACTTTTTCCCGGACTTCACCCAACTTGTCCAGAAACAAAGGATGGGCTTCCAGGGGGTAAAGCGTCGCCTCCGCGACCTGGGTCTCAAGTACTCCATGCTTTTTCCTGCTAGGCTCCGAGTGGAGCACGAAGATCGGACAACCTTTTTTGACTCTCCCGCAACTGTGAGTGACTGGCTTGACTCGCTGCCGTGCCGCGGGGACCGGCCTGGGCCCTCTGCTGGTACCGAGGGTGGCGGGTCTCCCTCGGAGTGACTTTGGTCCTTGACTTTGCCATTTTGTACTGTTCGGCTGGGTTCAACTTCTCTTTTGCATTTTGTTTCATTATGATCTATGTGGGGGGCGGTTGGGGACGGGTCCCTCTCCTCCTCCGGGGTCTTTCCGTAGAATGGGGTTTATGGGGCGACAGGCACACTGCAAGTTGGGGTGGTTTTTCGGGTCGCAGGGGTGCAGGGTGGGGGGAGTTGGCAGTTGGGGGGGGTTGGGGGGTTTTGATTTGTGTGTTTTGTTTTTAATGCGAGGTCTTTGTTCTGTTCCAGTCTTGGACGTTGCGCTATTTGCTGGGGGACCCTTGATCGATTGGAGGGGATGGGGGGGGACGGGTTGAGGTTGATGTCATGGAACGTCAATGGATTGGGGGACCGTATCAAACGGGGTGTTGTGCTGCAGTATTTGCGACGTATGTCTCCTGATGTGGTGTTTTTACAGGAGACGCATCTGGTGGGTAACGTTTGTCATGCCATGAACAGGGGGGGGTACCGACTCGTTGCCCATTCTGGTTTCACCACTGGCTCTAGAGGGCTTGGCATTCTCCTGCGCTCTTCACTTCCGCTGGAGATCACCAGGGTAGTCCCGGACGATAGAGGGCGCTATGTGGCTTTGACTGGGCGGTGGGAGGGGCAGTCCCTTTCCTTGGTCTCTGTCTATGTTCCCCCGGGCCTCCAGAACTCCACCTTTTCAGACTTGGGTCGAATGCTGCTTGAGCTTCCGGACAGTCTTCTGCTTATGGGTGGGGATTTCAATTCGGTGGTCTCGGGCGACCGGGATCGCCACCCGCCCAGGGCCCTCCCTGCTGCGCAGGCGTGGCTTGGCGGATTCTTGGAGACCTTCGGTCTGGTCGATTGCTGGAGGTTAATGCATCCTACACAGTGTCAGTACACTTTTCACTCTGGGGCGCATGGGAGTCTCTCCAGATTGGATTACTTTCTTATGCCCGCGGCCCAGACTGCCCGGATTCGAGAGGTTAAGCACCTGGCCCGGGGTATTTCTGATCATTCCCCACTGTGGTTGCTTTTTGACACTGGGACGCGGTCTGCTGGGCGGATCGCTCCTATTAACCCTTGGTACCTGCGGAACCCCACGATCCGCTATAGTCTGGTCAAGTCGATTGACCAATACTTCCTTGAGAATGATGGGTCGGTGATGTCCGCAGTGTCCCTGTGGGAAGCTTTTAAGGCAGTACTCCGTGGGCAGGCCCTATCCCAGATTGTGGCGGCTAAGAAGGTTAAGATGGAGGCGGTGGTGGAGCTGGAGACCGACATCTTGGGGTTGGAGGTGGCCTTGGAGACGGGTGTCACTCCGGATGGGCTACATGCCCTCAGCCTGAAGCAGTTCGAGTATAAGTCCCTTGTCACTGACGCTGCCCGGACCATGTATAGGGAGCAGCAGGGTAGGTTGTATGATGCTGGAGACAAGGCTGGTAAATTGATTGCTTGGCTGGATAGGAAGGAGAGAGTGAATCGTGTGGTCCCAGAGCTCCGGGTTGCGGATGGAGTGTGTGTGACTGAGCCTGGTGAGATTGTGGAGTGCTTTGCTGACCACCTCCGGGCGGTGTATTCCCCGGTGTCTGACAGAGATGAAGACGACTCTCGTCTTCTACTACGGGATATTGTCCTGCCCGGCTTATCCGTCGAGGACCGTGAGCGGTTGGATGCCCCCTTGGCCGTCGATGAGATTGCTACCGCGATTGGCTCCCTTCGCTCGGGCAAAGCCATGGGCCCCAATGGCCTGCCGATCGAGCTATGCAAACTACGCCCGGATAAAATCGCGCCCTTCCTCCGTCGTATGTTTCAGGAGTCGAACGAGAGGGGTTCCCTTCCCGCCGACCAGCGTCTGGCGACTATAGTCGTGATTCCTAAGGAGGGTAAACCACGTGACCGCTGTGCTTCATATAGGCCTATCTCCCTCTTAAACGCAGAACCCAAAATCCTGGCTAAAGTCCTCGCCAACCGCTTGCTGAGCGTTATCTGTGATCTGATTCATCCGGATCAATGCGGCTTCATCCCCCACCGTAATACCGCTCTTAATCTGCGGCGTCTGCACGGCGTCCTAGCTAGGGCGAAATACTTTTCTGAACCAGCCGTATTGGTTTCCTTGGACGCCACCATGGCCTTTGATACCATCGAGTGGCCATTTCTCTGGGCGGTCTTGGAGAAGTTTGGCTTCGGGGAGGGATTTCTTAGCTGGGTGAAGCTTCTTTATGCCGGACCAATGGCTCAGGTGGTTGTCAATGGGCGGGCTTCCCGGCCTTTTGCTCTCGGGAGGGGCACTAGGCAGGGGTGCCCGTTGTCCCCTCTGCTTTTTGCTCTTGCCTTGGAACCGCTCGCCGCCTGGCTCCGCTGGGAGCCCTCTATCAGAGGGATCCGGTGGGCCCCGGGCTTCGAGGATCGGGTCTCGCTGTACGCGGATGATATTCTTCTGTACCTCACCTCGCCGCGACAGTCGCTTAATGTTCTCTTCGATGTCCTCACCTCCTTTGGGAAAAACTCGGGTTTGATAATTAACTGGTCCAAATCTTGCGTGTACCCTATCTCTGGTGGCCCTCCCATTTTGCCGCCTCTACTTCCTATCCAAACGTCCTCATCCGGCTTTAAGTACCTGGGGGTATATGTTTCGTTGGACCCGGCGGTCCGCTATGAGCAGAACCTCCTGTCTCCACTCCGACGTTTGAGGGTGGATACGGCTCGTTGGTGTAGGTTTCCCCTGTCTCCGCTTGGTCGCGCGGCCCTGTTTAAAATGATGTCCCTTCCCAGATTTCTTTACGCACTTCAGAACTCCTTTGATGTCATTCCGGTGGCCTACTTTCGGGAGGTGGAGAGTCTGCAGAGGAGACTGGTCTGGGACGGGTGGGCGCGTATCGCTCTGGCAAAGCTTACTCTCCCCTGGTACGACGGGGGCATCGCGCTTCCTGACATTAGACGGTACTATTGGGCCTCCCAACTGTCGGCAATTAACCATGCCACGTATGCTCCTGGTCTGAACCCGGCGTATGAGATGGATAAATTCCTGCTTCCCGGCGGTAATTATAACAGAGCGCTTTACTCCCGATCTGCTGGCAGGACCCTCACGGGCCCTACCAAGATTGCGGTACGGGTGTGGAAGGCGGCGAATGTAGCGATGGGCTGGAGTGAGCGTTTAACGTGTGCTACTCCCTTGTTTGCCTCAGACCGCCTGGGGAGCCTTTGGACGACGAAAGGCTTTGAGCACTGGGACACGATCGGCATTAGCAGAGTGGGGGATCTGTGGGTTAAAGGCGCGGTCAAGACCTTCGCGGCGCTCCGGAGCGAGTATGAGCTTAGTGAGAGGGAGTTCTTTCGCTACGCCCAGGTTCGGCATGCCCTGCTCTCGGTTTTTGGGGAAGGGTCCACGGTCCCTGTTTCTTCGCCCCTCGAGGACCGCATACTCGACGGTCACATTCCCGATAGTACTATCTCTTTGATCTATAAAAAATTGATAAATAATCGGGCTGACCTCTTGGTGCGTCTCCGGGAGGCATGGACGGGGGATGGGGTTGAGTTGGACGACGAGGACTGGCAGTCCGCGCTGTCATCTCCTAAGGAGGTTGCCATCCCGGCCCGTCTCCGTTTGGTCCAGCTTAAGATCCTCCATCGCGTTTACGTGACGGGTCCCCGATTGGTCTCGATGGGGTTTTCTGAGGACGGGCTCTGCAAGCGTGGCTGTGGGCACAGTGCCACCTTTCTCCACATCCTGTGGGAGTGCCGCGAGGTGGTGGAATACTGGCGTCAGGTGCATGAGGTTATGAGGCGAGTCACCGGGGTCACGCTGTTGCCGGAGGTGCGTCGTTGTGTTCTGAATGTGTGGGAGCCCAATGACTATAACGCGGCCCAGACTCGGTGGGCGGCCCTGGGGAACATGATAGCAAAGAGGGACATAGCGCAGCTTTGGGGTTCGCAGCGGCCCCCCCACCGTGTCTGTCTGGAAGGAGAACATGGACTGGTGCATGTTCAGGGAAAAGACTGTGTATGTGGCTCGTGGTAAACCCGGGGCCTGGAACAGAATTTGGGGGCAGTGGAATGTGTATCGTGGAAGTATTTGTGCTCCCCCCCTGGTGGAAACGTCTGATGTAGCCTTGTCCCCCTGATCCTTGATGGTTCCTTACTTATCTAGCACATCTGAGTATAGATTTGGTATTCCCGTTTCTCCCCCCCCTACCTCTTTGTCTCCCTTCTTCTTGACTGCCATCGGGTGGTCGGATATGGAAGTGCCCCTGCTGTGGCCCGACGCCCATCTTATGTTTTCTTGCCTCGCTTTTGTTTTAAGTTGTTATTTATGTTAAAAGGGTGTATCCTGATTTCCTTTATGTGCAGTCTGCTCTTCTGTAGGGTGCGGAGCCCCGGTGGGCCAGTCATTGTGATTGCACTGTTTGATCTTTTACCTACTAGCGGCCGGCCCTGGTGGTTGTAGGCCCGTGCTTGTAACCTTCTTTCTGCACAATAAAAAAAAATTAAAAAAAAAAAAAAAATGCAGCAACACATGTTACCTCACAGTGGAAGGCCCTTTCTAAAGGTTGACTGGTCACCTTTCTGTTGCTTATTGCTATATGTGGGTGTTAATGTGGTACTTATGAGGGGCAATAAATGCCAGGACAATGTTAACAAGTGTAAAAATAGCAAAATAGTGCAGTAATGCTATCGCATAATTTGCCTTTGCTTGCTGCAAAAGTTAGTCAACCATGCTGCATAATTTGGCCTTCTCCTGCCGCATAATTCTAATGGCCCTGTTTCTAGTGCTATGAAGTCCCAGTCTGTGGCAGAAAGCACTGTGAATATGTAAGTCATTATTTTAAAACAGTATTTACATACTCTACGCTAGGCCGCTGCAAAATGATGCAGTGGTTGAGATAAAACAAGTTCTTACAAAACATACTTTGTAGTAATAAGTCAAACTGTATCTAATGCAGACATTTTTGTGTCTCCACTATTCCAGATCCCAGCTGATAACTCCTTTACATTACATCTTAAAAATAATAGATCTTTGCCACCATAAAGCTTTAAGCAGATCCACTGGAATTATTCAGCAGAAGAGGACAACATTATGCGGAAGGTTTGACTAAATTATGCAGCAAGAAAAGGTAAGTTATGCGGCACAATGCGCCACATTTTGTGGTTAGCATTACTTCATTATTTTGTCATTTTAACTCACGGTAACGCTGTCAGGGGAAATATTTCACCTCATTAGTACCAGTGTAGCACCAATATACAGCAGTAAGTAACTACAAGATTACCAATCAATCCTTGCAAAGGGTCTTCCACTGCTCCGGAACACTTTGTCACGCTTTAAGTAACTTTTGTTCCGTTTGAGCTAGAATCAAGATTTTTTGTTGAAATCTGCAGATTATGTAGCAAATGCAGTACACTGATAATTAAGTGGAAAACGCTGCTGCAGAAACTCATAATTCCATGGTTTCTTTTTTAACTTTCTGCACTACCACCCACACTTCGATTTCAGGCAGAGGCATCTCAAAGTCAGTATTAACCATTCAGGGGCAGTTTTTTTGTGAAAGCTGAGTCCATGGGGTGGCAGGTAGAAGGCCAGCAGAGTGCATTCAGATGCAAAGCCCTAATCCTCTCGATCCCTGTGGCCTCACAGTAACGGTCCAGGAGAAAGAGGAAAGTAGCGAGATTCATAGATATTGTCAAAGAGAAGGCCCAGAATAGGGAGCACTGTATTCAGACTCATTTTTATGTTTACAAATGGCCATAGACTGCTTCTTCAGAGAGATACCCCAAAGAAGGGGACAATATAAGTGTTTTTTTTTTTTTAAAGGGACATTCATTAGTGAAGCTGGTACTGCTGCCAAGTGTGTAAGTGGCTACTGCTGGTTATCATAAAGGAGCAGATGCAGCAGGACTGGGGCCCAGGGATTTGAGGGGCCCACTGCATCACAATTATGTCTGTCTACCTTTAAAAAATGGGGCATCAGAGCTTATTGTCCTTTCAAGCATTAGGACAGAGGTGATGATCCATCATGGAGGGGAAGAGGTAAAAAAGGCAAAGGAGATAGCCTGCTACTCAGGACTGCAGTTATCATTAGTGCAGCAGGTATAGTTGCATTGGGGTCAAAGAGTGTGAGGGGCTCACAACACCCCAATTATGTGGAGCAGTTTGTTTGGGATATCTGGTTTTGTTTTATGGTTTTGCTGTTTTATAAGTCTCATATTTGGTGCAATTCATAAGCTATAGAAAAAATATTCCTGAAATCATCTCATCAGCCCCACTCTCTGCACGCAGCCATGTTCCTCCCGCTCCCCCAATCCTTGTCATAAAGTTTTGGAGGGGGGCCCGATCTCAAAACATTTTGCTTAGGGGGGGCTCAGAATAAAAAAGTTTGAAGACCTCTGCTCTAGGGTGACATACTAACCAGTTTCTTTAGACTCCTCTCCTCTGTGATAAATAACTGTAGTAGTAGATTAAAATAAATGCATCTGTTTGCTCAGAACTTTCTCTAGGGTTATGGCCCAGTATAATAGACATTTACAATAGACTCACTTCTCTCCTCACAACTTTCTCCATGGTAAAGAATCATTTTAGGAGAGGTTTGTCACACAGTGGCCTGTCTGCTAAGACCTCTCTACTGGTTGTATCTTGTTATGCTTTGTGTAAATCTCACATTTGCACTAAAATGTTTTTTCAGGTTCACAAATGGTGTTGTTGTGGTTTACAATAGACTAGCGTATATGGGTAGACAATTTACTTTGGTCATTAGTGTTTACAGTGCTGGTTCAGTACAGACAGGGTTATCTGCTTAGAACTCTCTCTTAGGTGTTAAGTGAGTGTAGTAGTTGTCAATGTTACAGTGAGCTGTGTGCTGTACATCTCCCAACTGTGTTTTCTTCTTACTTTTAAATTCTTTAAATGGTATTTTATTTGAAATTGAAATAAGCTTTATTTCGATAAAAACATATCTTAAAAAGCATATACAAATGTAACATACAAAACAGAGTTTGTGGGACCAAAAAACAAGCCATAAAAATACAATAGTAATCATGCATCCCAAGATAAACAGAGGAATGTAGACATAATAAATAAGACAATTTAAAAAAGGGGATATACATAGGGAATAAAATCAATCATCCAGCTTAAATAAGGGTATTTTATTTAGTATATTGACGTTTTATTAGCTAGATGATATCATCAGTGATATCATTTGAGATGTCATTAGTGATGTCACTGACTATGTCATGAGTGTTGTATCATAAGGTCATAAGCAGTGCGTTGCGGGGGCACACGTTATAGTTATCCCCAGTAACTATGCCTGCTGAATTTCTATTGTTTTGTGTGTGTAAAACCTGAGCCTAAATAGAACATCACTGTAACCTTCGTTTTTCTCATTGAATTTCTAAGGGTTTTTAATTCTATTTCCTAACTATAACATCTCTGTAATCTTTGGTCTTTTCTGTGAATTTCTATAGTTTTGAAATGGTATTCCCTAATTATAACGTACCTGTATCCTGTGGTTGGTGGGTGAATGGCTGCATGGGTCTGTGAGTGGATATATTAGTGACTGTATGGGTCTATAAGTGGCTGTGTGACTGGCTATATAGGTGTGTGAGTGGCTGTATGGGTATCTTTCTGGACCAAGACCTAGCTTTCTGGCAAATTTGGTGTAAATCTGTTCAGTGGTTCAGGCTGTAGTTGTGTCCAAAATCCCTATGGATAATTGCATGGGGAAAACATATTTTGGGGCCACCCTTTTTCTTAGCCCCCACTCGCTAAATCACCTCTAAACTTTCCAGACAGAAGCTGAAGTGACTAGCGCACTACTTTTGAAAATTTTGTGAAGACTCATCAAACGACACCAAAGTTATTAGCAAAACAAATAACACTTCATCAATAAAAACTAGTTCCTAACTTTAACTACCTACTGGCTAACTGCAGGAGGATATATATATATACATATATATATATACATATATATCAAGGAAAAGTTCTCTCGTTACTGGAGCCCCCAACCCTACAGGGTGGCCTCAGGAAATGGGCACGGAGCAGCCCATCGAAACACCACAGTGTAAAGCAACAAACTGAGGCCCAATACTGAAAGCGTGGTTTAATTCAGATTTCGGCAATGTCAGCTTTCATCTTCCCAACGTTTCGGCGTATGCCTTGCTCACGGGTGAAAGTCAAACAAGGTAGTGCGCGTGTGCGTGCTTTTAAACAGGGCAAAGTCACATGACTGGAATTAATGACTGCAATACCCATAGTGCATTATTAAGTATTTTCAAAATAACACTCGGAAAGTTCTTGAGTACAATACCAGTGTGCGTGGTTCTTCCTTCATACATGCACTGTTATCAAAGTGGGATCTCCTTTTAAAATACAGTCAGGTGCATTACCACGCTGCCGCGATGTTCACAACTTCAATGCGAACTGGATCAAAGTTCTGCTCTCAGCACGATCAAAGCAGGATATCCTCCTGCCAGAATCCCTTCCTCACGCAGGTCCATTTTACTGCATTAGCATTCCTTGGTAGGCTGGGCGCGTGAGTGGGTCATGCTCCTCATTTTAACATCAAGCAAAAGTTCTCTCGTTACTGGAGCCCCCAACCCTACAGGGTGGCCTCAGGAAATGGGCACGGAGCAGCCCATCGAAACACCACAGTGTAAAGCAACAAACTGAGGCCCAATACTGAAAGCGTGGTTTAATTCAGATTTCGGCAATGTCAGCTTTCATCTTCCCAACGTTTCGGCGTATGCCTTGCTCACGGGTGAAAGTCAAACAAGGTAGTGCGCGTGTGCGTGCTTTTAAACAGGGCAAAGTCACATGACTGGAATTAATGACTGCAATACCCATAGTGCATTATTAAGTATTTTCAAAATAACACTCGGAAAGTTCTTGAGTACAATACCAGTGTGCGTGGTTCTTCCTTCATACATGCACTGTTATCAAAGTGGGATCTCCTTTTAAAATACAGTCAGGTGCATTACCACGCTGCCGCGATGTTCACAACTTCAATGCGAACTGGATCAAAGTTCTGCTCTCAGCACGATCAAAGCAGGATATCCTCCTGCCAGAATCCCTTCCTCACGCAGGTCCATTTTACTGCATTAGCATTCCTTGGTAGGCTGGGCGCGTGAGTGGGTCATGCTCCTCATTTTAACATCAAGCAAAAGTTCTCTCGTTACTGGAGCCCCCAACCCTACAGGGTGGCCTCAGGAAATGGGCACGGAGCAGCCCATCGAAACACCACAGTGTAAAGCAACAAACTGAGGCCCAATACTGAAAGCGTGGTTTAATTCAGATTTCGGCAATGTCAGCTTTTATCTTCCCAACGTTTCGGCGTATGCCTTGCTCACGGGTGAAAGTCAAACAAGGTAGTGCGCGTGTGCGTGCTTTTAAACAGGGCAAAGTCACATGACTGGAATTAATGACTGCAATACCCATAGTGCATTATTAAGTATTTTCAAAATAACACTCGGAAAGTTCTTGAGTACAATACCAGTGTGCGTGGTTCTTCCTTCATACATGCACTGTTATCAAAGTGGGATCTCCTTTTAAAATACAGTCAGGTGCATTACCACGCTGCCGCGATGTTCACAACTTCAATGCGAACTGGATCAAAGTTCTGCTCTCAGCACGATCAAAGCAGGATATTCTCCTGCCAGAATCCCTTCCTCACGCAGGTCCATTTTACTGCATTAGCATTCCTTGGTAGGCTGGGCGCGTGAGTGGGTCATGCTCCTCATTTTAACATCAAGCAAAAGTTCTCTCGTTACTGGAGCCCCCAACCCTACAGGGTGGCCTCAGGAAATGGGCACGGAGCAGCCCATCGAAACACCACAGTGTAAAGCAACAAACTGAGGCCCAATACTGAAAGCGTGGTTTAATTCAGATTTCGGCAATGTCAGCTTTCATCTTCCCAACGTTTTGGCGTATGCCTTGCTCACGGGTGAAAGTCAAACAAGGTAGTGCGCGTGTGCGTGCTTTTAAACAGGGAAAAGTCACATGACTGGAATTAATGACTGCAATACCCATAGTGCATTATTAAGTATTTTCAAAATAACACTCGGAAAGTTCTTGAGTACAATAACAGTGTGCGTGGTTCCTCCTTCATACATGCAGTGTTATCAAAGTGGGATCTCCTTTTAAAATACAGTCAGGTGCATTACCACGCTGCCGCGATGTTCACAACTTCAATGCGAACTGGATCAAAGTTCTGCTCTCAGCACGATCAAAGCAGGATATCCTCCTGCCAGAATCCCTTCCTCACGCAGGTCCCTTTTACTGCATTAGCATTCCTTGGTAGGCTGGGTGCGTGAGTGGGTCATGCTCCTCATTTTAACATCAAGCAAAAGTTCTCTCGTTACTGGAGCCCCCAACCCTACAGGGTGGCCTCAGGAAATGGGCACGGAGCAGCCCATCGAAACACCACAGTGTAAAGCAACAAACTGAGGCCCAATACTGAAAGCGTGGTTTAATTCAGATTTCGGCAATGTCAGCTTTCATCTTCCCAACGTTTCGGCGTATGCCTTGCTCACGGGTGAAAGTCAAACAAGGTAGTGCGCGTGTGCGTGCTTTTAAACAGGGCAAAGTCACATAACTGGAATTAATGACTGCAATACCCATAGTGCATTATTAAGTATTTTCAAAATAACACTCGGAAAGTTCTTGAGTACAATACCAGTGTGCGTGGTTCTTCCTTCATACATGCACTGTTATCAAAGTGGGATCTCCTTTTAAAATACAGTCAGGTGCATTACCACGCTGCCGCGATGTTCACAACTTCAATGCGAACTGGATCAAAGTTCTGCTCTCAGCACGATCAAAGCAGGATATCCTCCTGCCAGAATCCCTTCCTCACGCAGGTCCATTTTACTGCATTAGCATTCCTTGGTAGGCTGGGCGCTTGAGTGGGTCATGCTCCTCATTTTAACATCAAGCAAAAGTTCTCTCGTTACTGGAGCCCCCAACCCTACAGGGTGGCCTCAGGAAATGGGCACGGAGCAGCCCATCGAAACACCACAGTGTAAAGCAACAAACTGAGGCCCAATACTGAAAGCGTGGTTTAATTCAGATGTTGGCAATGTCAGCTTTCATCTTCCCAACGTTTCGGCGTATGCCTTGCTCCCGGGTGAAAGTCAAACAAGGTAGTGCGCGTGTGCGTGCTTTTAAACAGGGCAAAGTCACATGACTGGAATTAATGACTGCAATACCCATAGTGCATTATTAAGTATTTTCAAAATAACACTCGGAAAGTTCTTGAGTACAATACCAGTGTGCGTGGTTCTTCCTTCATACATGCACTGTTATCAAAGTGGGATCTCCTTTTAAAATACAGTCAGGTGCATTACCACGCTGCCGCGATGTTCACAACTTCAATGCGAACTGGATCAAAGTTCTGCTCTCAGCACGATCAAAGCAGGATATCCTCCTGCCAGAATCCCTTCCTCACGCAGGTCCATTTTACTGCATTAGCATTCCTTGGTAGGCTGGGCGCGTGAGTGGGTCATGCTCCTCATTTTAACATCAAGCAAAAGTTCTCTCGTTACTTGAGCCCCCAACCCTACAGGGTGGCCTCAGGAAATGGGCACGGAGCAGCCCATCGAAACACCACAGTGTAAAGCAACAAACTTAGGGCCCAATACTGAAAGCGTGGTTTAATTCAGATTTCGGCAATGTCAGCTTTCATCTTCCCAACGTTTCGGCGTATGCCTTGCTCACGGGTGAAAGTCAAACAAGGTAGTGCACGTGTGCGTGCTTTTAAACAGGGCAAAGTCACATGACTTGAATTAATGACTGCAATACCCATAGTGCATTATTAAGTATTTTCAAAATAACACTCGGAAAGTTCTTGAGTACAATACCAGTGTGCGTGGTTCTTTCTTCATACATGCACTGTTATCAAAGTGGGATCTCCTTTTAAAATACAGTCAGGTGCATTACCATGCTGCCGCGATGTTCACAACTTCAATGCGAACTGGATCAAAGTTCTGCTCTCAGCACGATCAAAGCAGGATATCCTCCTGCCAGAATCCCTTCCTCACGCAGGTCCATTTTACTGCATTAGCATTCCTTGGTAGGCTGGGCGCGTGAGTGGGTCATGCTCCTCATTTTAACATCAAGCATAAGTTCTCTCGTTACTGGAGCCCCCAACCCTACAGGGTGGCCTCAGGAAATGGGCACGGAGCAGCCCATCGAAACACCACAGTGTAAAGCAACAAACTGAGGCCCAATACTGAAAGCGTGGTTTAATTCAGATTTCGGCAATGTCATATATATATATACACTGAAAAAACCATAGGTTTCAGGGGTGTTAGCTGGACATTTCCCTGATACAAAACCCTAGAAATTGCCCTGTTATAGTTAGTTCAGCTAACTATAACTCGCGTCCCCGCAATGCACTGCTGATGACGTCACATATTACATCACTCATGACATGGTCATTGACATCACTGATGACATCTCAAATGACATCACTGATGACATCACTGATGACGTCATCCATGTGATAAATTACTGCATCTTCTCACACCCTAATTTAACCGTTGATACACCATTCTCAAAACCATAGATACTCCAATACCAATAACTACATACCCACTTATTAACTCTTAGGTCTACATACACCCCCACTCATTCACCTGTACAGTCACTCATACATACAGTCACTCCGTACAAGACTATCATATACATTTATACACCTACATAGACACTCACACACCACCAATCATCCATAGAGGTACTCTCACACCTAGTCAGTCATGCAAATAATTAATTACACTCAAGTTCACTTACTCATAAAAAAAGTACCACATTCTTACGCTCTTATACAATCATTGATACAAGCACACACTCATCAATAAAGCCACTCTCACATATACCCACTTATATACTCTTACACGCATATATATTGCCTTTCACATATGTAGTTAGTCACAAATGTACCACTGAGATATACATTCAATCCCTAACACACCCATACATACACTCACTCAACCATGCAGTTCATCACAAATGCACTCTTAAAACCATGAACCCATAGAATCACACACTCACACATCTATGCATAGAGTCACACACACCCTACCCACACAAACACTCAGGCACCCATACAGATACTCAGACAACCAATCAATAACCCATATAGACACTCATATAGCTATTCACAAAACCATGCAGCCACTTATACACCTACACCCAGACACATACAGACATTCACACAGTTTAGTCACTAGTCTGCAGTAAGATACATTTAATGACTCACTTATAGAGTCAGTTACGCACCTACAAAATCATCCATTCACACACTTGTTCACCCACTCATTCTTCAACAGACCTTTCCCTATATATATTAAATATATTAAAACTGTACAGAAACACATACTCACTGGATGATGTCATCAGTGATGTCATCAGTGATGTCATTTGAGATGTCATCAGTGATGTCATCAGTGATGTCACTGACCATGTCATCAGTGATGTAATATGTGACGTCATCAGCAGTGCATTGCGGGCGCGCGAGTTATAGTTAGCTGAACTAACTATAATAGGGGAATTTCTAGGGTTTTATACGAGGGAAATGTCCAGCTAACTATAACTCCCCTGAAACCTATGATTTTTTCAGTGAATTTCTAAGGTTTTTTAAATGCCAATTCCTAACTATAACGCCCCTGAAACCTTTGGTTTCTTCAGTGAATTTCAAAGGTTTTTTAAATGCCAATTCCTAACTATAACGTGCATGAAACCTATGGTTTTTTCAGTGAATTTCAAAGGTTTTTTAAATGCTAATTCCTATGTATAACTTGTCTCTGAAGATATCATTTTTAATGATTTTGATTGGATTTGTATATTTTTCAAATTCAGTGTGTCGATTTCATTAATTACATTTTTTTAAAAATACTTTTTAATCACCATTTTTTAAACTTATTGTTTCAATTAATTCTTTTAAAAATTAAAAAATATTATTTTAACTTATTGGGTTTTTCAAACATATTTTTAAAAATTTTTAAAAATATTTTTTTAACTATATGTGCAAAACTTTATTTTATATATTTTTTTCAAAGTTTTTGGATCTGCACACCCTAAGCGCACCATTCCCGATCCCTACGCGATAGCATCAGCTCATGGTAACCATTGGGTACGTGTTTAGTGCGTGATCGCAATGCGACCGGTACACGACTCCCAGCGTATAAGCGACACGTTCGATGTACGTAACGCGACGTTTAAACGCTTCCGCGATGCGTCATCTGCGTCTATGACGTGGTAGGTGCGCGGATCCCGCGAAATATTTAACATTTAAAAAAACATATATGTATATATTTCATGTGAATATTAATTGAAGACAAACTCTAAACTAGTCTTAAAACTAATATATTTTTACATCTAATCCTATATTTTTTTTAATTCAATTTCGCGGATGCGCGCTGGGTGCGTGATGCGTAAGCGCAGGGTGCGCGGATCCCATGTGACCTGCAAAAAAAGAGATTTGATTGGTTCATTACACTTCCTCTTCTAACTATTGAAAGACCACACCCATTTCAATCATTCTTCTTTGACCTTCTTTAGAGCACCATCTCTTTGGAGAGAAGATTTTTTAGACTAAGTTTACACTTAGCTCCAACTTTTTTCAACCAAAAATGGCTTCAGGCAGCAGGCATCACCTGCATCACCTCATACTTCTGAGGATGAATTTTTGGTGGAGGCACCACCCAAAGAACGTTTTTCTTCAGTGGTGTGGACAATTTTTACTTTTCCCGAGGGGCAGAAAAAGACCAATGCCACCTTGGTCACGTGCAAGATTTGCAAAAGAGTGCTGCCATGAGGGTTCCTAACAAGAAATACTCGTGCGGCACGGCAAGTATGATGAAGCACCTGAGGAGCCTTCATCCAAACAATCTTGCATGACAAGAGTGCAAACGGATGAGAAACACTCCTGCTCCTGCGCCATCCACCTCATCGCAGCCAAGCACATCAAGAGTGCATCCATCAGCCCAAACCTTGGACATCCGTCCTCAATTTCAATATTTAAAAGTGCTCTGCACTAAGTGCAATAAGACTTTGTGCTATGGTGAGCAGTCGATCGATCTGATCTGCCGCCGGCAAGAAAGTCACATTTGCTAGGTTTTTTTTTTTTTTTATTGTTCCCTGAAGTTCATTTTTAGGTTTCTCCTGTTTTGTTTTTTGTTTGTTTTTTTGCAGAAAAAACCAAAAAAAATTAAAATTGTTCAGAAACCCCCCAACAAATTATAAAAGAAAAAAGAAGAAAAAAAAAAGTTCTTGTAAGAACTAACTTTCCTGGTTTAAAAAAAGAGCTAAATTTCTTTGTTAGTGTTAGTTTAGATGAATGTATGTGTAGTACGTAATTGACTGAATGAATGCATTAGTAGCGTATGGTGAATATATAAGTGCAGAAGTATAAGGAAGTGCTGAAGCATCACACAGTAATCTCTTTAACTGCAGTGTGATGTAGTACTTCCGAAGCACAGGGATGCAACATATGTACATAAATATGTTGCAAATCTATGCTTCTGTCTGCACAGGTGCTTAAACTGCAGCCATGCGGTGACACAGGCACCCTTGCACCATAGTGCAAGGATATCTGTGTCATGTGCTGTTTGTTTTTCTGCAGAAAGACACACCTTCCTGCACAAAAACAATGAGAAAATGCATTTTTCTCCTTCAATGTATGCTGAACATTTCAGCATGCATTGAAGATATAAATATGTGGAGAAATGAAAACAATTCTCCTTGTTGTGCTTTCCTACACCAATTTTAGAATGGTGCACCATTCACACACATATCGAGATTTCTGATTTCTGATAAATCTAGACATGTGTTTTGTTCTATGAGTATTCAGTGCAATCATGCACAACAACACTTATAGAACACCCTTTCAAAACAAAGTGGTCTGTATGATGAGGTTGTATTTACATGGAGTATAAAAAGTGCACAGAGTGCCTTTTCCTCTCTTTGTAAATATGAAAGAGTATCTTACACAATAACTATCTTACAAAAAGTGACATATTTCCATTTTTAAAATTCCTTGCGAATGATAAAAGGTAAGCACAGAGTTTTGTCTGCAAAGATGTTCAAAGAAGAATGATTGAAATAATTGCGCTCCTTCAATAGCTAAAATAGGAAATATTATGAACCCCTCAAATCTCTTTTTTTGCAAGTCACATGATATCTGATTATAGTCAGATTTCCAAACTACATAGGTATAAACAGAGTGTGTTTTTACAAACATGTTTCCACTTTTTAGCTTCTTGCACACCTCCTCATTCAGCATATTGAGACTTAGTTAAACTTACCTTCACAGTAATAGGAATAAAAAATGGTACACATTTTTTTCACATTTTCATTCCAACCTAAATTCTTAAAAATTGCTTATTTTAAAATTTGGATCTGTGAAAGAAAAGGAAAACAAATTATAACATGTAATAATACATTTTTTACGACACAGCATAATTTCCACAAAGTAATTTTTTTGCTGTTCTCAGAATATATTAAATTTCACTAAAAATAGTGATTTCAATCGTACTCATCACTTAACAGCGGGCAAAAAAAACACAATCTCAAAGATTGTTAAAAAAAAACAACATGCTATTCTCAAAAAAAAAAAACAAGATACAAATCACAGATATATAAAATGCACACAGCTAACAATTTGTTTTAACTTTAACTTACAAAAACTGTAAATGATGTCGCTTTAAAATATTCACCGAATCTAAAGATGAATTTTTGGAGGATGCACCACGCCCACAACGTTTTCCTTCAGTGATGTGGAAATTTTCTACTTGTCTCGAGGGGCAAACAAAGACCAATGCCACCTTTCTCACGCGCAAGATTTTCAAAAGAGTTCTGTTACGAGGGGATCCTAACAAAAAATACTTGTGTGGCACAGCAAGTATGATGAAACACCTAAGGACCCTTCATCCAAACAATCTTGCACGAGAAGAGTGCAAACAGATGAGAAACACTCCTGTTCTGTATCTGTAAAAAAGAATCACAAATAAATGTATATTAATAACTTTAAAATTTATACTACTCCATTACTGTACAAACATATTTTATATAAATACTGACTAAGAAACTATAGCCCTGAACCACAAGTGTGACAATGGTTGAAACACTACATGCATAGTGCATACTACTTTGAAGCAGTTCATGCCCTAAAACCTACCTCACTAAAAGACTACATGCTAACTGACTGAATGATTACAGTACTATAAGGAGACACACTGGGTGAGTGACAGGGTATTTGCTAGAAGTGTATGAATTCTAACTAGGGAATTGAAGGTGTGAAACACAACTGTGTAGGCGATTAGAGGACTGCATCCATACTGCATAGGCATTTAAAGCAGTCCATGTGCTAAGGCCTGGCTCACTGCATGACTACTTGGGTACTGACTGAATGATTAGAGTACTGCAAAGATAGTATCTTGGTGAATTTCTAACTGTTTGAGTTTTCGCACAGTGAATGGATTAGTACATGATGCTGAATGGGTCACTAGAGGACTGCAAAGGGAGTTACAGGGTGTTTCCTGGAAGTGTATGGATACTGACTAGCGAATTGAAAATGTGAAAGACAAGTGTATAGTATGTTAGAAGACTGCATGCATACTGCATAGACATTTGAAACAATCTATGTGATAATGTATGCTTCACAACATGAGGACTTGGAAACTAACTAAATCATCAGACTACTACTAGGTTAGTGCCTGGGTAAAACTTTTAAATTTTCAGTTCTGGCACAGTGAATAGAATAGTACATGGCACTGCACTTTAGTGTCAAGCCCTGACTCATTTTATCAATGCATAAGCAAAGAATAGCTTCTAAAGCTACTAAAACTTGACAACATGACCGATTTTAAAACAGTTATCTGTCATCAAATACTCTATGTTACCAAATGCTTCTTTCACAATCCTTACCCAAATGTACACAGACTCACAGTGGGATTTTAGACAAACAACACTATCCCTAGCACTTTACCAAAACTCATTCACTAGTCTAGAAGAGTTAATGGTACTGCACACAATCTACATATTTAAGTACAGCACATTAGTGTCAAAGCATGACACATTTAATCAACGCATAAGCAAAGACTGGCTTCTAATCCTACTAAAACTTGACAACATGACAGGTTTTAAAACAGTTATCTGTCAGCAAATACATGATGTTACCAAATGCTTCTCTCACAGTGATCCCAAATACACACTAACTCACAGTGTGATTCTAAACAAGCACCACTATCCCTAGGAGTTTACCAAAACTCATTCACTACAGTGCAAGTGGTAAGGGAACTGCACACAATCTACATATTTCAGTACTGCACTTTAGTGTCAAAGCATGACTCATTTTATCAATGCATTCCCAAAGACTGGCTTCTAATGCTACTAAAACTTGACAACATGACAGGTTTTAAAAGAGTTATCTGCTAAAAAATACACGATGTTACCAAATGCTTCTCTCACTGTGGTTCCCAAATGCACACAGACTCACAGTGTGATTCTAGACAACAACCACTATACCTAGGAGTTTACCAAAACTCATTCACTACAGGGCAAGTGGTAAGCGAACTGCACACAATCTACATATTTCAGGACTGCACTTTTGTGTCAAAGCCTGACTCATTTAACCAAAGCATAAGCAAAAACTGCCTTCTAATGCTACTAAAACTTGACAACAAGACAGGTTTTAAAACATATATCTGTCAGCAAATACACAATGCTACCAAATGCTTCTCTCACAGAGGTTCCCAAATGCACACATACTCACTGTGTGATTCTAGACAAACAACACTATCCCTTGCACTATACCAAAACACATTTCTTCATCTAGAAGAAGTACCACATTTTAGTATAGAAACATAACATAACTAATTTCACAAATTCATAAACAATGACTGGTTTCTAATTCTACCAAAATATAAAAACAGCACAGTTATATGTCTGCAAACACATGAAAAACACAAATGCTTATCACAGAATGGTTTCTACATGCACACACACTGTCAATAAGATTGTAGAGAAAAAATAGTACTCCCTACACTTTGGCAGGAGAAATACATTAGTCTGATTAAAATCAAAATAATCTACATACATCCCGTCACAATTAAATAACTCATCTTTCAAGTTGTTTTGTAGATTAAGAAGTATATCAGTCACTCACCATATTTTCTTTTACAAAATTTCTGCACTGTGCACCTCTCAGCAAAAATAAAGAATGGAAAAGTTTCTCTTTCATTTTCCACACATATACATGTAAACATCAAATCACAATCCTTCACACATAAACTCAAAAGCAAACACACATTTCTATTGGTTAAACATTTCAACCCTTTCCAACTGAAATACATTTCAACCCTTCCCCCAATCTGCCTTCTAACTGTTACCATAGAAACAGGTCATGGAACAGTGCACTGAGCACACAGGTCAGATGTTCAGCACACAATGTTGCTAAACAAGAGAGAAAGTGTGCTTCACTTTTCAACATATCAGCTTATCATATATAATGTTCCTTACAATCTGTTTTTGTTAACCAATAAGAATCATACCTTTAAAAAACAGAAATATACACCCTACCTTTCAGTGTACAAAGTAGTCATACAACCAATGATTTCTTGTCTTTTTAAAAAAAAAAATTCAGTGGATCCGCGCACCCAACGCGATAGGATGCGCGCATTTCGCCGTTTAAAACAAAACAAAAAAAAAGGGGGCCCCAGGGGGTCCTTCTGGGACCCCCTAAGCACCTCTAGAGGGTCAGAGTATTTCCACTCTGCCCCCTTTATATGTTTTACACACTTACTCCCCTTGCTTCTTCAGCCTCGCTTCTACCGAGGCAGAAAATGGCTGCCAACAGTTCCTGGTTTCGAATGTAGACAGACACTCGACAGCCAATTAGAATTCAGCGCGCGATCGGGAGGGTGCGCGCTCGGTTCGGGGAGGGTGCACTTACGGTGCGTGTAGGGTCTACGGATCCTCCCCGGCCATAGATATTTATGTACTTTTTAACTCTAATTTTCTCAGGAACTACTGAACGGATTCACACCATTTATGCAAAAGGCACGAGCGCAATTCTGATTGGTTGTTAGATGTCGGTAAACATTCGAATCGGTCGAAACCAGGAAGTGTCGGCCGCCATTTTGTCTCTCGCAGTCTGAGGGGATGAAAATCAAAGGTGGAGAACGTGAAAAGGGGGCAGAGTGGACAGTTCCTGACCCCCTAGCCTTGGTCAGGGGGTCACAGAAGGACCCCCAAGGGAAAAAAAAAACTATTTTTTTTTAAATCGCGAGGTGCGCGCACCCTGCGCGCACTGCGAACCGTAGGTGCTCGGTGCGCGAAGCGCACCGAGTGCCCACAGAGCGGTGCGCGCACGGTGTAAAACTTGAAAAAAAATCAAATAAAATAAAAACATAACTTAGCATTTAAAAAAACGTACAAATTCACTGAAAAAACCATAGGTTTCACACACGTTATAGTTACGAATTAGCATTTAAAAAACCTTGCAAATTCACTTAAAAAACCATAGGTTTCACACATGTTCTAGTTAGCTGGACATTTCACTCGTAAAAAACCAATGAAATTCCCCCGTTATAGTTACTGCAGGCAACTATAACTCACGCGACCGCAATCCTCTGCTGATGACGTCAGATATTACATCACTGATGACATATGTGTCTTTCTGAAAAATAAATATTTGTAATATATGTATAGCTAAAGATTAATGGAACAAGACATGGGTAAATAAGTGTCTAAATACAGTGATGTAATATCTGACGTCATCAGCAGAGGATTGCGGTCGCGTGAGTTATAGTTGCCTGCAGTAACTATAACGGGGGAATTTCATTGGTTTTTTACGAGTGAAATGTCCAGCTAACTATAACATGTGTGAAACCAATGGTTTTTTAAGTGAATATATATATATATTCAGTGAAAAAACCATAGGTTTCACACACGTTATAGTTAGCTGGATATTTCACTCGTAAAAAAACAATGAAATTCCCCCGTTATAGTTAGTTAAGCTAACTATAACTCGCGCACCCGCAATCCACTGCTGATGACGTCACATATTACATCACTCATGACATGGTCAGTGACATCACTCATGACATCACTGATGACATCTCAAATGACATCACTGATGACATCAGTGAATGTGTATTTTTCTGAAAATTAAATATGTTTTATATATGTATATCTCACGGACGATGGAAGAATAAATGGGTATATAAGTGTCTAAATGGATGATTTGTTTTTGAAAAATTGATTGTATAACTGACTGATTAAGTGTATCTTAGTGAATACATGGCTTACTGAGTAATGTTTAAATATGTAAATATCTTTATCAGTCTCTCACTTTGTGTATAAGTGGCTTCATGGGTTGGTGAGTAGCTACATGGGTGTTTATATAGGTTATTAGGTGTTTTTTTTAGTATCAGTGTGTCTGCATGGTTCGGTGGGGGGTATTACGTACTGCATACGTACATGAATGAGTGACTCACTGTTTGTATGTGTTGAAGACAGCATGTGTGCAGGACTGTATGGGTGGATGAGTGTGTGCATGGGTGTGTTAGTGAGTGAATGACTGTCTCAATAGTGTCTCTATGAGTAACTACATATGTTTTAAACTAGTATATGTGACTATTGGTGTATATAACTGAGTATATATAACTGAGTATATGTGAGAATGAGAGATTGAAAGAGTTCCTGTATGAATAAGTATGTGTTTCTATAAGTGATTGTTTAAAAGACTAAGTATGTGTAAGTTTTCGTAGAAGTAAGTGTGGTGGTGTGTGTATTAATGTATATGCAAGTAAATGTATGTTTCTTTCTTTATTTTCATGAGTGAGTATGTGTGTCAGTAACTCTGTGGATGAGTGGCATTGTGTAGCAGGATGTATAGGTGTATGAGTACATATGATGAGTGAGTACATGTATGAGTGACTGTATAGACTGTTGATGAATGAGTGGATCTGTATGTGGATCTTAGAATTACTGAATAGGTTGTTGTAACTGATATTGGTATGTCCATTGTTTTGAAAATTTTAGTCTCTATTTTTGAATGTGTGTATCAAAGGTTATATTAGGGTGAGAGGAGGTCTGCCACTCTGTCACAAGGATGATGTCATCAGTGATGTCATTTGAGATGTCATCAGTGATGTCATGAGTGATGTCACTGACCATGTCATGAGTGATGTAATATGTGACGTCATCAGCAGTGGATTGCGGGTGCGCGAGTTATAGTTAGCTTAACTAACTATAACGGGGGAATTTCATTGGTTTTTTACGAGTGAAATATCCAGCTAACTATAACGTGTGTGAAACCTATGGTTTTTTCACTGAATTTGCAAGGTTTTTTAAATGCAAATTCCTAACTATAACGTGTGTGAAACCCATGGTTTTTTCACTGAATTTGCAAGGTTTTTTAAATGCTAATTCCTAACTATAACGTGTGTGGAACCCATGGTTTTTTCACTGAATTTGCAAGGTTTTTTAAATGCTAATTCCTAACTATAACGTGTGTGAAACCCATGGTTTTTTCAGTGAATTTGTATGGTTTTTTAAATGCTAATTCCTAACTATAACGTGTGTGAAACCCATGGTTTTTTCAGTGAATTTGTATGGTTTTTTAAATGCTAATTCTTATATTTAACGTGTGTGATTTTTTTTTTTTTTGCAAGGTTTTTTACATCTTTTATTTTTACTTTATATTCTCTTTAAACACTATGCTTAAATTTTAAAAATTCTGCAATATATAATTTTTTCACCTTTTTTTTTTACCAAACAGGTAAGATATATTAGTATAACATAGTGATTCTTTTTTTCCAATGTTTTTTTTTTTTTTTACGTGCCCGTACGGTAAGCTTACGGTAAGCGCACGTTTTGCTTTATGTACGTAATATTTCTACTCTTTTTGCGTATGGTTACGCAATTTACGTAGACATGCGTACTGCATACGCGGCGCGTAAGCGCATACGTTACACGCGCACGTTACGCGGAGGTGTTGGGGCGTGCCTGTTGTGCGCATGCGCGCGTGCGCATGTCTTTTATACGCGCATGCGTACTTTTACCGTAAGCGCTCCGTAAGCGCTCCGTAAGCGTAACGTATGCGCACGGTGGGTCATGTGATCAAGAAACAACACTTTTGATTGGTTTAAAGTACTTTCAGTTCTAGAACTCTCCTACACCACACCCATTCCCCTCATTTCTGCTTGTGATCCCTTAGGAGAAGGAGCTGAGTTGTCTTTGGGATACGATGGCAGAACAGCAGTCCTCTTCTGAGAGTGAGGCTAGCAGCACCACCATCAGGCAGAGAAGGAGGAAACAAAAGAGCTCTTTTATATGGGAGTATTTTACGTTTCCTGAGGGCCAGAAAAAAGTAAATGCTGCTCTAGTGACTTGCAAGCTTTGCCAGCGTGTACTTTCTAGAGGTAATCCTAAAAAGAAGTATTCCTTCGGGAATCACACTATGTTAAGACACCTTGAGGATGTACACCCTAGGACAAATGCTCGACATACTGGAGTAAACCCTTCAGTAAGTCGACCGAGCACATCCACAGCAGCTCAGCCGAGTCCATCTTCGGCAGTTCAGCTGAGCCCTTCATCTGTGGGGGGAGATTCACCTTTTTCTGGTCCTCTGGAAACTAAACATCGATTTGCGAGGGTTACAATGCGGTGCTCAAATTGCCATGGTCTAATTGTTCGTGGGGAGGCCAGTGTTCCCCTAATTAACAACAGAATAGACCAGCACATTTGTCCTACCAGCTAATATTCCCATTCTTTCTTTCCTCTGTCCCTGCATGAACACAACGGCTCTTTTAAGAGCCAACCTTACCTTTCAACTTTTTTTAATTTTTTCTTTAAAACTTTTTTTTTTTTTTTTACCGTATGCGTACGGTAAGCGTATTTTTTTTTATTTTTTTAAAAACACTAAAAAACAATTACCACATTACAAGGTCCTGCCATCATTTTAGGCACATAACACAGGCTGCCCCTTTCCTGGGACTGCATTTCTTACTGAACAACAAATTAAATCTCTGCCCACAATTCCTGTGTGCACACAGACTCATGTGTTGGTAGGCACAAAACACAGGCTGCCCCTTTCCTGGGTTATCAATTCTTACAGAACTAATGCTTTTTTCAAATGTGCTGCCATTTTCCTCTCTTTTCTTTCAAAGTGATTTCTGCTAAATGCTAACCATCACAATTAAAAAGAAGCTGTCCTTTTCTTTCAACTGCAAGTCTTACTTTTCAACAGCAACACAAATTAAATCTCTGTCAACAATTCTTCTCTGCACACAGACTCATGGTTTGATGGTAGGCACAAAACAGTATTCCTCATTGTTACCAGTACACATTAACTTATGGTGAACACATACACCATAATATTTTACATATTCAAAACAGTTAAATATCTCCCAAAACAGAAAATGTAAATCACAACTTTAAACAAATAATCACAATTCTTTTTTTTATATCTAAATTAACCACAAACACCCCCTCTCAAACTCATAACTCACCTTTAAAATTAGTTAGTTGTGAAAGAAATGTGGCACTCAAACAGCAGATTATCAGAGCCAGGATCTCTGTTCTGTACACCTCTCTCCTCTCAGCAGAACCAGATAATGGCAATGTTTCCCTCTCTTTTTCCACACATATACATGTTAATTTCAAATCTCAGTGCTTCCCCCTTTTTTTTCAAATGTAATCACACATTTCTATTGGTTGAAAACCAACCCTTTTCCAAAAGTACCCTTCCCCCAACTTGACTTCTGCCTGCTACCATAGCAACAGCTCATGGAACACTGCTGTGTGGAGTCAGGTCAGAAGTTCACCACACAATGTTTCATTTCCAAACAGCAAGAGTGCTTGACTTTTCTAACCTAACAGCAAATCCATAGTAATGTTCTTTGGTAACACATTTTTCTGTACCAATACAAAACATGCTTCTATAAATTTACACATACAGCCTAGTTTTTAGAGTAGAATGGTATGAAACAGCCAATGAGTTCTTTTTAATTAAAAAAAATATGTATGCCTCCATTTCCAAACTGTCTTTCATTTCTTTTTCCCATTCTACTGAAATACACCTCCTGAGTGCATCCAGATCTCCTTGAAAGATGTTCACAGTGTGGATTGTAGGGCACAGCTATGTCTTCTGGAGTGAAAAGTATGCAGAGAAAACAGGTATGGTGAGAGACCTTGCTTTGCCAAATGTAGACATTAAATGGATTGGTCAGAGAGGGTTAAAGTGGCACCAATTGATGCCATTGGTGAAATCCTTCATGCAAATCCAACACCCTGACCTGATAATTGTGCACTGTGGTGGCAATGACCTAGGCACTTTGACTGGGGTAGATCTGGAAATGCTTATGAAGGAGACCTTTGCACAACTGTTTTCACTTTTCCCTAAAACTGCCTTTGTGTATTCTAACATATGCCAAAGGCAAAAATGGAACTGGTCCAATCAATTTTGTCCACAGATTGACAAAGCAAGAAAGCACGTCAACAAATCTGTTTCTGCTTTCCTCCGAGACTATGGTATGGGTTCCATTTACCACAACAACTTGCGTTACAACATGCAAGACATTTATAGAGGAGATGGTGTACACTTCACTGATGAAGGGAACAGAGTTTTCCTCTTGAACCTTAGACTCTGCATCGGTACTTACTTGTGCGTAGCGCCCCATTAGTTTTGAAAAATTCGCGAGGATTCGTCAACCGGCGCCAAAGTTATTCCAAATAGAATGTTGCGGATTTCCTATGGAAACACGGTCCTAACTGTATATATATATACAGAGCAGACAACTCTCCAACTTCCAATTTGGCGAATAGAGAGAAATGGACCACTGGAAGGGATGGCTTGATATTGTTGTTTTATTCCTCAAGGATGACGCGTTTCGGACTTCACCAGTCCTTGTTCACATATATATATATATATATACAAAACCTTCCAGGAGATCATTCTCTAGTGGGGCAACCTGTTTGTATGAATTTTTTGCGGCCAGGCCCAGTCGTGAGAACGGCCCGCCACCTAAAAAGTGAATGGGCGGTGCTGGGAGATCCTGGTGCAGGTAAAGAATGGAAGGCTCAATCTGGAGGATCTTGGTTATTGGCAGCCTATCCGATTTCCAGTGTCACATCAACCCACTGTTGGATTTTATTAACATTATTTTGGTGTACAGCAGCCACCACTGGGATTTTAATGTTGGTAGAACACTACTGATACCAGAAGCCCTATTGGGTACAAGTACATGCCAACTGGTGCGGAAGTTTTCAATAAAGGTGTTTGTGATCTTACATACGGCTGCTTTATTCCTGTTTGGCTCATGGACAAGACCTGGAGAGTTCGAAATGCGTAGAGCTGTTTGAAAGGGATGGACATTGGAAAAGGCATAGGATGCAATCCCCAGAGTCAGGGGTCAACCTTCCAGGAGGATGTTCTCTACTGGAGCAAACTGTTTGTTTATATATATATATGTGTATATATATATATATATATATATATATATATATATATATATATATATATATATATATATATATATATATATATATATATATATATTATCTACTGGCGGTCGCCAGTAGATAGTTATAGTTAGGACCGAGTTTCCATAGGAAATCTGAAAATTCTATTTTGAATAACTTTGGCGCCGGTTGACGAATCCTCATGAAATTTTCAAAACTAATGGGGCGCTCCGTACAGCTCCTACCCTGAAAGTCTCGGGGTGATTCGTCAAGCGGGGGCTGAGAAAAAAGGGGGGTCCCAAAACGCGTTTTCCCCATGCATTTTTCCATAGGACCTTTAGTCGAAGGTACAGCCCGAACGGCTGAACAGAATTACTTGAAATTTGGCAGAGAGGTAGTCCTCAGGTCAGGGAAGTGTCTTTTGCAGGTCTGGTGTCAATCTGTTCAGTAGTTCCTGAGAAAATAGCATTTAAAAGCATATAAATATCTATAAGCGCGCACCGTGCGCTCACCGTGCGTGCACCGTGCGCGCACCGTGCGTGCACCGTGCGAGCGTAATTCTGATTGGTGGTTACATGTTAGTCAACGTTCGAATCGGTCGAAATCAAGAAGTGTCAGCCGCCATTTGTTTGTTTTCAGTGCGAGAGTGAAAAAGGACGGTGGCGAACGTGAAAAGGGGGCAGGGTAGAGAGTTCCTGACCCCCTAGCCTTTGTCAGGGGGTCCCTGAAGGATCCCGAAGGCAGAAAAACAATTTTAAATGTTTTTTTCAAAAAATCACGAAGGGTGCACGCACCGTGCGCGCACGGTGAAACCCCCCCCCCAAAAAAAAAAATGTATTACGTAGTTTATTGTAAAATAAATATATAAAAAAAAAATAATACATAAATAAATTAGTATTTAAAAAACCGTACAAATTCACTGAAAAAACCATAGGTTTCACACACGTTATAGTTAGGAATTAGCATTTAAAAAACCTTGCAAATTCACTTAAAAAACCATAGGTTTCACACATGTTATAGTTAGGTGGATATTTCACTCATAAAAAACCAATGAAATTCCCCCGTTATAGTTAGTTCAGATAACTATAACTCGTGCGACCGCCACTCTGTCACAAGGATGATGTCATCAGTGATGTCATGAGTGATGCCACTGACCATGTCATGAGTGATGTAATATGTGACGTCATGAGCAGTGGATTGCGGGCGCGCGAGTTATAGTTATCTGAACTAACTATAACGGGGGAATTTCATTGGTTTTTTACGAGTGAAATATCCACCTAACTATAACATGTGTGAAACCTATGGTTTTTTAAGTGAATATATATATATATATTCACAGAAAAAACATAGGTTTCAGGGTGTTATAGTTAGCGGAGGAATTTCTATGGTTTTGAACGAGTGAAATGTCCAGCTAACTATAACACCCCTGAAACCTATGGTTTTTCTTTTAATTTCTAAGGTTTTTCAAATGCTAATTTCTAACTATAACGTCTCTGAAACCTATGGTTTTTTCAGTGAATTTCAAAGCTTTATAAATGCTAATTTCTAACTATAACGTCTCTGAAACCTATGTTTTTTTCAGTGAATTTCAAAGGTTTTTTAAATGCTAATTTTTTAATGTAATAGTAGTTATACCTATTTTTTTACTGATTTTCTACAGTTTTTTAACTGTTTATTTATAAATATTTTATTCATTAAATAACATTATATATTTTTCTGAAAATTGCAAAACCAAATGTAAAAAAAATTAAAACTGAAATATTGTTCAATTATTATTGTTTTTTTAATATATTTATATTATTTTCTTTTTAAAAAAAAATTCCAAGATTTTTTTGGAGTCGCGCACCCAAAGCGTACACCTCGCGGTGGGTGAGCGGATTCTAGTCTCCATTTTAGAAACGTCGTGAAGGCTCCGTGTACGGTGTGCGACGGCTGCGTGTTTTTCAGTTACATCATATACAATTAATATTACGTGATGTGCGCGATTGGTATGCAACCAGTCCGCGACTCCTGCTCCCGCGCATTCGTGAAACGTGCGCATTACGGTACGCTGCACTTGCGCGATGGCGGGTCCCGCGTGACGTCATATACGTGCTGGAGCACGCTGGGTGCACGACTTTCGCGAAATGTTTTTATGTTCTAAAATGATATGCATGTGTGTTTAATATGCATATTAGTAGGGGTGGGCGGAATTTGCGAAAGCGACTTTCGCAAATTATCGCGAAAATGTTTAAAATCTCCGCAAACAAGCGGAAATATCGCGAAGATGCGGAAGTTTTTTTCCCGCCCGTTCGCGGTATTTTCTGCGTGTTCGCGGCTCGCCAACTTACCCATGAGGTTGCTTGCGGGCGCGGCCATCTTGTTTTCACTCTTCTCATGGTGCATGATCGCGAGAAGAAAGACGTGATCGCGCGACGCATGACGTTTCTGTGGGGGCGAACTGTCGCGAGACAGCGCAAATGGCTACCAACAATCCAACATCTCGTGGAGAACGCGACCGGATCGGGAAAACTTGTCGGCGAACGCGGGAATTCAGGTAAGGCGATCGCGCGCGCGCGAGAATGTATTATTTTACAGCGCAAGCAAGAACCAAATTATCGCTAAGCTGCGGAATGCGGAAATTTTGACATTTTCACGCTCTCCGCGGAACGCAAAAATGTCAAATTATCGCAATTTCCGCGAGCGGAACGGAAATTTAGCCCAGGCCTACATATTAAGGCAAGAGACTATCTAAGATATTCATAAAAATAATATATTTGTACTTATAATTAACTTATATTATTTTTAAATATATTTTCGCGAAATCGCGTCGGGTGCGTGCTTCGTGAGCGCAGAGTGCGCGGATCCCATGTGACCTCAAAAAAAAGATTTAATTGGTTCATAACATTTCCCACTGTAACTATTGAAGGACCCCACCCATTTTAATCATTCTTGTTGGAGCATCTTCTTTAGAGAGACATCTCTTTTCCCACAAGAACCCTTTTTGCTTGTTTTTTTTGGTGTTTTTCAAAAAATATCAAAGAAAATGGCATCTGGACAGCAGCAGCAGCAGGAGGAAGTATCTTCTGAAGAAGAATTCTTGCAGGAGGCACCACGTCCACAGAGGCCGGAATCTGTTGTGTGGAAATTCTTCACTTTTCCAACTGGAGAGAAGAAAGTAAATGTGAGAAAGGTGACGTGCAAAATTTGTGACCGAGTCCTGTCAAGAGGCAGTGAAAAAAAATACTCTTGTGGCACTGCTTCTATGTACAAGCATCTCCGGACCACACATCCTCTCAATCTTGCTCGGGAGGAAATGAGGCGAGCTGCTTTGAACCCCTCACCTGCTGTGGCAAGTACATTTGGAGCGTCCTCAGGAACACCTGCAATGGAAATTAGGCCAGAATTCGCCTTTCTCGAGCAACACTGCATGAAGTGTAAGAAACTTATATGCTTCGGTGAGCAGTCAGTGGATGCAGTTTGTGCTGCGCAACGCAACTATCGTTGTTAATTTTTTTGTTTTTGGAATGATAAGTAATTCCAAATGTTTCCTGTTTTGTTCGTTCTTTTTTTTGTTCATTTTTTGAAATTTTTCAAAAAAATTAAAAAAAATACAAAAGAAAAAAAAAGGTCTTATCAGAACTACCTTAGCTGGTTAAAGAAAAAACTATAATTGCAAGGTAATGTGTGAAAGTTTGGTTGAATAGATGTATACAGCATGATTGACTGAAAGAATGCATTAGTAGTGAATGGTGAATTTATAGGTGAAGATTTATGAGGAAGTACTGCAGCATGAAACTGCAAGCTCTTAAGCTGCACTGCACTGTGGCACTTCCAAAGCACAGGGATGTGACATATGTACATGAATATGTTGCAACTCTGTGCTTACCTCTGCACTGCTGCACAAACTGTAGCCATGCGGTGACACAGGCACCCTTGAACCATGGTGCAAGGATGCCTGTGTCGTGGAGATTGATTTTGTGCAGAAAGGGACGCCTTCCTGCACAAAAACAATCAATAAAGGCATTTTCCTCTTTCAATGTATGCTGTGGAATTCAGCATACATTGAAAGAGGAAACAAGGAGGAGAACTGTAAACAATTCTCCTCGTTGCGCCTTGCTACACCAACTCTAGGATGGCGCAGCATTCACACACGTCTCCAGATTTACGATTTCTCATAAATCTGGAGATGTGTCTTGTTTTATGGGTGTTGCGTGGGAACATCCACAGCAACACCTATGGGACGCCCCTTCAACGCAAAGTTCTGAGTATGAAGGGGTCGTATTTACAAGGAGAGGAAAAACCACGCAGGGTGGCTTTTCCTCTTCTTGTAAATATGAAGGAGTGCCTGGCGCCATCACTACGTTACAAAAAGTGACATACTGGTGGCGCAGGGTGCTTGTAAATCTGCCCCATAGGTGCTTAGGTATTGGCAGACTGATACAATAAGAACATAGTGCTGGATGGTTGATCGAAGCATTGCATGAGACTGACAGGAGGTATCCTACGCTGCATGGGTATTACTTCAGTATTTAAAGGAGTGGACCAACAGTATGTATCTGCTTAGAGATGTGTAGGGATTATGCACAGAATATTTTATGCGTACTTGTGTTGGTGCTAAGTCATTTTATAAGAATACCACTAGTAACTGGAATGATGACAGTGCTGCAAACAGAGTGAACACTTAATATATAAGTGCTTACGTATTGGTGGAGTGATAGGATAAGATTAAAGAAGTGCATGGGACAGACTGGACGATTCCTACACTGCATGAGTACTAACTGGGTATTTAGAAGAGTGTATCAATAGTATGTAGCTAGTTAGAGGTCTGCTTGGATAGTGCACAAAATATTATAGATGTACTTGTGTTAGTAGCTAGGCCATTCCATAAGTTCATGACTAGTAACTAGAATAATTACAGTGTTACAAACAGAGTGTATACTAAATTTTTAAGTGCTTAGGTATTGGTGGAGTAATAGGATAAGTAGATAGTGCTGGATGGGTGATTGGAGAAATGCATGGGACAGACAGGGGGATTCCAACACTGCATAGGTACTAACTGGGTATTTAGAAGAGCATATCAATAGTTTGTAGCTGGATAGAGGTGTGCATGCATAGTGTACAAAATATTGTACCTGCACTTGTGTTTTTGACTACGCCATTCTTTAAGTATACGACTAATAACTGGAGTAATTTCAGTGTTGCAAAGAAAGTGAGTGCCTAATTTATAAGTCCTTAGGTACTGGTGGAGAGATAGGATACGTAGATAATCAATCAATCAATCAATCAATCAATCAATCAATCAATCAATCAGTTAATTTGTAAAGCGCACTACTTACCCGTAAGGGTTTCAAGGTGCTGGGGGGGTGGGGTGCTGCTGCTACTGGTCGAAAAGCCAGGTCTTGAGTCGTCTCCTGAAAGTCAGCAGGTCTTCGGTTTGTCGTAGGTTGAGGGGGAGGGTGTTCCAGGTCTTGGCGGCGCAGTGGGAGAAGGACCTGCCTCCGGTGGTGGTTCTACGGATGCGCGGGACCGTGGCCAGGGCGTGGTCAGCGGAGCGGAGTTTCCTGTTGGGTACGTAGAAGGAGAGTCGACTGTTGAGATAGGCTGGGCTGGTTTTGTGGAGTGCCTTGTGTGCGTGGATCAGGAGCTTGAAGGAGATTCTTCTGTCGACGGGGACCCAGTGCAGGTTCCTCAGGTGGGGGGTGATGTGGTCGCGGCGTGGGACGTCGAGGATCAGGCGTGCAGAGGCGTTCTGGATTCTTTGCAGTCTGTTGATGAGCTTGGACGGGGCTCCGGCGTAGAGGGCATTTCCGTAGTCGAGTCGGCTGCTTACTAGGGCCTGGGTGACTGTTTTCCTCGTGTCTGTCAGGATCCATCTGTAGATCTTGCGGAGCATACGGAGGGTGTTGAAGCAGGTAGAGGAGACTGCGTTGACTTGTTTGGTCATGGTGAGTTTCGAGTCGAGGATGACTCCCAGGTTGCGTGCGTGGTTGGTAGGAGCCGGGGGTGTCCCCAGGGATGCGGGCCACCAGGAGTCATCCCAAGCTGATGGGTTGGGCCCGAGGATGAGGATCTCCGTCTTGTCTGAGTTCAGTTTTAGTAGTTGGCTTTTCTTCATCCAGTCGGCGACAGCCTTCATTCCCTGGTGGAGATTGGATTTGGCGGTGGTGGGTCCTTGGTGAGGGAGAGGATCAGCTGCGTGTCGTCGGCGTAGGAGATTATGTTGAGGTCGTGCTGTCGGGCGATGCGTGCGAGTGGTGCCATGTAGACGTTGAACAGCGTCGGGCTGAGGGAGGATCCCTGTGGGACGCTGCAGATTATCTCGGAGGCTTTGGACCGGAATGGGGGGAGGCGAACTCTCTGAGTTCTGCCAGAGAGGAAGGAGGTGGTCCAGTCCAAGGCCTTGTCTCGGATCCCTGCGTTGTGGAGGCGCTTGCGTAGTGTGCAGTGGCAGACGGTGTCGAAGGTGGTGGAGAGGTCCAGGAGGATGAAGGCCGCCGTCTCACCGTCGTCTAGCAGGATCCTGATGTCGTCTGTGGCGGCGATGAGGGTGGTCTCGGTGCTGTGGTTGCTGCGGAATCCTGATTGAGATGGGTCCAGGATGCTGTTGTCTTTGAGGTGACGGGTGAGCTGGGTTTTAACTATCTTCTTGATGACCTTTGCTGGGAATGGAAGCAGGGAGATGGGCCGGAAGTACTTGAGGTCACTCGAGTCCACCTTGGGTTTCTTCAGTGGGGCGTTGATCTCGGCGTGCTTCCAGCTCTCAGGGAAGGTAGCGGTCTCGAAGGAGAGGTTGATGATGCTGCGCAGGTGGGGTGCGATGGAGCTGCCGGCTTTGTTGAAGATGTGGTGTGGGAGAGGGTCAGACAGGGAGCCGGAGTGGATAGTGCCCATGGTCTTGAGTGTGTCCTCGATGCTCATGTTGGCCCAGGTTGTCAGGGAGTCGTGGTCGATGGGGTACGGTGGGTCCGGCGTGTCGAGGCCTGTAGGGGTCGTCCGGGGGTTGAAGCTGTCATGGATGTCGGTGATCTTGCGGTGAAAGAAGGTGGCGAAGGGGTCGCACAGGGCTTGCGATGGCGGTATGTCATTGGCGCTGGAGCTGGGGTTGGAGAGTTCCTTCACGATGTTGAAGAGCTCCTTGCTGTTGTGTGCATTGTTGTCAAGGAGGTCCTTTTGGCGGTCCTGATGAGGTGGTGGTGGTTGTGTATGACGGCTTTGTGGGCAGCCCGGCTGTCCGGCGTCTTGTCGCTGTGCCATTTGTTCTCCAATTTCCGGCAGGTGCGCTTTGATGCTAGGAGTTCCGGGGTGAACCAGCTGGCTCTCTTGCTGGTGTCTCTGTTGGTTGGCTTTTTCAGCTGGGCTAAGTTGTTGGCGCATTCGTCCATCCAGCATCTGAGTGTGCGTACACCATCGTCGGGGTTGGTCGGTGAGTTGAGTGCGAGGTTTGTCTGTAGTTGTTCTTCAGTGACTTTGCCCCAGCAGCGGCGGGGATCTGTAGGGTGCGGTGGTGTGTGAGGGGTTTTCGGAAGGTGAAGTGGATGCTATGGTGGTCTGTCCAGGTGAGTTCGGAGGCATGGCTGAAGGCGACATGGGGGCTTGAGGAGAAGATGGCATCAAGCGCGTGACCGGCGATGTGGGTCAGCGTCGTGACGAGCTGTTTTAGTCCGAGGTTGGCGAGGTTGGCGATCAGGGTGGAGGAGTTGTTGTCGTTGTTGTTCTCCAGATGATAGTTCAGGTCTCCGAGGAGGATGTAGTCAGTGGAGGTCAGCGTGTGCGTGCTGATGAGGTCGGCGATGGAGTCGCAGAATTGTGGTCGGGGTCCGGGCGGTCTGTAGACGAGGGTGCCTCTTAGGGTGGTCTTGGGGTCCGTGTGGATCTGGAAGTGCATGTGTTCGGCGGTGCTGAGAGTGTGGTTGGTGTTTGTAGAGACCCTGATGGTGTTCTTGTGGACGATGGCGATTCCTCCTCCGGCTCCGTTGGTGCAGTCTCTGCGGGTGATCTTGTACCCGTCGGGGATGGGCATGGTGATGTCCGGAGAGGTAGCTTCGTTCATCCAGGTCTCGGTCAGAAAGGCGACGTCCGGGGATGCGGTGTCGAGTAGGTCCCAGAGCTCGACGGCGTGTTTGCGTGCAGAGCGAGTGTTGATCAGGATGCATCTGAGCTGGTTGGGTTCCGTCATGGCGGGGGTCTCGGCGGCTTCGAGGCAGGAGAAGCTGCAGTTCTGGCAGGCGAAGGGACCGTGGGTGTGCTTCGGGGCAGCCTTGCAGCAGGTGTGGGTCCTTCCTGGGTTGAGAGCAATGAGGGTGCTGGCGTCGTAGCAGAGGTGGTCTTCATGGCTGGTGCGGCGGCCAGGGGTTGTGGCGCTGGGCGCAGCGGCTGCCATATATGGGGAGGTGGGGAGGGAGGATCAGCTGGGAGGCGGGTGGCGGGGCAGGGAATGGGCGTGGAGGGGGCGGGGCTGCAGGGGAAGCAGCGGCGGGGAACGGGAGCAGGGAAGTGGAGCGGTCGCGCGAAGGAAACAGACAAAAGGGGTACAGAGCAGAAAGGGGGCACAGAGCAAACCGGGAAGTGGGGCACAGAAGCAAAGGAGGTCGCGGTGGCGAGTGGGGGGCAGGGGGGTGTAAAGAGGAACAGGCGAACAGAACAAGGGCAGCGGAGCACAGGAGAGAGACGGGCAGACAGAGCACAGGAACAACAGAGAGCAGATGCAAACCTAAGGCCACCACTGGCCACCAGGGATGAGGCGCAGGTGGTAGCCTGCGGGTGGTGGAGGGCCTCGACTTCAGCAGCGGCAGCAGCCGACAGCGGGAGTGCAGGCGGATCTGCAGTGGGGGAGCGACCTACCAGGCAAGGTCAAGGGTCGCTCTCCTCACCGCGCAGATAGTGCTGGATGGGTGAATGGAGAAGTGCATGGGACAGACAGATGGATTCCTAGACTGCATAGGTTCTAACTTGGTATTTAGAAGAGCGTATCAATAGTATGTAGTTGGTTAGAGGTCTGCATGCATAGTGTACAAAATATTGTACCTGCACTTGTGTTAGTGGCTAGGCCATTCCTTAAGTATCTGGCTAAAAACTGGAGTAATTTCAGTGCTGCAAAGAGAGTGCATGCTAAATTTATTAGTGCTTAGGTATTGGCTAGTGATAGGATACGTAAATAGTGCTGGATGGTTGAATGGAGAAGTGCATGGGACAGACAGAAGGATTCCTAGACTGCATAGGTACTAACTGAGTATTTAAAAGACTGTATCAAAGCTATGTAGCTGATTAGAGGTCTGCATGCATAGTGCACAGAATATTGTAGCTGTACTAGTATTGGTGTATCTATGGTTTCGAGAATGGTAGTCTGTATTTTAGGGTGTGAGGAGGTGCATCAGATGATCACGTAGATGATGTCATCAGTGATGTCATTTGAGATGTCATCAGTGATGTCATCAGTGATGTCACTGACCATGTCATGAGTGATGTGATATGTGACGTCATCAGCAGTGCATTACTTTAATCCAAAAAGCTGGCGGCCATATTGGCCTGGTCACGATGTGAAAATTCAGGAATTGATACAATAAAGAAAAGAAAACAAGTGTTAATATGCACACATTGTCATTTCAGCATATCTTGCCCTGTGACCGCCATACCTGTATGTTCGTCAACGTGACTTATTCATAATAAACATACTTAGAATTGCAAACACCAACATAAACAATGGACTACACATTACTTTAAAGTGAAAGGCTATCGGACAAATTAATCTGGCCACGTTGCGTATTATAATGGTTCTTACACGAGAGAAAAGGAAAAAAAGGGGTGTTAATATATACACACTATCCCTAAATAAAGTTCTAGCGATTATAGTTCCATTCCATTCACAGCTGAGTGATGTCATGAGTGATGTAACTGACCATGTCTTGAATGATGTAATGTCTGAGGTCATTAGCAGTACATTGCGGGGGTCTAAGTTATAGTTAGCTCAAGTAACTATAACTGCTGAATTTCACTAGTTGTGTATGAGTGAAATCTGAGTCTAACTATACCGTCCCTGTAAGCTTTTTTTTTTTCAGCAAATTTCTAGGTTTTTTTTAACGTTAAGTAAGATGCACATCACAATGGATGGTAGGGGGTTGGAAGCAGGGCCTGACATTGTGCTGCCCCCACCCAAGCTTGCTGCTCCTGCCTTCCCTCATCCTAGCCATCCATTGTCCAAGTCCTTGTCCCTGCCCCTTTATTACAGCCCTGTGTGACCGTTGTTCTGCCACTGGCCTTCCCGACTTCTCTGAACAGTTAGCTTGCTGCCCCATCCACCTCCTCCCTATCCTCTGTTGTCTGAATCCATGGACTAGCTTCCTCCCTCCTGCCATGCATGGTCTGATGTGCTGCCACTGCCCTCCATTTAGCATGATGTACCAGCCCACTCCTCCTGCCCTCCATTGCCCAATTCTATGCCCCATCATTGACCTCCTGCTTAGCCTCTGTGCTTAGCTTGCTGCCCCTATTCTCCTTCCCCCTGCCCTCCGATGTCTTTGTGCATGCCCCTGCTCCATCCTTTTTTCCCACTATGTTCCATGGACCTGCCACTCCTATCTACTCTGAGTGTGCTGTTGAGCTGTCACTCCCCTCCCACCTGCCTAGCATTGTCAGATGACTGTAACCTATCCCTGCCCCTCCACCCTCCCTGTCCACATTCCATGCCCCTATCCCCTTCCTCCTGTCCTCCATGGTCTATTTTACTGCCACACCCTTCTGCCCTCCCTGGTCTGTTGTGCTGAAACTGCTCCTCCTGCCTGCCCCGCATGGTCTGGTGTGAGGCCCCTTCCCCTGAACTCTCTTGTCTGTGCCCAGGTCCTGACCCTCCCTTCTATCCTCCATGGTCCTTTGTGCATACCCCTGCACCCTCCTTCTTGCCCATCATAGCCATTGTACTGCCACTAACCCTCCCGCTTGCCATGCATGGTCTTCTGTGCTGCCACGGCCCCTCCCACCTTCCCTGTGTGGTCAGCAACTGCCCCTGACCCCCTCCCACCTTCCCTCCATGGTCTGTGTGTAGGCCATCATAGTCTCACTGTTGCTCTCCATGGTGTGTCTTCCTTCTAGTGCCCATCCTGCCAGACCTCTATGGTCATCTTGCTGCTCCTGCCCTGCCCCCTTGCCCCCAGCCCTCTGTTTCCATGTGCAGACCCCTATTCCGTCCCTCCTGGCTTGTCTGTTCCATTGTAATGCCCATGAGCCGTCCCTCCTGCCCTTTATGGTCTGTTATGCTGCAGCTTTCTCTCCTGTCTGTCCATTATGGTCAACTAGCTACCATTGCCTCTCTCCCCTCTGTTCTCTGTTGTCCATGTGAATGGTCCTGTCCCCTCAATATTGCTTTCTATGGATTGTTGTGCTGCACTCCCGTCCCGCATGCCCTGTGTGATGTATTGTGCTGCTGCAAACCATGATGCCTGCCCTGTAGGGTCAGTTTGGTGCACCTCTCCATGTCCCTCCTGTCATCTGTTATCCGAGTCCATGTTCCTACCCCAATTCCTCCTGCCTTCCATGATCCAATGTACCATACTTGCGAACATTTTGAACTTGGTAAGAGGGAGATTTTGAAAAAAAACTGGGGTATTGATTTTCCCCTTAAGTTACATTGAAAAAGAGGAGATTGTAGACAGGAAACAGATCAAATAAAGCCCATTTGAGCTTAAAAACATTGGACGTTTCCTGGCTGAATCGGGTCTGTTGGCATGTATGGTTGTGCTAACACTGCCTCTTCCTTCTGCCCACAATGGTCTATTATATTGCCACAGCCTCTCTTGCCAGTCCTGTATTGTTGGTTTGTTGCCTCTGCCCCCCTTTCCACTGCCCTCCATAGTCTGTTGTGCTGCCACTGCCCTTCCTGCCTACCCAGTGTGGTCAAATTGTTGCCTCTGCACCCTCCTGCCTGCCTTCAATTTTCAGAGTCCGTGCCCCTGGCCTCTGCCTCACAACAGTATCCTAATGAACAACTAGATTGCTAACATTTTATATTTATTACAAAAGTGTGGAACGCCTGACGTCATCTTGATGTAATCAAAACTGTAATACCTAGAGCATTTCCTTTAGAAATTACATATATGAGAGGGTCTTATTTGCATCAAAATTATGGTTAGTGCTCTAAAAAACTAAAATGAGAATATTTTTTCTTAGTTTTCAAATAGCGACAAAGCACTTTAAAATAATTTATATCTTTATGTTTTTTTATCCAGTTGACCACTTGATTAAATGTTGCACTTAGGGGAGAGGATGTGGTGTTACTTCCAGAGCTGCAGACTTTGCAACTGGGAAACCAGGTTGGAGTTTCTGCTTCAGCTCGACATTCTGTGATTCTGGTCAAATCATTTAATCTCCCCATGTCTACAACTAAAATTAAATTGTTCTTGTGTGATGTAACCAATGCTCATGTAAAGCACTCCAATACCTGACAAGTCTGCACTATATAAAACTGCACAAACACAAAAAATAAAAAGTGTTTTGCACACTTCTGTCATTGGGCTACACGTGGGCTACATCTGCGTGATATTTGTGCTGCATTTGGGCTCTTTTGTCTCTGGTGGCAATCTTGGGAGATTTATTTGTTATGAAGTTTCCTAATTTCCTCATTTACTGCAGTCTCCTCAGTAGGAAAGGCTTTCAGTTTTTTACTTTGATTCCATCAAGAAGGTATTCAGATATGTCACACATTTGCCATAAATTCTGAATGTTAGCACTCTAGTCGCTCATTAGATCACTGTAGTAAAGCTACTGCTCACCAGGGAAGTCTCCTGCTGGTATTGAAAGTGCATGTTTCAGTCTGCATGTCAGAATGTTTTAATGAAATAGAAGAGGATTTGAAAAGTCACTCAAAATGTGCCCTAACTTTTCTTTCTGCAGCACTAATCATACTTTCTATGGCAAAATGAACCCCCTCATTGTGTTCCTTTTTAAATTAAATGTTTTAAGAGTTACCATTTTATTCCAATCAAGATGGCTTCAGGTGTGCCATACGTTTGTCATAAGTAGGACTGTTAGCGCTCTAGTTGTTCTTTAGAACACTCTGGGAAGCTGCTGTGTAGAACACAAAGGAATCAACTGACAGTCTCTGTCCTTGTTGGATATACATGTTTTACTGAGAATGTCAGACTTCATTCTCACATGACTGAGAAAGATAATGTGAATTTACAGAAAATATGCTCTCAGTTTAGCTTATAGATCACCTTCCAAACCTCTATGGGAAAAGCATGAGAAAATAGTTTTCTGTCAAACATGATTCATGATATCCCAGCAGAAGGCTTTTTCACATCTTAAAATCACCGTAGAACACACCACGATTCCTAAAATGAGTATGGTACCATCAACAAATGATTTATAATGTAACTAAAGTCTTAAAACCTTCTATTAACTACAATGCTTTTTAATGAGGTGCTATCAAGTATATTGGTCCCAAGATGGCTGCCAACTCTTCTTGGATGAAGTGCTGACTGCCAATCAGATCTCACGATGAGATGTGTGGTTAGGCTCCACCCAGACATATATGTGATTTTACTTTTGATTTTCTCAGAAACTACTGAATGGATTTACACCATTTTACCAAAAGGCAGAACTCTGAACCAAGGTCTACCTTTCTGCCAAATTTGGTGTAATTCCGTTCAGCAGTTCGGGCTGTAGCAGCGATTAAAGGTCCCTATGGAAAATTGCATGGGAAAAATAAGTTTTGGGACCCCCCTTTTTTATCGACCCCCGCTTGAGGAATCACCCCGTGACTTTCAGGATAGGAGCGGACTGGAGCGCCCCACCAGTTTTGAAAATTTCGCAAACATTCGTCAACCTGCGCCAAAGTTATTCCAAAATGAATTTTGCAGATTTACTATGGATAACAGGTCCTAACTATAACTACCTACTGGCGACTGCCAGTAGGTTATATATATATATATATACACACACACACACACACACACACACACAATATCAGGGGTTATTCTGAACATCTGGCATGGATCTTACCATCCTAGATCTACTTTGGACACAGCTATAGTAATAACACAGCCAGGAGCTTGACCCTGTAGAGATTTGTAAGCTAGTCTTTCAGTCGAGTTTTTAAATCAGAGGGCTGTTTAATAGCAATCCCGTGAAGAGATTGTAGAGGTAATATAATTTTCCTAGATGATTTGAGCTTCAGGAGATTCTATATCAATGTGGATGCGATGGCCAAGCTATCTGGACATCTGTAAGAGGGGAAAAGGCCCTTTGGAGTCTTTGATCAATAGCAGCAGAAAATTGATTCTTGTTTTCATGTCGGAACATGTATTAGGCAAAAACAAATTTGAAGAGCACACCTAATGCACTTTTGAACTTTTAGGCATATCTTGGTGATGATGGACACACTTAGGTGCGTAGATTTAGAATAATTTTGTTCTTAACGCATATTGTGTCTAGTGAATGCTGAATGTAATTGCCCTGATGAAGGAGTGCAAACAACTTTGAAAATGCATTGGTTGAAAATTGTATTTGTATTGGCTATTATAAGTGCTGTCGTAAAGATGTTGCTAAGTAAAGAGGATTCTATGAAAAAGAGAAAGAAAAAAAAATTGGTATGAGAGAAAAGTCGGCTCGGTGTGAAAATGTTTCATTGTACAAACTATAAAAGATGTCAGAATAAAAAGGAATTTCAAATACATTTGAGCCCTCTTGAATACCTAAATAAGGCCTACTTAACTTTACATATTTTGAATAAGGTCAGTGGTAGATGAATAGTGCTGTTGACGAAAGGGAAGATAAGTGAGGCATCTTTCACATGCATTTCAGCACCAGTCCAATCAATGTCGCTAATGCATCAGGCTGGTAAAGGGGTGCATTGTGGTTCACAGTGTCAAAGGCTGCAGAGAGACCAAGCAGACCCATTGCTCAGGAATGGCCAAGGCCACCATCCTCTCTCTGAGTCGTTCCTTGCTAAGTGAGGTTTGTTTTTGTTTTTAATGTTGCATGAAGACCTTTGGATATGAGTTAAGTTTGAAACCTCAACCATTCATGGTACTGATGGCCACTGTGCCCTGGCTAATGAAGTATCTAAGTGGTATCTTTGCCCACATCAACATCGCTATCTTCATTATCAGTTTAATAAATCCAAGAAATGTGGCATTACAATATTGAATTTTTAATTGTACCAACATTCATGTGAGGCTCCAGTTATTTTTTAGGTTAAGGTAAAGTGCTGTTTCTGATATGTCTTGATTGTAGGCTTGTTTATTTACTGAACTGGCATGGAAGCAGGACCCAGAGATCTAGATCAAATGTAGGGAAACATTTGAGGAGCTTTTAAACATATATGAAGATTTCAGCCTTCCATGCAGGAACAAAAAATTGGTTTTCCAACCATCGCTGGGCAGTGTGTTATTTAGGCCCTAAATGGCGCCTACTTACAGATGATAGAGCAACTTTCCTCAGAATGAATGGCAATAAAGCAGGGTACTAGCCGTATAAATCTCAAAATGAAGACAACAGCACTGAATAACCTTGGTTGATGTGCGCATAAATATGGGAAACAGAATGGAAGGGGCGGTTGACTCCTTCGTATGTCCTCCAATGCAGAGAGCCTATTTCTGAAGGCATTACTGTTATTTTCTCCTCTTATGTTCAGCTCTCTAAGTCATTGCAAGACAAACCTTTTTCAATCTAGCATGGGGTGCGAGGCCCCCATACATTTGCAATGGTTCATAGTCCTTAAGTCACCCCATAGCCAACTGGTATTTGCAATCTGCACTCTGTAATGCACCACCAGCACCCCCTACTAGACATTAAAAGATATAACTCTTTCCAACTTTGGTGCTTAAATTCAAGATTTCCTTTGTTTCATTAGGGGATTTGCCACTTCAAAGGTCAGCACTTCTTAGTAACCGTGAAATGCATATCTTTTATGATTAGTGGAGAGCTTGAAATTGGACAAAATCAGTACAGATTTGTAAGTCTGTTTTTGGACTTTTTAGTAGTGAATTGATTGTAAAATAATCCCGTACATGCCCCTACATACAAAAATTCTGGACCAAGTGTGCCTCAACGTTAGTCATTTTTGCCTTGTACTCATAAAGAGAACTATTGATGCTTATCATCAAAAGGTGCTCACTCTCATCTATCCATCACCAATACTGAGGCCACAACATGTGTACAGTGAAGTAAAGACACCTCCCAGGTTCGCTAAATATCAGTAAATTCACTTTTGATAGTGAAGCGACTGATAGAGCGCTTACAGCACTCTAAATTATATTGATGCACTATACTCATGGTTTAAACGCACTCACATGTATTTTCATTGTTTGTAGTGTTTTACGATTATTAAGATGCATTTAACTGACGTTATTTTTACACTGAAATGTAGTATTCACATTCAAGTAGGATTTTATATGTATTAGAAACATTCATAATTCCTGTATATGTAGTGTGCAGGACGAAATTATATTTGTGCAATGTAACCATGTTTAGTTTAAGTTGCCTGAATCGTAGGCCCAATTTGTAAAGTTGTTAGTTTCTATTGTCCTTGGCCACTCAAAAACATTAATTAAATGAATCTCTTTTGTACTCGAAAGTAGCGTGTTCTCATCCTACTGCAGGTTTAGGAATTCAGCCTCGTTATTCTTAGATTTAAGGAGATACCCAGAATGTCTTTGAAGAAGACTGGAAGGCAAAAAGATAGGACTCCTTTTGTGCCTGGCCTGTCTGGGAACCAGGCCACTGGAAGACGAAGAAGAATTAATTAAAGCTACTGGAAAGTTACTGAAATGATACAATAGAGAAGTTTACCACATGATTCATTGGGGGCTGAACTTTGTCTGTTTTTGATATGATGCCCAGGGACAGAGTTTGGGGTCTTCTGCTGATTCTCGGAGGAGAAGGAGCATCTTAGAGCAAGCTCCATAGCATTAAGCTAGGAAACCCATTTGATGTGAGTACTTCTTAGGAAGTCAACTCGTGCGGACACCTTTGGGTAATATAAGTGAAATAGGTAGGACCCTCATTTAGAACAGTGTAGGGAAAGCTATTTTTCTTTGTCTTGTTTTCCTCCCAGATGAAAAGAGAACTCGTCTCAGCTTCTATTCTTTGCAGTGTATTGATTTTGGAGTTCGTCATATTATGCCTTTTATGCCGTATAAACTATATTCGTAAAATTGGCTCTGTATTGATTTTCAGCAAATAAAAGACCATCAGTCATAACTTAGTAGAATAATTAGGGAAGACTAATTTGGCGTAATCAAATAGTAGCAGAGGATGGTTTGCTTCTAAAAGAGAGGGGAGTAAAGAGAAATTTAGAGCAGGATCGTAAGAACATAGAGCTTGGACCGAGCAGAAGACGGCGAAGTTGATGGAGGCCGGCGGACGTTGACGGTGCGGCGGAAACATTGGTAGCGTGAGTATGAATCTGTGTAGTGTGTTAGATTGTGGTGATTAATTAATTGTGTGATGTCTTGCGAAGTTGGAATGCTAGTTGAGTGATTGTGGGTTTATCGGTTTATTGGTTTGGACACGTGAGGATCAGGAAGTTTGGTTAGCAGACTCAAGAGAAGTCTAAGATCCCAGTAGTTTTGTATTTGTAATTGTCTGATCAAAAGTGTGGGTGTCGTGAAGCGCTATCGACGATCCATTTGTGACAGGGAACTTTGTGTGCATGCAGGAGTAAGTCGCGGTAGAAAGCCTCAGGTACCGGAGGTGGACTATGGCGATTGAGTGATCAACGCACATCGGGGGTCACAGCGGACGAATGTTCTTGTGAAAGTGTTCTATCAATCTTTTAGTACACAGACAATTATTTGTTTTGTGTAACTGTAAGTTATTGTGGCTGTGTAGTAGCAGTTACTTGGTTTAATAACTTTTGGATATACAGTTACTGGTAAGGTGAATGTGTGAGTGAGTTTGTGAGCTGAAATTGTAAAGGCGGGTGAGCCTTTGCAAGGAGTGAGCAGTGACATCAGTGCACGCCGTGCCGGGATAGGTCGGTTGGTGTAACGCCGCGCTGGGATTGGTGGAAGTTCGTCCGAAGTCCAATATTTACATTTGGGTTTCAAATAATTGATTTTCATGATGAGATGTTTTAAGGTGTTGGGAGATTTGTGTAGAGGCGACACAGGGGTGGTGACTCGAGCAGGAGAAGAAGCGCCGCCAGAGGACACCCCGGCACATTATATGGTAACAAATGTAGGATTACATACTATAGTGTGGTTGCAAAATTGGCACAAGATTACAGAGAAAGAGGGTGACTTGGCTTTCCCTCACTATGTGTCATTCCGAATGGAGGTGCTGTATCAGCTGAGGGGAGTGATGTCTTCTCTGAAACCTCCGCTTTAGATGCATTGATGAGAGCATCAATAGTGAAGAAAAGAGAAGCTTTGCAGGGAAGAATGAAAAAAACAATGAAGGCATATTGTGACGCAAGATGGGATGCACAGTTAAAGAGATGGAGAGTAGACACCATAGAGGGAGAACAATTGTATCCATTTAGGTTGTTAGAAGGAGGGTCTGGAGGAAAAAGTAAGACAGAAGAGGACAGTGACACAGATGACAGTTTTCTTGATAGACTGCTAGCAGAACGTCCTCAGAGGATCAGACCATCCAAGTAAGAGGTTGGATTTTAACACAAATTCCAGGAGGGTCCGGAGGAATAGGGTATTCCGTTACTGAGCCAAAAGAAACTGTATGTAACATGCGGTTGCTGGAAGCACTTTCGGTACCAGTTACTATTGGACCAGTGGTTTCGATATATAACCTTAGAGAGAGAATAAGTGGATATCAACAGCAGACAGGAGAAAGGGAAGAGACTATATCTGGAGGGAGTCTTACAGTGAGTGGAACAGGAATGGCTCAAATATCAGTGGAAGCTAGTACCCCACTGCCAGCTACAGCGGATCCATTAAGGATGGATAGTGGGTCAGAACGAAGACGAACAGGAGCTTTGGCAAATTCTAGATCAGACATCAGAATATGGGTTCCATCGTAGAGGGAGTCAATAATACAGAGTGAGGAAAGGGAGATGAGACGAGAAGCACCTAGAGTAACACCATTGGGGCCACACATTGTGTGTCCAGGAAACCATTGGAGAAGTCGAAGTTGGGAGAGAGAAAGTCGCCCAGTTGTGAGAATGGAAGAAAGTGGGGGTCCAAGGAGAACACAAAGTTGCGACAGGGAGGAATTGGGAAGTGAAAGAGACCAGAAGATGATACAGGTTGCATTGAAGGCACCGTTGTTAGATGTGGTGAGATTAAAAGCAGAAATCGATGAGGTGATAGAAGGGAATCTGCCATTAGAAAGAACTGATACTTATGACCCAAGCAAATTGCTATTCGTAGCTAAGTACATTACCAGAAAGGCGAAGAGAGCTCATGATGCCTTGTCACAATTGGCACAAAGGTATGAGGTGGATTTGACAAAGACTAAAATTATGCAGGGAACCTGCCGATTGAATTACACAGATAAGGAATTGGAAGAGAAGTGAATGATAGGATTAAAGGCACACATCTGGGAACTGATGTTAGGGATGCGAGCTTGGAACGAATTAGACAGATGGGAAGAAAGGTGGGCCAAAAAGAAAGCACCAGGAATGGTATAGGGAATACTCTACCTCCGGGTGAAGGGATGGGAACAACAGGGAATTTCCCTTTGAGAGAAGTACAAAATGGAGGGTATGTACATATGCCATGGAGTAGAGGTGATTTGGCAGCCTTCAATAATGATTTTTGCTCAGCTGAGGGAAAAATCTCCTGATTGGTACAAACAATTGGACAGGTTTGTTAAGATTTCCAAAGTGTTATGGATTGACCTGAATACATTGTTCGATATAGTGGTTCCAGGTGATTTATGGACGGCATGTAAAGACTCAATTGAATGGCCTACTGCAGAACCAGCTAGAGATCCGGTGAATCATGGTCCTTCACCCGAGGTAATGAAGAAATATGAGCAAGTGATTACCTGGTTACAATCCAAGGTAGCTCCTAAAACTGTTGATTGGCCTAAAATTGATCGTATTACTCAACATTCTAAAGAGTCAGTGCATGACTTTAATGAGCGACTGTTAGTGGCTTTTAAACAGCATAGTGGATTGGACGCAATTGAGCAGAAAGACATGGGACAGTTTGTCTCGAAGTTTGTGCTGGGATTGAAATCTGATATTAGCTTGATGATACAGACCCACTTGATTTGTTGGCAAAACAAAATGATTGATGAAATTCTGCATTATGCAAAATAAGGTAGAGATCATGTGGAATCGATACAAAAGAAAGTGAAAGACAAGTTGATGTTGTTGCAACTAAGGAATGCCGAAAGGCCTGATCAGATGTATGGGGTTGGAGGAGGAATGGGGGGAGGTAGAGGAAGGGGTAGAGGAATGGGTCAACAGATGGTACCCCAACATGGACAGAGCAGAGGAAGGAGAATGGACGCAGGTACAGGAGGTGATTGGGTAGCAAATCAAAGAGGGTCACTGCCTGCCATTTTTGTCACAAAATCTGGCATTGGATGCGCGAGTGTCGATTGAATCCAGCAAATCAAATACAGAATGAGGGAGAGGGACAGATGTCTGAGACTTTAAACATAGGGACTAGACCTAGGTCCATGTATGAGAGAGGATTTGAGCTGCAAATGCAAGTACTTCAGCCTCCAAGAATACCTATGAACAATCAGGTGTATCATCAGATGCCCTACTTTGAAATTCAAGACAGATTTGACTGAACTCAAAATCCTCAGGAGTGTCAGAGGGGGAGAAGGGAGATTGCACTTTGGGTGTGACCTTAGAAGTAGATCAGAGTGGACCGTTTGTAGATGCAGAAGTGAATGGACATCAAGTTACCTTTTTATTAGACACTGGAGCAGCGCGCTCCACAGTATGAACAGAAGTGGTTCTAAATGTAGCTCTTTCAGGAGAATCGATCCAAGTGGTAGGAGTTTCTAACCAAAGAATGACTAACCCATTGACAAACAAGTTACCTGTGGGAATAGGACCATTCCAAGATGGACACCAATTCGTGGTGTGCAATTCAAGCCCAGTCTGTCTCTTGGGGCAAGATCTTTTGTGTAAGCTAAATTGTAGTATATCTTGCACTCCAAGAGGTGTGGAGTTGCAAACCTGTGATGACGATGCAGATTTTAAAATGGCCAATATGAACTTATGTGCAGAAATATTTGTGGTACTCACGGCAGAGGAGTTGCCACATGACTTGAGATACTCGGACTCTCCGAAGGTGTGGGATTTCACAGGAGAGGAAATAGGATTGATTCGATTGGTTGAACCTGTCAAGATACAGATTAAACCAAATGCTGAATTTCCACGAACTCAGAAGTATAAATTGTCTCCAGAGACTGTGGCTCGAATAAGACCTGTGATTGAGTCTATGATTGCACAAAGCATTCTAAAAGAGATAAGAGGAAGTCCAGCTGTTATAATAATTTAGATACCATGTGAGGCAGAATGGTTTACAGTCATAGATTTATGCCAGGCATTTTTCTCCATACCATTACATGAAGACAGCCAGTTTTTGTTTTCATTTAGGATGGACGATAGTGTGTTAAAGTGGTGCCGTATCCCTCAAGGGTATACAGAAAGCCCCTCTATCTTTAGCCAGTGTCTGAAAAAGAATATTGAAGGGCTGGTGATGCCTCAGAGGTCAGTCCTAGTGCAGTACATTGACGACTTTCTGGTCGCCTCTGAGACTGAAGATGCTTGCAGGATTGATACTGTGGCTTTGCTGAATCATCTGGCAGAGAATGGACACAAAGTGTCTCCAAACAAACTCCAGTATTGTTTGACTGAAGTTCAGTATCTTGGTAACCGGATTGAGAAGGGAAAACAAAGAGTGTCACCAGATCGCATTGAGGCGATTTTGCAAATGGGTACTCCGAAAACACAGAAAGAAGTCTGCATGTTTTTGGGAATGGTCGGCTATTGTCGACAGTGGATTCCAAATTTTTCCTTGCAAGCAAAGCCACTGTTGAGATTGACTCGAAAGGATATTAGTGATCCGACACCATGGGATAACGACTGCTTGAGAGCCTTCCACGAGCTGAGAGAGAGCCTATGTCGCGCTCCAGCTCTGGGAATGCTTTATTATAACAAAGCGTTTTCGCTCTTCTGTTGTGAGAAGGAGGGATGTGCTTTAGCAGTCCTTGTACAGACACATGGAGGTGCCCATAGACCAGTGGCATACTTTTCAGCTACATTAGATCCAGTAGCTTCTGCGTTGCCCGGATGTCTCGAATCCGTTGCTGCAACAGGTGTCAGCATTGAGAGATGTGAAAGCATAGTGATGGGTCATCTGCTTATTGTTTATGTACCACATTCAGTAGAACTGTTAATGACAAGAACCAAGACACAGTATCTAATGAATAACAGACTTGCAAAGTATGAGAAGGTAATGTTGGCTTCTGAAAATGTTACATTGAGACGCTGTACTACCGTGAATCCTGCCACATTGTTACCTGTTCGGCAAGAGGAAGAAGAGGATTATGAAGAGCATGACTGCTTGGATGTGACTGAACTATCTACCAAACCCAGACCTGACATTGTTGAAGAACCACTGCCTGAATCTGATTTGATCCTTTTTGTCAATGGTTCATGCTTGAGAGATAATGAAGGGTGTTTGAGAGCAGCATTTGCTGTGTGCTTCATCCTAGGGGTGGTGGAAGCTGCCTGTTTGAAAAGAGTATACTCTGCTCAGGTGGCTGAAATTATTGCTCTGATACGTACTTGTACAATCTCGAATGGTGTCCGAGTGACTACCTATATGGACAGCCAATATGGGTTTGGAGTGGTTCATGACATTGGGCAGTTGTGGTCACAGAGGGGATTTTTTACGTCCTCAGGATTCCTAATCCGTGATGAGAATTTGTACGATAACTACTAGAGGCTTTGCAGAAGCCTAAAGAGATTGCACTGGTTAAATGTGCAGCCCATGGAAGAGGAGAGGACTTTGTAACTAAGGGTAACAACTATGCTGATGAAGTAACTAGTTTTGGTGCTATACACATTTGTGTTGTCAATGGAGAATATGTAGGAGAGCACAGAAGGGACCGAGTTCAGCATGATGTTAGCTGTAGCCAATACTTGGGATGAGGTGAAGCGGCTGCAGGATCAGGTCTCAGAGGAGGAAGCAGCATCATGGGTTAGAGCAGGCTATGAATAGAGAGGAGATGGCATTTGGGTATCAACAGATAACAGAGCAGTGCTACCCAAAAGTTTACTGAGCCCAATGGCAAGGCAAATTCATGGAGCAGTTCATCTTGGGTGAGATGCCAAGGTGTGAGTGTTTAGGCAAACATGGTTTAATCCACAATTTCGCGTGAGTGCTGAAGCAGTGTGTCACAAGTGTGTTACGTGTCAACAAATGAATGTTGGAAAGAGAACTGTGGTGGCGATGAGTCACATTGGAAGATCAGGAGGTCCTTTCAATAGGATACAATTGGACTTTATCGAGTTGACAGGTACAACAGGTTGAGGTATGTTTTGGTGGTGGTGTGTATCTTTTCACGATGGGTTGAGGCATATCCAACTAGATGATGTGCCAGTCTCACAGTGGCAAAATTGTCCTTAAGAGAACTGATACCGCGGTTCGGATTTCCGACTTCGGTGGAGACAGATAGAGGAACACACTTCCACAACAAAATCATGAAGTTGTTGTGTCCAGCTTTGAAAATTGATCAGAGATTGCACTGTAGTTACAGGCCTAAGGCTTCTGGTCTTGTAGAGCAGATAAACGGCACAATCAAGATGAGGGTGTCAAAGGTGTGTTCGTCAACTTCACTGAAATGGCCAGATGCGCTGCCTCTGGTATTAATGAGTCTGCGTAGTACTCCTGATAGGAGGACAGGGCTCTCTCCCCACGAGATACTGATGGGAAGAGCTATGAGATTGCCTACTGTGCCAGCTACAGCATTGATAAACATCAGAGATGATTTGGTATTGGATTATTGTAGGGGACTGGCTGATGTGGTTAATTCTGTGTCCCACCAGGTCGAGGCTGCGACTGCATCCCCCTCGAGAGACCTGCTGCATGATCTAAACCCTGGTGACTGGGTGCTTGTCCGAAAGCATGTGAGGGAGAGCTGCCTTGATGCTCGCTGGCGAGGACCCTACCAGGTGATTCTGTTCACAAGTACGGCTGTGAAGTGTGGAGGACTACCAAATTGGATCCACGCTTCGCATACTCGTCGAGTTCCAGAGCCTGTGGAGGAAACGACTCCCCTTGTTCCAAGAAGAGAAATTGAAAACGCAACACACAGTGCAGGAACAGGTCAAGTCGTAAGCATCGGTGATGAGGTTGAACAATCAACTGAACAAGAAAGAAGAGATCAAGCCGTTCCAGAGTTGAGTTCAGAAACTGACATAGACGAGAACGCAGAAGTGAACGTTGAACCAGAGCAAGTTGAAAGGCCTGGTGCAGAAGGATCAGACCAAGAGGAAAAGAGGAGAACAGGTGCAGAAGCAGAAAAGTGGCCGACAAGAAAAGAAAGGCTAAACATAAGGCTTGCATTTGAGAAAAATCTCGCTCCGATTCCTGAAATGTCTGACTCAGATCAAAGTGAAGCCGAAGAGAGATCGGATGGTCTAAGACGATCTAGAAGAGAGAGGGTACTGTTTTAAAAGTACTCATCTCCCGAGTGGACGTACCTGGCTGCAGATGCAGAGACCGAGGATCTCCGGGAGGTTGGGGACTGGCACAATGAGTTATGGAGGGGACACCCTATCGATTGATATTCAGTTGCTGGTACCTGGAGTTGAGGCTTTCAGAATCTTAATACTGACCGTCCCCGATCCACCAAGGCTGAGTGGTTTACAATTTTTGCTCCTTAACCAGGTTAATTTCCCTACCTTCAGTCGACACCCCACTGCACAAGAACTAGGAGAAAATTGTGCAGAGATTCTGCAACTTGTTCTTACTGTACTTGGATCTAATATCATTAATGATGAAGCTTGAACTGCGAAATAAGAACTCATTAGGCTTTAGAAAGAAGATAACCTAGACCCAAGTGGAAGAAGATTTATATTTAGAGACGTTCAAGAGAAGAATAACTAAGGGATAGGGCTGACTACATCTCTACAATAGGTTTAGTGTTATTGGACTATATATTGCAACAATCAAATGAACAAAGAATAACAAAGAGACATTGCAAATAACATGATAAAGCAACAAAAAGAAGAAAAGAGACTTTGTTGATTTCGTTTGCACCTCTAGATATCAACAGTGGTTCAAAATGGAGTCTGACAATTCAGGACGCAAGAAGAAGTGCATAATTGGTACCCTTATTGTCATGATGCTTATTGTCATAACTGTGGTGGTTGTTACATCTTTAGTTGAATCTCAAAATGCAGCAGGGAAGGGTGAACAGGTGACACTTACCTCACCTGTCACAGATTTGGAAGGGGGTGCAACCACAAAAGATAGAGAAATGATCAGGGAGACTAGTCGTATGTTACATGTAGACTTATCAAAAGGTGATTTCAAGCTGAATGCATATGCTTGTTTGTTGTATGAATATGTCGATACGATGGAAGCGAAAGACTGTTGTGTGTGTATGCAATTGCCCACATCAGTAGAAGAAGGCATTCAATACCGTCACTTACCTGTGAAATATGGTATTACATGTAGTGTATTGTTGAGCATGTTTTATAGTAAGGCACATTTTGAGTACTACTTCTCGAATAATGACGTGGTACTCTCAGAAGTTCCAGTTCTTAAGTACTTGAACAAATGTGATTACTATAAAGTAGTAGAGCGGATGTCTGAGTATTTTGTGCCTACCTTAGATACATCATGTGTCCATAGACATAATTTGACCTGCATGCTAACAGACATCCAAAAGAAATCTGTTTAGACCAGATCCAAAGCATAAAGTCATTCCATGGACATCAGAAGAATTAGATCATAAAGCAAAAGTGAGTTCTGGTCCAATAGCTTTGGACTTTAAGCAAAAAGGGAAACTGTGCATTAGACACCCATCAACATATTATGATAAGATATTTGTGGGTGAGAGTGATTGTGAACACATTTTTCTTATCGAGGAGTCCATTAGAAAGGCGCTATTAGATAAAATAACCATAGTGCCAAATGTGTATTTTGTGTGTGGGACAAATGCTTATGTGAAACTGCCTAAGAATTGGTATGTGTTAGATTTGGGGGTCTCTAGTTGGCATAGGTAGGTACCTGTGACAAATAGGGACCCTTGCGTCTAGTCAGGGTAAGGGGCTACACTCCCAAAATAACCCCTGCTCACCCCTTGGTAGCTTGGCAGGAGCAGGCAGGCTTATCTCAGAGGCAGTGTGTAAAGCATTTGTGAACACATACAGTAATACAGTAACAACACTACAAATGGACACCACACAGGTTGTATTATAAAAATAAGTATTTTTATATAGACTTAACACAAGACCAGACGACAAAAATCCACAATACTGTACTCAAAAACAGTCTCTTAAATATTATAAAATAGCTCAGTTCTCTCAAGTTGTAAATGCGACACTTTACTCTCAATGTACCTTAGATGCGTAGCGCAATTAAACAAAAGGGTTGCAGGGAAGGTGATGTGTCGGTTCCTTACACGCAGGAGAGTGGATGCGTCGGTTCCTTACTGCTGCACAGGGGAGTTGATGCTCGCTTCCTTACTGTGTGGGGAGTTGATGCGTCGGTTTCTTACTGCTCTCCGGTGCAATGCGACACGCTGGCACCTCGATGCGATACTCTTCTCCGGTGCAATGCGACAAAATGGCGTCTTGGTTGCGATGCGACAACATTGGTGTGATGCGACACGCCCGACGGCCGTGCGGCTACTCGATGATCTTTGGAGCCCAGGACAGGCCCTGCGACGCGCTTCTCCGGTGATGCGACGATGACCTCTGTGGCAGCGTCCCGCTTCTCCGGTGATGTGCCGCGCTTCGGCGATGCGATGATGACAGCGGCGGCTCGCTTCCTCGGCGATGCGATGATAGCGGCTGCGGCAGCGACACACTTCTCGTTGTTGCGTCGCGCTTCCAGCTCCCAGCAACACACAGTCTCTCAGAAGGCCCAGCACAACAGCAGGCACTTCAGTTCCCAGCAAGGGAATTCAGGGGGGAGTTGGTTAGTGAAGTCTTGTATCCCTGAGACCTCAGGCAGGAGGCAAGCTCTAGTTCAAGCCCTTGGAGATTCTTTTTCAAGTTGATAGAAAGAACACTCAGTCCTTTTCTCCTTTCTTTGGCAATGAAGCAGGCCAACCCCCAAACACACAGCACAGGGGTAGTCTCCTCCTTCAGATTCCTGGTTCTTCTCCTCAGCAAGGTTCATCTTGATTCCTATAAGTGATCTAAAGTTCTTGGGTCTGGGTCCCAATATTTATACTCCTTTTCCCTTTGTTCTCTGAAGGCAGAGAGGCCTTTGCCTAGTCCAAACCAGTTCTGGTCAGTCCTGGAGCACTTTGTTGACATGTCTCCTTCTTTCCTTTCACAGTGCAGGGCAGGGACATCAGACACACCACAGGAGGTGGAGCAGCATTGTGGAGGGAAGGCACAGCCCTATTCAGGTCCCAGGTGCTGCTCCTCCCTCCCATCTAGATGCAGATCTCTCTAATTACCACTGGGCTGACCCACCCTGTCTCCTGGAATCCCCCAGCCCTGTCACTCAAACTCCAGACAAGGAATACACAACCTAGCAGAGGCAGGTTTGGATGGTTAGTCAAGAAAATGCCTACTTTCTAAAAGTGGCATTTTCAAACACAGAATGTTAAAACCAACTTCACTAAAAGAAAAGATGTATTTCATCATTCTGAGTTCAGGCATACTAAACTCGAATTTCTACCATGTTCCCTGAGTCAGTTAGGATTATAAAATGTAAGAACCAAACTGCCCATTCTGGTCTATGGAGAACAGGTAGCCTTGCAATAGTGAAAAACGAAAATGGCTGTAATTCACTATTAGGACATGCCACACACACACCAGGGCATGTCCTACCTTTTACCTACAATGCACCCTGCCCTTGGGCCTACCATTGGGGTGACTAATATGTATAAAAGGGAAGGTTTTAGGGACTGGCAAGTGGGTGCACTTGCCCAGTCAGCATGGCAGTACCAGACTGCACACAGGCTCTGCAATGGCATACCTGAGACACACTTTACAAGCTGCTCCGGTGGGTGGCACAATCAGTGCTGCAAGCCCACCAGCAGCATTGGTTATAAGCCCTGGGCACACGCAGTGCACTGTACTAGGGTATGACAAGTAAACCAATAAAGCCAATCATGGAGTCACTAATCCATATATCAATTTACTATAGGGAGCACTTGCACTGTGGCACTGAACAGCAGTGGCACAGTGCCCAAAGCATCTATAACCAGCAAAAACACATGAGGCAACAGCAAAAAATGGAAGGGAGACCCACGCCAATGGTGCCAGGTCTTACAGTATGACACATGCTACCTGGCTGTGGTATTTCTCAAAATCTTTCATGTGGAGGATTTGTGGCCTTTGGAAGGAAAAAGATCTCACAGAGGAAAACGTGGAGTAAGTTCGGGAGAAATTGTTGGGGATATATTTGGAGCCATGATACCTAGTATGGGGTGATTGTGAATGATGTGAAAATCAGAAGGTTGGCAACGCTAGTGAACAAGCTCTATAAATATGGCCCAAATTCTATTGCTCGTAGATGGGGAGATGGTTTCGATAAGGGCGATGGTCCTTCAAAATCGTCTTGCTTTAGACGTGTTATTAGCAAAAGCCGGAGGAGTCTGCAAATTATTGAAAGTTCAACAGTGCTGCACGTATATTCCTGACAATAGTTGAGATATACGAACGTACATTAGTAACATTTCAGAAATACATCAAGATTTGAAGGATTTGGCTGCTGGTGGACTCTGGTAACAAATTGGTAAAGGATTTGGAAAGGTTGGAAGCTGATTTGGAAGTCTGGGACAAGGGATAATGGGATACATCTTGAAACCTATTGTAATAGCTGTCATTTGTATAATTGTACTACTGGGAGCCATCAAAGCTTACAGGTGGCAGAAAGGACGACATAATGAAATTTCCTTGAAAAGGCGAGAGCAACAGTTAGAACGACTGCAGGACAGTCATTATCTGCATCTTAAAGGGTTAGAAAGATTTAGACAGGGACAGCAATTACAGCTTCTGTTTAGGTCGGTCTCTTCTACAAGGAGAAATTGTGAGACGATAGAATGATGGTGTTATGACACTAGTCATAAGAGGGGGGAACCGATAGAGCGCTTACAACACTTTTAATTATATGGGTGCACTATACTCATGGTTTAAAGGCACTCACATGTATTTTCATTGTTTGCAGTGTTTTACGATTATTAAGATGCATTTAACTGACGTTATCTTCACATTGAAATGTAGTGTGCACATTCAAGTAGGATTTTATATGTATTAGAAACATTCATAATTCCTGTATATGTAGTGTGCAGGACGAAATTATATTCGTGCAATGTAACCATGTTTAGTTTAAGTTGCCTGAATCGTAGGCCCAATTTGTAAAGTTGTTAGTTTCTATTGTCCTTGGCCGCTCAAAAATATTAATTAAATGAATCTCTTTTGTACTCGAAAGCAGCGTGTTCTCATCCTACTGCAGGTGCAGGAATTCAGCCTTGTTATTCTTAGATTTAAGGAGATACCCGTAATGTCTTTGAAGACGACTGGAAGTCGAAAAGGGAGGACTCCTTTCCTGCCTGGCCTGTCTGGGAACCAAGGTCACTGGAAGACGAAGAAGAATTAATTAAAGCTACTGGAATGTTACTGAAATGATACAATAGAGAAGTTTACCACATGATTCATTGGGGGCTGAACTTTGTCTGTTTTTGATATGATGCGCAAGGACAGAGTTTGGGGTCTTCTGCTGATTCTCGGAGGAGAAGGAGCATCTTAGAGCGAGCTCCATAGCCTTAAGCTAGGAAACCCATTTGACATGAGTACTTCTTAGGAAGTCAACACGTGCTGACACCTTTGGCAAATTATATAAGAGAAATAGGTAGGACCCTCATTTAGAGCAGTGTAGGGAAAGATATTTTTATTTGTTTTGTTTTCCTCCCAAATGAAAAGACAACTCGACTCAGCTTCTATTCTTTGCTGTGTATTGATTTTTGAGTTCATCATATTATGCCTTTTATGTCGGATGAACTATATTCGTAAAATTGGCTCTGTATTGATTTTTATGTATCTGTATACTCTTATACTCAGATGTGTTTATATTCAATTATTTTTGGCTTTATAATAAATCCACAAATTTGGAATTCGGAGTCTGTGGGCCTTTAGAGTATGACTAAATTCGAAAGTATAACCATGGCTTGTTTTACTCCCCTCTACCACTTTTAGCAAGCAAATAAAAGACCATCAGTCGTAAACTAGTAGTCTAATTAGGGAAGACTAATTTGGCGTAATCACGACCATGAAACCTCACATGCAGAACCTGGATTAATATGGTACCAAAACAGCTCTCGCTGCAAAACCAAACCTCCTGTCAGCAAGAGAGAAGGAGAAACTTAGAGATGAAACAGCCTTTTAGAATTACGTTACATTTCTGAAATATAAAGAATATTAAGTGATGGAACACTAATCAGATGGGACAAAGGAACTGTGGTGAATCTATTAATGTCCAACAAATTGAGGCAGTCCCTTCTAGAAACTAAGGGGCAGATATACAAGCCCCTATCAGCACAGGAACGTCACTTTTAGTGACGTTCCTGTGGCAATATGTGCTTCGCCTTATTTACAAGGCAGTGTTAAGCCACTTAACGTAAATAAGGCCCCCTTTCACACTATACTTAGTGTGTAAGGGGTAGCAAATGGGTGCTGTGGTGGGCGTTCCACCGCAAAACCCATTGCTTTTGACGCTGCCCCATATTTAAAAGGGCAGCATAAATATGGGGCAGCACCAAAATTAAAACCCGGGAAAACCTGGTCTTAAACATACGTTTGCTGTTTCTATGTGCACACATAGAAACAGCAAAACGCATTTGATTGTCTATGTGCAGGAAGGTGTCCCTTCCTTCACATAAGCAATCAATTAAAAACAATTATGTTTTGCAACTTCTGTGTGTGCTGCATTTAGCAGCATATGTAGAAGTTACCAAACGCCATTTAAAGGGAATCCTTCCTGCACATAAACAATCTTCCCCTACAGCACAGACACTCTTGCAGTACGGTGCAATGATGTCTGTGTTGGCGTTAGGCAGCTAAAATTAGTGCCTGCGCAGGGGGAAACACAGGGCTGCACAATATACTTGTAATTATGGTGCAGCCCTTCATTTCTAAAGTGACTGAGCTTTCTTGGCTTAATGAAACGCTTTGCCACTTTACTAGTAAATATGCCCCTACATTTTCAGAAATATCTTTATTAACGCATTAGAGTTCCTTTATGATACTGTTACAAGATGGATTGAAGGAACCAATCCATTCCCAGGGAATTATGATTACACGTAAAACATTAGATACGTCTTCTTCTAGAAATACAGCCATCTTGCAGGACTGTGTTCCCAAAATGTTAACCTTTGTCCAAAGTGGATCACTTAAAGGGCTTGCTCAGATTCAACCTTGTCTATCTCTAGACATTTGCCAGCAGACAAGAATTCAACACCCATGCTCTGAGACCTCTCTTCCAAGAATTGCATGAGTAGAAAAAGGTCACCGGCACACATGATATTGTATGATTGACCCCATGCCATCAAAGTTAAATTATCTGAACAAGTGGCAGCTACAATTCCAAAGTCAACTATTACATTGTAATCTGGTGAATAGTAATACAATTAAAATGTAGCTATTGATTTAAAATAAACAAAATAAATCACTCACCCATTCTTGTTCAGCGGCTTATTGGTCTTTTGTTCTAAGGTGATTTCGAAAATTCGATGAAATATAGGAGTCCTGACCAAATGTTCCCCAATAATTTGTGAGGAAATGCTGACGGGTTTTCGAAGGTGCGCTGGATCCTCTAACAAACTAACCTTAACGTTTTATTTCACAGGTTGCAAGATAAGTATGGTATGTACTTTGACATCCTTTCGTTCTTTTTTAATACTTTTTGGTCAGACAGGTTGCGGCACATTTTTGCTTTTAAAATAGACACTGGGAAATCCCTTTCACAAAACTCTACAGCATGAGCAGTAGGGGCCGTTCGTGCGAATGTAGCGCCTGCCATGCCAATTCCGCATACCTCAACCAGGCTGAACAAAGAAAGAACGCGGAATAGAGAGGCGCACCCTTTCATTAGAGAAGCTGATCTGACATGATCTAGGAAAGGGCCAATAAAACAAGCATTGGCAAATCGAATAGGTCTGGCGTCGTCCCCCAGCCCTTTGGCAATTTTTGTTTTCGTTTTTTCATGGCTTTTGCAAAATTTTATTATTTGGAAAGCTTACATTTGTCACTTAAAAAAATATATATATTTCCTCAAGACAAAAATGGATTTGGTATTAAAAAAGCATACATTAGCAAACTACATTCACCCTTATGCATCAAGCCAAAATCCAGTCGGTAAAATACCGATTCCTTATTAGCTCCCGGTATTAAGTAAAAAATACCCAATCCCAATGCATCAACCCAAAAGCAGAAATCGGTATTTAAGGAATCCTTAAATAGCGATTCTTTAAATAGGGATTCCTTAAATACCGATTCCTTAAATAGCGATTGCATTTAAGGAATCCCAAAGTGAGATTCCTTAAATGCAATGCATCAAAGTTAAAAAATTAGCGATTTCGCTAATAAGGGGAGCAAATTACCATGAAGATGAACTGCATGGTAATTTGCAAAAACTTTGAAAAATGCACTTTTGTGCATTTTTCAAAGTGTCATGTTGCGCACACACATGCCCTTAGAGCATGTGTGTGTGCAACATATGTGCACATATCATTTTCAGGGGTGCAACAGGGTGTCCTTTTGACACCCTGGCACCCTTGAAAGTGCTCCAGCTATTAGCGAATCGGTAATACCGAATCGCTAATACAGAATGGCTTTACATTCATTCCTATGGGCCTCCAAGCCCATAGGAATGAATGGGTAGGTATTCCTTATTACCGATTCGGTATTACCGATTCGGTAATAAGGAATGTTAAGGAATCGCTATTTGAATAGCGATTCCTACATGCATAGCCTTTTGCTATTCCTTATTAGCGATTCCTTATTTTTCGCTAATAAGGAATCGCAAATGCTAATGTTGATGCATATGCCCCCTAGTGTTTTAATGCGCTCTTCGTGAAAGGGAAGCATGCCAACTCACAGGGAAGTTAGCCAATGGCTGAAGTGGGGTGACATGTTGGCCCTTGATGCATGTTTGAGTGGATTGGAGAAAAATGTGAATGATACGACCACAGACAAATGGATTAAGTATGGCTGAAAACCACTAGAAACAACTAAGTCATACACATAATTTTAGCAAAATCAAAATGACATCAGTACATATCTAACAACTGACACCAACGACTGAGGCCTCTGTAGATTCACTTTGATACCAAAGAGACCATGAAAACTCTCATGCATAACCTGCATTAATAAGGTCCCAAAACAGCTCTCGCTGCAGCAAACCTGCTGTCAGCAAGAGAGGAGGAGAAACTTAGAGAAGAAAGAGCCTTCAACAATTACTCTACAATTCTGAAATATAAAGATTCTTAAGTAATGGAACACTAAACAGATGGAACAAAGGAACTGTGGCGAATCTATTAATGTCCAACAAATTAAGGCAGTACCTTCTAGAAACTGAGGGGCATATATACAAGCCACCATCGCCACAGGGCCATCACTTTTAGTGAAGTTCCTGTGGCAATATGGGCTTCGCCTTATTTACAAGGCAGCTTTCAGCCACTTTCTTTAATCTTCTGTTAAAGAAAGAATGAAAGGATAGAAAGCAAGAAAGGAATGAAAGTAAGAAAGAAGGAAAGTATTAATAAAAGCAAGAGAGGAAGAAAGAGAGAAATAAGGAAAAGGAAATGAAAGCAAGAAAAGAAAAGCAGAAAAGAAACAAGGCAAGAAAGGAGGAATAAATGGGAAAAGAAAAAAGAAAGAATAAAGCAGGAATGAAAGAAAAAGAAAGAAGAAAAGCAAAAAGATAAAAATGAAAGAAAAAAAGAAAAAAGGAATGAAATAATGAAAGAAAGAAAGAAAGAAAGAAAGAAAGAAAGAAAGAAAGAAAGAAAGAAAGAAAGAAAGAAAGAAAGAAAGAAAGCACAATGGAAAGAAGAAAATACATATGAATTGCAAGTGCTGCAAATTATACACAATATACCCTGGTTTTCTTCCAGAGAAAACTTTATTTGAGAACGATTAGTGAAACCGAGCCCAGAATAAATGTGTTTTAAAGATTTGTCTGCTTATGAATTCATGTGTATAATATTGACACTTTGGACAATTTAATACGGAACAGTTTCAAATGGACTCAATCTGCTATGGTGTGAAATGCCACCAGTCAATCAATCAGTCAAGCAATGCAAATCTTGATTCGGCAAATATCAATAAATAAATTCCTTTTCCAGCTGAAATCAGAATCACACATTTCTTAGGGTGAAAAAGCAACATAATAATGGCATTGGATCAATAAATAAAACACACCAGAAGGACCTCAAACCTTTTTCTAATAGTTAGAACCCTTCTCATAAAATGTATTGCTGCATAAGAAATCTCTATCGTCCAAAGAGTCTGTAAAAACATCAGGCTTTCCTGGTGTATTTTCAATTTTGAGCTACGTAAAACAGGAATCAACAAGCATTGGCATAGCCAATAGGTCTCGCCTTTGGGACCTTATAAGTGTTTACCAATGCAGTATATTACATATTACATTGCATCAAGATATAAATAATTGCTGTTGAAAAAGAGCCATCAATTAACTGAATATGCAAGCACTGCAAGTAATTTTGCACAGTTCTGGTCGTATAGAAGTTAATAAGGAACAGAGACATTCTCCTATTGTGGAACAGAGACTTTTCAGGTTGCTAAGTGTATGCTCGTGACAAGTGCCTCGTTTTTCATTGTTATGTGAAACCACATCAACCACACGAACGGCATTTGTAAATAAATGCAGATCAACAACTGAATAGTGGCCCGAAGGCATGAAATAATGTAGGACAATTCCAGCAATGACGTTAAGAGACCACCAGAATCTGTTTTATTCTTTAAAAGCATTTATCTAAATTGGCTCTTATTTCAAATCTCGGTTGAAGGAGCTCTGGCACCCAATAAACATCACACAGTTGCTGTAACACATCACGCACTATAACGCACAAGTGAATACTGACAACAAGCACAATACTTCAATAATTTTTGCATAAATCCACAGCATCACACTTGCCAGAGCATAATAAAAAGAGAACCGTAGAATCTAGAATCAAAAACTATCTAGTAAAGATCCATGGAGGTCAAAAAAGTCATGAATGAGAGATAAATAATAACATGATAATCAGAAACCTCTGTGAAAAGATGTTACAAACTTCAGCAACACCAGGCAAGGTTTGCACGTGGGACAGCCCTTCTGAGAAGTCATGAGTTTCATAAAGCGATGAAAAACAATTAGAAAACGTCAGTGATATCTAATAAAAATAAAAAATTCACTAAGTGCAAATATCAACCGAACCTTAAAAATAGGTATTTCGTAGCTGATTAAGCATCGTGTATACCCTAACTCCCCTGAGTCAATGCTAGAAAGAGCTGTTTGGGGGCGGGGGTCTCCGTGAAGTTGGGCAGGACAGTTAAAAGTACCGAATGTGCCAAGATAAACACCCCGCTTGGAAGGAAAATGGCTGAGCTTGAGACACATTTATAATAATAACCGACAGAGAGGAGGATGTGATAAGGGGAGCAAAAGAGGTCGGGGAAAGGGAGAGGCAAGAAAGAACATAGGATAAGGAGAGAAGAAAGATAGAACGAGAAGGAGCAGGGGAGGGGGGAAAGAGAAGTGAGGGTGGAGGTGCCGGTATTTTATTGTTGTATCGCTTGTACGGTGCTTGCACCCGCTGGTGCCCCGGAGCCACAGGTAAGGAAGAGTCACAGGAAGCTTTGCCTGCCATATTTTCAGAGCCAAGTACAATGCACAGCAAGTTCAAGGAGTTCAAAAAAACAACAAAAAAAAACGATTAACTTCTAGAGAACACAAAAGGGCAGCCAAAAGATGCTCAACCATGCATTTATTTGGAACAAAAATAAAGATTTTTATTTGCTCATAAAAAGTGAACAGTGCTAGTGCAAAGATATTGAAGGGCAAAGAGGTGTGCAGTGGGTGAAAATATTGTCTGGACTTGGTTCTCCTTTCTGCTGCTTAGCCTCAGTCTGGCACGAACAACTCACAGAGTCAGGTCTGGGCTTTATTTACCAACATCTACAGCAGCAAATGAAGGTTATCAGTTGTGGATGCAGAGGTGTGTACTGACAGGATGAGATTGTCAGAGAAAAGACTAGCACGTTCAAAAGTTATAGAATTGGCAGATCAGTTGTCTTCAGTAGTGGGAGATGGGTAGGGGTAAGGGTGACCTCTAAAATCGAGTGGGAGTACAAACGAAAATGACAAACAAGCATTCGGCCGCGCGGCCGAAAACGAAAGTAATAGCGATTGCGATCAAAGCGAAAGTGATCGCGATCGCGATCGCTTGGACGGGAGCGCTGTGTGGCAAGCACGCGAGTGGTGCGCGCGCAGCAGTGATTGGCGGCTGCGCGCGTGCACGTTCACGTGCACTGTAGCTTTAGGCCACGGCAGCACTTTGAAAAGCGCCCAGTTATAAAATGTCTCTTTCGAGCCTTTGGCTCGCGAGACCTAAAAATGGGTGCCTAGGTTCTGCATATAGAGACTAAAACAATATAGAGTGACAAGTGCTGTGCTTAACCACATTATTACACGGATATGTGGGTAGACCATGTCACCATTCACATTGTAGAGGATGGGCAACCTTAAAATGTATCATACTATGTTTAAAAAGAGTTAGGCAACAACGATGAATGGGGTTTAAAATCCAAAATAGGTATGGTTCTAGATTGTTTGCAGTTGATATTGGTACATATCTTAACAACAGACACCAACGACTGAGCCCTCTGTAGCCTCAGATCCGAACAGTGCTTAAGGAAACGTTGTTTAACTTTCACTTTTGTTATCACCTGAAGATTATCAAACAGTTCTTTCAGGCTTATTATCTCAAAGGATTTCTTCAAGTATGCAATAAAAGGAATCCGGGAAACCCCATCCAGAGATAATCAATCAGAAACACAGGATCTAACTAAAGCTGCCTTCGAATTTCCCCAGATGTTGACCCACAGCAAAAGTGAGGCAAGACCCATCTGATCTTCCAAAAAAGGGAGGCCTAATTCGTCATGACATATCAGAGTGGTGGTCCTCTAGGGAACCACAAGTAACCTCAGAAGAAAAATGTTTTTTTACCAGTTGGCCCAGAGGTTTGAACGATTGACCGTCAAAAGGGCTAAAGAAGTCAATAGATGTCAGATGCAGGGTACCTTTTTTAGCCATTACATATTTCCCTGCTGTCCCATAAAGATTTAAACACTGGTCTATAGTCCCGATACCAGATCTAAAGCTAAATTGTACATTGGGCAAGATCTTATTATTTACTGGCCATAATTCCAAATGGGACAATAGCACTCTACCTAAAATCTTCGCGCCAGAATCTAGCAGCAACATTGATTTATAGCATGATTGTAAGTGCCAATCCTCTTTTTTATAAATCAGAATAACTGTAGCTGTCCTCTTGGAATCTGGAATTTGGTCCATCACAGTGCTCCTGAACGGGGAACAACCTTTACAACGCAACTGTTACAACGCACTACACTTACAACGCATTTTTTACAACGCATAATCCATTACAACGCACTACACTTACAACGCATGACACTACAACGCATTTTTAAAAACTACCATTACAACGCATTCCATTACAACGCCTACCATTACAACGCATAATATTACACTACACTTTCCAACACTTACCCTACTGTTGCACCCCCTGGAGTTACAATAGTAATTTTTACCCCTATACTATCCAACACTTACCCTACTGTTGCACCCCCTGGAGTTAGAATAGTAATTTTTACCCCTATACTATCCAACACTTACCCTACTGTTGCACCCCCTGGAGTTAGAATAGTAATTTTTACCCCTATACTATCCAACACTTACCCTACTGTTGCACCCCCTGGAGTTAGAATAGTAATTTTTACCCCTATACTATCCAACACTTACCCTACTGTTGCACCCCCTGGAGTTAGAATAGTAATTTTTACCCCTATACTATCCAACACTTACCCTACTGTTGCACCCCCTGGAGTTAGAATAGTAATTTTTACTCCTATACTATCCAACACTTACCCTACTGTTGCACCCCCTGGAGTTAGAATAGTAATTTTTACCCCTATACTATCCAACACTTACCCTACTGTTGCACCCCCTGGAGTTAGAATAGTAATTTTTACCCCTATACTATCCAACACTTACCCTACTGTTGCACCCCCTGGAGTTAGAACAGTAATGTTTACCCCTATACTATCCAACACTTACCCTACTGTTGCACCCCCTGGAGTTAGAATAGTAATTTTTACCCCTATACTATCCAACACTTACCCTACTGTTGCACCCCCTGGAGTAAGAATAGTAATGTTTACCCCTATACTATCCAACACTTACCCTACTGTTGCACCCCCTGGAGTTAGAATAGTAATTTTTACCCCTATACTATCTAATACTTACCTTAAATGCAATGTAATATTATGCGTTGTAATGGTATGCGTTGTAAAGGTATTTTTTTAAAATGCGTTGTAGTGTCATGCGTTGTAAGTGTAGTGCGTTGTAATGGATTATGCGTTGTAAAAAATGCGTTGTAAGTGCATGCGTTGTAAAAGTGTGCGTTGTAACGTCATACATCCCTCCTGAACACATTGGTTAACAAGGGCTCTCAAAGGTCAATGTTGGATTTAAAAATATCTGCAGGGACACCATCATGGCCTGGCGCTTTTCCCAAGTACATATTTCCCAATGGCACTAGCTACTTCATTCGTTTTTATTACCAATGGGAAGGCCTGTGTACCTGTATAAGGGAGGTTAATATTATTTACTGTAGGGGTTGCTGATGATTCCCTAGACCCAGAATGAAAGATCTCCGTAAAAAGGGGCACCCATAAATCTGCTGAAATCAATCTTTCCATTCTCCAGGAATCTTGCTCTGAAACAAACGGGTGATTAATTATTTCCCAATATGAGTGTTGCAAATGGCATTTTTGGTTGACCAAGTTATACACCCAAGAGAAACAGAACCCACCACTCTAGTCAGGGTAAGCTAGATACACAACAAAGATAGCCTCTGCTCACCCTCTGGTAGCTTGGCACATAACAGGCAGGCTTAACCTCAAAAGCTATGCGTAAAGAATTTGAACAACACACACACAGTAACACAATGAATACACCACAAAAGAGAGTTATAGAATAGATTGCTATATTTTGAATAACACACATAATATGGCAGTAATGCAGGATATTAGAGAAAATCACATAACTTGCAGTAATATCTCAATTATTGCATCAGGAAAAACATCGGGCACAGGAACACTGGGCTCCTATTAGGCTCTTTATACTAGCTCTAGAGCAAAGTCAACCAAGAAGTGCTCTCCTAATGTGGGGGTGTACTGGTTGAATTCCTTCCCAGTCCATGACAAGGAGTCTTGAGATGGCGCCTTGAGGCTGATTCGGAAAAAAACCTTCACTCTGGGGACCTCCATAGAGGTTTTTGTCCAGAGCAAGTAAGGCTCAAATCACTAGGGAGACAATGTTTACCTGCAAAGGTGAAGGCAGATACACAAACCTCGAGGGTCAGCAAAGAGGATCACAGTACCTTTTTAAGGATCCACTGTGGTGAAGGCCTCGGGCTGGGCTTCTTCATTGGTGCTCCCAGACAAGGGAGTGGTGCTGCAAGGGGGCCATGTGAGTTGGTCACAGCTCTTGCAACTTCCCTCTGGCGGCCAAACCCGGCCCATGGCTGATATCAGCGGACCTCCACGTTGCTGGGAAACCTTCTAGCTTTATGAGGCAGGGTCTTCCCCTGGCTCTTTGGCGGCTCTCTGCTCTCAGAGAGTGCTGTATTGGGGGAAGCATGAAGCACTGAGATATGCGCTGATCTGAGGGGAAGATACAAGCACTCAACAAGCAATGTGAAGACCAGATCATGCAACACGTGCTTATCTTGGGGAAACACAAAATGCCCAACACGCGCTGATCTTGGTGAATCACAAAATGACCAACACACGCTGATCTTGGTGAAACACAAAGGACTCACATACGCTGTTCGATGGCAAAACAAAGTGCTCCACACACACTGACACTTTCAAGAAGTGAAGCGAGGAGCAGCAATGACGGCTCCTAGTCAGAATGCTGCTGCTGATCTCATGGCAGCACAGGCAAAAGGAATCTTTGGTGGCCCTGAGATTCTACAAGAACAGGGGGCAAGCCAATAAGCCCTTGGAGAACCCTTGTTGGGTACGAAAGAAGGTAGCAAGCAGCAGACCAGCACATCAAGGCAAGTTGCAGAGTGGCAGTCCCTCCTGCAGCCAGCACTCAGCAGGCAGCAGGCCAACACAGAAAAGCAGTTAGCAAAGATGGTGGTCCCTCCTGGCAGCACTGCAGTACTCGAGGCAATGTGCAGATGTTGAGCCAAAAGTGTCTGATTGCACATCCCACGCAGTGTCTGATTAGATGGGATCAGCGCCCCAGTACTTATAACCAAACTTGCCTTTGAGGTGTGGGGTGACTTCAAAGGAGCTCTCTGAAGTGCACTAAGATCCCTTTCAGCCCTGTCTTAGCTCCAGACTACTAGTAGGGGGTTAATCAACCCATTGTGCCCAGGAAGGCTGTCAGTATGCAGATGAAGGCAGATGTATCCCCTGTCACACCCAGCCCTTCCTGTGTTGTCGCTGTCTAGAAGGAATGAACAAAGCGTAGCTGTCACCCAGCCCAGATGTGCATTAAAGGCAAGCTGTCAGGCACAATGAGTTATAAGCACAGAGAAAAGACTACTTTCTAAAAGTAGCATTCTATAATATTAATGTGAAATCCAACTTCACCGTTAGGGAGGATTTATCATTACCATCCTAAAACATATCAAACATGAAACAGCTACTCCTTTCGGATCAGGAATTACAACCTAAAAATATATATGGGAACCCCCAATGCTAGCTGAGAGGACTAGGCCTCACAGTAGTGAAAAACGAAAAAGGCTGATTGTTACTACCTGGACATGCCTAACATAAAAGTGGATGTCTTACCATTCACTTACACAGCACCCTGCCCATGGAGCTACCTAGAGCCTTCTTTAGTGGTGACCTATGTTCAGTAAAAGTGGAGTTTAAGGCCTGGCAAGTAGTTTTAAATGCCAAGTCGAAGTGGAAGTAAACTTCCCACACAGGCCCTGCAGTGGCAGGCCTGAGACAGTTTTGAAAGGTTACTTGTTTGGGAGGCACACCCAGTGCTGTAGGCCCACTAGTAGCATTTGAAGTATATGCCATGGGTATATGGTATGCCACCTTACAGGAGACTTACAAGTAAATCAAATATGCCAAACAGGTGTGAACCAATTAGACCATGTTTGGAGGAGAGAGCACATGCACTTTAGCACTGGTTACCAGTGAAACAGTAACCAGAGTCCTAAAGCCAACAGAAAAAAGGTCAGAAAAATAGAAGGAGGAATGCAAAATGTTTGAGGTAATCCCGCAAGAAGGGCCATTTCCAACAATGAAGTATTATCTCTCAACCAGACTGCTACGGGAAGATCCTCCGCGCCACTTTAACTCAGATCTCTTCTTTCGTTCCTCCGCAGTGTATTTGTATGACCTTCTTTCATCTACGACATCATCTAGCGACTGAGGGTGATTTTTTAATATTGCCTTCAACTGCTCATGTGCCAATGCGCAGGCTGAATTGAACCTTCTATGTGGTGAACCCTCAGCTGGGAATTTCATGAGGTCAATTATTTGAAATGGATCTACATATAATATCAAAACCTTCTAAGATAGAGTGAGCTGATGCATTTTCCGACAGGCAGTTTAAAACAGTAACCATATTCTGGGACACAATCTGATTGTAAAGGCCTCACGATCCACCTTTGCCCATTTAATTTTAATACCCTTTTTCTTAGAGCACTTTAAGTTTCAAAATGTATTCTTTAGGAGCTTTTTTATCTGATGATTTAATGACAAAATTAAAGGACTTTGATTACTCACACACTATGCGATGATATTGAAGTCAAAAAGGCATGAAACAAATCCATATGCTATAAAGATTAAATCTATGGTGCTCCTTCCAACACTGCCCGTAAAAGCTGGGAGTTTACTTTTCTCTTTGCCAACCATGCAACACGTTAACATAAGATCATGCTTCAAGATAAGAGCCTACCCATGAGAGCCTTCCCATATGGGGTATGCTTAAAATTAGGCCTGGGCGCAGCTCCATGAAGTGCAGAAAAAAACTCTGTAATGCTTCGCTGAGTTCCACAAGCGGTGGAGTCTGGTACAGCGTGCTGTTCACGCTGATTTTTCGCACCTGGGGTTTCTCCTGTGCAGTAAAATCAGTATGAACAGCATTATACAGAGAACCAGAGGGCTCTGCTTCTTTCTGCCGCTCAAGTAGATTTTCTAGTTAAGCAGCAGTTTCCTCAACGCGAGAGGCAGCTTTCTCAATATGAGCGGTAGCGACCTGCCATGACAGCCCGAGTTTAGAAATCTCTTCAGGAGGTGGTCTGGCGTGGAATTTCTCTCTCTCGCCAAATTAACGTTGGTGAGCCTGCGGGAGAAAAAACTCTGCTTGGCGGAGGGGAATTCTTCACCCACCTCTACTTGAAACGGATGAGATTTTCCTTATTTTGATTAAGGAAATCACATACCCTTTTCCCACTGTGATAGCATAATGTGCAATTAAGATTGCCCACCCAGATTAAGCCTGTCTTATGTTTGGCTACCATATGGAAAGAGTTCAGAAATTCATCAAATTTCTCTATGGCAACAGTTGAATGCGGATTAAAATTATTATAATCAACATTTGCAAACAATATATCATAGCCAATTAGAAAGGCTAGCCGATTTACCAGACAAAAGAAGGAGGGACAAACTTTGGAGACCTTAGATTCTGCAACTTGAACTGATGTAAAAGTTGCAAAGCTACACTTACTCCTTCTTGCTGATGAAGCAAGGGCTGGTTTGAAGAAGGTGTTGTACCCATCTAGGTAAAAGTCCTAAGCTATCCATTTTTCTTGGCACCAGAAAATGTCTCCTGAGCTTACAAAGTCAAACCTGTCGGGATTATGAGTCTTTGAGCATGCGCCTGTAAGTCAACAGGAAATAAGGCTCCAGCCATTCGATACTGAAGCAGAGCTGGGTGTTTCCACCCTAGGACCACGATTTGGAAAGGACGTTCACTAGTAGAGTGAGTTTGGACAGAAAGTCAATCCAGTTGGTCCATCTGTGCAAGGGGCAAAAATCTATTGAAAATAGACACAGGATGCAAAGGGATTGTAGGGGCTGGGATTATTCTGCTCGGTGGCCTGTAAAAAAAAAACAGCTGGAGTGCTTCAATTGACTTAGATGATAGCCCAGAGAACTTAAGCCCAGACGGAATGTCTTTTGTCACCGCCTTATCTTTAAAGTTGACGACAATACAGTTGTTATCGTCCAATTTTGGGTTGCTACCAACCCATGATACTCTCTGGATATGAATGATCTGGCTATGCGAATGTCCTGGCCCCCCCAGCCTATCATTTACTCAATGAACCACTTTCTTCATCAGTTGATTGTAGTCCTCCCTCATATCCTGCCTCGGGGGGGAACACCCTTCAACACCATCACAAGATGGTTTTCTTGAGGAAGTAGTTATAATAATAATCATTGCACATTTGCAAAGATTGAACTTATTACCCCTAAGTGTATCCTGGCGGTGGGGGCCGTAATTGCAGTATTAGAAGCTTTGAAGGCTCTTGAGGACAAACAGGGCTGTTACTTAACAGGCCACGGGGCTCATTACCACAATCCTAAGCCCAACTCTCCCATTTAAGTTTCTTTGTAATCTGTGATCTCTCTCCATAGGTTCATTCGGTGACACATGTGAAGGATGATTGGCCCACCCAGAGGCAGGAATAACAGACTCCCCTGGAGTTTGCAGGACACTTGATTGCAGGTGGGTTCGAAACGGGGCAAACCAATCCAGAAAGTGAAGGACCAATCAACCACCCCTCAGCAAGGAGAAGGTTCACATTAGACATGTTTTCCTCAATTTTTGCTAAAAGGTTTACAGTAGGACCCAAGACAACTGTAAGAGATGTTAGGGTGCACTTGGAGATCTCCTGGTCTAGTGAGGCAGATTTTTGCCCTCCAAACATTAAGCTGTTATTGTTTGTAACTTGGCCAGGGCTTTGCAGACCCATTGAGGGAGCAGGACACTGTCTTTTTCATTTTGTCACCCTGTACGAAATGGGGTTTCTGGTTGGCTAGGGTATGCACCTAATCCATGCAGAACCCACCACTCTAGTCAGGGCAAGTAAGTTACACACCAAAGATAACCTATGCTCTCTGGTAGTTTGGCGCAGAGCAGGCAGGCTTATCATCAGGGATGGTGTGCAAAGCATTTGCACAACACACTCACACAGAAACACAATAAATACACCACAAAAGAGACTACTCACAAGGTTATATGAAAATATAATATCTATTGTACATAAAACATCGACCAAAATGACATGAATCATAAATACTGAGCACATTATCCAAATCCTGAGCTAATACTCATCATCCTGACAAACCAAGCTAAAATTACATCTATTATAACACCAGGGCATGAAATGAAGCAGGTTGTTTAGAACAAAAAAGCACATGAATCACCATATACCATCATAACCACTTTGCAGATAATGCAGTCTTCTGTAGAGGCCACCGCACAAAATCCACGTATAATCACTGAACAGAAGATCCAGCACCTCTGTGCTTTTCCAACAGGATTACAGTGAATTTTAGAAGCGTGTTTACGAATCAGGTATAGACGGCAGGTGCACTTAGGCACGTACTACGAGTGATACCATAATTTGAGAGGCAATAAAGGCAACCCATTCCTATTCTGGGGCTCCGGCGAGGCTCACCACATCAGCACAGTCAAGCAAATGCCCCAGGTATGCTAAAGAAAAGATCGGAAGTGTTAGTGGTAACACCCATGCTTTGGGGGCTATGCGCTGCTTCTCCCACTGCACCACGTAGCAGTGGGTCTTCAAACAAGGCCCATTCCTGAGACAAATACCCATGAAAAAGAATGGCAAGGTATTTAAGGCATGCCCCTCTGGCACAAGTGCAGGTAGTCACACAAGTGTTTCCCTAGGGTTGCACGGGCCATAGAGTGACAGTACCTGGTTCAGGAGTGCCTGTGTCCCAGAAACAGACAACAGTGCAGTGGTTTCCCTTCTTCGAAAGGGGGGAGGGGCCAGTGTTGCCTGGCAACTCGACAGCTGGGAGGTGTGGCAACACAGCATGCATTGGCCTGGCGTGGGGTGGCGGCAGGCCCCTGACTTCTCCTATTGCACCGGGGGTGCTGAACCTGACTTGCAGTTGTGTCTGACCTTGGCATACACACCCACTGAGAGCACAGCACAAGTCAGGTAGCCAGGAAGACTACTCCTGGCAGAGCGAGAGCGGCTCCTCCACCCCCAAACACAGCGCTAGTCTGAAGTGGCTTCAGCATGCTCCACCTCTAGGCACCATGACAAAAAAACACTTGACGTGTCACAATGCTTAAAGTTCCCCGCAAATATTGGGGGAACAGATATTTAGTTTAAGCCGAGGAAAAGCGTTCAACACATACTGTTTAGCAGAACAAGGGGCAAGCCAGCATGCCCTTGGAGAACACACTTGGTGAGGCACACTCAAGGGGGAAGCCAGGCAGTAAGCCAGCACACAGGGTCACTTTGCAGAGTAGAAGTCCCTCCAACAATCCAGCAGGCAGCAAGTTAGCACAACAAAGCAAGTAGTCCAAATGGTGGTTCCTCCTGGCAGCACACCAGTCCATTGACAATGTGCAGTATGTAGAGCCAGCAGCATCTGGTTACAAGTCCAGGCAGTGTCTAAAATCATGGGGCCAGAGCCCCTGTACTTATACTCCAAAATATATTTGTTCAAGAGGTGACTTCAAAAGAAACCTTAGAAGTGCACAGCACTCTCTTTCAACCCCAGGGGTAAATCAGCCCTTTTTGTGAGGGCAGAACACAGCCTATAAAAATGTAAAGTTTGAAAGCCCTCTCCCTTTGCCAGTCCAGGAAGATCATCAGTATGCAATTGCATACGTAACCCTGTCACACCCAACCCTTCCTGTGTTGTGGCAATCTGGAAAGTATGCAAAAGGCCCAGATGTGGATTGGAGTTAGGGTGCGAAGTACAAAGAGTCATAGCATAGAGAAATGCCCACTTTCTAAAAGTGGCAGTTCTATAATAGTAAACAACAAGGGGGACAATGAGGACTTGATAAAGGTCCACCGTACTTGCCCTGGGTAGAACTAGAAGACAAAAGAGGTACGGTGTTCCTGGGTGGCAAGTTGGCCACCTGGTGAGTACTCAGAGTGGTGGGGAGGTGGGAAATACCTCCTTTCGGAACTAGGACCCTCACACACCCAGCAAGCTAGGTGTCATGCTTCATCATATGGGTCTGCTCCTCGTCGAGCCGGCACTGCAATGCTCGACGGGCACCCATAAAGGGGCTCTTTATCGGAGATCTTTTGTTCCTTGCCATATGGGTGCTGTGGGTGTGCAGGGCCTGGGAAGATGTAGATGTGGTGTGTGGGTTAAAACAGGTAAGGGAATCCTCTATAATTATTTTTAGTTTGGAGAGGTCACAACCTGATTAAAAAGTAAAAAGAAGAAGGAGGGCGACTATTTTGTTTTAATCTGACAAAAATTACGCTCTACCCCTTAGTGGTCAACATGTTTCTCGCCTATAAAATGTCTCTAATAGATCAGTTGGTGATTCCTCAGGACCTAGTGACTAAATGAAAACTATCTACAGTGTGTGGTGTGGTTCTACATACCACTTCTTCTCTCAGTAGGACGTTCCCCCGGAGAAAAGCAGCCGACCTCTTAAGGATTCAATTGCGGCATCATCAGACCGCAGCGGAGTATATGGACACTCAACGTAGTGTCGCTGCTCCCGCGCAGAGCAGTCTGGCTCACCTACCCGCTCCGCTGCATCAGGAAGGACATCATGAAGCATGACACCTAGCTTGCTTGGTGTGTGAGGTTCCTAGTTCCAAAAGGCAGTATTTCCCACCTCCCCACCACTCTGAGTACTCTCCAGGTGGCCAACTTGCCACCCAGGAACACGGTACCTCTTTTGTCTTCTAGTTCTATAATAGTAACATAAAATCCAACTACACCAGTGAGCAGGATTTATTACTACCATTCTAAACATACCAAACATGGCAACACTACTCTTTTCCAATCAGGAATTACCACTGAAAAATATATAGGGGAATTCCAAATGCTAGCCTATGAGAGGGTTAGGCAACATAGCAGTGAGAAACAAAATAGGCCAGGACATGCCACACAATAAAGGCACATGTCCTACCTTTTACTTACACAGCACCCTGCTCATAGGGCTTCCTAAGGCTTACCTTAGGGGTGACCTCTGTGGGAGTTTCAGGCTTGGCAAGTACCATGTCATAGAGGCAGTAAACTGTGCATACAGGCACTGCAGTGGCAGGCCTGGGACAGGTTTGAAAGGCTACATCTGTAGGTGGCAACAGCAAAGCTGCAGGCCCACAAATAGCATTCAATTGATAGGCCCTGGATATATGGGATACCACTTTACAAGGTACTCATATCTAAACTAAATATGCCAAGCAGGTGTTAACCAATCATCCCATGTTTGGATGAGAGAGCACATGCACCTTAGCACTGATTAGCAGTGGTAAAGTGCCCAGAGTCCTAAAGCGAACAAACAGAAGAACAGTAAGTATAGGCGGAGAAAGGAAAAAGGTTTGGGGATTATCATGTAAAAAGGGCCAGGTCCAACACTACCCCCCCAGCTCCCTTCCTTTTCCCTCTTTGGCTCTTTGATTTTTTCCCTTTCCCTGGGGATTGGTTGGGACCCTTCAGCCATTCCACATTATCAATATGCTCTATGCCAGGAGTAGTGTCATGGGCAGTTGAAATAGGTACAGCATCATAATTCTTATCTCTCACAGTTTGGGTTGGGCCTTTATTGACATATAGCTTCTGTGGGGCTTTTCGGACAGGTGGAGGTGACAAGGATAGGCGCCTCTCAGTCAGTTTGATTTCCTTACTTATCACCCCCACTGCCTACTGCAAGAAACCGCCCAATGTTGTACCAGATAAGATAAGATAATTGTTTATTTGTACATGATTAATTAAAATCTTTACAAATACTGTAAAACATCAAAAGAGAGAAAAAATGTTTAAAAAGTCATTAATACATTACTTTAAAAGATTATCTAAGATCAGTTAGAAAGGTTTTTTAGTTGTCATCAAGTCTCTTGAGTCTTTTTCCCGTTAGCTCAAAGAACTTTATAACCTGGCAGTTCAGTTTAATGTGCTGCGGGTTAAAACACAGTTTTACAGCTTGTCTGCAAGTCCGCACGCCATGCTGGTTGAAGAATGGACGTAGTAGGTGACGCCTTAAATCATTTAGTTTGGTGCAGATGCAGATTACGTGGACAATGTCCTCCTTGCCAGTTTTGCACAGTCGACACTGCTCTAAGGAGTTCTTCCTCTCCCAGGGTGGCAATGTTGTACCAGGGGAAGGAGCCAGAGACGTATTTTTGCCTTTCCCCATGATGAATCCACTGGAAAATCCAAAAATCAAGAAAAAAAATTAGATAACATAAGAGAAATACCTTAAAATACTGCAGGAAGTGGCATGTACCTACAAATGTGAGTCAATAACAGTTAGCCCAGCCCTTGGCCTTGAAACATTCTGGGGGACATAGTCCCAACCCAGCACCAACAACAGAAGCAGCCAAAGATGCAGTAAATGCGGGCAGGTAACTGCTGCGGGAATGGCCTCACTGATGTCCTGCCACTGCAATGTTCTGGGGTTAGAAGCTTACACCTGCGGTGCAAGAAGCATAGGCTGTGGAGTGTCCCACAAAACAGTCTTTAACTGGGGAGATGAATCAACCTAATAATTGCACGTACCCCGTGGTGTTCGTGCAAGGACTGACCATTTAGTACTGGTCCGAGGCCTTTCTACACCTCTGTGTGCTGTTTCTGGGAGTGGGAGCACCTCTGCATCAAAGAGTAACAGCTGAGTGACTCCGCCCCTCTGAGTAGCTGAGGCTGGGAGGCAGCTGTGTGGCCAAATGCGATGGCCACCAACTGACAGGTCCAGGGAGCGGGAGGTACAGTGGCCTCCAGAGGCGCAACTAAAGGTACATTTCAGGGGGGGGGGGCTAATAAAAATTTCCCGGGCATGGTAATTCTTCCAGCAATAGGCAGAGTGGAGATGCAGGGGCTCTAAGAAGGCATGAAAACACAGCAAAGCCTCAATAACACGTAAATGGTCTTTTAAAGACCTGTGAAGTACTCGCGTGTGGCTGCAATAAGATGGCCGCCAGCCCGGGAACCTCTTCTCAACCCGGGCTGACACACACGACGGGGGGGGGGGGCTGAAGCCCTTTGAGCCCAATGGGCGTTGCACTCCTGGTGGCCACCGTAAACATCATGGGGGAAACAGGCATCTGTCAGCCAGGTGGCGTCCAGGAGCCAGCCACCGGCTGGGAACGGTGGTCTTTCAGGCACTGGTGAGCGGCTCAGCACCCAGCCACGAAGAAGATGAGGTGTGCGGGTGCCTACAGCACATGGGTCATCATGTCTGCATTATTGCCTTCTATCGGCTTCTCTGGGAAATCCCATACCAGCATTCAGATAAAAGACATCGCAAAAGGAATTTACAAAAGCATTGGACAGAGACAAGAACTCATAAAGTGGGGAATGTAGAATATGCCAACACCTGGCTCACTGGTATAAAGTGTCCTGCTGTCACATCTGGTTCTTAACACAGAGAGGACAGCAAAGTAATACATTAGAAACAAAAACTTTGGCCCTGAAAGGAACTAGCTTGTCTGCTAATGTGCTACTTGTGGGAAAAGCATAGTGGGCACTCTGAACTCAGCTTTCATGAAGTTCAAAGACACTCACTTTTCCGGAAGAGTACATGGATGCAATAGATCCCCCGGCTGCCAGAACTCTGTCCATTACATTTCGTATAGGGACCTTGCCACTTTAAACATTCACTGTGAAATTGCGTCTCCCCCTCTACGAACCAGAGTTGAGCTGCCCCTAATGCCCTGAGGCTAAGGAATCTATAGATTCTGACCTGTATTTTTGCCTGCATTATTATGTTTATAGGAGAAATGGATTCTGAAATTGAGTCGCAATCTGGGTGTTAGAGACTATAAAATTGCAACACAGATATTAAGATAAAACCCATCCCAACCAATTGTATTTGCTTATCTATTATATATGTGGAGATATAGACAGAAAAGGGTTGCTCTGCTGCCACAAACTAGGTCCCGGGACTTGTATGCACTCCATGTTTGTACCATGCAATTGGTTGCCACTACATGAACTATGTGCTGTTTTTGAATTATGAAAATGGGTTATTAGCATATGTTTGACTATTAAGTATTTCCTTAACACTATGAATGTCCTCTTCCCATATGCTGCTATTCTACTTCGATATTTTGTACTGAGATGATTTGAAATAATTTAATGGTTTTATTGTATTGATGTATTATAGCTTAGTGCTAGTGATACCGAGAAAAACGGAAACGGAGCGAAATAGAAAGCAAGACAGGTAGAAAACACATGCACTCTCATACAGTGCTGAACTATGAAGGGAAAAAAAGAGTACGACAAAAAGTAAGCTGTGGTCGAACACAAGTAATGAGTCCATGTTCCAGTGGAGGGATAAACGCATGAAAAGGAAGGAAGTCTATGCTACCAATAAGAAGCAAGGAAATGAGTGACCACGAAGCACACCAATGGTAAGTAATGGGTGGATTCCAAGCCTACTGTACAGAAAACAAAAGAGATATAGGAAATGTCCTATTACTTACAGGTAATCTTCATTACTCCGGGTCCCGTTGTCCTCGTCCCCTTCATCTTAACAAGTGAGATAATCCTATCTCACCAACAGAAAAAAGAACGAAGGAATGCTGGTACCACCCCCCCCCCCCCTCTGGGAGTACATAACTGTACCCGTCCCAGCATTCCTCCTGTTCTTTTTTCTGTCTACCAACAGTGTGAAGGATGTTCTGGAGCCTGGAGGTTACTGGTACTTACCTGCTACTGGGCAGCAGGTACGTTGCTGTTCTCTTTCACTCCCTCCCAGGCTTGGGGGTGTCATGCTGGCTCCTCTGCCCTCCTGTGTCCTCGTTTCCAAGAGTGACTCAGTCTTTTCCTGCTGTATGATGGTTGCTCGTGGTTTCTTGTTCACTGGCTGAGGAGTCTGCGCTGCGCCTCCCGGGCTGCCTGGCGCGGCTATTCTGCCACTGCTTCTGCGGCAGCCCTCAGGGACTGGGACACTTCCTTGAGATGGCTTTGCCTGACTTTCGGGTTGTTGGTGAAGGAAGTCAGGCATTACGGTGCCATGCGGCTGGCGGCTGTGGAACTGGTTGTTGCTGGCCAGAGTGTAAGTCCCGCAAAGCAATTTTCTTTTCCATTTCAATTGGTCTCCTAATACTTGCCCTTGCGGATGTTTTCCAGCCTTGGGGATTGACTTTGGTCTGCCTGCAGTATTGGGATTCTGTGCTTCGTCAGTGAAGTTGCCTGTGGGATTCTTCTGTGCTGACGCCTGCTTGGGATTTCCTGTTTCCTTGCTTGTTCTTGCATAGATTCTTCTGTGTTGGCTGTTGACTTTTTAGATTCTTTCTGGTGTCTTGCTGGAAAGGGTGTGGTGTGCTCCTGGTAATTCCTGCTTCTCGGCCCTGTGAACATGGGTTAACATTCAAGAAAGAGCAGGCATGTGGAGATTCCTCCTCTTCTTCTTCATCTGTGTCTTCTTCCTCGCCCTCTCCTGCACGGCGTAACGAGGGTGGTGATGCCAGAATTAAATGTTTGATAAAGGAGACAGTGCTGGAGATGGGCGGTGCTCCCCAGTCCAAGAGCTCTGGTCGGGCTCCGCTTTCTCATTCTTCTGACTCTGAGGATGAGAGGATGGGGAGTGAAGAACATAAAAGCAAGTATATTGACTAGAATATGTTGCCGGACTTTATGAAGCATGTCAAGTCCAATATGGGGTTTCCTTGCGATGATGCCCCAGCACTTCTGGGGGTTCCTTGCTTCACCAGTTTCAAATCTCTGCTGCAGTTGATGTTCCGGTCCATCCCTATATCCATGAGGTTCTTAAATAGGAGTGGAAGGACCCTTATCACATTATGCTTTCCCGGTTCATGGCCAAGCTCTACCCTCTTCAGGATATGGCCAAAGACTTGCCTGACTCCATTCCTATCAATTATTTTGTTGCCAGTCTGGTGGGTCGTACATCATTGGCTGAAGAGGTGGTGGTCAGGGATCCCATGAATAAGAAGGTGGATGCTTCCCTTTGGAAAGTTTACTCTGTTTCCCATTTGGCTCGCAGGGCGGGCATTTATGGGTGCTTACTTACATCAATTACGTTTATATCACAGAAAATGACAACTAAAAATCTGACCAGGGTGGAAAGGAATGTGACATTACTAACCTCATAATGTCATGAAATTAACTTCAAAAAATCAAAAAGTTCATATTTCACCATGATTTTCACTGGAAACATGTTATCCAGAGCAAGCAAGGATATAAAATACCATCATTTATATAAAATTGAATATTTTGGAAGCAGAGCATATTTTCAACATTTTCAACATTTTGTTGGGGAGAACTTTGGACACAAATCAGTTAAAATTTAGGAGCAGTCTAAGCAGTGGTAGAAGCAGGACTTTGTGCTAGAGGAGACCCCATTGCTCCTTAAAGGGTACTGTGGTCAGTCATGCCAGTTGGGCTTTCAAAACGAATGACAAACAAGTTACTTACTTATCAGGTAGACACTATATCTAGCTGCAAGTTCCTTAGCTTATAATTTCTAAAGGCATCTGATTGGGTCCAGAAGATTTTACATAAGCTGTTCTCCTGCACACCAATAGGTGGCATTGATTGGCTCCACACCTGCGTCCTCCACACCACAAGTGACTTTGCGGTCCCTATATAGGCACCAGTCAGGGTTGCTGACGCCAATTTTATTTTTACAACCTTCCACACGAGAAGCAAGGAGCCATGAAGAACAGTGACCACTGGAGTGTCAAAGCTAGGGATACATGAACGGGGTCATCGCTGTCCCTAGAATTCCGTTTGCAGAGTGGGAAGGATGAATGGATCAGTAAGGAATCTGCGGCTTGATATAGCCTCTCCCAGATACCTTAGAATATATACCCAAGCAATACCATCCCCGGAGGAGGGTCTGGGAAACAATTTTACATGGGAAAGTCCAGCAGCTCCAAATGGGCAAAGTGCCCATCCCTGCAGACCCAACTGTTCAGACAGTAATGTTTGATGAACATGTGCAGGGAAGCCCATGTTGCTGCCTGTCAAATATCCATGACAGGAACACCACGTGCTAATGCAGTCATGGCTTAGCTCTGGTGGAATGAGCATGCAAACATTCAGGAGGTTGCTTCTTGGCCAGTGTGTAACAGGTTTTGATGCAGAGCACAACCAATCTGGAGATGGCCCGCTTCTGTACTGTGCAACCTTTCTTCGCACCAGCATACCCCAAGAAGAGTTGGTCTTCCACCCGGAACTCTTTCATGCTGTCACGGTAAAATGACAATGCTCTTTTTGGGACTTCACGGTGGAGTCACTCCTCTTCCTTAGAAGGATGTAGAGGAGCTTAAAAGGCAGGTAAGGTGATAGATTGAACAGATCACTGACATAATATCGACAGACAAAACGACTTAACAAAATATCGGCACTAAAATATCGATAACACTATTATCGATGAGCAATACTTATTTTAAAAAATACACAAATATCAAAACCATATTATCGTCAATAATAAATATTGTTTTAAACATTACCGAACACACAAATAGGTGCCGATTCCAATCCTGTAAAAAACATTCCCGTACGACTCGTATCTGTATTTTTTTACGTACGAATCGTACAAGTACCGTCCCACCGGTGAAGTACGATTCGTACGTGAAAAATACATACGAATCGTATCGGGGAAAGGTCTACGAGACGTACCTGGACTGTTGTACGTACAAATCGTAAAACTGAAGTCCGAGTGCACAAGTACGATCCGTACTGCCCTTCCCAATACACAAGCGTATGTAAAAAGTCCCGTATGTAGCGAACTTCGTTCCACTCGTATCCCGGGTAAACCTGTGCCCGGGATATGAGTCGTACAGCCCCCCCCTCCGCTCCGCATATGTCCGCACCTACCCCCGTATGTCAGCACCATACCCCCCCTATGTCAGCACCGTACCCCCATGTCCGCACCGTACCCCAGCCCCGTACTTGGAAGCACCGTACCCCAACACCGTACCCCAGCACCGTACACCAGCCCCGTACTTGGACACACCGTACCCCAGCCCCGTACTTATACGAACCGTACCCCAGCACCGTACCTCAGCCCCGTACTTGTACGCACCGTACCCCAGCACCGTACACCAGCCCCGTACTTGTACGCACCGTACACCAGCCGCGTACTTGTACGCACCGTACCCCAGCACCGTACCCCAGCCCCGTACTTGGATGCACCGTACCCCAGCCCTGTACTTGTACGCACTGTACCCCAGCACTGTACCTCAGCCCCGTACTAGTACGCACCGTACCCCAGCACCGTACACCAGCCCCGTACTTGTACGCACAGTATCCCAGCCCCGTACTTGTACGTACCGTACCCCAGCCCCGTACTTGTACGCACCGTACCCCAGCACCGTACCCCAGCCCCGTACTTGTACACACCATACCCCAGCACCGTCCCCCAGGCCCGTACTTGTACGCACCGTACCCCAGCACCGTACCCCAGCCCCGTACTTGGACGCACCATACCCCAGCACCGTACCCCAGCCCCGTACTGGTACGCACCGTACCCCAGCCGCGTCCCCCAGCATCGCATATGTACGGACCTTACAGCAACATTGCGTATGCGAGCACGGTACAACAACATCGCGTATGTACGCACCTTACATACGCGAAAACGACTCGTACTGAACCCGGACACTGTAAAACAGCACAAGGAGGGTCAATTCGAATTGCACATCACCACAACACACGTCTACACTAGAAAAAACATCAAAATGACTGACCTGGCACATCCAAACAGGCAAACAGAGGCCCAAACTCACAACCACCTCTTATAACACACCCACCAAAAATTCAAACTCAGGCACACACACAAATGGGCCAATAAAAAGGGCCCTCACACACAAACCATGAGCCTTTGCAACAGACTCACTGACGCTACAGACCACACATAAACTACTACTCCCATACACCTTAACATATACACCTTCCCACACACTCCTTCACACATACCCCCTCTTCACATTCAGACCCACACCTTCACATTCACACCCACACACCCACAACCATCCACACCCTCACCCCACACCATGCCCACAGACAAGAATCCAAAGTTCACAAGGGAGGAGCTGGACATCCTACATTGGTCAGACAGACCAGTATAGCCAAAAAAACACGCCTGTGGCAGAGGATCGTCGATCGGGTGAATGCTTTTGCACACATCAGAAGGACCAGGAATGAATGCCAAGCCAGGTGGTACGATCTGCGGAGGGCAGTCAAGCGCAAAATGAACGAGGACTACGCCCAGAGCAACATCACTGGAGGTGGGCTGCCCCGCAGACCGGTACATTACCATCCCTGGGAGGAGAAGGTGATGGCCCTGCTTCCGCCGGTGGGAGTACACGGAGTCGAAGGAGTTGTCAAGCCTGGTGAGTACAAAAAACAACTTACGTAACATGGGGGTAATGGCATCCACACCCCAACTACACCAAATGCACGCAACTACACCAAAGCCCTCACCACACACAACCACACTAAAAAACAACGCTCATGCCACTAACATGTGTACGCCCCATTCACAAAGCAAGGCCATGCCATGTCCCAGGCTACACGAACCACAAACCCAAGACTGGATGTCCGGGATGCTGGGAGGGTGGGGATCACAAAACACATTGTACAACTCAGAATCAGACACCATTGCCCTCAGCCCATATGGCCCAGGTACATACCCATGCACCATGCTCAATGCACAGGGACTGGCTAAGTACTCACAAGGTAGCTGACACTTGGCCCTGCTGTAGGCAGCACAAGGCCCTCCTGTGACCACTGTAAACTCAAACAACAACACCACAAGCTCAGATATCTAGGACAGGAACTCACACTCACTGTCTTGGCAGCATGCTCCATTAGGAGACAGATACATCACCTGGGAGACCCACTGCCAAATCACACTACACCCACCAGCAGGCCCTGTCACACACACCCCTTACACAAGCACAAACCCCCAGGGCAGCCAATGGATTTACCCACTCTCACAATGGACATGTGACACATCAAGATCAATCCATAGCCAAAGAAGCATCCAAACCAAAAATCTACATGGCAAACACTCTGGAGAACATATCAATCTGTCCCCTGCAACATACCCATCCACAAGTGAACAGTGAGGGGAATGCTAGGCACATACAACTACCTGGAGGAAATGTGCCAACTTGAATATGTATAAAACATGGATGTCGCATGAAACAGCATTAACATTGTCTCTCTCTCACACACAGGGCAACGTCATGGATCTCCCCCCAACAATGGGGGGGAAAAATCACAGTCCCTGGCTCGGGAGGAACCTGATCCCACCGGCAGCGACGCCTCTCAACACTCCGTGGATGACCCCGACCCACCTGGACCCTCTGGTGTCCAAGCCCCTGCAGCACCTGCTTCAGGTACATCTGTGCCAACCACCACCCCCATTCCTGCCACATCCCAGGAGTCACCCAGGAGCCCTGCCCGCACTGAACAACTGAGCCAGTCTGACCTGGAGGGACAAGGTTCTCCGGGCACCCAGGAGGAGGCAGACAACCCCGCAACTGCCATCCCTCAGGGTCCTGTAGACCCGATGTGCCCACGACGGCAGGCCATGCTCATGTGGGCAGGGGTGGTGGGAGTGGAGGCAGGCGGAGGCGAGAACTTGTAGGAGGCAGGCGGAGGCGAGAACCTGTAAATATAAATCAAAAAAGAAACCCACCCAGTAGATATGTAAGAGGGCCTAAAACATAGGTCCCAGTATCAAACGCAACACTGAACTGGAGCAGAGCGAACAGAACAGTAAAGTAAATGCACCAGACAAGGTTTATAAATACAAAAATATGTATTTCACATTTTATTTGTTTTTTTTACATAATTTTTCTTTAAATATTATTGATCAGTTTTTACACATCAACTTATTAAATAATGAAGACAGAAGAAACATATTACACAAAAGATTATTCAATGTCCCACACATATCTCAACTCATACATACAAACATTCATTCCATCAACATACCATTAACAAGTTTCGGTCAAGATAGTAGAGCTTCCAGATGTGATCGTATAGGTGATTGGCTCATGTATCATCCAGTTAGACAAAAGCGATACTATGAGGTCAAAAGAGCCGAAAATTCAGGCGCCAACACGCGTTTCGGTATTGGACCCAGGCTAGGGCCCCACCTTCATCAGGGCGTAGACCGATAGGTAGTGGGGGACATGGGCTATACCTAGAATTAATCAAATAAATATATATAAACAATCAAAGAAACCAAAATAAACATAACAAATATATATACATATAACCTGATGCGTTATCATAGATATTAAATTCTAGATCTGTCCATCCGGGTCAGCTCCAGTAGTGTAAACAGTGGGGATATCTATATCCTACAATATTATATAAGGTCCAACAAGGTACCAATAGAGAAAATGTGGAAGCGCACCTCCGATATAAAAAATCACCAAAAAGTAGACTATTCACTGTGTATTAAACAGAAAAAGATCCCAAACGCGGGCAAATAGATGTGAGTTAAGCTGATATAAAAGGAGATAGGAAGAACAACAGCCCGCAACTAGAACACCCGTGTTTAGAGCCAGTGAATGCAGCAATTGTACATGTGAATGAAGAGAATAGCAGGGTATATTTCACAATACGTACTTAAAATTGAACCCACAAGATGGGGGTCAGAGTGAACATCATCACAATGTAACAAGAGCTCGATAGATCGCTTGAACACTCCGCGTCTATAATTATTGCCTGACGTATTCATTCAAAAGTGTATCGGCCACGTCAGGTCGGCTTCAGAGTTTTCATAAAGATAGGAAAAAAGATGCAGTCATATCTAGAAAAAACATGAAGAGGGAACAAATTAGATTATAAAGAGGCCCATAACCTCGCTAGGGCAGAATTCTGTGTCCCCTGCTCTAATTAGGAATTTTTTCAAGTTCTTGTTTCGTAAAAAGGCAAAATAAGGTTTAGGTATTTTCATCCCATCGTTGCCAATATTTAACAGGTACCACAATGAATTGATGGTCTGTCTGACCCTGTGGTTAATGTTGGAGTGTTTGGTAACATAAACCAACTTATACATAGGGTTGGTCTCCCTTTGATCAAACATAGATTCTCTGTTGAAGTATCTGGCTCGTTTGAGGGAATCCTTGATCAACTTCAGTGGATAGCCGCGGCTAAGGAATTTGGCCTTGAGAATGTCGGCCTGGAAAATGAAGTCTTTCATATGGGAGCAATTCCTCCGAACACGGAGGAATTGGCTAAAGGGAATGCTGTCCCTTTGGCACCTGGGGTGGTAGCTGCCGTATTGTAGCAGTGTGTTTCTGGCGGTGGGTTTATTATACAGAGACACACATATTTTGTTTTGATGATGTTCGATCCAAACGTCCAAGAATTCAACCCTGATGTTGCTAACGTGGACGGTAAATTTGAGGTTAATGTCAGCTGCATTCAGCCAGGCAACAAATTCATCCAGGGAGCTATGGTCTCCATTCCAGATAAAAAAAAAAATCATCAATGAAACGTGACCACGCTCGGACATTCTCATAAAAAGGCGCCACTTCGTTATAGATGTTAATATGTTCAAATCTTCCCATATAGAGGCAAGCTATGCTCGGGGCACAGGAAGCCCCCATGCTAACGCCCTGTGTCTGATGGAAATAGTTGCCATTGAATTCAAAATAGTTTTCATTCAAAACCGTCTTCAAACATTGAATGATAAATGGGGCATTGGTGATTTGTGTTTCCGTGGCCAAGATATCTTGAAGCACCGAAAGTGCTCCCTCCTGAGGTATGTTCGTGTATAGGGATTCCAGATCCAACGTGACCAAAAGTTCCTTATCTGGATCATAAGATGTATTCTCGATCTTAGAGATGAAATGGCCAGTATCTTTCACATAAGATTCAAGTTTACTAACCAAGGGTTTCAGAAAACAATCAACGTATTTGGAGAGGGGTTCAATGGCCCAGCCAATAGTGGAGACAATGGGTCTTAAGGGAGGATCCAAGATGTTTTTGTGGGTCTTTGGCACCCCATATATGATGGGCATTCGGGTGTACCTGGGTGTCAGGAATTCAGCTTCCTTAGAGCAGATGAAATTCTCATCTGCCGCCGCCTCAATCATTGATAGGATACGTTGTTTAAGATTAGGCTTGGGATTTCTCATAATCCGTTTGGAGTGTCTAGTAGATGACAAGAGGGTGTTCATTTTCCCAATATATGTAGAGGTGTTAAAAACAACAATACCCCCTCCCTTATCGCAAGGCTTGATGGTCAGTTGTTTATTGTCTTGTAGGGATTTCAGGGCTTTCTGTTCCATGGCAGGCAAGTTGTTAACAGGTTTAGGAACACTTTTTATAATTTTGGAGATTTTCAATAAAACCGCATTCTCAAAGATGCCTACCTCTGAACCAACAAGTTCCAGACCAGGGATGAAATCAGAGGAGGGTCTGAGTCCAGAGAGATTGTCCCCGGTGTCAGGGGAGGGTCTGTTAAGGAAAAATTTCTGTAGCCTAATTTTCCTAAAAAAGGAATATAGGTCCTTCATGAATTCAAATTGATTAAAAGAAGTAGTAGGAACAAAAGACAGGTCCCTAGATAGGAGGGTCATGGATTCAGGGTCAACACTAGCAACAGATAGATTAAACACAGGTATGTTTATTGTGTTTTCCAGTACTGATTGTGTCTGGTTTGTATATACATTTGTGGTTGACCCTGAGCCTGATGGAAATTCCTCATTCGGGGTGTTCTGGTTCTGGGGCAATAGTTCCCTCTGTGGTTGCCTAAAAAATTATCAGGCATAACCGGTCTATCAAAAGGTTCATGTCGGGGTTGATAGTTCGAGTTGTAATTAGTCTCATAATCGACAGGACCTTCTCCTTCCGAATCTGTTGTATCAGAAAACGTGATGACTTTTTTGTTATTGCCCCATCTCATATTGCCATTACTGGGTCCATTCGTGTCCGACATGTTGTAAAAGTTGGACATAAGGTACGGGTAGGTCCGTTCTTGGGAAAATAGCCTAATATCTTTTTTCAATTTATCGGTTTTCCTTTTTAGAAGATAGATAGAGAAAGAATCCAGTTCTTGGGCAATCTCTTCTAGTTTTTTAGTTGCCATTTCAACAGAGTTGTCTTTCTTGAGTCTTTCTTCTAATCCTTCTATTTCTTTGTTCATAATGGCTAGGACTTCTCTGGCCGTCTCGATGATTAACATCATCCAGTCCCGTGAGCATCTATTGGAAATTAGAGCCCATTTCGCTAGGAATAATCAAATTTCGAGGCGAGAACCTGACCAGCCAGCTGAAGGGACCGGTATGTCACACGTACGCAACATCATGGAGGCATACCGGCATGATACCAGGGCCATCAGCCAGGTAGTGGAGACCCTCACAGAGATTAAGAACCAGCAGGCCGAGCAACACGCCAGTCAACAAAAACACCAAGGACGGATGGAGGCAAGAATGGCTGAGCTCCTGGCGGTGCAAACGGACATAAGCCGTTCACTCCGTCGGATTGCCGACAACATGGGCAACCCTCCCTGTGTCACCAGGTGAAGACCACCACCAGCCACAGGGAGGGAGGAGGAGGAGGAGGATTCGTCCGACGGAGCGTCCCAAACATCGTCAAGGCCTGCATATGAGGGTCCCGAGAGGAAGGTGGGTCGTCCACGGAAAAGACCGTGAGAGGCAGCGGACCATCCACATCTCCCAGGTCACCTGGCCTGGCACCTGGCCTTCATGCGCAACAGCAGTACCTCATTCACTGACATTCTCTGCCACATGGACTTGCTGGTCACAGTCTGACCAATGATGACTACCACTGTGGTCTGGACTCTAATGACTTCAAATGCCAAGGATCCCATCTCCCCCTGTGAACTTTGGATTCTAGGCACACTGTATAGCACCTATTATTTTCCAACCAAACACGCCCCCCACCGAGAATAAAACTACATTTCTTTAATTAGATGTTGCAGTCATTTTGCATGAGTCCACAACATACGTGTGGGGAAATGTCAAACTATGCCTGAGTGTTGAACTAACTCCAGCCATCCATACCCTGGGATCTGAGTGTGGTACAGGACACACATGGGTCACAATGTATAATCCAATACAGACATGGAGCCAAATACTCACCCGTGATGGCCTCAAGCTGCTGAGGGGGGGCTTGCAATACTGTGCGGACAGATCAATTTGGAAGAGTATCATTAAGGCGTAGAGGTCATGGCTTATGTGGAGGTTCCCGGGGAGGGAGTCCCAGGTATGTTTGGCCAGGTGGGAGAACTATCTCCTGCATGCTGAAGTTCGGCGGATGTGAAGAATGGTGGCCAGGGCAAGGTTGGATGCATGGAGTTGGCCCAAAGGGGTCTTGGATGACAGACGTCCAAGGTTGGGTTGGGGTCTGGGGTTGTGGACTGCCTCCTGAGTGTGGGTGAGGAGTGTGTAGGTCATCCTGCAGCACACAGTGATCCCTTGCAGCTATCTCAGGTGGACGTTGATGTGGCTGGGGCACGGGATGTTGAAGCTGAGGTGTGCAGATGCACCCTGGATGTGGACAAGTTTGCCGGGAGTTTGGCCGTACTTGCTCTGTAGGGGGCGGGGCTATAGTTGACACAGCTGGTGTCGTGGACCTGGGGGACGGTCTGTCTTGCCTTGGAGTGGATCTATCTGTGGATCATGTGCATCATGCGGAGGGTGTTGCAGCATGAGGTACAGATGCTGGTGAGTTGCATGGCAATTGTGAGCGTGGCCACTGGGTGCTGGTGCAGTGACCTGGCGGGTGGGACACAAGGAGTTGACCCAGCTGTAAGGGGACAATCCTCAGATGATTACCTCAGTCCTGGCCAAGTCCAGACTCAGGTGGCTGATGCTCAGCCATTCATAAACGGACCTCATGCCTTCTTGAAGGTTGGAACTGGCAATGGCTGGGTCTTTGGTGAGGTTGAGGAGCAGCTGGCTGTCAATGGCATACGAGATGATGATGAGGTTGTGTGCGCATGTGATGGTGGAGAGGGGGGTCATGGACACATTGAAGATTGACACGCTGAGAGATGAGCCCTTGGCTGTGTGCCAGATGACACCACTGTACTACATGTGTAAGGCTTGAGTCCCACTCCCATGGCCTTGCAGGTGAGCTACTAGGTGATTTCATCCTGGTCCATCTCCTGGAAACCAGTGTTGGAGATGTGTGAGCTGACAGTGTGTGAGCACATCGTGTATAATGCTGTGGAGAGGTCAAGGGGGGTGGCCTCACCATTGTTGAGAAGGGCAAAGTTGTCATTGTTGGTGGTAATGATGACGTTTGCAGTGGGGTGATTACTGTGGAAGATGGTCTTGTGCAGGGTGCCTGGAGCTTTTTGCGTGGAGGAAGTCTGTCAGTTGCTTGTCGCCTGTCTTCCTGATGACATTTGCTGGCTAGGGAAGCACGGTGATGTTCCTTGAGAGCCTGTGTTCCTGCCGTCCATTGTCTAAGAAGGGCCTGGGTCACTGCATGCCTCCATCTACCATGGAATGACGTGCTGGACGGTGGCTACAAGGATGGGGAATGATGTGGTTGAGATGTTGTGTGGGAAGGGGCCTGATGGAGAACCCCAGTGGATGTTGCACATGAGCCGGGTGTTGTATCTCCTGATGATGGAAGTGCTAAACCTGAGGGGGCTTGCTCCCGCGAATAATAGTGCGTTCTGCCTCTGTGTGCCAAGGCTTGCGTGTATGTCCTTGCAAGGGTGGGCTGTCTTTTGGATGGAGAGCTGATGTCAGTGCACTCACAATGCTGAAGAGCTCCTTGATGTCGTGCGCTTTGCTTGCCTCGGCACCTTCTGAAGGATCTCCAATTGTCCTTGCTGATGACATGGTGATGGCTGTGTGTGCCGTTTTCCAGGGTTGTAAGGCCACTGATGGTTATTTGTGTTGCAAGCTGTGCACAAGAGTCCTGCTAGACGTGGATGAGTCCACTAGCTCTGCATCGTCCCAGGGTGCGTAATTGTTGATGTGTGTCACAGGAAAGTCCGTCAACGTGGCTAGATTGTTGGATCAGTTGCTGATCCAGTGTGTGAGGTTGCAGGGTGTGGCGGTGGTGTTGGTTCCAGTGTCCCACACAGCATGTCTGGGTTGACTCACATCAAGCATCTTTGGGGGATTGGTAGCTGGGTGTGTGGCAGTGTGTTGCTTGTCAGAAACGTGGATGCTAATGTGGATGGACCAATAATGGATGCTGGTGTGGTTCTCATCCAGCCAGAAGTTCCGGGCCCACAGCCACATGTATCCTGTGGATGTGAATGCGTGCGTGAAGATGGACGTGCCGAGGGCGTTGTGGAATTGTGGATGTAGGCCTGGAGATCTGTAGATGAGTGTTACTCTGAGGGTTTTCAGGGGGTTTGTGCCAAACCGGATTTGTGACCCTGAGTGCGTACTTGGGAATAGATATCAACTCATTCCCCGGGATTGTTAGTGCCGTCCCTGCGGGTGCTCTTGTATTCGTCTGAGATGGGAATGAAGAAGTTGTGTTCTGCGGATGCTTTTATCTAGGGGTGGGCGGAATTTGCGGAATTAACCTTCGCAAATTATCGCGAGAATGTTTAAAATTATCGCAAACAAGCAGAAATATCGCGAAGATGCGGAAGTTTTTTTCCGGCATGTTCGCGAGATTTTCTGCATGGTTGCGGGTCGCCAACTTACCCATGTGGTTGCTTGCGGGCGCGGCCATCTTGTTTTGAGTTGTTCTCGCGGTGCATGATCGCGAGAAGAAAGACGTGATCGCGCGACGCATGACGTCACTGCGGGCGCGAACTGTCGCGAGACAGCGCAAATGGCTAAAAACAATACAACATCTCATGGAGAACGCGACCGGATCAAGAAAACTTGTCGGCGAACGCAGGGATTCAGGTAAGGCGATCGCGCGCGCGCGAGAATGTATCATTTTACAGCGCGAGCAAGAAACAAATTATCGCCAAGCTGCGGAAACCGGAATTTTTGACATTTTCGCGCTCTCCGCGGAACGCAAAAATGTCAAATTATCGCAATTTCCGCGAACGGAACGAAATTTTTGCCCAGGCCTACTTTTATCCACGTCATTGTCATGAAGGTGATGTTGTGTTGAGGAGGTAACAGAGTCCAATGGCGTGCTGTTGGACGGAGCCGGTGTGGAGTAGGAGGGACATGACCTGGTTGGTGTGACAGGGCCTGGAAGGCGGGGCAGTGCTGTGTAGGCAGTTGGAGTTGCACACTCAGCATGCAAAGGGGTCGTGTGTGCGCTTAGGGTATGCCTGAGAGCATGCGGTAGATTTTTGGTTGGACAATGCTTGGAGGGTAGCTGCAACATGAGACTGTTGTGTGATGTGGGTCATGCAAGGACATGAGGGTTGTGCAATGTGCATGTTGCATGCGCTGACGGTCCTGCCTTTGGCACCGCGTGGCCACAACAGTGGCACAGACAAGCTGATGACAGCCTAATGGATGGGTGGAGGGAGGAAGGGAGGAGCATCTTGGAGGCGTGTGGGTTACAGAATCCAAGAACTTGGTGGGCCCTTGCCGCAGGGGCCGCAGCAGCAGGCGGCATGTACTGGAAACTAGGCCGAAAGTAGCACACAAAGACAAGCAGGTCAGAAAGGACAACTGCAACAGGCGTACGTAAAGGAAGGAGTGTCAGGTTAGTCATGGCTCCCCAGAGAAAATGGATGAACAATCACCAAAGATGACTGACACAGGATCAGGAAACAGAAGGCCGAGCTGCGCACAGGAGACACACCCTCAGCAGGCGTGGACGACCCGTTGGGGGGAGCAACCTGCCAAAAAACATACACACCCATGGACTTCATGCACAATAGAGATCATTAGCCATGACGAACTGCATGCATGTTGACGAACTACACATACACTCCTATGCACAATCTTTGACAACTATGCCAGAGCTGACGCATGCAAAGTGGCAAGAGACCTGCATTGACAGAGATGAGGCACTTTTGAGGGTGAGGAACACCTTAATTACTCAAACTCACACTAAGGGAAATGCATCAATGTGAACAGACTCACAGGTCAATTGACTGAACATGTGGGACCTACGCTGGACACCCATTTCACAACACGGATGTTGTAAATCTCAATGAACTGGCACACAAGTTAAGGGGATGAGCCAAACACCTCCTGCTGCACACGGAGAGGCTGCAATTCCCCATTGAGCCTGTTATGGGGATGTCCCACACTATGTCCACCCGTAGCATCCTGTATGTTTCAGAGGGAAGTTTTACACACATTGATGCCTTCACCTGAATCCAAAACACATTACAGATGACTGTCACGAAAGGTGACTATCAATTCATGGGAGTCATGCTACATGTTATGTGCCCCATGGTGAGTCGACATGTATGCATGGGAACACAACATGCACAGGAGCAGTCCCCACACATTCCAAACACGTACCACCCCCAAAAAGCCTTACTGCAATCCTTACCCAAAATGACATTTCCCCATGTCCGTGCATGGAACGCTGATTCACCACACGTTGCGATACTCATGAGGAATAGCAGGAGGACAACGATGACACAAGCAGACAACATGCGCAAGAACCTGGGAATGACAGACACACAAGAAGTCAGCGCAAAGAATTTTCTATGCATACATGGTCAGTTACTAAACATGAACAATGTTGTCCCCATGCTAATTTAAAAGAAAGTGTCTCTGCGAAAATGTATGGAATGACATCCTCACTCGAGTGACACATCAGAACACACATCTAAGTCACTTAGCATACAGTCAGCTGGACACACACATTGCAACACATGCCACCCAAGGATACAAGCGTGCACACTCAGACTAGTGACTCACCATTATGAGAAGAAGTTGCGTATGAGCTGACTCCGGATATCCTCCTCCTCCTCCTCGTCACTTGCCTCGTGACCAAGCCCTTCATCCTCCATGGGTGGATGTTCCTGCTCATCCGGATCCAGGATGAGTGGCACAGTCTTCTCCACTGCCATGTTGTGCAGCATGCAGCAAACGAGGAAGATGTTGCAGACCTTCACCGGTGCATATGGGAGGGACCCGCCTGTCTTGTGAAGGCACCGGAATCGGCTCTTCAGGAGGCCAAACGTCCTTTCAATCACTTCGCCTGGTCTGCCCATGTGCATTGTTGTACCGGTGATCTGCAGCTGATCTTGGGTTGCGGCAAGTGTCCCATCAATGGACCCAATGACATGGGACATCACTCCCAGGGCATAGAAATCACCCTTGACACCTGTCAACTCCTCAGGAGAAGGGAAGTGGATGAATTCATCGAGGTGCTCCAACATGGCTGCCAAAACATCACGCAGGACACGGCTGAACATAGTCTGTGACATGCCACCAACATCAGCTATGGTGAATTGAAACGCACCTGTGGCAAAAGATGTAGGGCTGTCATCATCTTCATCTTGGGGGTCAGCGCAGTAGGATACCTGTGTCGCGATTGGAGGTGTGGTGCCAGCTTGGCGGTCAAGTCCTCAATCAACTGTGAAGTGAATCTGTAACGGCGGATGCAGTCACGTTCCTTCATGGCACCCAAGTCTGGCATTGGTCGGGGGACAGGCGGTGCCCTGCAGAAAATGGTATTGAATAACGAAGATTTAGAGCATGACATCATCAATGTCAATGAGCAGAGCACATGCTAAATTGCTACTACACATCAGATGAATACAGAGTCTGGTCTGTGCAATACATCCAGGACACGTATGCCAGCTTGGTGATACTCCTACAAAAAGCAAGATACACCCGTTGATTGGCAAGTCTACATGACATGCCCTGAAACGACCTGGGGGCCAGTCTGAGTGAACAGCCAGAGACATCACAGGAGTGACATACATCCACTTGGCTGCATTTAAAGGATGTCATCTCATACAGACAGCTGACGGCAAGCTAGACGCACAAATGTCAAATGTACAGATTAAACACATTGCAATGAAGGGGTACACGTGAAAACAGAAAACACAGACATTGAGATGACGCATATATGTCCTCATGTGAAAATGTCATGTCCAATGCATACAGACCCTGCTTACGTGGGGATCCACATGTGGCATGGTGTGCGCAGATGTGTGCCATGCCCATCTCCACACAGACACATGTTGGATGCAGCAACAGCAGATGTAGTTGACCGAACACTAACAGCAAGCTCATGGGAACACATGACACACACATGACATAGTCACATCGGGGCACGCTGATCGTTAAATGTCAGTTGTTAGTGTCCCTGTCCCTGGCATCAGGGGACAGTTGCGGGTGGTGGTAACTGTGCCATGCCAGTGATGCTGTGCTTGACAGGTTTGTACTACAGGCACACATGTGCAAAGTGTGAAGGGGAAGTGTGCCACATAGTGCCCCATCACACATGACATGTGTACACAGGTCATCACACATCAATTGTGCAACTACATGAGGAGACATGTGCAATATCACTGCCATCCGAGCGTGTGTACGGTCCGTATCACTATAGTAGTGGTGCCATAGGAGTACGCGTGGTACGGACCGTACACACGTCGTGTGTACGGTCCGTATCACTATTGTAGTGGTGCCGTAGGAGTACGCGTGTATGTACTGTCCGTACACACATGCGCACTCCTACGGCACCACTACTATAGTGATACGGACCGAACACACGCCCTCCGAGCGTGTGTACGGTCCGTATCACTGTTGTAGTGGTGCCGTACGGGTACGTGTGAAACGCACCGTACATGTATTTTTGAATCAAAAATTACATAGTGGACTTAGGCCCAAAATGCATGCTGGTTGTCATGGATACCGAGATTTCAGTTGCAATGTGGCCATCATGTGGGCTGCAAAAGTCAGTTGGCCCAAAAATTACAATGTTGCAAAGTGGGGTTTGCCTTGCTATGATGCTCAAAATTTGAACCATGCCAATTTGTGTCATTGGTGTAGGTTTAAAGGGATTGGAGGAAACGTAGGATGCAAATGAGTCTGACCAATCACTCTGTACTCCTGTAAATGAAAGCCCCCAGCAAGACAGATATAAGTCAGCCAGAACCCATGAGAGGGCATTTGCCTGCACAACTTTCCTGTCGACCACACTGCTGCTGTCTGTGCCTCCTCTGGCACCATGACAAGGACTGTGGAGAGGGTCCAGCCATTCAACCAGGAGGAGAATGAGGCCTTACTGGATGTGCTTCTCCCACAGTACCCCAGCCTGTATTGGAGACCAGGGGAATAGGTGAGTGCTGACTCCCCTAGCTTTGACTGTGCAGCTTTTTTTGTGACTGTCACTTCTGGCATTGTGTCCAGGTGTGTCAGACATGCAATGTTGTTTAGAGTGGGTCCCAGGGAGGGGAAAGCCTTATGTCTCTCATGCAGAGCATGATGTAGTTCATGTGTGCACTCCTCACTTGCATTGTGCTTACTGTGACATTCACTGCATCGTGCATGACGCATTCGGCCAGGCAAATCCTTTGTGGCATTTTTGGTCTATTGTTCTGAGGTGATTCAGTGGTCCCCCCGGTGTGACCGGTGACTGTACCCACAGATGTGTGTGAGTTGAGTGAAGCAGTGGTGAGAGTTTCCAAGTGATGTGTACGCCCCCTGGACATTGATGTGTGTGAATGTTCCTTTTCATGTGGGTGAGTGTCTATGTGAAGTGTTGCACCACAGCTGCATGGAGGAGGCAACAGCTCTACCCATCTGATGTGAGAAGTAAGCCGTGATGTGTGTCTGACTTGCTGAGCTAGCCCGACATCTGTGACACCCCACAGGCAAGTGACACATGTGCAGAGTGATGTTTGTATCTGCTGTTGGCAATGGCAGGTGATTGATCTGTGCCTGTGTATGTCTGTGTACTCTGCTGAGGTTGCGTCAGTGGCCTAGGGCATGTAACTACTTAGAGGTGCTGTCCATCAGCCTGGTGTTGCATGTGATGCACAGTGTGTGACATGATCAGGGAGTGTGTTGCACCCCTCCTGCCACCTGTATACTTTCAATGCCATGTAGTGCATTGGGGCTTCCACAGAGGCCAATATCCATATGATAAAGATGCAATTCCTTGGCAGCATCCTATGCCATGTCCAACATATCAAAGATGTTCAAATGTGTGTCTCTGTGACATGAAGCATGTGTAGTGATGTTGTCTCACTTTGTCATCCTCACAGGTAACTGCCTATGAGAAGGGAATGATCTGGAAGCGGATCGTCAGGGCCGTGAGATCAGCGGGGGATCGCAGTCGGCGCCTAGCCCAAGTCTGGAAATACTGGCAGGACAGCTGGACCTATCCCCTCCACGCCCCCACGGCGGGCGCCGACGCCTGACCCCCCACATGACGCGTGTCCTGGCGGTGGTCTTCCCTGACCTGGATAGGCAGTTACAGGAGAGACAGCAGCAAGGAGGGGGTAGGTAAATGTGTGTTTGTTGTGTTGTGTGTCACCAGCCTTTCAAAGTGCTCTGTCGCCTGGATACACTGCCAGGGTTTATATGTGCAGTGCATATTCTGGTCCCCAAAGTCAAACGGTGCTCTTATTCATCCCTTCCCCTCCTTGACATGTGTCCCCTGGTCTGTGTATAATCACTAATGCACATGGTCATCTAGGCTGCCAGTTAATCCAAGTGCACATTGCTTTCTGCATCATGTGTGAGGGTGGTCTGTGACATGTGTTGGTATCTTGCCTGTGCCCTGTCCTCTTCACTCAGTTGGGGGTCCATATTTGTTGGCACTGATGATGAGTCTCACCATAGGAGTGTGAGGTTTCCAGTGAACACACTTGCAGCATGCATGACCGATGTTGTGGTCTCAGACATGATGTGCATGAGTTGGAGATATGCATGGTGCCAGGACGGTTGCTCATGTTACAGTCAGATCAGTCTAGGAACAAGGAGCAGTGTGCCCACTACAGTCCCCTGAGACACCCTTGCCTCGTTATCATGTGTGTCATCCAACACTGTGAACATTCTCTGTGTGTTCAGCATTGGTTTGCCTCTGTGGCATTGTTCCCTGGCCTCATTTCTATTTATCCAAAGTGTGCTACATGTGTCCACTGGACAGGGAGACACCATTTGGCTTGTGCATACTCACACTGGGCAGTGCCTGTGTGTCTATTCACAACTATCTGTTGATGGTTGTTTGTCACAAATATGTGTTGCCAGCCTCACAAGGTGATGTGGAGTACATTTGGGAATTCTTTCAGCACATTTTTGTAAACCCTGATTAAGTGGTGTCACTTCTTGATCTGTCTCAATCACATTGTCTCAGGTATGGGGGGTTTGTGCGGGTGAGGCCGACATGGCCAAACCTTATGTCTCCTTGCCAGGTCTGACCTGTGTGCAATAATTGGCTTGACAGAGACTCAACGTGCAGTGACCCAGTCATGCTGTGCAGGGTTTAATGTTTGTGCGTTGCAGCATGTGTCAATAGCTTATTATACATGATTCATGCTCATACATTTTTTGCACCAGTGTGTGGTCCAGATGCTACGTAGTATTGTCTTTGTGTGCTGACATCTGTGTGGACATTCTGGCTTGCCATGAGGGTGTCTCCTCAGTGCAGGTGTGCCTTTTTACGACACAATTGCAGGCCCATCAGCTTATGCATTGTCCTGTTGTTGGACATGTGTGCCACTCCACATGACAGGCAGTGGGGCAGATGTGTTGCCAACTGTGTCATCAGGGAACGGATGGCCATGTGACAACTGACATATTTCAAGTTGTTAGTCAAAAAGTCTTGTACCTTGGCAATCACTACACTTGTCAACATGTCTTCCGGTTTTAAATGCTTTAGTTTGATGTTTTGGTGTGAAGAACAATAATGTGCCTGCATGACAGATGTCTCCCAAGGAAGTGCACAACAAACCACCTTTACACTTTCAGGGAAAATGCTGGCACTTTTTAAAAGAAGCCACTGTTCTTATAAGACAGTTTTGCAGGTTATACATATACATGTTCCCTGAGTGTTGTGGAATTTGGGTAAGTCCTAAGTTGTTGGTGATACCAACTTACGAGTGTCAAGTCATCAAGACCTCCGTGGGCCCATGTATATGTACTTTCTGCGACACCATTTATTTTGGACAGTGGCTCCTGTCGATAAGGCTGCCAGCTTCTTCAATGACTGGGTAAATGTAGTTTTGTGTGCACCTCCTTGGGAGACATCATTTATACAGGCACATGTGTGTTCTGCTCACAAAATGGCACATTCCCACATTCTAAACATGTCGATTGTGTGAAGTATTGTTATTCCCAAGGGACTATAGTTTTTTGGGTTAGTGTTCAAAAGTACTTACAAGGCTCTGAGTGTGGGGACACCTTTAGTATTGAGGTCTGTTAGTTTTCCTTGGTTGCACCACTCCTGTTTCTTTCAGGGTAAACAAGAGGTGGCATGACTTCATTGTATTGCTGTGCTCACCTGGTCCCAATCACTAGCTTCTCAGTATATTTCTCAGTCAATTTTTGGGCTGGTGTGTCCTATTTTTCCTTGTGTCCAAGTGGCATGGTGGGTCTACCAACTGGGGAGTACAGGGCTTACATATGTGCGGAGTAATCTAGCTGTTACTCATGAAGCATTGCCTGATATGCACTGTGACCTATTGTTTTGGTACTCATGTGTCAGATGTATACAGGTGACTGATGTTTTTCTGTATCTTCACCTTGCCCACAGCATCATCATTGGAAACCAAGGGAGACACCTGCACGGACCTGGAGGAGGGACCCAGCACCAGTGCCACCAGTGCTGGCGAGTCTGCGGGAGCAAGTGGCACGGAGGGCGAGGGAAGTCAGTCGGAGGACCTGTCTGGTGGCGACACCAACTACGACGCAGACGGGTCCGAGGCTAACCTCATCGAGGGGGCGGAGGCTGCTACAACACCTTGCAGCGGCCCAACATCTGGCCCCGCTTCCTCCATTCCCATCACCGCCCTCCCAGTTGCTCCGGTCCCTTCTGTCCGTGCAGTCCACTACCATGTCTCCTTCGTGCCAGGCACCGCACCCCCTGCCCCTGTCACCCCTGCAGCCCTCAGTGCTGAGTCTGTGGACATCCAGCGGCAGTTGCAGGTTGGGCAGGCATCGATGCTGTATGTCCTCCATGGCCACACCACACTGCTGACACAGATGGTGTCATTCATGGAGGGAATGTCAGCATCGATGTCTGACCAACGCCTGTTTCTGAAGTCCATGGACTCTTCATTGACGGCAGCAGCGTCTCTCCTGCAGCGCTGCGTCCCCCCCTACCACAGACCCATCCACACTTCCCTGTCCCATACCTGTCCCATGCACACACAGACCTTCCCAAGCATGCACCACACCAGACACAGCCAGCACACCACCAAGAAAGGGCAAGCGCACACATCCTGGCACGCACACTCAGGGGGATATAGGCACACCCACTGGGTCTGGGGCACAAAGCCATACACGCAGCCACAGTCTGAGTCCGCATGCCTCACAACCCAGTCCCTCCAACAGCACTCGCCTTGGCTCCCCTGCCCCCACTGTGACACCACCCCACAAGTGGTCAAGGAAGTCCACGGGCAGGGGAGTTGAGTCCACCCATGTCCACCCCCTCCCCCAGGAGCGCTGCACCCCATCCCTCGCCCCCCCTCCGTTGTCCCTGGGCTTCTTCTGGTGCAGGGTTTACTCTGGACGCCCTTGCAGAAGTGTGCAGCGCCGAGCTCACCACCACCTTTGGCGCTGCCCCACCCTCCGTGGTGGACACGTCCACCCCTGCACCCACCCCACCTACCCTTCCCCCTCCTGTCCCTGTGGTGCCTGGTCCTTCCCCACATGATGCCCCCCCCTGGTCGACGAACCTGAGGGTTCCACTGTGCAGGCAAGCTAGGGGAGACGTGTGCGCATGTGTCCCTCCAAGGACTTCTATCATGGACTGGCCATTGGCCTTTGTATACAGTGTTCTTTCTTCTTTTTATTTCATGCTGAATAAAGCATTTTATTTTTCATTTGAACACTATTGTATTTCAGGTATTGATGTTGCTGCTGAGGCTACAGGAGTTGGTGTTGTGGTAATGTGTTATTGTTCTGAGTAATGTTCGAGTCTGATGGTGATGAGGTTGACCATGGTATCTGCGTGCCATCACAAGGTCTCTGTCAAGAATCATTGGTAGTGTGAGTTATTATGTTTTTGACACATTGTCCCAAGGAGTGTTCCTTCCTCTGTGGCACCTGACATCTTCCCTGCAAAGAGTTTCACAATTGTTGTGTTGACCTGTGTCTACATTTCCTTGGTTGGTGACGGATCCCTTCAACTATGGCCATGCCTGCTCAGCAATGTCTCCGGCTGCATCGTCTGTGCCATCCTTGCTAGTCACTGTACTTGTGTATTGAGTATGTTGAAATGCCTTCATGGCAAAATTCTCCCTTTTCAGCACTATGCATGTGTGTAATCCTGGCCTAGCACACATCTGGTACTTGTTCTGCAGGGTATTTGGGCACCTGACTCACAATTGTGGGCATTGTATCTGTGGGAACTCCACCCTATTCCTTCCATGAGATACGACATCTTTGTGGCTGGCCCAGCACCTGTACATTGCTATCATTCCTGGGATGTGCGTGACAATGTATGTTCCCTTTGGCTCTCTTACTTTAGTAGGCAGTGACATGACTATACAGTCTTGTGGCATGATCTCAGTGTGTGTATTGTGCTGCATCCGCCAGGGGTGGGGATGCATGTGTCATTTGTTCTCACACCCACATGAGGTGTGTCATGCAGTGGGGGAAAGACAGCCATCCTCCTGGGAGTGGAACACTGCTGTCAGTGATGTGCTGTTATGGCACTATCATCATAGTCAAAACTCAGGGATGCGTGCATACACCCATGGAGTTGTGTGCATCTGATAATGATGTACACACCCCTATGTCTATGTCCACTGCTGGGAGTCCTCTGCACCCACCCCTCATATGTCTGTCCACTGCTGGGAGTCCTCTGCACCCACCCCTGATATGTCTGTCCACTGCTGGGAGTCCTCTGCACCCACCACTCATATGTCTGTCCACTGCTGGGAGTCCTCGGCACCCACCCCTCATATTGCAGTCCACTGCTGGGAGTCCTCTGCATCCACCCCTCATATGTCTGTCCACTGCTGGGAGTCCTCTGCTCCGTGCTCCCACCCCTCAAATGTCTGTCCACTGCTGGGAATCCTCTGCACCCACCCCTCATATTGCAGTCCACTGCTGGGAGTCCTCTGCACCCACCCCTCATGTTGCAGTCCACTGCTGGGAGTCTCTGCACCCACCCCTCATTTGTCTGTCCACTGCTGGGAGTCCTCTGCACCCACCCCTCATGTTGCAGTCCACTGCTGGGAGTCCTCTGCACCCACCCCTCATATGTCTGTCCACTGCTGGGAGTCCTCTGCACCCACCCCTCATATGTCTGTCCACTGCTGGGAGTCCTCTGCACCCACCCCTCATGTTGCAGTCCACTGCTCGGAGTCCTCTGCACCCACCCATATATGTCTGTCCACTGCTGGTAGTGATGTGCACCCACCCACATATGTCTGTCCACTGCTGGGAGTCCTCTGCACCCACCCATATATGTGGACAGAAATATGAGGGGTGGGTGCAGAGGACTCCCAGCAGTGGACATAGACATGGGGGTGTGTACATCATTATCAGATGCACACAACTCCATGGGTGTATGTACGCATCCCTGAGTTTTGACTATGATGATAGTGCCATAACAACACATCACTGACAGCAGTGTTCCACTCCCAGGAGGATGGCTGTCTTTCCCCCACTACATGACACACCACATGTGGGTGTGAGGACAAATGACACATGCATACCCACCCCTGGCGGATGCAGCACAATACACACACTGAGATCATGCCACAAGACTGTATAGTCATGTCAATGCCCACTAAAGTAGGAGAGCCAAAGGGAACACACATTGTCACGCACATCCCAGGAATGATAGGAATGTACAGGTGCTGCGCCAGCCACCAAGATGTCGTCTCTCATGGAAGGAATAGGGTGGAGTTCCCACAGATACAATGCCCACAATTGTGAGTCACGTGCCCAAATACCCTGCAGAACAAGTACCATATGTGTGCTAGGCCAGGATTACACACATGCATAGTGCTGAAAAGGGAGAATTTCTCCATGAAGTCATTTCAACATACTCAATACACAAGTACAGTGACTAGCAAGGATGGCACTGATGATGCAGCCGGAGACATTGCTGAGCAGGCATGGCCATAGTTGAAGGGATCCGTCACCAACAAAGGAAATGTAGACACAGGTCAGGACAACAATTGGGTTACTCTTTGAAGGGAAGATGTCAGGTGCCACTGAGGAAGGAACACTCCTTGGGACAATGTCTCAAAACCATAATAACACACACTACCAATGATTCTTGGCAGAGACCTTGTGATGGCACGCAGATACCATGGTCAACCTCATCACCATCAGACTCGAACATTTGTCAGAACAATAACACATTACCACAACACCAACTCCTGTAGCCTCAGCACCAACATCAATACCTGAAATGCAATAGTGTGTGGTCAAATGAAAAATAAAATGCTTTATTTAGCATTAAACAAAAGGAAGTAATAAGACTATATGCAAAGGCCAATGGCCAGTCTATTATAGAAGTCCTTGGAGGGACATATGAGCACGCGTCTCCCCTAGCTTGCTGCACAGTGGAACCCTCAGGTTCGTCGACCGGGGGGGGGCATCATGTGGGAAAGGACCAGGCACCGCAGGGACAGGAGGGGGAAGGGTAGGTGGGGTGGGTGCAGGGGTGGTCGTGTCCACCACAGGGGGTGGGGCAGCGCCAAAGGTGGTGGTGAGCTTGGCGCTGCACACTTCTGCAAGGGCGTCCATAGTAACCCCTGCACCGGAAGAAACCCCAGGGACAACGGAGGGGGGGCGGAGGGATGGTGTGCAGCGCTCCTGGGGGAGGGGGTGGACATGTGGGTGAACTCAACTCCCCTGCCCGGGGACTTCCTTGACCACTTGCGGGGTGGTGTCACAATGGGGGCAGGGGAGCCAAGGGGAGTGCTGGTGGAGGGACTCGGTTGTGAGGCATGCAGACTCAGACTGTGGCTGCGTGTATGGCTTTGTGCCCCAGACCCAGTGAGTGTGCCTATCTCCCCCTGCGTGTGCGTGCCAGGATGTGTGCGCTTGCCCTTTCTTGGTGGTGTGCTGGCTGTGTCTGTTGTGGTGCATGCTTGGAAAGGTCTGTGTGTGCATGGGACAGGTATGGGAGAGGTAAGTGTGGATGGGGCTGGGGTAGGGGAGGACGAAGCGCTGCAGGAGAGACACTGCTGCCGTCAGTGAAGAGTCCATGGACTGCAGAAACCGGCGTTGGTCAGACATCGATGCTGACATGCCCTCCATGAACGACACCATCAGTGTCAGCAATGTGGTGTGGCCATGGAGGACCTTTCAGCATCGATGCCTGCCCAACCTGCAACTGCCGCTGTATGTCCACAGACTCAGCACTGAGGGCAGCAGTGGTGACAGGGGCAGGGGGTGCGGTGCCTGCACGAAGGAGACATGGTGGTGGTCTGCACGGACAGAAGGGACGGGAGCAACTGGGAGGGCGGTGATGGGAATGGAGGAGGCGGGGCCAGATGTTGGGCTGCTGCAAGGTGTTGTAGCAGCCTCCGCCCCCTCGATGAGGTCAGCCTCGGACCCGTCTGCATCGTAGTTGGTGTCGCCACCAGACAGGTCCTCCGACTGACTTCCCTCGCCCTCCGTGCCACTGGCTCCCGCAGACTCGCCAGCACTGGTGGCACTGCTGCTGAGTCCCTCCTCCAGGTCCGTGCAGGTGTCTCCCTCGGTTTCCAATGATGATGCTGTGAGCAAGGTGAAGATACAGAAAAACATCAGTCACCTGTATACATCTGACACATGAGTAGCAAAACAATAGGTCACAGTGCATATTAGGCAATGCTTCATGAGTAACAGCTAGATAACTCCGCACATATGTAAGCCCTGTACTCCCCAGTTGGTAGACCCACCATGCCACTTGGACACAAGGAAAAATAGGACACACCAGCCCAAAAATTGACTGAGAAATATACTGAGAAGCTAGTGATTGGGAACAGGTGAGCACAGCAATACAATGAAGTCATGCCACCTCTTGTTTACCCTGAAAGAAACAGGAGTGATGCACTCAAGGCAAACTAACGGACCTCAATAATAAAAGTGTCCCCACACTCAGAGCCTTGTAAGTACTTAGGAACAGTAACCCCAAAAACTTTAGTCCCTTGGGAATAACAATACTTCACACAATCGACATGTTTAGAATGTGGGAATGTGCCATTTTCTGACCAGAACACACATGTGCCTGTATAATGAATAAATAAATAAATAAATAAATAAAAGATGTCTCCCAAGGAGGTGCACACAAAACTACATTTACCCAGTCATTGAAGAAGCTGGCAGGCTTATCTACAGGAGCCACTGTCCAAAAGAAATGGTCTCGCAGAAAGTACATATACATGGGCCCACGGAGGTCTGGATGACTTGACACTCGTAAGCTGGTATCACCAACAACTAAGCACTTACCCAAATTCCACAACACTCTGGGAACATGTATATGTATAATCTGCAAAACAGTCTTATAAGAACAGTGGCTTCTTCTAAAAAGTGCCAGCGTGTTCCCTGAAAGTGTAAAGGTGGTTTGTTGTGCACTTCCTTGGGAGACATCTGTCATGCAGGCACATTATTTTTATTCACACCAAAACATCAAACTAAAGCATTTAAAACATGAAGACATGTTGACAAGAGTAGCGAGTGCCAAGGTACAAGACTCTTTTGACTAACAACTTTAATTATGCCAGTTGTCACATGGACATCCGTTCCCTGATGACACAGTTGGCAACACATCTGACCCACTGCCTGTCATGTGGAGTGGCACACATGTCCAAACACAGGACAATGCATAAGCTGATGGGCCTGCTATTGTGTCGTAAAAAGGCACACCTGCACTGAGGAGACAACTGGGTCACTGCACGTTGAGTCTCTGTCAATCCAATTATTGCACACAGGCAGACCTGGCAAGGAGACATAAGGTTTGGCCATGTAGGCCTCACCCGCACAAACCCCCCATACCTGAGACAATGTGATTGAGACAGATCAAGAAGTGACACATCTTAATCAGGGTTTACAAAAATGTGCTGCAAGAATTCCCAAATGTACTCCACATCACCTCGTGAGGCTGGCAACACATATTTGTGACAAACAACCATCAACACATTGTTGTGAATAGACACACAGGCATTGCCCAGTGTGAGTATGCACAAGCCAAATGGTGTCTCCCTGTGCATTGGACACATGTAGCACACTTTGGATAAATAGAAATGAGGCCAGGGAACAATGCCACAGAGGCAAACCAATGCTGAACACACAGAGAATGGGCACAGTGTTGGATGACACACATGATAACGAGGCAAGGGTGTCTCAGGGGACTGTAGTGGGCACACTGCTCCTTGTTCCTGGACTGATCTGACTGTAACATGAGCAACCGTCCTGGCACCATGCATATCTCCCACTCATGCACATCATGTCTGAGGCCACAACATCGGTCATGCATGCTGCAAGTGTGTTCACTGGAAACCTCACACTCCTATGGTGAGACTCATCATCAGTGCCAACAAATATGGACCCCCAACTGAGTGAAGAGGACAGGGCACAGGCAAGATACCAACACATGTCACAGACCACCCTCAGACATGATGCAGAAAGCAATGTGCACTTGGATTAACTTGCAGCCTAGATGACCATGTGCAATAGTGATTACACACAGACCAGGAGACACATGTCAAGGAGGGGAAGGGATGAATAAGAGCACCTTTTGACTTTGGGGGACAGAATATGCACTGCACATATAAACGCTGGCAGTGCACTTCCAAAAGCTGGTGACACACAACACAACAAACACACATGTACCCACCCCCTCCTTGCTGCTGTCTCTCCTGTAACTGCCTATCCAGGTCAGAGAAGACCACTGCCAGGACACGCGTCATGTGGGGGGTCAGGCGTCAGCGCCCGCCGTGGGGGCGTGGAGGTGAGAGTTCCAGCTGGACCCGTGCGATCCGCCGGGTCCAGCACCGGATGTCCTGCCATCGTTTCCGGACTTGGGCTAGGCGCCGACTGTGATCCCCCGCCGATCTCACGGCCCTGACGATCCTCTTCCAGATGACCCCCTTCTCGTAGGCAGTTACCTGTGAGGATGACAAAGTGAGACAACATCACTACACATGCTCCATGTCACAGAGACACACATTTGAACATCTTTGATATGTTGGACAGGGCATAGGATGCTGCCAAGGAATTGCATCTTTATCATATGGATATTGGCCTCTGTGGAAGCCCCAATGCACTACATGGCATTGAAAGTACACAGGTGGCAGGAGGGGTGCGACACACTCCCTGATCATGGCACACACTGTGCATCACATGCAACACCAGGCTGATGGACAGCATCTCTAAGCAGTTACATTCCCTAGGCCACTGACGCAACCTCAGCAGAGTACACAGACACACACAGGCACAGATCAATCACCTGCCATTGCCAACAGCGGATACAAACATCTCTCTGCACATGCGCCACTTGCCTGTGGGGTGTCACAGGTGTCGGGCTAGCTCAGCAAGTCAGACACACAGCACGGCTTACTTCTCACATGAGATGGGTAGAGCTGTTGCCTCCTCCAAGCAGCTGTGGTGCAACACTTCACATAGACACTCACCCACATGACAAGGAACATTCACACACATCAATGTCCAGGGGGTCTACACATCACTTGGACACTCTCACCACAGCTCCACTCAACTCACACACATCTGTGGGTACAGTAACCTGTCACACCGGGGGGACCACTGAATCACCTCAGGACAATAGACCAAAAATGCCACTGAGGATTTGCCAGGCTGAATGTGTCATGCACTATGCAGTGAATGTCACAGTAAGCACAATGCAAGTGAGGAGTGCACACATGAACTACATCATGCTCAGCATGAGAGACATTAGCCTCCCCCCCCGGTACCCACTCTAAACAACATTGCATGTCTGTCACACCTGGACACAATGCTAGAAGTGACAGTCACAAAAAAGGTGCACAGTCAAAGGTAGTGGAGTCAGCACTCACCTGTTCCCCTGGTCTCCCATACAGGCTGGGGTACTGTGGGAGGAGCACATTCAGCAGGGCCTCATTCTCCTCCTGGGTGAATGGCTGGGCCCTCTCCACAGTCCTTGACATGGTGCCAGAGGAAGCACAGACAGCAGCAGTGTGGTCGACAGGAAAGTTGTGCAGGCAAGTGCCCTCTCATGTGTTCTGGCTGACTTATATCTGTCTTGCTGGGGGCTTACATTTACAGGAGTACAGAGTGATTGGTCAGACTCATTTGCATCCTACGTTTCCTCCAATCCCTTTAAACATACACCAATGACACAAATTTGCATGGTTCAAAATTTGAGCATCATAGCAAGACAAACACCACTTTGCAACAATGTAATTTTTGGGCCCGCTGACTTTTCAAGCCCACATGATGGCCACATTGCAACTGAAATCTCGGTATCCATCACAACCAGCATGTACGGTGCGTTTCACACATACCCGTACACGTACGGCACCACTACAATAGTGATACGGACCGTACACATGCTCTGAGAGCATGTGTACGGTCCGTATGACTATAGTAGTGGTGCCGTAGGAGTACGCGTGTGTATACGGACCGTACACACATGCGTACTCCTACGGCACCACTACAATAGTGATACGGACCGTACACATGCTCTCAGAGCGGGTGTACGGTCCGTATCACTATAGTAGTGGTGCCGTAGGAGTATGTGTGTGTGTATGGACCGTACACACACGCGTACTCCTACGGCACCGCTACTATAGTGATACGGACCGTACACACGACGTGTGTACGGTCCGTACCACGCGTCCTCCTATGGCACCACTACAATAGTGATACGGACCGTACACACACTCTCAGAGCGTGTGTACGTTCCGTATGTCTATAGCAGTGGTGCTGTAGGAGTACGCGTCTGTGTACGGACCGTACACACACACGTACTCCTACGGCACCACTACTATAGTGATACAGACCGTACACACGATGTGTGTATGGTCTGTACCAGGCGTACTCCTATGGCATCACTACTATAGTGATACGGACCGTACACACGCTCTGAGAGCGTGTGTACGTTCCGTATGACTATAGTAGTGGTGCCGTAGGAGTACACGTGTGTGTTCGGACCGTACACACACGCGTACTCCTACGGCACCACTACTATAGTGATACGGACCGTACACACGTCGTGTGTACGGTCCGTACCACGCGTACTCCTGCGGCAACACTACTATAGTGATACGGACCATACACACGCTCTGAAAGCGTGTGTACGTTCCGTATGACTATAGTAGTGGTGCCGTAGGAGTACGTGTGTGTGTACGGACCGTACACACACGCGTACTCCTACGGCACCACTACTATAGTCATACGGACCGTACACACGACATGTGTACGGTCTGTAGCACGCGTACTCCTACGGCAACACTACTATAGTGATACGGACCGTACACACGCTCTGAGAGCGGGTGTATGTTCCATATGGCTATAGTAGTGGTTCCGTAGGAGTACGCGTGTGTGTACAGACCGTACACACACGCGTACTCCTACGGCACCACTACTATAGTCATACGGACCGTACACACGCTCTCAGAGCGTGTGTACGGTGCGTTTCACACGCTTACACTGGTGATAGGAGGCGCACAAGAAAGGAATGGATTTCTCAGACTCGCTCAAGCCTGTACATCAAGTCATTGTCATTGCAGACTTTTGTGTGCAGGGCCTAGGTGTGTCAGGCAGTGATATTGCACATGTCTCCTCATTTAGTTGCACAATTGATGTGTGATGACCTGTGTACACATGTCATGTGTGATGGGGTACTATGTGGCACACTTCCCCTTCACACTTTGCACATGTGTGCCTGTAGTCCAAACGTGTCAAGCACAGCATCACTGGCATGGCACAGTCACCACCACCCGCAACTGTCCCCTGATGCCAGGGACAGGGACACTAACAACTGACATTTAACGATCAGCATGCCCAGATGTGACTATGTCATGTGTGTGTCATGTGTTCCCATGAGCTTGCTGTTAGTGTTCCGTCAACAACATCTGCTGTTGCTGCATCCAACATGTGTCTGTGTGGAGATGAGCATGGCACACATCTGCGCACACCATGCCACATGTGGATTCCCACGTAAGCAGGGTCTGTATGCATCGGACATGACATTTTCACAAGACATATCTGCGTCGTCTCAATGTCTGTAATTTCTATTTTCACGTGTACCCCTTCATTACAATGTGTTTGATCTGTACATTTGACATTCCATGTGACCTGTGCGTCTAGCTTGCTGTCAGCTGTCTGTATGAGATGTCATCCTTTAAATGCAGCTATGTGGATGTATGTCACTCCTGTGATGTCTCTGGCTGTTCACTCAGACTGGCCCCCAGGTTGTTTCAGGGCATGTCATGTAGACTTGACAATCAACGGATATATCTTGCTTTATGTAGGAGTATCACCAAGCTGGCATACGTGTCCTGGATGTATTGCACAGACCAGACTCTGTATTCATCTGATGTGTAGTAGCAGTTTAGCATGTGCTCTGTTCATTGACATTGATGATGTCATGCTCTAAATCTTCGTTTTTCAATACCATTTTCTGCAGGGCACCGCCTGTCCCCCGACCAATGCCAGACTTGGGTGCCATGAGGGAACGTGACTGCATCCGACGTTACTGATTCACTCCACAGTTGATTGAGGACCTGACCGCCAAGCTGGCACCAAACCTCCAACCGCGACACAGGTATCCTACTGCGCTGAACCCCAAGATGAAGGTGATGGCAGCCCTACATTTTTTTGTCACCGGTACGTTTCAAGTCACCATAGCTGATGTTTGTGGCATGTCCCAGACAATGTTCAGCCGTGTCCTGCGTGATGTTTTGGCAGCCATGTTGGAGCACCTTGATGAATTGATCCATTTCCCTACTCCTGAGGAGTTGACAAGTGTCAAGGGTGATTTCTATGCCCTGGGAGGGATGCCCCATGTCATTGGGTCCATTGATGGGACACATGTGGCTTTGGTACCACCACAGGCACAGGAGGTAGCCTATCGCAACCGTAAACATTACCACTCTATTAATGCCCTTGTGGTGTGTCTTGCTAACATGCTGATTTCCCATGTCTGTGCACGTTTTCCAGGGTCAGCACACGATGCCTACATCATGAGGCGTAGCAGGGTGCCACAACGAACGAGCATGTCTTGTTGGTGGGTATACTCTGTTTGTCCTGTGTGTTGCGGTATCTTTGGCTCTTACAGCATCTCCTGACCCACTTATTTACATGATGTTTCCATGTAGGGGACTCTGGATATCCCAACATGCCATGGCTGATGACACCTCTCCGCAACCCAAGATCAGCTGCAGATCACCGTTACAACAATGCACACGGGCAGACCAGGCGAGTGATTGAGAGGACGTTTGGCCTCCTGAAGAGCCGAATCCGGTGCCTTCACAAGACAGGCGGGTCCCTTCCATATGCACCGGTGAAGGTCTGCAATATCTTCTTCGTGTGCTGCATGCTTCACAACATGGCAGTGGAGAAGGCAGTGCCGCTCATCCTGGATCCGGATGAGCAGGAACATCCACCCGTGGAGGATGAAGGGCTTGGTCAGGAGGCAAGTGACGAGGAGGAGGATATCCGGAGTCAGCTCATACGCGACTTCTTCTCATAATGGTGAGTCACTGGGTCTGAGTGTGCACGCTTGTATCCTTGGGTGGCATGTGTTGCAATGTGTGTGTCCAGCTGACTGTATGCTAAGTGACTTAGATATGTGTTCTGATGTGTCACTCGAGTGAGGATGTCATTCCACACATTTTCGCAGAGGCAGTTTCTTTTAAATTAGCATGGGGACAACATTGTTCATGTTTAGTAAATGACCATGTATGCGTAGAAAAATCTTGGCGCTGACTTCTTGTGTGTCTGTCATTCCCAGGTACTTGTGCATGTTGTCTGCTCGTGTCATCGTTGTCCTCCTGCTATTCCTCATGAGTATTGCAACGTGTGGTGAATCAGCGTTCCATGCACGGACATGGGGAAATGTAATTTTGGGTAAGGATTGCAGCAAGGCTTTTTGGGGGTGGTATGTGTTTGGAATGTGTGGGGACTGCTCCTGTGCAAGTTGTGTTCACATGCATACATGTCGACTCACCATGGGCACATAACACGTAGCATGACTCCCATGAATTGATAGTAACCCTTCGTGACAGTCATCTGTAATGGGTTTTGGATTCGGGTGAAGGCATCAATGTGTGTAAAATTTCCCTCTGAAACATACGGGAAGCTATGGGTGGACATAGTGTGGGACATCCCCATAACAGGCTCAATGGGGAATTGCAGCCTCTCCGTGTGCAGCAGGAGGTGTTTTGCTCATCCCCTTAACTTGTGTGCCAGTTCATTTGGATTTACAACATCCGTGTTGTGAAGGGGATGTCCAGCGTAGATCTCACATGTTCAGTCAATTGACCTGTGAGTCTATTCACATAGATGCATTTCCCTTAGTGTGAGTTTGAGTAATAAAGGTGTTCCTCACCCTCATAAGTGCCTCATCTATGTCAATGCAGGTCTCTTACCACTTTGCATGTGTTAGCTCTGGCATAGTTGTCAAAGATTGTGCATAGGAGGGTATGTGTAGTTCGTCAACATGCATGCAGTTCTTCATGGATAATGATCTCTATTGTGCATGAGGTCCATGGGTGTGTATGTTTTTGGGTAGGTTGCTCCCCCAACGGGCCGTCCACGCCTGCTGAGGGTGTGTCTCCTGTGCGCAGCTCGGCCTTCTGTTTCCTGATCCTGTGTCAGTCATCTTTGGTGATTGTTCATCCATTTTCTCTGGGTGAGCCATGACTAACCTGACACTCCTTCCCGACACTCCGGACGCCCGCGCATGCGCGTTTGTCAGAAGAAGTTGGAAATGGAAGAGGGAGCCCCGGAGATGCCGCGCTTCAGGTAAGTTTCTTTACTTCTTATTTATATTACATGCGGGGTTTGATTTAAAAGGAGGGCGGGCGGGAGGCGAGTGGTGGCGGCAGGCAGCTACACTTCGCCCTGGCGTGTGCGTAGCGCTAGCCTGCTTCGCCTACTTCGAAAACTGCGAAGCAGGCAGCGCTACGTACACTACGTGGGCAAAGCGTAGAGTCACGCCCAGGGTTAATTAAGGGCCCCATTAGGAAGTCCGCCCGCCACCATAGCGGTGTTGGGACCGGCCGCCAGCGGTGTGGTGGTCACGCACCACCAATTAGGATGCGACCGCCACAGTGGTGGTCACAGTCCGTATCTTTGACATTGTGGCTGGTGCTGCTGTAAGCAGCACCTGCCGCAATGCCAAAGAGGCACGTCGTGCATTCACATGCACAACATGACAGGCACCGCGCAGTGCCTGCCACCTTGAGCATGGCAATGTGGGGGGTACCAAGGGTACCCCCCAAGTGCAGCCCCCCAGCCCTGAGGGGCCCGCAACATGCCCCCAAAGCAATTCCCGCCAGCCTTTCCATGGCGGCATCGCCGCCATGGAAATACCTGAACCACCAGGCACCGCCACCATATTGTGACCGATTCCGCCCGGCCGGCAATCGGAACGATTGCTGACCGTCGGAAAAGCAGCAGACGGTTTTTACCTACACCGCGTTTCCCCTGCCATGGTAATATGGCGGGGGTAAATGGCAGGGCGCGGTGTCTTCTCAATGTGGTGCAGGCAGCGGCTCGGTGATGTCATCGGGACGGCGTCGTGAGACCAAGGCGTGCGGTGCAGGGCGAGACGGTGCTCGATGCGGTGCGGGCAGGTTGCGTTGCAGCGACAAAGCCGGTTGGCGGGAGCTGGCGTCGGTCTGCCCAGATGCAGTGTGGAACGAGGCGGTGCATCATGAAACTTACGAGCAGGGCGCCAGCCACGATGCGGTCATGGGTGTCGAAGTCAGCAGCAGCGACAGCGTCGGTCAGACCAATGCAGTTCGGTGAAGTGAAGCGGTGTGAAGTGCAGCGCCCACAGGTCACGGTGCAAGCAGCAGCTCGGTGGCGGCAGTGTCCGGCGTCGGTGAGACCAGGGTTGCGGTGCGAGGTGTGGACGGTGCTCTTTGCGGTGCCGTCAGGACACAGAGCCGGTCCTTGGAGTCTGTTGCAGCTCCCTTCCTCTGTGGCAACTGAAACAGCGTTGGAGCACTTTGTTTACAGGACTCCTTCTTTCCTTTGACAGGGGAGGCCAGGGACATCAGACGCACCACAGAAGGTGGAGCCAGCATTGTGGAGGAAAGGCACAGCCCTATTCAGACCCAGGTGTAACTCCTCCGATCACTGTACATGCAGATCTTTCTATTCAGCCTTGTGCTGACTCACCCTGTCTCCTGGAATCCCCCAGGCCCTGTCAGTCACAAAACCAGACACACGATACACAACCTAGCAAGGACAGGCTTGGACAGTTAGGCAAGAAAATACCTACTTTCTAAAAGTGGTATTTTCAAACACAGAAAGTTAAAACCAACTTCACTAAAATATGTATTTTATCATTCTGAGTTCAGGCATACTAACCTCGAATTTCTACCGTGTTCCCTGGGTCAGTTAGGATAATAGGATGTTATAATCAAACTGCCCATTCTGGCCTATGGGGAACAGGTAGCCTTGCAATAGTGAAAAACGAAAATGGCTGTAATTCACTATTAGGACATGTCACACACACCAGGGCATGTCATACCTTACTTACAATGCACCCTGCCCTTGGGCCTACCTTAGGGGTGTCTGATATAAAGATAAGGGAAGGTTTAGGGACTGGCAAGTAGGTGCACTTACCAAGTCGACATGGCAGTCAGAGGCTGCACACAGGCTCTGCAATGGCAGGCCTGAGACACACTTTACAAGCTGCTTCTGCGGGTGGCACAACCAGTGCTGCAAGCCCACCAGCAGCATTTGATTTACAAGGCCCGGGACACACGGTGCACTATACTAGGGTCTGACAAGTAAATCAAATAACCCAATCATGGAGTCACTAATGAATACACCAATTTAACATAGGGAGCACTTGTACTGTGGCACTGAATAGCAGTGGCACAGTGCCCAAAGCATCTAAAACCAGCAAACAGATCAAAAACAGAGCAGGCAATCAGAAAACAATGGAAGGGAGACTCACGCCAATAGTACCAGGTCTAACAGTGCTGGACTGGAGATGATGCACATTTTGAGGCAGACAGCATTCCATCACTACCCTCTGGACAACAACCCTAGCTAAGGCCACAGATGGACCTGTGTAGGACATCAGGGACCCACACAGTCATTCACACAAGCAATCACTGTCCTGACTCCTACATAACCAGCTTGCTGCATCACTGTATGGCTGACAAGACAATACATATCTCTCCAATCTTGATGTGCAGGCAGGGAAACATGTGAAATAGGCTACACACCCCTTTCCCCTGGAGACAGCATGCTAGGCAGTGCATGACACAACCCCATACTCTCAGGCACATACTGCAGCAGATAAATGTCATGTGTGCTCTCCATGCACTCTCACTTCCACTCTGAAACACTTACCACGACATTTGGAGTACCATATAGCCTCCCACACTGTGTGAGCACCTCGTCCACCAGGACCTCCAGCTCCTCGGTGGTGAAGGGACTGGCCCGGATCTTCTCAGTCCTCACTATCACTGTGGCCAGGAGACAGCAACAGCAGCAGTTAGTGTTGAGGAGTGGCAGGCAGTAGTCCCAGGACACAGCAACAGCAGCAGTTAGTGTTGAGGGGTGGCAGGCAGCAGTCCCTGGAGACAGCAGCAGCAGCAGTTGGTGTTGAGGGGTGGCAGGCAGCAGTCCCTGGAGACAGCAGCAGTTGGTGTTGGGGGGTGGCAGACAGCAGTCCCTGGAGACAGCTGCAGCAGCAGTTGGTGTTGAGGGGTGGCAGGCAGCAGTCCTTGGAGATAGCAGCAGTAGCAGTTGGTGCTGAGGGGTGGCAGGCAGCAGGCTCTGGGGACAGCAGCAGCAGCAGTTGGCTCTGTGAGCTGTGGTAATGTGAGGCTCTCTCCCACACATATATAGCCCCCTGGGGTAGGTTCAGTGGTTCTTAGCTGCTACAATTGGTGTTCCAGGTCAGCCTTTTTCAAATGCATCCAATGACCGGCCCCGCGGTGGTGGAGCACGCCTACCGCGATTTTCAAAATTGAATTAGGCTACCGCGATTGAGGTTCCCATTGGCTGTAAGGGCATGGTCCATGGCGGTGACACACTGCAGGGGCCGGGCGGTAGCTACCATGATTTGGGTGCCATACATTGCTATGAATGACCGTGATTTGGGTGGCGGAGCAAGCCAACCGCCATTTGACCATGTGTATATGCCTATCACTACCGCAATTGTGTGTTGGGCATTGGCAGTGACACACCGCAGGGGCCGGGCGGTAGCTACTGCGATTTGGGTGCCATACATTGCTATGAATTACCATGATTTGAGTGGCAGAGCACTTTGACAGCATCTATGGACACATCATGCTGTGTGAATGGCCAATGGGCAGTTCTCAACAGTGCCCAGTGGCCACATGATTAATGGCACATGATTGTGCACACAATGACAATGTCACATTTATCCCACTGCTGACTACAAATGCCATGTTTGTGTTTATGCTTTTGAACATTGGCATGTACTCCCTCACATGTCACTTGTGATATTGCTGGGCATGCCCTCAGAACAGTGTTGTGATGGACCCTCCAATGGGAACACAAGTCAATGTGTGAAAGTGCTGAGCAACTCACAGTGATGATTGTCTTACTGAACAATGTGCTGATTTGACTGTCTACGTTTCTTGGCTCATGCACACACTTGTTTTTTACACACAGACTGTGCTCATTGTGTTGTTGATGTGTGCCCTGTTTGACTTACGCCTGAAGGTGTGGCAGGTACTGCAGCTAGGCATGAGACAGTGGTGTTGCTGTTTCACACATATGCTGTATGAAATACTCTCAGGGCTGCTCATGCAAGATGTGGCCATATCCCTTTGGGCATTCTCCTACTCAGATATTGTTTTGGAGGTACTTGCTGTGTGAAAGGGGACAAGTGTATGAGTAGTGTAGCAGAAGGTGTCCCTACATGTAAGGTGGTCTGTAACTCAACTGTGGTGACAGTCATTGTTGGCATTGTGCCAGTCAAAACGTAAGATGTTGTACACATCTCATGGAGTATTGCATTGACATGTGTTCCCTTTCATCTCAACTAGGAGGAGAACAAATGTGCATCGTCCATTCACAGTGCTGGCAAATATGGAGGATGAGGAGGTCATACAGAAATTCTGTCTGGATAGAGACACCCTACAAGACCTAGCTGCTATGTTGGAGCCCCACCTGCAGCCTCACAGAACATATCCGAATGCTTTCACCCCAACGTCTAAGGTGATGGCGGCCCTGCATTCTTTTGCTACTGGATCATTCCAGCACATGGTGTCCAGCGCAGATGGGATGTCGCAACCTATGTTCAGCATGGTGCTACTGGATGTCCTGTCCGCTATGATGATCTACAAGGAGGCATGAATTGGCGGGTGTTAAGGGTCATTTTTATGACCGTGGGCACATCCCCCATGTTGTTGGTACCTGTTCTGTTTTCACATTTGGGTGGAATTTGTGACACATTTGTGTGTGTGTGGTGGAGGGCTCCATCATGCTCAGGGTTGGGACACAAGAGCATAAGATGGCTACCTACCTGTTAGTTTGAAGTGTCAAATGCAATGGCTGACACATGCATCTGGGGGGAGAGAGTGCTCCATCCTGATGAGCTGGGGAACAAGGGGGCATGGTAGGAGTAGTAGTGCAGGCCTCCCACACATAAACAGGACAGCCTTGGTAAATGGCTACCTACCTGTTAGTGTGAAGTGTACAATGAAGTGGCTGACACATGCATCTGGGTGGGAGGGAGTGCTCCATCCTGATGAGCTGGGGAACAAGGGGGCATGGTGGGAGTAGTAGTGCAGGCCTCCCACACACAAACAGGACAACCTTGGTAAATGGCTACCTACCTGTTAGTGTGAAGTGTACAATGCAATGGCTGACACATGCATCTGGGTGGGAGGGAGTGCTCCATCTTGATGAGCTGGGGAACAAGGGGACATGGTGGGAGTAGTAGTGCGGGCCTTCCACACACAAACAGGACAACCTTGGTAAATGGCTACCTACCTGTTAGTGTGAAGTGTACAATGCAATGGCTAACACATGCATCTGGGTGGGAGGGAGTGCTCCATCTTGATGAGCTGGGGAACAAGGGGGCATGATGGGAGTAGTAGTGCAGGCCTCCCACCCCATACAGCCCTCCCTGTGAAGATGGCTACCTATCTGTTAGGTGAGGGTGAACCTTACAATGGCTTCCAACTGCTTCAAGGTGGGGGGATTGCTACATCCTGCTCAGGTGTGGGACAGGGGAATGGTGGGAGTAGTAGTGCAGGCCTCCCGCACACAAACAGAACCACCTTGGTAAATGGCTACCTACCTGTTAGTTTGAAGTGTACAATGCAATGGCTGACACATGCATTTGGGTGGGAGGGAGTGCTCCATCTTGATGAGCCGGGGAACAAGGGGGCATGGTGGGAGTAGTAGTGCAGGCCTCCCACACACAAACGGAACAACCTTGGTAAATGGCTTCCTACCTGTTAGTTTGAAGTGTACAATGACACATGCTTCTGGGTGGGAGGGAGTGCTCCATCTTGATGAGATGGGGAAAAGGGGCATGGTGGGAGTAGTAGTGCAGGCCTCCCACACACATACAGAACAACCTTGGTAAATGGCTACCTACCTGTTAGTTTGAAGTGTACAATGCAATGGCTGACACATGCATCTGGGTGGGAGGGAGTGATCCATCTTGATGAGCTGGGGAACAAGGGGGCATGGTGGGAGTAGTAGTGCAGGCCTCCCACCCACAAACAGGACAACCTTGGTAAATGGCTACCTACCTGTTAGCGTGAAGTGTACAATGCAATGGCTGACACATGTTTCTGTGTAGGTGTGGAGTGCTACATCCTGCTCAGGGGTGGGACAGGGTTGCCTGGTGTGGGTTGTTGTGCAGGCCTCCCACCCCCAAACAGCCCTCCCTGGGAAGATGGCTACCTACCTGTGAGGTGAGGGTGACCCACACAATGGCTGCCACATGCTTCTGTGTGGGTGTGGAGTGCTGCATCCTGCTCAGGGGTGGGACAGGGTTGCCTGGTGTGGGTTGTTGTACAGGCCTCCCACCCCCAAACAGCCCTCCCTGGGAAGATGGCCACCTACCTGTTAGGTGAGGGTGAAACATACAATGGCTGTCACATGCTTCTGTGTGGGTGTGGAGTGCTGCATCCTGCTCAAGGGTGGGACAGGGTGCCTGGTGTGGCTTGTTGTGCAGGCCTCCCACCCCCAAACAGCCCTCCCTGGGAAGATGGCTACCTACCTTTGAGGTGAGGGTGAACCATACAATGGCTGCCACATGCTTCTGGGTGGGGGGAGTGCTACATCCTGATCAGGTGTGGGACAGGGGGCCTAGTGGGAGGTGTAGTGCAGGCCTCCCACACACAAACACCCTTCCCTATGAAGATGTCTACCTACCTGTTAATTTGTTTGTGGTGATACAATGGCAGCCATAGGCTTCTGGGTGGGTGTGGAGTGCTGCATCCTACTCAAGGGTGGGACGGGGGGCCTGGTGGGAGTTGTAGTGCTGGTTCCCTGAACACATACAACCCTTAAAATGCTGGCTACCTTTGGGGTGATTTAGATGAAGTGGATGTTACATCTGTGGGACCTGTGTTGGGTATTGTGGTGCATATGAATGTACTTGGGCCTAGGATGTGTAGCTTTGTAGTTGTACAAGAGAGTACATGACAGTGTAATGGTTTACATTTGTTTGTCCTTACCAGCCTGCACTCCCCCGGCTATTCCTGTGAGACTCTCTGGATGCAGTATGGCAAGCACCTTCTCCTCCCATGCAGTGAATGTTTTGGGTGAAATGCGAGGGCCACCGCCAGTCCTCTGAGCCAGCTCACAGTTCTTGCTCCTCTTTTCTTTCACAACCCTCTTTAGGTCATGCCACCGCTTCATGATTTTATTTTTTGAGCGCGGGATGGTCCCTACTGCATTGACCTTGTTGACTATCCTTGCCCACATTTGTGCTCTTGTGGCTAATGGTGTCTGTTGGACCAGGCTACCAAACACTTGTGGTTCTACTCTGATTATCTCATCTACCATGACTCACAACTCACTCTCTGTAAATTTGGGCCTTTTTTGTGGTGCCATGGTGTGTGATGTGCTTATGTTTTGGGGTGCAGTTGTGAGGGTGGTGGGGGTTTTGTAGGTGGTGTGTGTGCGTGTGTTGTTGTGCTGGTCTGATGTGTGCAGGTTTGCCTCTCCTTTGTGCTCTGGTGTTGGGCCCTTCAGGTGTGGAATATTGCAAAGGATTGTGGTCAGGGAAGGGGTTGGTTTAATGATCAGCTATGTGGGTGTGTCAAATGGGGTATTGCTGTCAGGTGTGTTGTGTGGGTTGTCCTTGGATTTGTACTTTTTGACTTTGCCATGGGGGTGTGTCTTTGGGATGTGTTGGGAGTTTTGGGGGGCAGGAGTAGTTTGCTGTGTGCACCTGGTGGTCTTGTTGTGTTTTTTTTTAGTCGACCTCCATTTTTTTCACAGAGTGTCTGCAGCGATGGCTATGCTACAGCCCTTCTGCTGGATCTCCCATTCATCACTGTTTGCGACTGCGGCGGTCGGAAACAGAGAAACATACCACGGTCACATCGGGGATATCCTAATTTTCCATGCGGTGTCTCCGCTGTCCTGACGACGGTTTGGTGTGTTTCTGACACAAATGCGACCGCTGCGGACGGATTTTCGCCTTCACTGCCCACTACGGGCGGTTTTTTGTGACCTCGTTCTGCCGCAGTCAGATTTTTCGGCGGTTGATCCTAATTGTACCGCCGGTTTTGGTGCGGTACCGGGGGGCTGTTGATTTCCGCTAGCATGACCGTCGGGTGGTTTTCCGACCGCCATCCTAATAGACCCCTTGAATCTTCTAAGCCCAGTGTACATTGAAAATATTGTAATGTATACTGATTCAGGTTCAAGGAATACTTAGTGGTATCCTGAGTTGCGGCCAATCTTCGAAAAACAACCAGCCTTTAATCACTGGGATAATATTGTCAATAGTCAGTTACAGTTGGTGTGAGGGGAATTCAGGCTAGATAGATCACAATCGTTGACACTCATGACAAACTAAATGAGACACACCTTTGAACTGGTGTGTCAGATAACAAGGGTACCTGACGCTGTCTTTGTAATACAAATCAAGTATGAGCAGAGTGTTGTTGTGCTTTATAGAGGGCAACAAAGACCCCATAAAGTGGGAGCAGAGTCTTAGTCTGTATGCTCAGAGACGGGCTGTGATCAAACGGAGCAGTGTGGTGGTAACTTATGTTGGGCCTTTGACTATTAGTCCTCACAGCATTAGGGAGGTCTTGCCTCAACTTTCTGTCCCTCCCTCTATTGTTCTGTACTCTTATTACTGCCTTTAGGACTCTGCTCACTTTACCGCTGCTAACCACTGCTAATGTGCATGTGCACTCTCTCTAAAACAAGGTAACATTGACTCATACCCAATTGGTATATTTAATTTACTTATAAATCCCTAGTAAAGTGCATTATACATGTTTATGGCCGGTAAATTAAATGCTACTATTGGGCCTGCAGCACCGCTTGTGCCACCCACATAAGTAGCCCTTTAACCATGTCTCAGGCCTGCTACTTCGGGGCATGTGTGTGCAGTTTACTGCCACTTCTACTTGGCATTTAAACCCTTTGCCAATTCTTAAACTCCCCTTGTTATTACACATAAGTCACCCCTATGGTAGACCCTAGGTAACTCATAGGGCAGGGTGCGGTGTAACTAAAATGTAGGACACATACTATTTACATGTTCTGCGAGTGGCAAACAGCTCATTTAATTGTTCAGTACTGTGAGGACGAGTCCTCTCATTAGCAAAAACTGAGAATTCCTTAAGATACCTTTAAGCTGTAATTCTTGATCAGAAGGGTGTAACTGCATCATGTTTCATATCTTTGGAATGGTGATGATAAATCCTCTTTACTGGTAAAGATGGAATTAACATTACTTTTTAAGAAATGCTACTTTTAGAAAGTGAACATTCCTCCTCACTTACAGTTCAGTGTGCCTTGCAGCATGTCTGCAATACACACCTGGGCTGGGTAACAGCCACACTTTGTGCATTCCCACCAGACAGCCACAAACACAGGAAGGCTAGGTGTGGCTGAGTACCCATCTACATACATCTGCATTCTAATGACCCTTCCTGGGCAGGAATGGAGGAAGGGGTTAACACTTATATTTCAATAGGTAGTGGCCTAACCCCACAAAAAGGACTGATTACTCCCACAGATAGCCTGGCAGACAGGACTGGGTGTGAAGGGATACTTGTGCACTTAAGAGACACTCTTGGAATTCTCCCCCATGTCAAAGGTAGGCCTGGGCGAAAATTTCGTTCCGTTCGCGGAAATTGCGATAATTTGACATTTTCGCGTTCCGCGGAGAGCGCGAAAATGTCAAAATTTCCGGTTTCCGCAGCTTGGCGAAAATGTGTTTCTTGCTCGCGCTGTAAATTAATACATTCTCTCGCGCGCGCGATCGCCTTACCTGAATCCCTGCGTTCGCCGACAAGTTCTCTTGATCCGGTCGCGTTCTCCATGAGATGTTGTATTGTTTTTAGCCATTTGCGCTGTCTCGCGACAGTTCGCGCCCGCTGTGACGTTATGCGTCGCGTGATCACGTCTTTCTTCTCGCGATCATGCACCACGAGACAACTCAAAACAAGATGGCCGCGCCCGCAAGCAACCACATGGGTAAGTTGGCGACCCGCAACCATGCAGAAAATCTCGCGAACATGCCGGAAAAAAACTTCTGCATCTTCGCGATATTTCCGCTTGTTTGCGATAATTTTAAACATTTTCGCGATAATTTGCGAAAGTTAATTTAGCAAATTCCGCCCACCCCTAGTCAAAGGCACATTTGGGTATACGTACGGGGTCTCTGACCTCACCAAATCAGACACTTCTGGATCTACAACTGAACCTCTGTCAAAAGAACTACTGTGCTTCTCAAAAGACTCCTTGCTGGACTCCTGACCTCAGAAGGCCTGCTTTTTCCTTGTGTTGCCTTGCTGCCTGTTGCTCTCCAACTCTGCTGAAGGAGAGCTGGTTCTACATTCAAGTGTACTACAAGGGCTTGTTGGCTTGCCTCCAAGTGCTGGAGACCAAGGGATATCAAATACTCCATCCCTGATCCCTGTGCCTGGTTCACTGGAAGTGGACGGAGGTACTTGCATCACAGAAATGGACACATCTCCTGTCTGCAGGTAGCAGAAAAGGCTCATTAACCGGTTGCAGGAGTAGAATCGGCCCATCGCTCTCAGAACTAACCTAGGGCCTCGACAGCCCCGATGCATCGGAACCATGCATTGCTGCTACTGCAGCTTGGAGAGATAGGCACATCCCCTCGACTGGATCAAGAAACCCAGCTCATCACACCTCAGAACCAATGCATTGAGGTTCAACAGCCCATCTACAAAACCGATGCAGCGCCACCACCGCGGGGTCAACATCAACACATCACACGACTGCGCCCCGCATCTCACTGTTGCGACCAAGATAAGATACTTTGTTCACTGGAGCCTGCGTGGGTCCTGTAGCAGGCCTGCACTCCATCACAGATGGCCCGAACGTTTGACTTTGTCTAGTCCAGTGTGACCTCAAGTAACCGCTACAACTCTATTTGCTTCTAAGCGCACCTGGTCAGAGCCACTGCTCTCCCCCGCACAGCTCTACCATTAAGAGTCTGCCCTTAAGTTTCCAGCCTGAGCTCCTCTCAGGTAGGTGCTCCTGCCTGCACCTCATCCCTGGTGGTCTAGTGGAAGAGCAGCCTGCTCTTCTGCTATTCCGCTCTGTGTCCTCTGTTCTCTGTACTCTCTTGCCTCTTTTTTCTATTTCCTTGCCTCTTTGCTAGTTTTTTTTCCCTTTTCCCTTTGCCCATTTCTCTCCACTTTGCCTCTCTTCCCCCTTTTCTGCTTTTTCTTTTCCCTCTGCCCACCCTTCTTCCCGTGCTCCTCGCCGCTGCTGCCCCGTGGCCCCTCCCCCCCAGCATGTTGCTGTGAGAAGTTGGCCTGATATATGCTGTCCACTAGTTCTAGTGGGCACCTTGTATCAGTCCAAACAACCCCTTATGGTGATAGGTTAAAGACAACCTTTATTGAAAGCTATCCTAGTGGTAGCTATGGAAAGCAGCCTTCAGGCTAAGTCTTGAAGGAATGTAAAGCAGCTTGTTTTACCAGTCTAGAATCTCCTGAATGATCAAATGAAAGGACAACCACACCAGGTATATATTTAAAATATATGTATTTAGGTTAAAACACACCCCTCTATTCTCTTTATGAGACTGGAGTTCAAAGTACTTAAGTTACAAGTGAGCAATCATCAGTAATAGCACAAATACACGTTTGGGCCCTAGGGGCGTACCAAACCATATACCAATAAAGTGGTATAAGAATCACGACTGAACTAGACACAAGGCCTAGAACCTGTAGAATCGCTGGGACCCCAAAGACCACTGGAGGAAGTGACACAGGGGACCCACGGGGACTGTATGCAGTGTGTGAACACAACCGCGGGTTCCCGTTATCTTCTATGGGCAATGTCGCGGTTGGAAATTTAAAGATTAGGGACACTTAGAATCGAGTCAGGACCAAACCCTTTTGGACTGAAGAAGTTCTATGGCTAGCACCCATGGGAGCACCGGAGTACTCGAGTTACCTCACCCAGGGAAGTCGGGTGCATAGGTGTCTTTTGGTGTCGGGTTGCGTCGTTGATTGCAATGGAAGCCTCAAAGAACTGTTGCTGCCGTGAAGAGGAGAAGTGTCCAAAGAGATCCAAGCCTGGATCTAGGATGGAAGGAACCTGAAAGCAGAGGGGACAGAGTCTGGGTCACTAGCCAGTGACCGAGGGCAGGATGGACCATTGCTCACAGATGTCGGGTGCTTCAGGTGAGTTGATGAGTGCCTTGACTCTTCAGCCACGAGGTCCAGGAGGTGTCGATGAAGTCCACGAGCTGGATTCGAGCTGTCCCACGAAGTCTGTCGAGTGCTGCAGTGTCGGCGACCAGATTGGACCCAACAAGCCTTGGCAACGGGAAGTCACTGGAATTCAGAGAAAGGACTGCGGTTCAGACCAGCAAGGTCTGAGGCACTCACCCAGCAAGGGTAAGTCAGGGAACGTCTGGAGCAACCAGGAAAACCCAAGTAGAATAGGAGTTGCCTTCGTGGGAACCTACTAGCAAACGGGCTAGCGATCGCGAAGGAGCCTCAAGCAGTCGCCCTTGAAACTGGCCCACGGGTCACTCATGGAGTGGAGGCCAGCAATCTTCGGTGCAGGAGGTGCTCAAGGCTGGGGCTACTCGGAGTCCAAAGCACAACTTCGAGGAAGTCCCAGAAGATAGTGTTGCTGCAAGAGTTCATAGTGTCCAGGTGTCACGGTTCCACGTCACCCACGATAGCCACGGGCCTCAGCTTTGCTGTGGACTCAGGGTAGCCTCAGGAAAGTCTGGAAATCTACCTCTGGTGATGCAAAGACTTCGGCGTCCGGCGGGAGCTTCAGCGATGAAGATCGGTCAGTTGCTTCTTTGGTGCCTGCCAAGCAGGGGAGTCACTCCTTGACCCCAAGGGAGATTTATTTTTTATTTATTTTTTTATTTTTATTTTTTTTAAATTCTTTTGTATTATTTTATTTCAAACCACAATGGTAGCAATAATCTCGGCGTATCTACACAGGCAGCAGTTTCAACAGGATCATGGATACAGAATGCACATCTATACATCAACAAATCACATTGCGCTTGGCGTCTGCCGTTCTGCAAAGCCAATGTATGTCATAGTCAGAGAGTTCGCGATCTCACATGGTCCTCCCCCCCCCTCCCTCCCCGTGGCCTGTACACCTTCCATCGTTCGACAACCCTGTTATGCAGCCTCTCCCCATGTTCAGCCCCGGGTGAGCTCCCTCTCAGACAGCCCTCAGCTAGTGACAGATTACATAGCCCATGCAGCTTGTTCCCTGACCCCTCCCCCCCCCCTCCCCAACAATGTAAAACCCTCTCACATTAGTGCGTCATGCCTGCTAGCGGGCGCTCCAGTAAATAACATGTTAATGACGCCCATATATCTCGAGGCCTAGAGGCTCTAGGCAAGAGCTCTGAATATAGCATAGCCTGCTCCTGGCACGTCACCAGATCAGTAATCCAATCCTTAAACTTCGGAGCCCACCCCCGTCCCCACCGGCAAGCCACCCTCCTCTTCGCCATCAAGAGCGCAACTGCGACATATTTCCAGTGTGCTGGCGGAATAGGTTTAACGAATCCTAGCAGTGCCAGCAAGGGCGTGGGCTCTACTGGTGTGTGCGTCATATGGGACAATGCCCAAGGGAGATTTCTTCCATCTTCTAGTCGAAATGGAAAGTCGAAGGTCCAGGATGTACATTTCAGAGTTTCGTCCAGGGTAATCTAAAGTTACAGGGACTGGGTTCCCATACTTATGCTAAGTTTGGGGGTTGGACATACTCTAGGGACCCACCTATGGGAGGGTTTGGAAAGAGGGGTGGTTAAACCCATTTCCTTTGTCTAGTTTTGCACCAGAGCAGGGGCAGGTAGCCCCTGCAACCGGTTTGAACTGGACTATGCACAGGGACAGCAAACGTGCCCCCAGTGCAAGACTTCAAAGCACCAGAGAGTGATCCCACCCAGCCCCAATAGACATATGCCTGTCTGGGGAGGTGGTTACACCTCCATTTGACAGGAAACCTATTGTCCAGGCCTCCCCTGCCGGAGTTTCAGTCAGCAGCAGGAGGCCAGACCCGTGTCTGTGGCAGAGGCATCCATTTTGTGATGCCAGGGCTCAGGAAAGTCCTACCGGGTTTGACCAGTGTGAACATGTCTCTCCCTCTAGAAGGGTGGAATGCTACCCCCGCCGCCAGAACTGGCGGGGGTATTATTCCAAGATGTTTGACACCAAACACGACATGTTTTAATGCAGCCATTCCAAAGTTAGCATTTACCGCAAAGTTATAATGCACTTAAGAGTATATGGTATGGCTGTATCACAGAACAGCCATAAGGAAGTATTTCCGAAAGCTGCAGAGGGGCTCAGCTCATGCTTGGGCACCCTCTCACACAAAACCAAGCACTCTGCCTCCAGGATTGTCAAGGCCTGCCATAGGAGTGACTTATACAGGCTGCAGTAGCAGACCTGAGGTGCCATTTTGGAGTGCTCCCAGGGGTGGCATAATACATGCTTCAGCCCCTGGTAGGCCTCTGAGGTACCTATGCCCTAGGTACATAGTATACCATATACTAGGAGCTTATAAGGCACTCCAGAATCCAAATAGATATGTACCTAATGTATATGCAAACCATTTTAGAGAGGAAGCAGCTAGTCTGTGGTCCTGATTAGCAGGGCCACAGCCAGACTAAGGTTGAAAAATAGTGAAACACCAGCAAAAAGTGGGGGTACACATGTGAAGCAGATCCTACTCTCCTACACAACCCCCCCCCCCCCCAACGCAGGGACATTAAACTAACCTTGACCACTTGAGTCTTCATGTTCTAAGTGGAAATACCTTGAGAGTTTATCTGCATTGGCATGGTTACTCCCAGGTCTCTGTTCCACTGCAAAGTCCATCCCCTGTAGAGAAATGGACCACCTAAGCAGTTTGGGTTTTTCACCCTTCATTTGTTTTAGCCATAAGTGAGGCTTATGGTCTGTCTGGACAGGGAAGTGAGTACCAAACAAGTATGGCCTCAACTTCTTCAGAGCCCAAACTACAGCAAAGGCCTCCCTCTCAATGGCTGACCAACGTTTCTATCTAGGGGTCAGCCTTCTGCTTATGAAAGCTACTGGCTGATCCTGACCTTCATCATTCAATTGTGACAGTACAGACCCTACAACCAATTCAGATGCATCTGTTTGGACAATGAACTTCTTGGAGTAGTCAGGACTCTGCAGAATGGGAGCAGAGCACATGGGCTGCTTCAGGTCATCAAATGCCTTTTGACAGCTAGCTGTCCACTGAACCTTTTTGGGCATCTTTTGAGAAGTTAAGTCATTCAATGGTTTCACTATTGATCCATACCCTTTGACAAATCTCCTATAGTACCCAGTCAGGCCTAAGAAGGCTCTCATCTGAGTCTGGATAGTTGGAGCAACCCATTCCATTATGGCCAGGATTTTGCTCTGCAATGGTTGAACCTGGCCTCCACCTACAATGTGGCCCAGTTACACAACCTGACTCTGCCCTATCTGGCACTTAGTAGCCTTGATAGTTAAGCCTGCTTTTTGCAGGGCCTCCAAAACATTCCTCAGGTGGACCAGGTGATCCTCCCAGGTGGAGCTAAAGACAGCAATATCATCTAGATGTGCTACACTAAAGTCTTCCAGGCCTGTAAGGACTTGATTCACCAACCTTTGGAAAGTGGCAGGTGCATTCTTCAAACCAAAGGGCATTACCACAAACTGATAGTGCCCACTAGGGGTAGAAAATGCTGTTTTTGGCTTTGCATCATCAGCTAGTCTGATCTGCCAGTAGCCAGCTGTCAGGTCAAATGTGCTTAGAAACTTGGCTGAGGCCAAAGTTATCTATTTGCTCATCTGCCCTGGGGATGGGATGGGCATCAGTCCTAGTGACTGCATTGAGACCCCTGTAGTCTACACAAAACCTCAACCCTCTTTTCCCACCACTGGTGTGAGGTTTAGGTACCAGGACTACTGGACTAACCCAAGTGCTAACTGAGGGTTCAATCACACCCAAATCAAACATCTTTTGGACTTCTGTCCTTATACAGTCCCTGACATGGTCAGGTTGCCTGTAGATCTTATTCTTCACAGGTAGACTGTCCCCAGTGTCCACTTCATGAGTGCACCAGGTGGTCTGACTTGGAGTCAGAGAAAACATATGTCTGAACTGGCGGGGAAGGCTTCTGCAGTCAGTTTGCTGCTGGGCAGTGAGGCTGCCTGCCAAGGCTACACCATCAACTGACCGATCATCAGGGTTCTGAGAAAGCAGGTCAGGGAGTGGGTCACTCTCTTCCTCCTGTCCTTCATCAGTAGCCATGAGCAAGCCCATGTCTTCCCTGTCAATATATGGTTTTAGTCTGTTGACTTGAAGTACACTATGGGGACTCCTAGGGGTTCCAAGGTCTACCAAGTAGGTAACCTCCCCTTTCTGTTCAACTATTGTATGGGGGCCACTTCATTTGTCCTGGAGGGCTGCTGGGGCCACTGGCTCCAACACCCACACTTTCTGTCCTGGCTGGTAAACAGTCAGTACAGCCTTTGAGAAACAGACCGATTTTCCCATATAAATACCCTGAGGCATCCCTACCACTCAGCCAGCATGAAACCCCTGTGTAGGCCCTTCTGTTCAATATGTAGACCTCTTTGTTAAGTTGACCATAGCTCTGCCATTTTACTGTATAGCAGACTGAAGGCAGGTCTGACCCAAATCATTTCCAGCTCCTCTTTCTGTGAGGCCTCCTGCTCCAAACTAGGAGCCCCCACCCTACCTGTGTGCTCAGTTCACGGTTTACAAGTTCAACATCCCCCTGAAACTTTTGACATACAGTAGGCTGCATCCTGATCTGGTACATGCTTCCTGGGCTGGTACATACTTTTAAGGAAGTGGCCACCGCAGATGTGTCAAGCTAAAGAACACAGGAGATTTATACAAGCATATATAGAATTCCCGTACAATACCCATTTTTCTGCTTGCCCTATGCAATTTACGATGAGCGATTGGCCTGAGAATCTGACCTTTTCACCTAGTCTACGGTCCGCATTAAGTGGGTAAATGACGAGACGTCTGATAAAAATTGCAGACAAAGCTTTTGGGTAGACTGACGTAGGTAGAAGTGGCGTGAGATGACGTTATTGTAGGCACCTCTCATAGCCTAAAAATCATATAAAAGGGGAGCTCACACAATCCTAGGCGGACTACCTTGCTGTCTGTATGTAGGTAACAGACTGTGTAGGTTTTTCCCCAAGAGCTAAGAAGCTCATGTCTTGTCTTACTCAAAGTGTCTTGCTCTGCTTTGCTTAAAGTGTTTTGTTCTATTTTATCTATATGAAATGTCATGTTATGTTTCATCATTTTTCTCTTCACTTTTGCATTTAAAATGTTTTGTATTGTAATTGCAGGATTGCTCACTCTTGGGTAAAACGTGAGTGTTCCTAGGTAAAGGTGTTATGTATTCTGAGACATACTTTACTTCATTTATGCTGTTTTCATGGTGCATTTATAAAAGTGTTTATTAGATTTAGTCTCTCTCTCTCTGACAGTACAATAGTTTGGATACAGAAAATACCAACCTATCCATGTGACTATCTGGATTCTGTATTTTGTATTTTATGCCTTTGTCTTGCAGTTTCTTTGAAGTTGTATCTTCTCAATAAACAGCTATTTTACCCTACCTCAAATTCCATGCCTCACATGTCTGTTTCCTTCACTTTTAGAGCGAGCGTTCCTGGGCACCCCGGCTCAAATTAAGGTGCCTCTTTTGTCCCTAACTCACTCCCTCGCTCACTCTGTGAAGGCTACCGGGGCTCTGTGCTCAGCCCCCTGCCCCCCTGCCCCCTTGACCCTTAATAAATCTTCCCTCCATTATTTTGGTGCCGTGACTCGGATTGGCAGTACCAGCAGACCAGACAGCAGAGACAGCTGGGACCGAGGGGACGCAGACTGAACACTCATGACTCCTTTCTGACTGAAGCCTCAGAGTACAACACTCGGGTAAGTCTATGCTGCCTGACGTGAGTGTCTTTTGGTGACGGTTTTTGAGAGGAAGGCTTGTGAGACCTCTGCGTTCTTTCTCCCTTTCAGTTTTTCTTCCCTGTCTGGCTGGTCTCGCTAAAGGACATTCTGAGGCTGAGGAAGCTTTTGTGCGACATGGAATTCTGAGCTAGAGAGTAAAGTTAGGAAGTTAGGTGATTTATGTGTTTTTCTTGCTATAAATAGACACATGCTATTGTTGTGCCTCTCGTACAGACAAGGGAAAGACTGCGTCTGGCGTCTTTCAAGGGCTCACTTTGCTTCATTAATGTTATAATTTGTTGCCGTGCTTTTTTTAGCAAAACAAAAAACATAGCCAAGGGAAAGACTGCATCTGGCGTCTTTCAGTGGTGCTCATTTTTATTATTGGTATAGCATATTATGGTGCCTCTCGAAATATAGTAAGGACGAGGGCGCCTCTGTCCCAGGGGGTCAAAAGGGACCACCTAACAGAGAAGGAAGGGTTGCATTTACAATCTTTCATCAATTATTTATGTGTATTTATTTCTGGTGCTCCTCTGATAGTTCCGTGGGGACCCCTATTTCAGTACCAATAGGGAAGAGGCTGATTATCCCGGCTCGCATAGCTATCGAGCTACGGGGTATCTCCTGTTTGTGGATTACAAGTGTTTTCCCCGGGATGATTTATTAAATACTATTTTTTGTTAGTTATAGGTATTTCTGTGTGGTTTTCCTTTTTTTTGTGTGTGCACCATTGCAATAGGAAGCACTTTTTTCGCCCTCCAGTGGGCAAAGCACGCAATCATTGTTAAAATACAAACACTAAACATTCCTGAATTGCTTTCTTCCTGAAACACATGTACAAGATTTTTGCCAATTACTAGGTATTTTCAGGACTATATGCTTTTGGTTAGTGTTTATTGATATACATAGAGCTTTTTATTAAGTGCAGCAGCAGATCTTTTTTGTGATTATTGCTTTTATGGTTACTGTATTAAAAGTCACTGGCTGGCAGAGAGGCTGATTTTAGTGAGATCATAATACCTAGGTGCAAAGTGATCAGTTATTCTTTTTGATTGTTTGTTTAGTTATGAGCATATATGTATTGAATGTACAAGAACATAACATTTTTTTCAAATTGATGTTGACTGGCCCCATACCAATCCTATCAATTAAGGGTAAGGGCCCGCTAGGTAGGGCGTTGCTACAAGATTTTCTTTTGTGATCATTCTTTTAGAGACCACTGCCAGGTGCAAAAGACTGGTTTATTAGTGAGACTCAATAACTAGGGAGGTTTTAAATGCACTTTTTGTACTTCCACATGTATTAATCTGCCACTGATAACTAAAGAGATTCTGTAATTTAAAGAATTTTGAGCGCCACAATTGTTACAGGTATACTGTTTAGTGCTGCCTTTTTTCCTGTGTGCATGTTTGTCATACAGGACTACCCACCCCCCCCATCAGCACTGCAGACCGCGCTAGGAAAAAGCCAGTAAACATTTCCAGTACTACTTAAAATAACTAGGTGTCACCAAGGTTTGAGGAATGTGTTTTTTTATAAAACAGCATAGTCACACAGATGAATAGAATACATGGTTACAGAACTTATAAAACTGCAGACACCATATATGTGCAGATTTCTATGGTAACACCAGGATTAGAGATACAAACTGTAGTAACCAGCTCTTGGCCCCGTAACCCCTTGCGAAGCAAGGTCCTTGTTTTTTGCTTCGGTGAACACCCTTGTGCAATACAATTTCCTGGCTTCTCACCAGAAGGTGTTTATAACGGCACAGATAAACAGGAGTCTAAAGAGGCATTTTATTTAGTCATTAAAGAGGCATTAGGGGACGAGCTTATACTCGACCACCCTACCTCCCTAACTACTGACACATGAGGATAGCAGTATATATATATATATATATATATATATATATATATATATATATATATATATATATATATATATATATATATATATATACACACAGTACTAAGAGATACAGATGAGCTATAGTGAACAACAGTCAGTTGGGATAGTTCTACACATGCTAGACAACAGAATAATAGCGGTATACAATCCTGGCTCACAGACTATAACAACATTTAAGAGACGTCAAAGTGCCTTGATAGCCAGAGCGTGGAACTTGCTGGGAGTCACCCTAGCACAGGGCACTGGGGTAAAAGTATCTACACTACACCTTGTGCAACTGCTCCTCCCAGTGCCAAGTGTAGACCCACTACCCTGAGCCCAGACCCTACACTTGGGGGGCCACAATATTCACAAAGCACCCCCTCCGCGGGAGACACTCCAGATATACCACTGCAGTTGCCACTAGTGTCCCCATCAACGTCATATACTACTAGAGACTCCTCCACAGAATTAATTCAGTCGGGGAGCCCTAATCTCGCCCACCAGCTCTCACTCACACCATCTCCTTCAAGCACCAACCACCTGGAGCAACAAGGAGATTCACAAGTTACTAACGATGCACTAGGCTGTGAACAGCGCACATTATTGCTGCAGGCACTCAACGACCCCAACTTGCCTCTGGTTTGTGAGCATCACGCCCAGAAGCTGCATGAGTAGCTGCAGCAGCAGCCCTCACCAAGTATCATAGAGCAGTTACAAAGACACCCCTCTACAACGCACTACCCGTTATTGTGGGGATACTTACAAAACCGCCAGTTAGAAAGAGAATAGTATTGTTAATTCGCTGTCACAAATTGCCCACCTCAAAGATAGCTCCAGGAGATGAGCAAACAACCCACACATTTCCCTAGATTATAGATAACAGTAGATATAGAAAAAGGCTGTGTGTTGCCCTTTTCTGAGGATACATCACCATCCTCTGTTCATGCCCCACCTCTAACTTGTGCAATACTATTGACACTAATCTCCACCCTGGGAGTTGATACAACAAATTTGCAGCAGGCGAGGCTGATAGTAACACCCAGTGGAGGTACACCGTTACTCCTTTCTACACACAACGCTAGAGAATAATGGCAACATCACTGGAACACGTGAGAAAAAATGTCACCGCTCAGGAAAAACGTATAGTAAAACATTGTGGAGAGTTGCACAAACTCACACAGAACATGTTATACCCATGGCCAAAAGAAGGTACCTTTGATAAGGCAGTACTAGATCACGCTGCAACATTCCTGGAGGGGAAGTACTCCGGTAACAAACTGAATAAACATAAAGAGACCCTGGTGCTGTGGAGAGTCTTTAAGGACAATGACGAAAAAGCCCCAGTACCTACCGTACCGCCACCAGCCTATGACGCAAGTGGCATGTATACAGAGCGAGTTATCAAGGCTGACCTAGAGCCTAATTCAAATGACCAGGCAGCTGTAGGACATGAGGATATTTCTGTCCCAGACTTCTCAGATGACTCACCAGACAGCAGGCCAGAGGATACGCAGGGCCAGCTATCCCTAAGCTCCCAAAGCCCAGGGATGCAGTGCGCAACATCAGGAATACCAGGTCAGATTGACGCGCTATTTACAATAAAATTGACACCTGCATCCAACTCTGCAGCTCACTAGCAGGAAGAGGACCCAGAGAGTGATGTGGCCTTTGGTGGTTCACAGCACAGTTCCCACCTGCCCCTTCCCAGGCCTAACCCCACAGCACCCACATTTTTCACTGAAAATAGTGAGCCCTTAGAGACAAGGACTAGACATTGTGGCCCATTTTTCTCCCCTGGCCAGCAGCATTACAATACACAGGCACACTATAATGGGTGGCGGCCCCTTAACACGGGTCCCAAGCGAGAGGAGGGGCACTTGCTCCAATTCAATGAAGGAAACAGGGATAGTGAACAATATCACTCTGAAATAGCCACTGAGGCAGACATTAGCAGGTGGAGAACAGAGCACGATTTACACCAAAGAACAGGTAGAGAAGAAGGGGACATGTCACACGAGCAGCACTCAAGAAGCCCCACTGGCAACCCCGCAACAATACAGCGGTTGTCATTACAAGTGGACAGGGTAGAGGATCAACTCACTGAACTAATGGGTGGTTTAGGCCAATTTAGTAAAAAGCAGCCACCAACACTAAATGAATTAGCTGGTGCTGCAGGCCCGGTGGGTTCACGTAGTGGCAGGGTTCCAACGATCCCACCACAGCAGGGGCCATGGATAGACTTACATCAGGAAGCCCAAAGCATAGCCCCAGCCCCACCACAGAGCAACCCAGCAGCTTCTCTGACAGCCAACACAAGTATACCACAAGCTCTGCCAACAGTTGTTAACTATAACGCCCAGATGACACCACCATTTATGCCCTTACCTCAGGTATCGCCGCCTTTAGTTGTACCACACAGGCCAGTGGCACAACAGCTAGACCTAGATAACTTGGATCTGCCAAGCGTGCTTGAACTGGCAGAAACAAGATGGAGGAGGCAGAGAAGAACAGAGATAGAAAGACTTGCAGTGTTAGGTAACCATGGGCGACCTGATGACATCGCACAGGAATATGATGTATCAGGTACTGCACAGCTGCGAACAGCAAGATCTAGAGCTCTGCACCGCATGACCCTTAACAGGCCAACAGCGCCAATGACCAGCGGCCTGACACCAAATGAGATAGAAATACTTGGAGAAGGGTCTGACTACTATGTCAATCCATTCTCAGATAATTTGGCAGGTCGGACAGAAGCTAATGCACCTCAAATGAACGTCTGGCCTCGAGACGGGTCTTTTGAGCCAGAAGAAATGGCCACTGCTGAAGAATGTATTCTGCAGGGGGCAGGAGACGACGATTGGGACTACGAATACATGAGCCAAGGCCTAAGAGTCTGGCAGAAATACTCACGTAGATATGATCACACAAGGCCCACAGGGGTGACACGCCAGCTGCCCTTGCTAATTGAAAATGTCAATGACCCCCCCCTCCTCTATGTCCCTTGGTCACTTATGGACAAGGAAAATTTGAAGAAACAACTCTCACCCCTCACAGAGGGTGCTGGAAAGTGGATACAAGCCTTTGAAAAGCACACTGCAGGTGTACCATTGGCTATTGGAGATGTAAAAAGTCTGCTCACCTCCCTGATTAGAGAGGATGCAGAGGATATGTTCACACGCATTGACACAAGGCTGTCCACTACTAATACACGATGTGAAGGTAATATTTTGAATACGATTAGATCACCCCTATGGAATGAATTGCGCTGGAAATTTCCCGATGACCCGGATATTGGGTCTCTGATGTCACAAACATTGCAAAGCAATGAAGATCCAGCACAGTACATTTCAAGAATGAAGGAAAAATGGCATCAGGAGTTATGGGAAAAATGGGACGTGACTGGGGGTAATTGTAGGTTTGTTTACCACACAGTTAAAAAGGGACTCCCCACCGCAGTACAGGACAAATTAGATGGAATAGTAGCAATAGAATGCAAACCATGGCCAGAAATACAACACCACATCATTCATTATTGCAAAATGGAGCAGGAACGGGAGAAGAAAAGGCTATTAGCAATTGAAAACGCAGCAGCTAAATTAGTACAGCAAAAACTTAAGAAAAGAGAGGCCCTTGACACAATGATGGTAGCCTCACCAGTGAGCCAAATGACTGCTGTTACCAATTTCCCACAAGATGCCCAGAATGCACTAGGAGGTAACACACAGGTAGCAGCACCACTCATGCAGGCACAACCCATCAATAACAATGCACAACAACAGACATACACCAATGGACAACAACAGCAGTATTAAGGTAATGAGCAGATGAGGTATGTAAATACTGGGATGCGGTGGAGAGGTAGAGGATTTGGCTCCCAAAGACCTGCACCACAGCCAGGAGCACGACTGTGTTTCTACTGTCAGCGACCAGGACACCTTGTGAGGGAATGCCGTACTAAAATGCGGGCTGAAGAGAGGTCGGCAGGTAGAGGACACCCACAGCAAGCTCAGGTGCTAACACAATACTTCCACCAGCAGCAGCCACAGCCACTGCCGCCCCAAGCAGTGTACTCCTTTCCTTCTCCAGCACAGCAGCAGCCAATGCTGCAGCAAGTACAATTACAGACACCTGTGATGGCTCAAATGCAGCCCCCTGTTCAACAAGCACAGCCACAACTACTTCAGCCACAAATGCTTGTGTACCAAATGGTGCCACAGACACTAGCCCCTGTACCCCAGGGAGCCACGGTGCTGCCCCCCACCAATACGTTTTCACAGGGCACCATCCAGCAGTACCAGGCTGGAGGGTATTTAAGTTAGGACAGCCCACAGACAACTATAGTGTGTCCAGTGTTATCGTGCCTCACAAATATCAGAGAGGACCCAGTTGTGTATGTCATGATAAACAACAAAACTTATAGTTTTTTGATTGACACAGGTGCTACATTTTCCTGCATTAAGGAAGGAGCACTGCCCATCTCCAATCAGAGCGCAGACACACAGGGTTTCTCTGGGGCAATAACAAGGGTCCCTTTCACCAAGCCAGTACCAATGGAAATAGGAGGTAAATGTATTCAGCAACATCTACTCTACTCAACACCGTCCCCAGTTAATCTCTTGGGACGTGATCTCATGGCCAAATTAAATATGACAATACATTTCAATGAGAACGGCACAATGACCTGCTCCATTCCTGGTACATCAATGGCCAGGATGATGGCTGTCACTGTGGATTCTTCCCTGAGAGATGAGATAAGAGCCCGCCCAATGGATGAGCAAGCATTCTCCACAGCAGTACACCTTGTTGTTACCAACACACCAGAAATGAATGGGCGCACTGTCCAACTTCCCAAAGAATTTCTCTTTTGTCCCCAATCACAGAACATCACTGCACCTGACAAAAATATGATCCTAGGAATATACTGTCTTGAAATAACACCCACATATGGAGCTTTTTTAGCACTAGACAACTACGCCCACACATGGGCCTGTGTCATTTTCATTGAACCTGGACACCAGGTGAGGAACATTTCAGATCACCAATTATTTGGAGATCCTGAGGAATATTTCAAAGCAGAAATTATTTATCAAAATGCAGTCCCCCTATCGGTGACAGTTGAGATTAGAACACTAACTCCACCCACAGTATTTGATGCTACCCGTGACTCAGACTGAGCTCAGGTACCCAGCATCCTTTGGACAACAGGTCCCAATGATGTGGGGCTCATTCGATCAGCTACACCATTCAGAGTGACACTGAAACAAGGTGCCACTCTACCCAGAGTGCGCCAATACCCTTTGTCTAAAGAAGCAGAGGAGGGAATTGCCCCTACCATACAAACACTGCTGGATCAAGGTGTGATATACCCCTGTATCTCTCCGTGTAACACGTGCCTTTTTCCTGTGCGGAAACAGAAGACAAACCAATGGAGACTAGTACATGATCTTCGCTTGATTAACAGCATAGTGTTCCCAGAGTTGCCCATTGTCCCTGACCCTTCAGTAATACTTACCAACATCCCACCTGATACCAAATACTTCTCCGTCATTGACCTGAAAAATGCATTTTTCAGTGTCCCTTTACACACTGACAGACAGTTTTTATTCGCATTCTCATTCCAAGGTAGGCAATTCACATATCAAAGATTACCCCAAGGGTACTGTGAGTCCCCCAGTGTGTTCAACAGAGTTGTCAAAGATAACTTGTCAAATTTCCAATGTGACAGCACTTTGCTGCAATATGTCGATGACATACTCCTCTGTAGCTCCACTGAGCAGCAGTGCCAACAGGATACAGTTGCTCTGCTTACAACACTGGCACAGAGAGGATACAAAGTAGACAAACAGAAATTTCAATACTGTCAGGAAGAAGTACAGTACCTAGGTCAGCTGATTTCAGCATCAGGGAGAAGAGTTACCCCAGGAAGAGTTGAGGTAATAAGAAACACTTCAGAACCTCAGACAGTTAAAGACGTGCAAAAGTTCCTAGGACTAGTGAACTACGTCAGACAATGGGTTTTTGACTATTCTACCATCACTGCACCACTTCTGACAGCTGTCAAAATGGCCAAAGACAGGCATAACAAGATTGACTGGACCCCTGAAATGACATCAGCCTTTGCAAAATTGAAAAATGAGATTACAAATGCACCAGTGTTAGAATCTCCTGACTACACAAAAGAGTTCTATCTATTCACTCAGTGTAATGGACAGGTCATGATAGCAGTCCTCACCCAGAAGTATCCCATGGGCCACAAACCCATTGCATACTTCAGTGGCATGTTAGACTCAGTAATGAAGGGCCACTACCCCTGTGAACAGGCTTTATCGACTGCAGCATTTGCTGTTGAGAAAAGCACCCCCATAGTTATGGGCTCCCCTCTGACACTGTACACAGAGCATGCTGTCTTTGCAATAATACAAAAAGCTAAAACGACTCTTACCACACAAAGAGTGTCAGGATATGAAGTCATACTGTCATTGCCATCCTTGAAGGTTGTTAAATGTCTCACTGTGAATCCAGCCACGTTCTTTGCCCATCCCATTGCCACCACTGATGATGACAGTCATGACTGTGCCACATATTGTCCAGACGAGTCGGGAACAGCAAAAGAGGACCCATTACCAGATAGTATATTTTACTTTGTTGACGGTTCCTCTACCATTGATCAAGAGACAGGAATAAGATACACAGGTGCTGCAGTGGTCAGAGCACAACAGAGGGACTCCTCTGACTCTCTAGACATTGTACAGCAAATAGCATTTCCATCACATTATTCAGCACAGGCAGCAGAGTTAGTAGCTTTGATTGCAGCCCTCAAACATGGAGCTGATAAGAGGATTACTGTGTACTCCGATTCTGCATATGTCACCACAACAACACATTCCAGCATTTTGAGATTAAAAAGGCGTGGCTTTCTCAATACGGATGGCACGCCTGTAATGCACAAACAGTTACTTGAAGAAATAATAGATTCATTAACATTGCCAACCGAAGTGGCTGTAGTGAAGTGTGCTGCACACACAAATGGCCAAGATTTCGTTTCCAGAGGAAATGCCATGGCAGATTGGGCTGCAAAAGCAGCTGCCAGAGAGCCCCGACCTGTATTATCTCTAGTCCCAGAGCAAAATACCTGTGCCCCCATCCTGCTTGCTCAAGATGCATCCTTAGCAGTACAGGTAGATACACAAAATACAGTTGATGACACAAGTGAGCCGCCGCTCTCAGATACCCCTGATCCAACACTTCCATACACTATTGATGACACACAGCAATATGATCTCATTGCACAACTATACCTTCGAGAGATACAGGAGAGTGCCCCACCTGAAGAAAAAGAGTTGTGGAAGAAGAGGGGAGTACAACAAGATGCCTCAGATTTCATTTACAGACAGACAATGACAGGAAAGCCAGTCATGCCGCAGGCACTATTGCAAGTAGCACTCACTCAGTTACACCTTCCTAAACATGTCCCTCGTGATATCATGTCCACAACTTTGCAGACAGAGTGGTTTATCCCCAATGCATATGAGCAGTTACAACTCTTTGTTCATCAGTGCCTCATCTGTCAACAGTATTCACCTAACCCAACGATGAAAACAGTTGCCTCAACAATACCAAGGCCCAAAGGTCCCTTTAGAGAGCTCCACATTGATTACGTAGACATGATTGACAGGTGCCATAATTACCAACCCTCATTGTAGTGGTATGCCCTTTCTCACGGTGGATTGAAGCTGGACCATGTGTCCATTGTGACGCAAAGGCCGCAGCTACCTTCCTGCTTCGTGAGGTCATATGTCGCTGGGGATTACCGGATGCCATTTGGAGTGACAATGGCAGCCATTTTTCAAACGCCATCTTTGACGTAATTACCACAATGTTAGGAATAAAACATAAGTTGACGTCAGCCTATCACCCGCAAAGCAATGGTATTTGTGAGCGCCTTAACGGCCTTCTCAAAGCCAAAATCAGTAAGATAAGTGCCACGATTGGAATGAAATGGCTCTATTGCCTTCCCATTGCTCTGTTCACACTCAGAAACACTCCCAGTCCTGATCATCACCTCACACCTCACCAGCTTGTCACGGGCAGATCAATGAATGTGGTTGTTCCCTTCACCAGACCTAAAGTAGACACTGAAACGTCTTCTGAGATTGTGAAAGCTGAACTGTTTGATTACTTGTGTGCTCTAACTCGTGCTGCAAAGTTCCTTTCTATTCAGATATCAAAGACAAAGAACATGGGCCCTATTTCTGATGAACTTCCACCTATTTGCCCTGGGACAAAGATCTTCATAAAGAAACAAGTCCGGAAGTGGAGAGACACAAAATTTGAAGGACCTTATCAAGTTATAGACTCTTCACCCACTGCTGTCCGAATAGCCGAGAGGAAGGCATGGATACATCGGAGCCACGTGAGGATCCACCCAGCACCATCCCAGGCCTGAAGTATGGACTAGAGGAGGGCATCGTGTTTCCAATGACTATCCAAGAGAAGGAGTATGGAGATCGCATGATGGTCTATGGACTGAGACACAGTAACAGACGCTCCCCGCGTATCGAACTTTTACTGAAAAAGATATGTACAGTAACCATTATTTTCTTAGTTGCATTTGTTGTTGCAGTAGCTGTATTTTACTGGCTTACAGTGCGTTCAGAGAGAGAGAGAAGTGCAGCTAGTAAAATTAGACCTACCACAACCACAGGACACCCCCTGTCCAAGACACTTCCTGGTACCTATGCACCGCCCACCATGGTACCTTCCACACCCCCTGCCAACCCTACAGAATGGGATATGGTACTTGATCTCACCCTGACTCCCCCTGTGACAGATACTCATAAACGTTCCCGCCAAAATAAGCGAAGAATTGGGAATAAGTTGAGTGCCAAAGGCAAGAAAGTGGCAGCCAGGTTTACGCCACATACCGCTCGTAAGCAAGCAGCGTCCCTGCCAATAGCAGACTGGGTCAGTAACCTTCAAAACACAGTTTTATACACTTATGACCAGCACTCCATGCCTGATTTCCACTCCCAGCACCCTGATAAGATAACAGAGGATAATGGGGTTCACAACGCACTATTAGACAACATGTGGTACAGAGACATAAGGAAGGTTGGGAAAAAGGTCACAAATGAGTCATGCTTTGTGTGCTCACACATCCCTCACGTTGTGGGCGCAGATAAATTAATATTTCCCAGAGAAGTCCCACCACCCACCGCCAAATGTCTCCTACACCTGTTTCTTTGCCACATACATGGTCAGATACAGCTCCACTCAGCCAAAATAGATGGTGCATTTGTGAACGCCACAGAGTGGGATAACAAGTATATTACATTTACAGTTGGAATGGAGGTTTACCATGGTATGGAAGTGCCTGCCGACCTAATGCGGGTCTCGGAATATCACTTTAAGAGACTAGGGTACTTCACCTTCCCAACACCCCCATCAAAATGCCACTCACCCGAGCATCGCCAAGCCATCCATACCGATTCCCATTGCCCTTGTCAGTGGAGGCCAATATTGCGCCTACAGGCCAATATTTATATTAACAGCAAGTGGAATGGCCCACATGACTTTATATGTAAGGCAGCTTCCTTAGGGAACGCCATTGTGGAGGAAGAAAACACACATCATATTAATAAGGATACAGGGGAGGAGTGCGCTGAGATATGGGCACAGGAGACTAGAAGATACACTTTCAATGAGGGTACAAAATACAAACCAAAAAGAGCATACAAGCTAAAGTCTCCTCTCCTTTGCTTCCTAGGTAATGGTACAGTTTCTGTGGGTCGGAACACAATTTTTAATTCGGTCCTTCAGTACGGCACCTCCAGCCTCATGGACATCTATTGGGCCTGCGGTGAACACATTTACCTGCAGCTGCCTCCCCACTGGAAAGGACTCTGCTCCATCGTTACGATGCATGAACTGCACCTGGTTGTACCAGCACCGAACATTTCCCGCATACATACCCACCCGATGACAGGTGATGTCACCCTGCTCCACCGCCAAAAGAGGGGCATCTGGAAGTATTTCTCAGATGGCCCATTTCACGAGATTCCACAAGAATTCCGCCTTTTCAACGAAGCTGAACTCTTCTTCGGGGGTGCTGTCCCCATGTTCCAGACAAAAGCCAATGCTCGCTGGCTCCAGGCGACGCGGTACGAGCTGATGCAGCTCATCAACAACACCCATGATTGGTTCAACGCCATGAAAGAAGAACTGCAACCTCTGCGACTCATGGTTCTGGAGCACCAATATGTTCTAGATCAGTTAACTGCAATGAATGGAGGTGTATGCGCAAGGATGGGGAAATCCTGCTGTACTTTCATTTTGGCCAATGATGTGGACAATGGAACACTTACAAAGGCCATTGAGGACTTGGACAATCTGGGGAAACAGATGCATGAGGAGGGAGGTGCTGAAGCGGGCGATTTTGATAATTGGTTCAACTTGGACTGGATGCCTTCATGGCTGTCTGCTGTACTAAAATTTATGATGCCTATGGTTTGTGTGTTGTTGCTGTTGTGTTGCGGTATACAGATTCTAATACATTGTTTAAAAAGATTCAGCTCTAAAGTAATTGGTATGAACTACGCAGACTCAGGAGTATACACTGGAGTACGCACGGAACAAGGGGACGGGGAAGAAATAACTATGTTAAATATAGTGGAGCTCACCATCCCTGGTTCCAACATGTCACAGGTTCCTCTTGGTACCAACTACCAGCCCCAGGTGCCTGGTAGCCCCCCACTTCCCTTGAGGAAAGACTTGGTGCACCCGTATGAGATAATGGCTGACCAATCGGGGGAATCACCTAGAGAGATAGAAGCAGACCCAAATAAGAGCCCCAAAAAGCCTTCTCTTCATGATGCAACCTGGCAACTGCCCCCACCGCCAACTAAATATGCTGTATGAATGGTGTTCAAAAATGAACAAGAGGAGGGAAATGAGAAAGGGACCGATTTTCCCATATAAATACCCTGAGGCATCCCTACCACTCAGCCAGCGTGAAACCCCTGTGTAGGCCCTTCTGTTCAATATGTAGACCTCTTTGTTAAGTTGATCATAGCGATGTCACCTTCCTTACAGAGACCTGGACCCATGCCAGCGCTGCGCCCAACATCGCAACCGCCATCCCTGACGGATACAAGATCCTGAGAAAAGACTGCCCCACCCGCCCAGCAGGAGGCCTCACCATCGTCCACAAAAGCTCCCTCTGATTGACAACCACCGACTCAGATGACGCCTCGCCCCCCATGGAACACATCCACTTCCGGATCCAAACCAACCTCAGAATGACGCTCTGCAGAACATTCATCTACAGACCGCCTGGCACCCACTCTCCATTCACCAACGCAATCGCCGACCTCATTGCACCCCACACCCTCGCCTCCATAGACTACATACTAATCGGAGACCTGAACTTCCACCTGGACAACCTCAATGACCCCAACATCTCCGCTCTCCTAGAGAACTGCACCAACATAGGGCTGAAGCAACTCGTTTCCACCCACACTCACACAGCGGGACACACACTCAACCCCATCTTCGCAGGAGAAAACAGCATCTTCTTCAGCCACACCACAGAACTGCTCTGGACAGACCACCACTGCATCCACTTCTCCTTTAGTAAACCCACCCCACACAAGCACCCGCTCCGACTCCCATGCAGAATCTGGAACAAAGTCTTCGAAGAACACATCACCTCTGCCCCTCTACTGCATTCCACCCCCAGGCTACGACGGACACCAACTCCGCAGCAAGAAACTTCGATCAATGGATCTCCAACTGCGCTAACACACTGGCCCCCCCTCCAGAACACCACGAAACGCCACAACAAGAAAGATAACTGGTTCACCACGGCACTCCAAGAATCCAAGCGCTCCTGCCGACGACTGGGAAAGATGTAGAGAAACCGCAAAACTCCGGAAGCATGCTCCACCTTCAAAACAGCCACCACGGCACACCACCAACTCATCAAAACCACAAAGAAAAACTTCCTCCAAGACAGACTCCTCTCCAACACCCATAAGTCCAAGGAACTCTTCGCCATCATACAGGAGTTTGCCAAACCTAACAGCGAAACAACTGACATCCCTTCCTCCCAAGACCTCTGCAACAGACTCAGCTCCTTCTTTCACCTCAAAATCAAGATGCTCTATGACAACTTCAGCGACTAAGACCGTGGCACTGCCACAACTCCCACCCCCAGTGATGCCACCCAACAGACCCTTCTCATCTGGGCCCCTCTCAGGACAAAAGACACCCTAAAGACCATGAAGAGCATTCACTCCGGAGCACCTTCTGACCCCTGCCTGCCGCACATATTCCACAAGGCCACCACAGCCATCGCACCCGAGCTACATCGAACCATCAACTGTTCCCTCGAGACTGCCACATTCCCCGACAACTGGAAGCGCGCCAAAATCAACCCCCTCCTAAAGAAACCCTCCGCAGACCCGACGGACCTCAAGATCTTGAGGCCCATATCACTACTTACTTTCACAGCCAAGGTCATTGAAAAGGCCGTCAACACCCAGATAGCACTCTTCATCGAAGCCAACAACATTCTAGACACCTATCAATCCAGATTCTGCAGCAACCACAGCACCAAGACCACCCTCCTTGCCGCCACAGACAACATCCAAGCCCTCCTCGACCAAGGCCTAACGGCAGCCCTTATCATCCTGGACCTGCCAGCAGCTTTCGACCACGTCTCCCACCGCAGCCTAGCCAACAGACTCCATGCCGCCGGCATCCAAGGAAAGGCCCTAGACTGTATACATTCATTCCTCACAGGCAGAACCCAGAGAATAAGACTCCTGCAATTCCTCTCAAAACCAACAGACACCAGATGTGGAGTACCCCAAGGATCCTCCATCAGCCTCACCCTCTTCAACATCTACATGTTCCCCCTCACAACCATCGTCAGAAACCACGGGCTCAACATCATCTCTTACGCCGATGACACCCAGCTCATCCGCTCCCTCACCAAGGACCCCGACATCAACAGGCACAACTTCCAAGAAGGGATGAAAGACATCGCAACCTGGATGAGGAACAGCTGCCTAAAACTCAATTTGGAGAAAACAGAAGTCCTCATCCTCGACTCCACCCCCTCCACATGGGACAACACCTGGTGGCCCCCCGCCCTCGGAAACCCACCCACCCCGACAGACCATGCATGCACCCTCAGAATCATACTTGACTCATTACTCATCATAAATCGCCAGATCAATGCCATATCCTCTGTATGCTTCAACCTCCGGAGAAGCCCGACACTGCACCAATTCAGGAAAGACCTCAAGACCTGGCTTTTCGGGTGACCCCAATGGGTCCGCTCCCCCCTCCCCCCAGCGCCTTGAGACCCTAACGGGTCAGTAGCACGCTCTACAAATCCCTGAGTGATTGATTGATTGCAAGCAAGCGCTAAAACTTATTTTATTCTTTAGAAATTCATAGCTCAACTTCTGCATATTTGATTTTTAATGTTTTGGTCTTGTTTTATTTATAGTCATACTTTATTTTTCTAGACTGTAGTGGAGTCATCATCATCATCATCAGTCTTTATTCGATTTTAAAAGATCATAAAAGACACAAACGTATAACAAGTCATAACATCTGGTGCCCGATAGAATTGTTAAAATCCATCAATTTTCCTTTTTTTTAAAAAAAAAAAAAAAGCATTAAACAAGTCAGAAAGACTACAATAATAAAATTGGATTTTTACAAACAACAACTTTTACTACAAGATGAAAGGATATCAATTAATGAAATTCATGATATAATACAAGAGGAGAAACCCACATCCCTTAATTTATATGTGCTAATAGGAGTACTTCAAGTATTTATTTGGAGGCTTTTTTCCTTAAAAACCATGCCCAACCCAAAAATTTGGCTAATGCTATAGAGATGATTGGTAAAGTGTTTGTGCGTAGAATTCTTAAAGCAACAGCACTACTCCTAGTACCTAAGGTCCTTCACATTGGAGTCAACCATACTCGTCTTGAAGTAGGAAATACAGGTCAAACAAAAAGAAAATGGGCGGTTGATTCTGCTTGTAACCCACAGGCAGGACATAATTCCTCACAAGCACTAGACCACCTTTCTGTGAGAGACCTAAGTGGTAAAGAACCAGCTCTGAACTGAAAATAAAGTTTCCTATCACCAGGTTTTGTAACCAAGTCCCAGTATGGTTCTAGAGCAGGTGTAATTTTTGCCTCCAGGTAACAGCCGGTCATCCCAGAGGAATTTGCTCTGTTCCATACATGGTGTTCAACTCGTTCCCAATATATCATTTTCAAAGATCTCTTTGAGGGGAACAGAGCAGCCGCTGGGTCACTCCACAGCCCCTCCATACCCAGGTCTGTCAAGGTCTCATGAAGGTTCCTCAACCATCCGATCTTATGAAACACATCTAGTTTTATGACATCCATGAGACCTTTGGCATAAGGGGAGAGCTCCGGAGTGGTCCAGAGCCTCCGCCAGTACAAAATCGGGCGAAGTTTAGCTATGTCCAAAATGGCCTTCCTACCCAATTCATATCTTAAAGGTACCAAAGGGGTACTCTGGGGAAGACCAGTTATGCTATGGAAAAATCTATTTTCAGCTGCAGTTAAAGAGGTTAACTGGTCGAACCCCCATAGCTCTGCCCCATATAACGCAGAACTTAGTGCCTTGGCCTCGTAAACTTGGAGCACTGGTTTTATTGGTTTGGTAAAAGATTTTTGTGCTCCCTGATTAAGGCTCCCGATATTTGCCTGAATTTCAGGGCAGCCATTTCTATATGCTTACTCCATTTATTATCTTTTGCTATGTGCATACCCAGATAAATGAAGTTATTAACCAATTCTAGCGGTTGCCCATTCATAAAAAGCTTTTTCCCTCTATAGATTGAGTGTGGGTTAAAAACCATAAGTTTCGTCTTGGCCAAGTTTACCTGTAAACCATGACCAAGACAAAAATCCTCAAACACTAACAAGGCTCTTTGCAGACCACTCGGTGTTTTTGATACAATAAGTGTATCATCCGCAAACATCAATATCGGGGTAATCCCTCCGGCCAACTTTGGGGCATCTGTGTTGACGCTAAGCATCCATTCCACTATCCCGTTAATATATAATGAGAAGAGCGTGGGGGCCATGGTGCAACCTTGACGCACACCACGCTCAACCGGGAACTCAGGAGTAACATTACCAGGGCCTCCCCACTGTATTTTGGCAAAGTTGGTCTCATGTAACCTCATTACCAGGGTCAAAATTTCTACGGGGAGTCCTAACTTTTCTAACACTGCCCACAACCGTAGACGGGCACAAGATCAAAGGCAGCTCTTAAGTCCACAAAAGCGGCATAGAGACTGCCTTTTCCCAGAATAACTACCTTCCAATATAATTGAACAAAACGAAAAACCTGATCCACTGTACTAGTTAGCTTGCGAAAGCCAGCTTGGAAAGGGGACAGGATCTTGTTGTCTTCGATCCACTCTAGTATCTGGTTCAAAACCATCCTCCCTATGACCTTCTGAATTGAATCAATCAGGCTAATTGGCCTGTAGTTACCTGGCAGTGCCTTGTCTCCCTTCTTGAACACTGGGATTATAACTGCACCCCCACATGATTTGGGGACTGGCGCACCTTTGGCCACAGCATTTGCCAATAATGTGATGTACTTGCTCCAGCAAACTTTATTGTGGAGAAAAACAAGGTGAGACCCCATCTGGTCCCGGAGCTCGCCCCTTTGCAACAGATCCCAAAGCCATTAAGGCATCATTGTTACTAAAAGGACCTTGGGAATAAAAAACATAAGTTGTCTCCCAAGTAAAATTAAAATCAGAATTGCATGCATATTGCGGTTTGAAATATTTTAACCATTCCTCTTGTGTAACGTGGTTTGAGGGTCTGTCAGGCAGACCACCTCTATCCCACTTGATAATATTCCAAAACAATCTTGAATCCCTGGATAGCTTGCTCCTTTTAAATCTAACCAGTGGAGCTCATCCCATTTCTTTTTAGCCTGCCCTATACATTTTTTGTATACTTGTCTGGCCTTTCGGACACAATCGTTATTTCCAGTAGAAAGTGCTGCTGCTAAATCATCTCTGACTCCCCTACAATCGCCATCGTACCATCGCGACCGTTTAGATGGCGCCTTTTTGGCTTTCCTTGCTGGTTTCAGAAAATGCCAGCGTATTCCCTCAAAAAAGGTTTCATGGGATTCTGTAACTAGAGCACTACCTGCCTCGGTTGCCATAGCGCGCTCGAGTTCCAATATAACTTTAGCTAACTCGTTATCAATGTTAGCAATGGCTTTATCATTAGTCTTGACCTCACGCCACTTAAGCCTACGCATATCATTAGAGGGGACAACTTCAGGTGGCTTTAATTCCATCACCCCTTCTTCCATTTGGCCACTCTTCCACCAGCTATGCGCTACACATATAGGATTATGGTCGCTCTCAACTCTTGGTTCGACCACCATGTCTTTTACAGATTGCCATAACTTCATGCTACAGAGGACATAATCGATTCTACTTTTATAGCGACCATTATCAAATGTATTGGCCCCTATCTTGTCACCCGGCGTCCTGCCATTCAATGCTCTGAGACTTCTATCATAACAGAGAGCATTGACCTGGACTACAACCTCAGACCACCTTTTAATAGGTTTGAGGTCAAGTCCAGGTATACCCCAAAGCTGATCTTCCTCAGGATCAAAACCCCAATCAGAGTCTGATTCCAGAAGGGGTTCAAAAGTAACATTCAAATCCCCCGCGACGAGCACTCCCCTCTCACTCGAGTGCTGGTCTATGAGGGAATCCAAGTTAGCCAGGACCCGTGACCTTGTCCCCTTGGTCCCTCTGAGATACAAATTATAAATATCCAAATCGCCCAGGAGACTCAAAGATAGCCTGACTAGTTGAATATCAGGAGACCCTGTAGATATCTCTCTGACCGTTGAAATTAAATCTTGACGAGCCCAAATAGTTAGACCACCCATAGGACGCCCTTTAGGTCCCTTTGTTGCTGGAACGTGAAAATTCAAATATCCCAGCAAGAACTGTGGCTCACAGAACAAGGTTTCTTGAAAAAGGCAGACATCGTAATTACCGACAAATTCAACCCATTCAGGAGAATCCATTTTTACCTTCAAACCAGCAATATTCCAAGAAATCATTGTACCCGCCCCTGATCCAAACTTGATAACCTGGTGGGTAATATTGGAACTTGCTTCGAGTTGCCTCTGGTTCTCCATGTTCTGATATAAAGTTGGGACCCTTTTTGAGTTAATCGTCCTGGGTAATACAGGATGGGGTACATCTACTCCACCCATAAGTACATCTTCAGCTACAGTGGCATCCCTGGAAACTAATAAAATCGGTCCCTCTATCACCGGTCAGTCCAGGTCATCTAGATTGCACAAGCCATTGTAATGATCAAGGGGGGGAATGATAAACCCAGATTTTATTCCTGTACCTACCCAGTCCTGTCTAGATCTTCGATCTGGATTAGGGGCTGAGTGATAAAAATAATTTAGATCGTGCACCCCAATCCCCGACCAATCCCCAGCGAACGCACAATCACAGATAAAACGCGCTATGCGCCTATCTTTAATATTAACAATAATGGAGTCACCCAAAACATCTTTTGGTCTGGATCCCACCCAACTAACCCTTCTGACAAATAGGATCTTCCCATTCATACTGTGGGGAATTGGTCTATTCTTATTTAACCAGAATGTCACTTTATTTTTAAGTTCTTGGTAGGATTCTGGTTTACCGCCTTTTATTTCGGGGACACCAGTTAATACAGCAACATAAGGAATGGAATCAGGAGGAAGATGAATATGGGCCAAGGAGGATTTAATGGGTTTGTCATGGGTCTCTCTATTTGCATCTTCTCTCTCTCCCTTGTTTTCCTTATTAATGTTACCCCCAGGTTCATTACTTTTTGGACCAGCCCCTAGATTAGATTGTTTGGCATTAGCTGAAGCCTTATGAGGGTCGATTCCTAGGGCGGCCTTGATTATCACAACAGGATCAGCTGTGGTAATAAGTTCAGGAGTCATGGATACGTCAGAAGGCAGAGAGTTGGATTTGGCTCTATCCTTTGTTGCTAGTTTTACTACATTTTTTAGTGAACAGAAATTATCAAGGATCGTTTGTTCTAGGTGTTCAATTCTTTCGTTGACCAGTTTTACCCTTTCTAAAAGGGGGAGTATTAATGATCGCACCACCTGTTCAATCTGGGGGATCATTTCTCCTGGTTGGGGCTGGTCAGAAGGACATTTGTCTACCTCGCCCAGAACCGAACAATCATCCGAACGATCATCAACTAGTACAACACCAGGCACTTTGGTCGTATTTTTCAGAGCTTTAAGAATTTTCGGCTGCCTCCCATCTTGTGTGTCCCCACCTCTTTTCCTCTTCAAATTACTAGAGCTTTTTACTTTTTTACTAGCCCTTGTCTGCGGATAGGCTACTTCAGATCTCGAGGAACCCACTGATACAGAGGCAGCCTCACCAAAGTCCTCCATATTCTTCGTACTATCCTGTAAAATAATAGGGCTAACCTCAACATTCCCGTGCTGGAGCAAATCACCAGTATCACACCCCACTGACCTAATAGGGGATTTTGCTAGTGCTAGTGGTCCTATAGATGAACGTCTGGCTCGGTAGAAAGGCGCCGCTCAGTTATGGCAATTTCATGTTCTAGGACCGAAACAGCCCTAGTTATAAACTGATCTAAGGTACCGGATACTGTGCCACCCCCCCGTACGCTTCCCTTTTCCTGCCATATAATTAAATACACACCAATGTAATAGGCAAGACATACTGAACTACAAATAATTAGCATGGAGTCATTGTCACAAAGGGACTTACTAGACGTTCAAATGTTAGGGGGGTGGCCCAGCCCGGCCTCCACGGTCCTTGACGGGCAAGGACGGGCCCGCCCTTGGCCCGGGCTTCGCCCGGGCGCTGCCCGCGTGTGTCCCGCGCTGCGGAGCACCTGTGGCTGTTTTAAAATCCCCCGGCGCTGCCTGATGACGTCAGAGGCACGCGCCAGGGGTGGGCTGCTGGGTGATGTAGTTCCCTGCTGGCCGTTCCCCTCACGGCAGTCCGCTGATGCCTAGCGGTGTGCTGTGCTTGCCCTTTTCTGGCCGTTCCCCTCACGGCAGCGATCCGATAGAAATGTGGCAAAGAGTAAGAATGAAATAACTAGCGCGTCCCGCGCTGCGGGGCACCTGTGGCTGTTTTAAACTCCCCCGGCGCTGCCTGATAATGTCAGAGGCAGCGCCAGGGGTGGGCTGCTGGGTGATGTAGTTCTCTGCTGGCCGTTCCCCTCACGGCAGTCCGCTGATGCCTGGCGATGTGCTGTGCTTGCCCTTTTCTGGCCGTTCCCCTCACGGCAGCGATCCGATAGAAATGTGGCAAAGAGTAAGAATGAAATAACTAGCGCGTCCCGCGCTGTGGGGCACCTGTGGCTGTTTTAAACTCCCCCGGCGCTGCCTGATGACATCAGAGGCAAGCGCCAGGGGTAGGCTGCTGGGTGATGTAGTTCCCTGCTGGCCGTTCCCCTCACGGCAGTCCGCTGATGCCTGGCGGTGTGCTGTGCTTGCCCTTTTCTGGCCGTTCCCCTCATGGCAGCGATCCGATAGAAATGTGGCAAAGAGTAAGAATGAAATAACTAGCGCGTCCCGCGCTTCGGGGCTCCTGTGGCTGATTTAAACTCCCCCGGCGCTGCCTGATGACGTCAGAGGCAAGCGCCAGGGGTGGGCTGCTAGGTGATGTAGTTCCCTGCTAGCTGTTCCCCTCACGGCAGTCCGCTGATGCCAAGAACTGTGGCTCACAGAACAAGGTTTCTTGAAAAAGGCAGACATCGTAATTACCGACGAATTCAACCCATTCAGGAAAATCCATTTTTACCTTCAAACCAGCAATATTCCAAGAAATCATTGTACCCGCCCCTGATCCAAACTTGATAACCTGGTGGGTAATATTGGAACTTGCTTCGAGTTGCCTCTGGTTCTCCATGTTCTGATATAAAGTTGGGACCCTTTTTGAGTTAATCGTCCTGGGTAATACAGGATGGGGTACATCTACTCCACCCATAAGTACATCTTCAGCTACAGTGGCATCCCTGGAAACTAATAAAATCGGTCCCTCTATCACCGGTCAGTCCAGGTCATCTAGATTGCACAAGCCATTGTAATGATCAAGGGGGGGAATGATAAACCCAGATTTTATTCCTGTACCTACCCAGTCCTGTCTAGATCTTCGATCTGGATTAGGGGCTGAGTGATAAAAATAATTTAGATCGTGCACCCCAATCCCCGACCAATCCCCAGCGAACGCACAATCACAGATAAAACGCGCTATGCGCCTATCTTTAATATTAACAATAATGGAGTCACCCAAAACATCTTTTGGTCTGGATCCCACCCAACTAACCCTTCTGACAAATAGGATCTTCCCATTCATACTGTGGGGAATAGGTCTATTCTTATTTAACCAGAATGTCACTTTATTTTTAAGTTCTTGGTAGGATTCTGGTTTACCGCCTTTTATTTTGGGGACACCGGTTAATACAGCAACATAAGGAAGGGAATCAGGAGGAAGATGAATATGGGCCAAGGAGGATTTAATGGGTTTGTCATGGGTCTCTCTATTTGCATCTTCTCTCTCTCCCTTGTTTTCCTTATTAATGTTACCCCCAGGTTCATTACTTTTTGGACCAGCCCCTAGATTAGATTGTTTGGCATTAGCTGAAGCCTTATGAGGGTCGATTCCTAGGGCGGCCTTGATTATCACAACAGGATCAGCTGTGGTAATAAGTTCAGGAGTCATGGATACGTCAGAAGGCAGAGAGTTGGATTTGGCTCTATTCTCCCATGCTTTGCCCACCAATAACCTTTCCTCCTCTATTTTGTCCACCTCCCATTGTTTCTGTTGTGTTTACCTTTTGACTATGACAAATTTACAGATTAGCTCTTCTTTGAAATATGAGTTTTACATATTTTGTTAATAAATTCATTTTATACTCAATCCTTTTGGCTAAACTGCTTTACAAAACACGGGTTATTTTTATTGAGAAGAAGAATTTGCCCCATTGCCACTGTTTTAATTAAGAATGAAAATTATGTGTGTAGCATTATGTTGCACTAGTTGTAAACTTAGGGTCTCATTTACAATAAACTGACACATCCCTGTGTTAAAGTAGCGATGCATCAGTTTTCTTGCGGCTGTGTAAGAAAGCCTTGCGCCACCATGGATGCGCTATATTTATAGTACGGTGCAACATGACGCAGAATCTTTTGCAGCATTGCTGTAATCGGTGTGAAAACCGACGGAACCCCAGCAATCTGTCAAAAGGCAGAGGCAGTGTCAGTTTTCGGTGACGCATCGTCTACTGTATGGGGACCAATATAATAGAGCGTGAAAAGGTGGAAAATTCACGTTGTGCTATATTACATTGGCCCATATGTCACGCATACAAGTGGGTAAAGTGTACATATGTGTACCACTATGTCCACTTGAAAGCATGACTTAAGACAGTAATGTCGAAAAAATTGACATTTACTGTCATACCTACCTTATGAATGCACTTACCTGTTAGTGGGGACGTCATTTCCATTGTTGGCACTCACTTCAGCTGGTCATCTTCCACTGCAACAGCCAATGCGTCATCCCTATGGCTGGGTTTGGCAAGCATAGGAATTGTGATGCATTGGCAGTGCAGCGACAGGCTGCGTGAAAAAATGAAATTGGTAAATACCACTGCATCAGTTTCAAGGTAGGCGTTTCCGACAAAATGCCTACCTTGCATAAATTAAAATCCCAGGTGGCGCAGGCAAATTTCACCCAGGTGAAAACCGACGCAGCCTGTAAAAAAGTGATGCATCTGCATCAATGTAAATATGGAGCAGATGCAGCGCAGCCGTTATGTCAAAAGAAATTCTGCAATGGCAGCTCAAGGCAACTCAAGGGGATTGTGAATAAGCCCCATAGTTCTTGGAGGGTAGCAGCCAGCATGGTGGTCAAGATCTTAGAAGTATCCTGCTCGTGGCTTGTTGGATCCAGTATTTTTTGACAGGTTGGCCCTCCTGACACCTGATTCTGCCCCACAAAGGTGGGGGAAAACATCAGGCACCCTGGGTGGCGAAATAAGATCATTGAAACCTGGCGGGCTCCCAGCCCACCGTGCTCTAACCTGAGCCCCACTGCCAGGTTGTGGATATCCCTGTGATTGACAGCTACTTAGACCACCAATGTCCAACAGGTGGGAGAATCGGATGCGTTGACCCAGACCGGGGAGTAACTGCAATGAGTGTGGTGTCCCATTGGAGGACACAGTATGCTCCCGGCCTCAAAAGCTGCACTGGGCTGGTGGCGAACATGATGAACTGGGCCCACTCTACACCCTGACCTAAATCGAGGCTTAGAGACGAGGTCCAATGGACTAGGAAGTTCCTGCATCTTACATTTCGTTCATATCAGACTCTAGACATAATAGTTCCTTATTGAGGCATTTGCTTAACCTCCATGCTTGGGGTTTGGAATGCCTAGTGATCACCCCTATTTTTCCTGGTCAACAATGGAGCTTAGCAATTGGCCAATATTTTGGGCGCTGGTGCAGACCACTGGGGCTACGGATTGCTTTATGACCCAGGATTCCCTAGATAGGTGCTCTGGGGACTCTTTCACAACCAAATTGATCCCTGTTTTTTAATTGGTTGGTTATGCTGAGACTGGGACATTGCGAAACCTCCTCTTGTTGCTGTTTATGCTGAGTTACCTGTCTTGCAGACCCTTGGACTGCTTGTGCTGTGGGAGCGAGAGAGTCCTGTTTCCTGGGTGGTGGTGCTGTTTTGCCTGCTCCGGGCCCATCTGCCTGTCTCAAACCTCCTATGGATCTGACCCACAACGGCTTAGCTTAGTCCTTAGACTGTATCTCCTTGGACAAATATACCACAAGCTAGCCCATAGTCAACAGTAGCCATACCATCAGGGAAGCCCGCCGTGCAGCAGAGGCAATCAGTGAATGAGGACATCACTATTTGGTGAACGAGGCAAGTAAAATCTCTTGCCTCTCTCTCACGCTGCTGAAATGACCCTCTATACGGGGTGCACTAACAAGCTCGATCAGATTCTGATGGCCACCAAGACCACTAGACTTCTCTGGAATCCAAAATCAATGCCATCAATGTCAATCTTCAACAGGATGATCACCGCAAAATTTTTGGAAGAGCCTCACAAGCGGAAAAAAAGCCACTACCTGTGCAGTCTCGAGAACAAGACACACATCAACAGCTGCAGGATCTAGTAGAGTGGCCGCTTCTTGAAGAACAGAGTGGAAGATGCGGAAAGGTGCCTACGGCATAACAATATCACATAGCAGGTCTGCAGGAGGGAGCAGAGGAATCTAACGTCATTGAGTTCCTGGAGATTTGGATCAGATTTTGGTCCCGACCATTTACCTATCATCATTTTTCTCCATTGAGCATGCTCAGCGGGTCCTTGCTTGGCTCCTGCCTCCAGGAACACCCATGTGCCCCTAGTAGTTAACATTTTTCATTACAGCGATCAGGATGCCATTCGCTGTGCCGCATGCCAAAAGGAAAACCATGTGAAGGATGTGAAGAATACCCTCCAATCTCATACTTTTTCCTTATTATACATTGGCTATTCAACAACAGTGGGCATCCTATTTGGGGATAAAACACAAAGTGAAGGTTGTAGGTGTATTTAGTACTCTGTACTTTTCCGTTCCCACCTTAAAATCATGCTTGATGGCAACACATACTTTTTTATCTATCCAGAATCTGCCAGGGATTTGGGTTTGAAACTTTCCAACCTATCTATGACCCTGGCTGGTCCATATATGAAGCCAAAAGAAATGGTCAACACTCTCAAAGGCTCTGCAGTTAGGGTCACACAAGGCTACAGCCTCTGTCTTCAGAACAGGTTTTCACTGCCCGCAAACAGCTTTGTTGATGGAGGCAGCAGCATTCTGAGACTCACTCCCAACGGCACTCACACCCCCCTCTGGCTCCTCTGACTCTGAAGATGTTTCACATACTCCATCCTTGCCCCATGACTTGGAAAACTCTCCAGCCCCCTCATAACCTCATAGTCGACGGATGACCTTCCGTAGCTGATGCTTGACTTTTTCTGTTCCCTAATTTGCTAATACATTCTAAAGCCACCCATCACAGTGAAGCTTAGTCTGCTGCTGAGGTCTCTTCTCACCTGTTTGTATTCACCTCCTTTCTTCCCCAACTGAACTTCTTTGCCTCATGCATTCCTAATGCCCCAGCATTCCTAGTGAGCACAAGTCTGCTGAGCATGAGTGACCAGAACCCTTTCCCTCCTGAATTGGCCTTCAGGCTTATGCACATCAGGTCTTTGTCAGTTCTGAGTGTGGTCCTGAGATGCCGATTACCCCACCCTTCAACTTAATGTCCATAATGCCCTTTTGAAGGTTTGGGTAACTGTTAGACCTGGTACTATTGGCGTGAGTCTCCCTGCCATTTTTCGCTGTTGCCTATTCAGTGCCACAGTGCAAGGGCTCCCTATGTTAAATTGTTGTAATGAATTAGTGACTCCATGATAGGTTTATTTGATTTACTTGTCAGACCCTAGTACAGTGCGCCATGTGTGCCCAGGGCCTGTAAATCAAATGCTGATGGTGGGCTTGCAGCACTGATTGTGCCACCCACAGAGGCAGCTTGTAAACTGTGTCTCAGGCCTGCCATTGCAGAGCCTGTGTGCAGTCCAGTGCTGCCATGTTGACTTGGTAGGTGCACCCACATGCCAGTCCCTAAACCTACCCTTTTCTACATCTCAGACACCCCTAAGGTAGGCCCATAAACAGGGTGTATTGTATGTAAAAGGTAGGACATGCCCTGATGTGCGTGGCATGTCCTGATAGTGAATTACAGCCAATTTAGTTTTTAACTATTGCAAGGATACCTGCTCCCATAGGCCAGAATGGGCAGTTTGATTATAACATCTTATGATCCTACCTATCCCAGGGAACATGGTGAAAAAACACATTTAGTATGCCTGAACTCAGAATGATAAAATATATATTTTAGTGAAGTTGGTTTTAGCATTCTGTGTTTGAAAATACCACTTTTAGAAAGTAGGTATTTTCTTATCTAACCATCCAGCCTGACTCGGCTAGGTTGTGTATTGCATGTCTGGTTTGTGAGTGACATGGGCTGGGGTGGCTCCAGGAGATAGGGTGAGTCAGTACTAGGCTGAATAGACCTATCTGCATTGGGAGTGGTGGGAGGAGTAGCACCTGGACCTGAATAGGGCTGTGCCTGCTTTCCACAATGCTGGCTCCACCTCCTGTGGTGCGTCTGATGACCCTGGCCCCCACTGACAAATGAAGATCCCAGAACTGGTTTTCACTAGGTACAGACACTCTCTGCATTCAGAAGCAAAGGATTTGTGTGTATAAAAAGGGGGACCCAGACCCCAGAACTTTAGATCACTTCTGGGAATCAAGATGGACCTTTTGCCAAGGAGAAGAACCAGAGAATCTGCAGGAGTTTTTGACTACCCCTATGCCAGTGTTTATTTGCTGGGGTTGGCCTGCAGTGGTTTCTTTATTGCCAAGGAAAGGAGAAAAGACTTTTATTGAAACTTTCAACATCTCCAAGGGCTTGACTTGTGCTTGCCTCCTGCTGAAGTCTCAGGGATACAAGACTTCACCACCAGCTCCCCTCTGAATTCCCTTACTGGGGATTCTGTCGGCAGAAGCCTGCGTGTTGCTGGGAGCTGAAAGCGCGACTCAACGAGAAGAAGCGTGTCACATCCACTGCTGCTGCCGTCGCATCATCGGAGAAGCGTGTCGCCACCGCAAGGGTCGCATCTAGGCCTGGGCTAAAATTCCGTTCCGTTCGCGGAAATTGCGATAATTTGGCATTTTCGCGTTCCGCGGAAAGCGCGAAAATGTCAAAATTTCCGCATTCCGCAGCTTAGCGATAATTTGTTTCTTGCTCGCGCTGTAAAAAAATACATTCTTGCGTTCGCGCGATCGCCTTACCTGAATCCCCGCGTTCGCTGACAAGTTTTCCCGACCCGGTCACGTTCTCCGCGAGATATTGGATTGTTGGTAGCCATTTTGCGCTGTCTCGCAACAGTTTGCGCTCGCATTGTCGCGCGATGACGTCATTTGTTGCGCGAACACGTCATTCTTCTCGCGATCATGCACCGTGCGAGTATGAGAAGATTGAGATCTCGAACACGTCATTCTACATCGCGAGCGAGAGGGTGAGGACGCGGGCACGTCTAATCGAACGCGAACAGGAGAAAGAGACCCCGAACACGTCATATCCAACGAGACAGGGACGAAGAGAACGCGATCATGTCATTTTCGACACGCTGGCGGAAGTAATGTGAAGCTCGAGAACTCGAACATGTAAAATTTTCAATTTGGAGAGGAATATGAGCTCTAGCAGCATGAAACCTTCTGCAAATGCTGATTTTGGATGAAAACAACTCCTTACATTGACATTTGGCTGTCCTTTTTTGTGCAAGGAGTCCTTTTTTAAAAAGGTGGAGAGAGGGAGGAAGTGACACAGAATCTCCAACTTCCTGTTCCTGTCCAGCAGGCTCCTCCCAGTGCTTTGTCCATCTCCTGCTCATTCTGCCTTTGGATTTGGAGCTGGAAAGATCAATCTTTTTGTCTGCTGCATCATTGCAATTGGATTTGAGGATTTTTGGAATAGGATATTTTACAAGTAAGTGGTTGTTGTGTCTGTTTGATTGTGGGCATTGCAGTTGTTGTACTTGTAACTACAATTTATTTTTGATAATTATCATCATTCCTTTTTTTAAAAACATTTTGTGGGTAGTAGTAGTAGGCCCGAGCTAGCCATGGGCATGGCCTCATGGGTGTGTGCATGATGAAGCAACTGTTCCTTTTGGTGTTTTTTGAATGTATTTCATTTTCAAGCACATTTAGGGCATGGATGGCATTGGATTGAGTTGGGGAAGTGTGCTTTTTGGGGGTGGCCTTTCTGATGTTGTTGGGTCTGGCCATGTGGCTGGTGGCCATTTTCAAGCCTAGGCCTGCAAGCTTGCCTGGCCTTGTCTGCCAACAGGCCTGCTTTTTCATCCACTAGGATCAGAGCAGGTAGCCACAGCTTTATTAATCTAGTGTTTTCTGTGTGGTCTGTTGAATTTAGACATCATTTAGGGCATGGATGGCATTGGATTGAGTTGGGGAAGTGTGTTTTTTGGGGTGGCCTTTCTGATGTTGTTGGGCCTGGCCATGTGGCTGGTGGCCATTTTGAAGCCTAGGCCTGCAAGCTTGCCTGGCCTTGTCTGCCAACAGGCCTGATTTTTCATCCACTAGGATCAGAGCAGGTAGCCACAGCTTTATTAATCTAGTGTTTTCTGTGTGGTCTGTTGAATTTAGACATCATTTAGGGCATGGATGGCATTGGATTGAGTTGGGGAAGTGTGTTTTTTGGGGTGGCCTTTCTGATGTTGTTGGGCCTGGCCATGTGGCTGGTGGCCATTTTGAAGCCTAGGCCTGCAAGCTTGCCTGGCCTTGTCTGCCAACAGGCCTGCTTTTTCATCTACTAGGATCAGAGCAGGTAACCACAGCTTTATTAATCTAGTGTTTTCTGTGTGGTCTGTTGAATTTAGACATCATTTAGGGCATGGATGGCATTGGATTGAGTTGGGGAAGTGTGTTTTTTGGGGTGGCCTTTCTGATGTTGTTGGGCCTGGCCATGTGGCTGGTGGCCATTTTGAAGCCTAGGCCTGCAAGCTTGCCTGGCCTTGTCTGCCAACAGGCCTGCTTTTTCATCCACTAGGATCAGAGCAGGTAGCCACAGCTTTATTAATCTAGTGTTTTCTGTGTGGTCTGTTGAATTTAGACATCATTTAGGGCATGGATGGCATTGGATTGAGTTGGGGAAGTGTGTTTTTTGGGGTGGCCTTTCTGATGTTGTTGGGCCTGGCCATGTGGCTGGTGGCCATTTTGAAGCCTAGGCCTGCAAGCTTGCCTGGCCTTGTCCGCCAACAGGCCTGCTTTCATCCACTAGGATCAGAGCAGGTAGCCACAGCTTTATTAATTTAGTGTTTTCTGTGTGGTCTGTTGAATTTAGACTTCATTTAGGGCATGGATGGCATTGGATTGAGTTGGGGAAGTGTGCTTTTTGGGGGTGGCCTTTCTGATGTTGGTTGTCTTAAAGACATGCTTTTGTTGTATGTGTCTGGTCACTGGTGTGTTGTTGGTGTGCAATGCATGCACCCTGCAGACCTTTTTGGGGCCTGTGAATGTTCGTATTTACATTTTGTTGCATTAAAAAGGCAGATAGGTGCTTTTATAGGCCTTTTGTCAGCTCCTGGTGTTCTGTTCTCCAGGCCCCCGGCATGTTTGTGATTTGTGAGTGTCCATGTGGGTGGTGGCCTTTTTTGGTGTTTGGACTGGGAGTTATTAGTGTCCTGCTTTTGCCATAGGCCTGCATGGTTTTCCTATTGGCTATTTGGCTTACTGCTTCTATCCATCCACCCCCTTTGCCAGCAGCAGCTCCATGGATGCTGAGATGCTCAAATAATTTAATGGCAAATAGGGTCCACCCCACTTCCATTACATTTGTATTTTGGTGGTTATTATTAACTTTCCTATCCTTACTGAGAGTGTAGTGTGTGGCTGTACACAGTAGTATAACATAGCCCTAGTTAAAAAAAAAAGTCATAAATGGCTAGACTATCTTTTGTTTGCACTAGTACAGTACTAAGTAACTGAACCACAACAACAAATGCAACATTTCACTGATGTTCTTCTCCTGGCTTATTTGCTTTTAGGTGCACAAAAGACAGAGTAGGAAGTGTCATCAGCATCACCCGGCTACCCGTTGTACTGCCAGCCAGACAGAAGTCCTGCTGCGCATCATGTCCACGTGTGACCAGAACTTGTTGTGCATCTGCATCCTGCCTGACATCTGAAGAAGATGGCCCCAAAGAAAGGTACCAGGTCCAGTACCAAGAAAGTTGCCGGTGAGAAGAAGGAACAGAAAAAGGAAGTGCCATTAACCACGACTGGTGGTGTGCCGGCCAATGTTTTTTTGGGCACCCAAAAAGTTACGCCTGCAGCAGCGTTGTCCGGGAACCAAGCTGGGAGCAGCACAGCGGTCCAACCACACCAACCTAGGCACAAGGGCTTTAGTGTCGCAGAGGTAGCCAGTCTACTAACGAGCAGCGATGTTGAAGAAATGTCATTACCGCAAAGTAGTACACAATCAAGTTCAACGCAGGCGCAAACTCAGCAGATCAGTGTGCAGCTGCAACAAGAACAGCAGCAGCCGCCGCAACAAGAACAGCAGCAGCCGCCGCAACAAGAACAGCAGCAGCCGCCGCAACAAGAACAGCAGCAGCCGCCGCAACAAGAACAGCAGCGGCTGCCGCAACAAGAACAGCAGCGGCCGCCGCAACAAGAACAGCAACAGCCGGCGGCCGCCGCAACAAGAACAGCAGCGGCCGCCGCAGCCCACCATACTAGTTGTTGCTCCTGACGTAGGGGCATTTCAGGAAATCGAGCTTCCTGCAGACAAAGTGGAGCAAAGTGAAACCACTGTTTCAGAAGATCTATTGTCTTCCAGACCACCAGCAAGGAAAAGGAGGCTTAGTCCATCATCTTCTTGTTCAAGCCCCGCTTCTGATGATCGTGATGTCACTTGGCTCCCACCAGCTCAGTCTGAGAGTGATATACGCCACAAGACAATGCTTCTGAAAAGGAAGGTCCCAGAAAAACTTAGAGTTATGGAGGTAGATTTAGAAGAGGGGGGTGATGATGTTGATGAAGACGAGCCAGTCATCTCGCACATTTCTCCCGCCCCAAAGGGATTGGAGACCAACATTCTCACCCTATCCAGAAAGGCTGCTACTGAGCGGGATGTAGCACGGATATCACCAACACAGGTTACACCACCACTACCTCCAGCTGCCATATTTTCCAAGGCCCGGCAGGGACCTACATCCAGCTCAACCATCTCAGTAGGTAGTGGTAGTAAAAGTCACAGTCTAGGTGCACAGGGTCACATTTCAAGCACCCCCTCCAGTTCATCTGGTGTTGGAAGTGGTACATCCAGCAGTGCCAGAAAGTTCTCCTCCCCAGTTTGGGACTTCTTTTCTGTTAGCGCCAAGGAGGAGAACATTGCTATATGCTCAATTTGTCGGCAAGGTGTTTTCGGCGCGGTAAGCTTGGTACAAACTATGGTGCCGGAGGACAAGCAAGTCATCTAAGAATACACCAGACTATCGTGTGGGATGATCACCTACTTAAGTTAAAAGAAAGTAGAAAAACTCAACCCATTGAAGTTGGTCAGGATGAATAAGAGAGCGATATTATTACGGTGGCAGGTGAAGAAGAGGGAGGCATTTCTAGCCCTGTCCCCAGTAGTGCAGTGGTAACGCCCACATCCTCCTTAGAAACATCAGAGTGGCACCGCAGTAAGAGCCATACTCAGAGTCTGGGTGAGACACCAAGGCGACCGGCGGCGAGTACCTCAATGAGACAATCTGTGTCGTTGAGCCTTAGTGGGTTAATGAAAACAGCACCACTAAGGAAAGTAAGCCAGCCTACCATTGAGAGCATGTTTAGGTTGGAGGGGCAGTTCCAACGCAACCACCCAACGGCACGATTGTACAATCCGAAGCTGGCTAAAATTTTAGCACTGGACCTTCTTCCTTTTTTATTTGTGGAAGGGGTGGGTTTCCTTGAATTTGTGTCTGCCATCTGCCTGAAATGGAAAGTTCCCAGCCGGTCCTATTTCGCAAGAATTGCTGTTCCGGCACTACATCATGATGTGCTGGAATTGGTTGGACAAGCTTTGCAGCAGAGTGCTGTGCACAATATCCACCTGACAACAGACATGTGGACCAGTTGCCAAGCCACAGATTACATGAGCATCACTGCACACTGGATCTCTTTTGTGGACGTTAGAGATAAGCTATCTGCACGAGGTGTTGTTGACACAGCTGCGATTTTTGAAGGTACTCGGAAACATGCAACTGTAGCCATGTTCGCCATGGAGAAATCTCATACGTCTGAAAACATTTTACACGAGTTTCGCAGCAAGGTTTTGGAATGGCTGCGGCCCAGAGGGCGTGCTATTGGTTTTGTTGCCACAGACAATGGCAGTAATGTACATAAGGCCATGGAACTTGGTTCCTATTTCAGGGTTCCGTGTTTGGCGCACTGCATAAACATTATAGTTAAGACTTTCATAAAAAAAAACCCATAGTCAGCAATTTACTGGCCATCTGCCGAAGAATATGCACTCATTTCAGCCATTCTTTTAAAGCTCGAAAGCAGCTGAGGATCATCCAACGTGAACATAAGATGCCAGTCAAGGCACTCATCCAGGAGGTGGCAACACGTTGGAACTCAACGTATTACATGCTTGATCGTCTGTATGAGCAGTACAGGTCACTCCATGAAAATGTCTGGAACAGAAGAGGGGATGCTACTGTTATAGGCATGAACCTTGACATGGAGCAATGGAGATTAATTAAATGCCTGACTGAGATGCTGTCTCCTTTTGAGGTCTTCACACGTGAAGTCAGCAAGGAGGACTGTACAATGGGCCAAGCTATCCCATTATTGCAAATGCTAGAGCATGAGCTGAATAATGTGTCTGAATCACACAAAGGTGTAGAGGACAGAAGGCAAGCCCATGACTTGGTGGAGAGCTTATCCCGGCGCTTAGCTGAAAATGTAAGGATACAAAATAAAATGTTGTCACAAGAACATTACATTTGTGCCACAATTCTGGATCCACGTGCAAAATTAGGACTACTGAAGACATTCCTTGCTTTTTCCGACATTGATGTTGCCCGCTACAAAAGTTGTATAGCTGAAGCAGCCAGTAAGTTGGAAAACGAAGGGCTGCTACTTAAAAGCCCGCAAGATCAACCCACAACAAGTACTGAAGCAGGCCATGCAGAATCAAGTGCAACTTCATCGGCTAAGGGCAGTGCGTTTGGCTCACAATCACAACACTCACCATCACTATCGACTACAGAAACAATAACTGGATCATTAGGCCAAGTAAAATCATTCTCATTACAGGATTGGTATGTAAAGATGGGCCTTTGTAAGCACAGTGCTGATGCACAGAAAAAACAGCACAAAAGCTTACCAGCAGCAACCCTGAACATTGATCGGATGGTCCAGGCCTATCTGAACGACCCAACAGAGGTGTACGTTGATCAAAACCCATTGCAGTATTAGTATAGGAAAAGGTCTGAATGGCCACAGCTCAGCAGGCTGGCGATAAGCTATCTGGCTTGCCCTGTCGCAGGTGTCTCTTCCGAACGTGTTTTCAGTGCTGCTGGTTCCATTGTAACATTGAGAAGGACCAGTCTATCTCCAAAAAACGTGGAGAGGTTAACAATGATCAAAATGAATCAGCACTTCATACCACCGAATTACACAATACATGAATCAACGGAGGAAGATGAGGACAGCGGCTCAGGTGACGGAAGTATTGTGTCAGATGATTACCAACTACTGGCTGAACCCCCAGAGTTTGAGGACGAGCTATACTTCCCTGACAATTAGGCTCACACTTACTGTCTTCCTCCTTTTTTTCCCCCTTTGTTTATGTGTCTGTCGTTCCGGTTATAAACTTGTGAATCACAACAAATCCATTACCACCGTCTTCTACTCTTCTAATTTAATATACAAGTTTCAGGTGTCTGCTATTTGACAGTACAGTCCTCCGAATCCAGCTCCTCCGCTCCATCATACTGAATCTCCTGCTCAATTCCATTTCCCTCATGAATGATGATTGGATGATGGCAACAACAAATTCAAACTTTCCTAGTCCTTCCAAAAGAAGTGGAGCATGAATCAGATGACTACTATAGCTATCCTCCTTTCAGAGCCAAGAGAGACTGGCCATTAACTGAAAATAAGATGGAACAGGTAATGATTGATGCCATGCATTGGAAGCAGAGTCGCAGATTGAATGATTTAGATTTTGTTGTGTTTGTTGTGCATGAATTTATGTAATTGTGCACTGCCACTAATCAACTTTCTACAGAACACACTAAACTTAACTCAAGGTGAATTCAATTTTCCCCTTCTTGCAAATAAGAAATTTGTACTTCTCCTGCAGCTTGGTGATACATTGCTTTTAATTCTATACAGGAAGGGGACTCACTCAATCTGCGCAATGAGTATGATTGACACAACAGCACCGTCCATTGTGATGATGGCGAAATAGACGGCCCGTTAACTTAAGATGAGAAGGAACAGGTAATGATTGATGCCATGCATTGGACGCAGAGTTGCAGACTGAATGATTTAGATTTTGTTGTGTTTGTTGTGCATGAATTTATGTAATTGTGCACTAACACTAATCAACTTTCTACAGAACACACTAAACTTAACTCAAGGTGAATTCAATTTTCCCCTTCTTGCAAATAAGAAATTTGTACTTCTCCTGCAGCTTGGTGATACATTGCTTTTAATTCAATACAGGAAGGGGACTCACTCAATCTGCGCAATGAATATGATTGACACAACAGCACCGTCCATTGTGATGATGGCGAAATAGACGGCCCGTTAACTTAAGATGAGAAGGAACAGGTAATGATTGATGCCATGCATTGGACGCAGAGTCGCAGACTGAATGATTTAGATTTTGTTGTGTTTGTTGTGCATGAATTTATGTAATTGTGCACTGCCACTAATCAACTTTCTACAGAACACACTAAACTTAACTCAAGGTGAATTCAATTTTCCCCTTCTTGCAAATAAGAAATTTGTACTTCTCCTGCAGCTTGGTGATACATTGCTTTTAATTTAATACAGGAAGGGGACTCACTCAATCTGCGCAATGAGTGTGATTGACACAACAGCACCGTCCATCATGATGATGGCAAAATAGACGGCCCGTTAACTTAAGATGAGAAGGAACAGGTAATGATGACAATTAATGGCATGCATTGGACACCTGACTCTGAGCGATTGGTCTTTGTGTTTCCGTTGTTTGTTTGTTGTGCACAAAGTGATGTCAAAGTGTACTAGTAATCTATCTTTCTGTACACAATAAAGAATGACTCAAGTCAGTAATATTTATATTTCTACTCTTGTTGTGTCATAAAAATTTTACTTATACTGCAGGCCGATCTTCACAGTCAGTCAGTAAATGTATCAGAGATGATGATGAAGTCAGGAGGACGTTTCATGAGTGGCATAAAACGGAAAAGCCTAAAGGTAAACACATCAACAACAACCACAGCAGACCCAAATGTCTGTGTAGAAGTTGAATACAGTGTAGCGGTGGGATGACTGCAGTGCATTGATTTTACTAACTTAAACTGTAAAATGCTATGTTTGGAATGGATAATGTGCTTTGCGTTTGTCCAACTCTTTGAGAGAAAAAAAAAGGACTCTAAAGTGTTAACGTAGGATGTGCTACTGCTAAGCACTGTGGGCCTGCTCTCTCCTGTTACTGTTGAAGGTCAATGCTGGAAACAGACTAGAGTAGAGATGATGCATACATGCCACCTCGGAAAGTGTTCTTGTTGCACTACACCATAACTTGTGCATTTGTTTCAACTTTGTTTCTCAATATCCCCTTTGGTTTTCCCATCTACAGTTACAGGCCGGGCCTTGCCCTATACTTTGGAAAACATTACAATGCATTCTTACCTTACCAATAAATCAACATTTTTTTTCCAGCCGGGCAGTGGTGAGTGGCGAGGTGACACACCCAAGATTGATGGACGAGAGGAGCAAGAGGAATGCCGAGATGCAAATCCAGTCCACATTTTTTACCAGGATAACACAGTAACAGTATCCACTTTAATCTTCTTTTAAATAATTTGATTAATATTTTGTATACAATCTTTACAACAGTGTGTTCTTGGAGTTGTTATTATCATCACTCATCATTAGGTTTGCTCTGTGTTTACGTTTCTTCCCTACCAATATTTAAAATTTCTATTTGCTATCTGTAAAAGTATTAAGGCCGGAACAACAGAACAAGAACTAGAAGTGTATGTAATCCGGGTCTCTCATCATCATGCATGCATTGCCTTTTTCTCCCTTAACATATGGATATGGTAGTCTTCAATGATTGTCGTTTGTGTGTCTATGTATGCATACTGTTTTTCTATGTCAAACCTTTCCCGAAAACCCCCTTCCCATCCATTCAACAAACCCTAACCCTCTTCCCCCGGGCTGTGTGACTTATTGTCGAGGTGTAACTAAATTAAATGTACACCAATACTTAATCACACACTTGCTGGGGCGGATGTGGTGAAAGCAACACTACTTCAATTTCAAGGCAAAGCGATGATCTTCTTCTGCTTGGCCACCCATGAGTAGGATATTTCAGAGGTTATTTTATTTAACAAAGGAACATATACCTCAGCATGAATTGCCGGCATTGATTGGATTTGTTTGTTGTCATTCCTCATATACAGCACTAACTGTTAGGCTGTAGGCCTAGTCAAGTGACTCGACACAACTATAGTTTGTAACTCAGTCTAGTAGGCTATCCTAACCACCATTCTGTTTTTTTGTCAAATATTTGAGCATATTATTGTTGCTCGGTAAGTTCTGTACTGTACTTCATTCAACTACACCTCTAACAGTCTCTCAAAGGCGATTGACTGTCTCCTTTTCTTTTTTTGCAAATGCTGCCGCCCTGCCAGTGTCTACTACTACTACTATGCTACCACCACCACCACCCCAATTATGGCATGTATGAAAAAGGAAACCATCTTCACCATGCAGCCAGTGCTGTGCCACAGTTGGACATAAACATCAAGCACCGGTAAGAGAGAAGTTTGGGGGAGGCAGAATTAATAATGGACATGTTGTCAATGATTTCATTTTCACACACCAGTACAAAGAATGCATAGACTAGAGGACAGACTGAAAGTACTAGAAGGACCAGTCAATGAGTGAGGTGTGTCGCATCTATCTGTTTGTGTCTTATACAGTCAGCCAATTACTGAAATCAAACACAGGCTATGGGCGGCCATGCACCAGCAAGGAAACAGTGTGATGTAAAACAGTTACCCCACCTATAAAACATTAACAACATTGCATGTAACATAGAAAAATATATTTAATTTACCCTAACAAAAATAAACTAAACCCGCAAAAGCTGACCCAACCCCCTCCCTAATCCCAACCAATGTCCATAGAAGTCCGTAACGCCCAAACAAGTTCCCACCCACCCACCCAAACAAGAATTAAAAGAGGGGCAGAACAGGATGACAGGGACTAAGTGGTGGGGCAGGACTCAAGGAGGACACGCATCTGGCACATCTCGCCCTCTAAACGAGCGACGCGGCGTCTAAGGGTGCGGCAGTTGCAGCCACAGTAGGGGGGCACCGGAGATGGCATGGTGGTGGCGGGCAGCCGCCAGACGGTGGCGCCATCCGCTGGAGGGCGGTGGCTGGGGCCTGGGCCACTGGAGGAGGCTTCAACAATTGCAGCCGCAGTCTCCTCCTCCTCCTCGGCTAAGACCACCAGCCGCCGGTATTCTCGCTGGATTGCCTCCAGCTTCCGGCGCCGTGCCTTGGCGGCCAACTCCTTCCGATTTTGTTTCGGAGTAGCAGTGTATCAAAAAGAAAAAAACAAGACAATTGTAAAATATACTCTTAGAAAAACAGTAGGACAAGGTAATTATTTATACACATAGTGGCATGGTAGAGTAGCACTATAAAATAAAGCACAGTAGTACATAACATTTTGAATGTCGCCTGTCCTTCTTCCTTCCACCCGTCTTTCACTTTTTAGTTGAACAGTGCACCAGGTGCTCTTCTCCATAAAACTTTCAAAGCGGAGTTGAAATCAGATAGATGAGGCCATTGGTTACTCAATACTCCCGCTCCTATGTCAATTAAAGGGAATTCTAGTCTTCTAGTTCACTCTTCAAACGTCCCCAACAACTCATACTTACTTACGACATCGGATAGCGGGCGGACTAGGTCCGCCCGCCATCCTCATGCTAAAAAGGGTAGGGGTCCCGTGGGGACAATTAATTAGGATGATGTGCCCGGCACAGTGGCGGGCGCATCCTGTTTTTTTTTACATTCTGGTTGGCTTTGCTGAAAGCAATGCTAAAATGTTGTGCTGCTTTTCCAAGCACAACATGACAGGCCCCGCACGGAGCCTGTCACGTTTTGCTTTGAAAGGCGGGGGGTACCATAGCATAGGTAGGTACCCTCTATGGGGGCACCCAAGCATACTCTGCAATGTCTGCATGCCTTTCCGTGGCGGATGGCAATGCCGCCACGCAAAGGCATTCCAAAATGCAGATTATATGGCTGGCGGTGTGTTCAGAGAGACACCACCGGCATATTAAACCCTTTTCCGCCTGGTCGACATGTGGGGGGTCTGAATATTTTCTACAGGGATGGCGGGAGGTTTGCCCCTGCGGTGTTGGCAGTGAATTCCAGCCGGCCCGGCGGGGGCAATACGCCCACCATCCTAATGGGGCCCTAAGTCACAACTGTACAGTATACATATACATACAGTACACCCTTGCAGTGAGTGTACTGTCAAGTTCAACAATAGTTAAGGATAATGAATCTAACTTACCACCGCCTGCCACTGGTGCTGCCAATCCCCCTACCGCTCCATCGTCGGTATCGGCAGCAACTGCCGCATCCTCGCCCTCCGCGCCGCCTTGTTCGCTGGCCCCGGCAATGGTGGTCGGTAGTGCGCCTAGAAAACATTACACATTTATTAGGCGTCATATACACCTCCCCCTTATTGATCAGTAGCAAGGTTGAAAAATGAGTTAATACTAACATACATCACTAGTACAAATCAGGTAGTAGTAGAGTAGACACTAATAGTTATATATGATCATTGTAGCCTTTGCTTAATTAGCCCTAGCCATGCTACCATTTTACCTTTGTGTCTTTTATTTTTGCACATGTGACGTTACCTTGCAGCTTCTTAAGACACCTTTGAGCCCACATGACCTGCCTCACACTGCTACTGTCTAGTCTACGCGCTGCGTACAAGCGGTCAACAAACATTAACAAGCCACTTTTTTAGGAAGTACTGGTGTACTACTGTTACTGTTAGTCCATATTGCTTATCCATAAATGCTACACTTTTGGCATGGCTGAGAAATGCTTGCAAGTTGCAATATACTAACGCACACCATTTCATTTTTCGCATTAGAAGCAAGATTCCCTTCTACGAAGCTTCTGAATGATGCAACAACTACCAGTACTAGGTTCTTCTAAGGTGAGGGGTCCCTTCACTCACATCTTCATTTATAAATTTATATAAACTAAATTCCTAGGGGATGGTGGTGCTGCCTGCCTTCCACCACTGTTCAGTTATCATGATTTAATTCCCAACTGTATAAGTGTAACAATGTATATTGTTTTAATGTTATTGATTTTCCGGTTGGTGCTGCATTTATAAGAAAACAGTGTACAGACCTTCTCAAATTGAAATAAACATTTTGAACTTACATAGACTTGGTGGTATTTGGTGTGGACTAACTTACACGAGTGAGCAAATTAAAGTAAGGGTGTGCATGTGAATTGCTTCCACGACTGAGAGGTTGGGTGTGTTATGTTCTGGGTTGTCTACTTGTTGGGTATCTTGGGGGGAGGCTTCCGAGACCTAATAGTTATGACAAGACAGTACTATAGTCAAGCAGTGGAATTGTGGTGGGTGCGGAATTTCTGATTGAGGTGTGCAAGGAAGGTCCAACCCACCATCACCAATATCCTATTTTCTGGTGCAAATGTCTGTGTATGTGCAAGATCCCTACAACAGTAGTATGTCCTATAGGGTATCATATCAAAATAGTAATAAATCTGGTAGGGCTGTTGTTGCTGTGAATTTTCAAAGCCTCAAGATCAATAAGAGTAAAAGTAGTAGAAGACGACGACCCAACAGATTGGACTCAATGGCTCGAACTACTGGTGAATATGAGTTTTATATTACAACCTTTCACAAAGAGTGGCACTGGCCAACTGGGCAAGACTAGCTACTATAGTACAGACAGACTGATAGTATGTAGTAGTAGTAGTACTCAGAGTCATCATAGCGGAGGCAGGGATAAGATTTTTGAAACCGTACAGATCGAAGGATAATTGGTGGTAAAAAAATAGCATTTGGAAACAAACAATTGTTCGGGAAAAATATGGGGCAGTAAAAGTTATGGAATAAGAAATATTATTAAAAACAAGAAGACTAACTGGGGCCAGCAGAGGAGCCCTCAGCGGTGTCCTCCTGGTGGTGTTCTTCTGAGTGTCCCGCCGACTGCCCAGTCCCTGTCAGTCTGCCCCTGGGTGCTGATGAACAGGAAAGATATAAGAAAGAGACAAACATTGATGGATGGTGTCAAACAAATACAATATTTTTCAACAACGGTCAAAAAACACTTATGTAAACAACAATTGCAATAACTAAATTGACCGATCTCATCTGGTCAACAAGTAATATCGGGGGATTCGCAGTTCGACTACTTAAGTTACTATTTATCAACAGTAATCCAGTCTTCCATTCTGATTCCAGATACTAAGTTACAACTAAGCCTAAGTACAACGTACCACCCAACCTAGCCCACCTATTCCAGGCATGCCAATTGTACAATAAGTATGCATTTCCACTGTATTCCTCAACAATGCATATGGTCAAATCATGGAGGACACATGAACATGACTACATTTTTTGTATACACCAAATTTGGGTTTGATTGATTGATGCTGATCTGCTAGTGCTAAGTAACTGCTAAGCCTACCACCACTCATTGAACAAACTAGAAAAGGTTCTAATAAAGACTGCCGTACTAGCAGCACGTCACGTAACTGAGTGAGGGGGCATCACGCATACCACTAACAAATTAGAAGCTCATACAAAGTACCTAAACCTAAGTATCAATCCGCCCCTATCTATTAGTGACAGGACAAAGTAAGGAGTGGACTAGAGTCACTGTAGCATTACGTAACTTAATTTCTCTAAAATAAACTCGTAAAGAATCACGCTAAGCAAGCGCAAACGAAAAACTTCAAACAAGTAAGATTAGTAGTAGCGCAGAAGAGCACCTGTGTCAAAAAAAATCACAGACTTTTAAACGTAATTAACCTGGAATGTAAGCAGCAACATTCTAGCTGGTTGGAAGAAAAAAAAGATATTCGCAATATATAACACAGAGCAGAAGAACAGACACAAAGTAGTAATTATTAAATAGGTACTCACCATGCCCCGGGACCTCCACTCCCAGCAGGTCCAGCAGGTCCTGCTCACGGTCCAAGATGTCGTACCACCGGTGCGTCAGCTGCGCCTGGGTGCGCCGGACACCAGAGAAGTGTGACACTGCCCGGCGCACCTTCCCCCACCGCTGCTGACGCTCCCGGAGGCCGTACCCGGACCCAGGCCTGCCACCTGCTGCCACCTGCTGCCAGGGTTGAGGGGAGGTGGCGCTGCACAAAGAAAATTAGTGCAGCCAACTCCACCTCCCCAAATAAGGCCCGTGCCTGCACCCCTTGTGGGCACCGCCTTCCACAAGGAAGGCGGTCGCGGCTCTGGCTGCGCCGGCGAACAGCCCTACCCTTGGACATGGTATATAACATAAATACCAAAAATATAGAAGCAGGAAAATAGTTAGAGAAATAATAAGTAATAAAGATCCAAAAAAAGTGGCTATAAACAAAGGATTGAAAAGATTTTGGGAGGATTCAAAATCAGGCCCCAGAACCATGCAATAGAGTGAAAAACAAGATGGCCGCGCCCATTGCGACCACGTGCGCAAGTTTGCGCGATATTTTTTGTCCCCGAGCAAGCAAAAAGCAACGCGATCAAGTAAAAGCGGTCGCGAACAGGAAATATCGACCGCGAACGGGCGCGAACATGCATTGCGCGACCCGGAACAGGAAGTGAGCATCGCGAGAGGGCGGGACAAGTGAAAACAAGATGGCCGCGCCCGTGAGCAACCGCATGGGTAAGTTAGCGACCCGCGATCACGCAAAGAATACCGCGAACAGGCGGGAAAAAACTTCTGCGTCTTCGCAATATTTCCGGCGTGTTTGCGGAGATTTTCAGCATTTTTGCGATAATTTGCGAAAGTTAATTTCGCAAATTCCGCCCACCCCTAGTCGCATCACCGGAGAAGCGTGTCTCCTTCGCAACTGTATGTCATCACATCACCGGTGAAGCATGTCACCACTGCAAGGGTTGTTGTCACATCACCGGAGAAGCTTGTCCCAGGGCCTGTCGCGGCTCCAAAGTTACAGAGTTCGCCGCACGGCGGTAGGGCGCCCATGCATTGTCTTCACGTTGTCGCATCGCATCAAGGGCTCCATCTTATCGCATCTCACCGGATCGTCGCATCGCATCGAGACACCATCTTGTCGCATCGCAACCGGAACGCATCACCTCCTCTCCGGTAAGGAACAGACGCATCACCTACTTTGCGCAAGCACTGAGGAACAGACGCATCGCCTCCCCCGAAGCAAGGAACAGACGCATCGTTCTCCCTGTGAACCTTTTGTTTGTTTTGCGATACGCATGCCAGGTACTTTTGTGAGAAACATGTCGCATTTACCATCAACTTGAACTAAGTTACCTCTACCATCTTTAAGTCTATTTTTGATTACAGTATTGTGGATTTTTGTTGTTTTGGTCTTGTGTTAAGTCTATATAAAGAAAACTTATTTTAATAAAACCTGTGTGGTGTCCATCTGTAGTTTTTTCACTTTATTACTGTATGTGTATGTGTTCACAAATGTTTTACATACTGCCTCTGAGATAAGCCTGTCTGCTCGTGCCAAGCTACCAAGGGGGTGAGCAGGGGTTATTTTAGAAGTGTAGCCCCTTACCCTGACTAGAAGCAAGGGTCCCTAATTTGGTCAAAGATACCTACCTCTGCCAACTAGAGACCCCCAGTTCTAACACTGGTGGTCAGCGGTGAAGATTTGGACTTGCATTTGTGACTCATATACAGTGATTGGTGTACATTACTAGTGAGTGCAGACCAAACGCAACCACATACATTTTTTGGTAGAATTTTTCTTCCTTGGAACTGTTATCTTTGCTAAAGTCTGCCAACTCTTATTGTCATGAGTAAACCAGCATCCAACTAATCTATGGATCTGTATTTTTAGGAAGATAGGTTGGATACCTATAATGTGAAACAGCTGAAATATTTCTGTAGGAAATTTAAAGTTGCTACTCCAGGCCTCACCAAGAAGGTTGAGTTCCAAAAGGCGCTGAGGGCCTGGGCCTGGGTGGAAGCTAGAAATGCCCCTGAGCATGAGGAAGGGGCTGAGTATACAGATGGGTCATTGGGTCCAGCCGGGGGAAAAGTACCTTCCCCGCCAGGCAGCAGTGTTTCTTCCAAGGGCCTGTCCCCAGAGGAGCTGGAGGGCAGGGAGAGCAATAGAGTGCATACAATGGAGCTGACCAAGCTCAAGATGACAGGTTAACAGGACCTAGAGAATAAGAAGCTGGAGTTTGAAAATAACAAGTTAGCATTGGAAAGAGAGAGAATGAGAATAAAACATGAGAGAATGTTGAGGGAGTTGGAAATCAAAGCTAGTAGCTTAGAAATTAATCCCTCTGGTGGCAGCGCACCGTCTGTGCCTACAGAAGGCAGGGTATATATCCCCAAGGATGTCATCAAAGATTTCCATAAGCATGAATATATTGGGCAGTGGTTTGCAGCCTATGAAATAGCAATGTTGGCCCACCGGGTTCCTGAGACGGATTGGGGAGAGGGGTTGTGGGGCCGCTTTGTGAGTGAAGGGAGGGATACTTTGTTAGACCTGCCTGTTGAGAATAGGATGTCCTATGCCCACATGAAGGAAGCCCAGATGACAAGGTATGGGTTGACCCCAGAACTCTATAGACATAGGTTCAGGAATTGTAAAAAGCTGGAGGCAAGTACTTGGGTAGAATATGTATCTTTCTTTTGTAGAGCTATGGATGGTTGGATGAAGGGTATCAAAGTGAGTACTTTTGAGGACCTCTATGGTTTGTTTGCATGGGAGCACTTGTCTGGTAATTGTTTTCCAGAGCTACGCCAGCACCTTATTGATAGCAAGTTAACTAACCCTAGGAAGCTTGCTGAGGAGGCGGACCGCTGGGACAGTACCCGGGTCCACAAGGGTCATGTGGGAGACTTTGCCATAGGTGGGCAGGGTCCCCAGCAGAAGAGTGGGGGGCACAAGGGTAAACAGAGGGAGTTCCAGAAAGGGCCCCAAAGTTATTCCCAAGGGAACCAAGGTAAGGGTTCCTAGCCTCCCCCTGAGAAAAAGAGAGAGCCCCAACAGGTAAACCTGTTCACATCGGGCCCCCTACATGCTTTTAGTATAAGCAAGTGGCACACCATTGGTATGATCCCCAGTGTCCCCAAAAGGGACAGTATGCACCATCTCGTGCACCACCCCGTCAGATGGCGAGTGTAGCCCTGGGGGGGGAGATGGGTGCCCAAGGTGGGTGGGGTCCTGCAGAAATGTCCCTTGTCTCTTTAGGAGATTGTGAAGTGGTCCCAAGGACCCAGCTGCCTGATAACACAAAAAATACAGGCAGTGGGTGACCATCAATGGCCATAGAGTGGAGACTCTATGAGACACTGGGGCCAGTGTGACAGCTGTCAGTTGTCGGCTGGTGTCTATGGAGCAGGTGGTCCCCCATGCATTCTTCCCTGTAGTTGCTGCGGACACCTCAGAGAGCCAGTGTGAGGTGGCTCAGGTTCCCTTTGATTGGGGGGGTCTCAGGTACACTTCAAGTAGCTGTGAGGCCAGCCAAGCCTGTTGATTGTCTGTTGGGCAATAATTTAGAGAGCTTTCCTTGGTCTAAGGTGGAGAGAAGGTCTCATTTGGAGATGTTGGGTCTGCCTGAGTGAGCGTGTGTGACCACTCGGTCTATGGCAGCCAGTAAGGGTGTTCAAGAGGGCCTGGAGCCTGAAAATATGGCCCAGGCACCTGCCTTAAAGAGAAGAGGTAGGGGGCACGGGAAACAAGCCCCCATAGTTCCCACGGTCCAGGAGGAGGCAGACCTTGAGGGGGATGCCCTGGAACTGACAGGGGAGCAAGTGGGCGGACTGGGAACCTGCCTGAGCTGACCCATTGGCAGCAAGAAGGAGGACCCTCCAGGGAGGAATTTTGCGAGGCGCAAAAGAAGTGGCCTTCTTTTGTGGGTTTGTGGCAACAGGCCACAAACCAGGCAGCAGGTGATCAGTCTTGATCACATTGAATCTACTGGGAGAATGACCTCCTGTATAGCGATCCTAAGGCTGCTGAGCCTGGGTCAGCCCGTGTGCTGGTGGTACCCCAGCGCTTCGGAGCCTTCCTACTGGGTTTGTCTCATGATATACCTTTAGCTGGACATTTGGGGCAGGACAAGGCCTTTGAAAGGCTTGTCAACCACTTTTATTGGCCCCAGTTGCGCAAGAGTTCAGATACTCATTGTAGGACCTGCCAAACTTGCCAGGCAAGTTGGAAGAGTGGGAGGAAGCATAAGGCTCCTCTCCAACCTTTCCCTGGAGTCAGTACCCCCTTTGAACGAGTGGGCATTGACATTTTGAGGCCTCTGGACCCCAAGACAGCCATGGGCAACAGGCTTATCCTGGTCTTGTTGGACCATGCTACCTAGTACCCGGAAGCCAACCCGCTCAGGAAAGTGATGGCCCCCGTGGCGGAACGTGCACTGATGGGGATTTTCTCCCATGTGGGGTTCCCCAGAGAGGTGGTGTCAGACTGTAGTACAAACTTCATATCTAAGTATATGAAGTCCCTGTTACAGGAGTGCGGTGTAATGTAAAAGTTCACCACTCCTTACCACCCGCAGTGTAAAGGGCTGGAAGAGAGATTCAACTGGACCCTCAAAGGCGTGGAACCTATGAGGCATCAGTGGGATGTCCTCTTGCCATGCCTTCTCTTTGCTTACCGCGAGGTGCCACAGAGGTCCCTAGGGTTCAGCCCCTTTGAGCTGATGTATCGTCACCCGGTAAAAGGACCTCTGAGTCTGGTTAAGGAAGGCTGGGAGAAAGCTCCCAGGAAGCCTCCCCAGGATGTATATAGCTATATGCTGGGATACAAGACTTCACCACCAGCTCCCCTCTGAATTCCCTTGCTGGGGATTCTGCCTGTGTGTTGCTGGGAGCTGGAAGCGCGATTCAACGAGAAGAAGCGTGTCACATCCACAGCTGCTACCGTCGCATCATCGGAGAAGCATGTCACCACCGCAAGGGTCGCCGTCGCAACGTATGTCTCTGTCGCAGCTGTGTGTTGTCGCATCATCGGAGAAGCGCGTCGCCACCACAAGGATCATCGTCGTATCACCGGAGAAGCGTGTCGCAGGTCCTGTCGCGGCTCCAACGTTACAGAGTTCGCCGCACGGCCATCGGGCATGCACGCATCGTCTTCACATCATCGCATAAAGGACGCCATCTTATTGCACCGGATTGTCGCATCACATCGAGGCGCCATCTTCTTGCATCGCAACCGGAACGCACCACGAGATCGTCGCATCACCTCCTCTCCGGTAAGGAACAGACGCATTGCCTCCCCCAAAGCAAGGAACAGACGCATCGTTCTCCCTGCGAACCATTTGTTTGTTTTGCATTATGCATTCTAGGCACTTTTGTGAGAAACGTGTCGCATTTACCATCAACTTGAACTAAGTTACTTCTACCATCTTTAAGTCTATTTTTGATTACAGTATTGTGGATTTTTGTCGTTTTGGTCTTGTGTTCAGTCTATATAAATAATATTTATTTTTATAAAACCTGTGTGGTGTCCATCTGTAGTGTTTTCACTGTATTACTGTATGTGTTCACAAATGCTTTACACACTGCCTCTTAGATAAGCCTGTCTGTTCATGCCAAGCTACCAAGGGGGTGAGCAGGGGTTATTTTACCCTGACTAGAAGCAAGGGTCCCTATTTGGTCAAAGATACCTACCTCTGCCAACTAGACACCCCCAGTTCTAACAGTAACCTTCTGGTTGCAAGAATTTCCAAAAGTTCTTAATTGTGTTGCTTTGCTGTTATTCCTTTGGTTTTGTTTGAAAGCTAGGAGATTGTGAATGTTTGCCTTTTTTTCTATGGTGGGCATGGGAGTCGGGGGTCTTATGGGGAAGTTACAGAAATGTTCTCCTAGAACTCTTTCGGCCTACTATGCTCTGCATGGCACATCGAGATAGCTTTACCTTTCTCACTTAGAATATCCATGGCATGACTAACCCTTCCAAATGTTATAAGATTCATTCACTCTATGCAATGTCATAAAATCAACAAAGCTCTCTTCCGTGAGTCCCACATAAATTATGAGAATTATCTCATGCTGCAGAGGCACCGGCAGGATCAGGTTTTCTGCACAAATGTCCCCACCTATACTAGGTGGTGATGTTGATTTAGATCTGGGTAGGTATCCCCTTTTTAGTCCAGGAGTTGTTTATAGACCTGGAAGGCAGATATGTTCTTCTCTAGAGTAGCTAGATTGAGACCTGGTGGTTTTAGGCAGTATATCTGCACCACACACACAGCAATCAACATTTCTTAAACAATTCTCTTCATGTCTGGAAGGTTGGACACATATGGAAAGGAAAAGCATTGCACACGGGAGAGAGCAACAGGGGGCAAGGGGAAAAGCACACATGGAGAGATAAACAGTGTGGGGGAGAAAAAAGCACATAGCATGGGGTGAGTGGGCAAACAAACGAGAGATTGAGAAGCACACAAAAGTGACTGCAGCATAATGAGATGAGGAGAAGCGCACTAGGGAAAAACAACAAGGAGTGCAATGAGGTGAGGGTAGAAGTACTCAAGATAGAAGCACTGAGGCTTTTGGAGGAGCACATATAACAGAGAAGGATAGAGATAGAAAACACATAGATCAAATCCCTCAAAGTCCAGGTTAGGCAATAGACAATTTTAAATCACTTTGGAGACAAGTGTGATTATCCATGTTCCATGATATAGGGTGCACTGTTTACAATTCAGCAAAGTTGGGGTTGCAAGTATTTCTCATAGGTCAAAAAAGTAATGGCTGCTCACACCTAATGTGTCTCAATTGTTTTTATTATGTCAAAATTACTTTATTCGGTTCATAGCAAAAACCATAAAAGTATAAATACACCATGGACCATACATTTATAAATAACAGTTAAAATAAGCATATGTTAAAACAATATACATAGCACCTGATACAGATTCATGAATTAATCATTTTTTATACTATAACCACATGATTTTCTTCCTTAATCTCATTGAGACTGCCAGAAAATTGGCTATATTAAATATCTCCCAGGTAGAGCCCAACAACTGGAGATACAATAGAGCAGGTTTGACTTGCCTAAATCCTTTGTTTTTAATTAGGGGGATGATGAACTTTTTGCGAATAGGGGACAGATATTTACATCTTTGATGGAGAAACCGTCACAAGGACAAATCTCCAAATCCCTCTCCTTCAACCACCCCGGAGAATCAGTAAACAGCAAATGGAATTTATTTAATCTGAACCTGTTCAATAAAAAGCGGTGATTCATATTATTGACGATGACCAAGTATGGTTCAATGCTGTTGGAAGTGGTTAATAGCTGATGAGCCATTACTGTAGGTTTAAGCAGCTCCTTTTCTTCCCTTTCTGAAATTACCCGCTGCTTATAATTATCCTTCACCCCTTAGTTAAATTGTTTGTATGGTCAAATAGTTCTGGGCGGCCTATTTCTCTGGTTAAGTTCTTAACATAGTTCAACCAGGGAATAGCTTTACCATGCTCAAGCGATGTAAAATCCTTAAAAATCTCACGATTCAGCTCCAGTTCAGGGTTCAACCAAATAGATATCCATTTTAATAATGGGGCTAAGGCTATGCGGTCCACTAAGTAGTCTATCCCGCATTCCTGATGAACAATATAACCGGGGGTTGACTGAGGAAGAAATAAGATAGATTTTAAAAACTTATCCTCAACCACCTGTAGCTCCTTAACATTTTTAATTCCCCACAAGTCAGCACCATACATTGCTATAGAAATACATTTAGCAACATAAATGTTCAACATAGCCTGCATAGGCGTCATCCCCCAGTTTACGTGCAAAATCCAAAACGGCTAAGGTAGACCTAGCAAAGGCATTACGTTTGGTTGCTAATTGAGGGGCCCAGGTAGACTTGTCATCGAAAATAACCCCCAGGTAAGGAAATCTGGTGACCCGAGATAGAACATGCCCTTCACAATGCATAGTCTTAACTCTTTTAGGTTTACTGCCTACAATCATGACATGCAATTTGGAGAAATTCACGCTTAAATCAAGTGCTTTCATAAAATTACCAAAAGAATCTAAAAGGCATTGTAACCCCACTGCTGTGCGTGCTAACAGGGCGGCATCATCTGCATATAATAATGCCGGGATGGAGTACTTGCCCACCCTAGGAATGTCCTTGCACGCCCTGGTTAAGACAACGCCCAAATCATTAATATAAAGCGTAAAAAGCAGGGGGGCTAAAATACAGCCCTGCCTAACACCATTTACGATTCCGATCTTGCCCGTGCAGTTACCGAGCCGGTCGAATCTAACAGTTGCGCTGAGATCCCTATGTAGATCAGCTAGGAAATACACTATGTTTTCATCGATGCCATACTTGAGGAGCAATTCCCACAGTTTCGACCGATTCACGCGATCGAAAGCCGAGGACAGGTCCATAAAGGCTAAATAAAGCATCCCTTTTTTAGCAAAAGTGTATTTACCTATTAATAAAAGTAGGTTCAGACTTTGGTCTATAGTGCCACGGCCCTTTCTGAACCCATACTGTAAACATGAGAGAGTGTCAGTATCCTCCAGCCAAGCTGTTAGTTTACCCAAAACCACTCGCTCCAGAACTTTTACTGCTGAATCTATAAGGGAGATGGGGCGGTAACAACTAGGATCCCCCCTACAACCCTTCTTAAAAATGGGTATGATTACAGATTCGGACCAGGTGTCCGGAATACCTGCAACACATATCCTGTTAAAAACATTCATTAAAACTATTGACCAGGTCTCAGGATCTGATTTAAAAAGGTCTGCTGGGACACCATCGGGGCCCGGAGCTTTATTGCTCGTCATCTTACCGATTGCCTCAGCCACCTCAACTTCAGTAACCGTTAAAGTATATGAATTTACAGAGAGAAGAGGCATAGACAATTCCCCGTTGTTAACCCCTTCATAGACTGACTTAAAATGAGAACACCACAACTCTTCCCCGATACCACAATCTAATTGGTCATTACAAGGGTCACAAAAGAAAGGTTTATTAACCACAGACCAAAATTTAGCACTATTTCTGAGGACGTCCACGGAGGATAATTCTACCCACGCATCCTCCCGGATCTTCTTCTTTCTAGTTTCCAAGGCTTTTTTATATTCTTTTCTTAGCAAGGCCACAGTGGCCCTGTTCACTGGTTTACAGTTCAGAGCGGCCTTAAGCTTTCTATTCGCTAATGAACAGTTCTTGTCAAACCACCCTAACTCAGTGTTATCCTTAGCCTTGACTGAACATCTAAGGTCAGCTGAGATCTGGGAGCAAATTGCAGAATACGCCGTTAAGACCTCCTCATTCCCAGCTTCCATGTCCAGACACGTAATCATCTCTGGTCCGGCCTTTCTTTTAAGATTCGTATGAAAGTCGCCTGGAATTACTTTGTTCCATCTGATCCTGCGACCCTGGTCTGTGGGACGGATATCAGATTTATCAAGTCTGTCCTGGACTGTAGCAGGCTTTATAAAGAGATCCGATATGCTGAGAACCACGGGGTTATGGTCACTGTAGTGTGTCCAAATTGCTGTATAACCATGGATCATTTCTCCAAGTGTAGTACTGACAAAAATATAGTCAATGACTGAATGTTTGCCATTCCCTTTGAAGGTGGGAATTTCCTCATCCGTCATAGAATGGAGTAACAAACCATGGTCTGCCAAAATCAACTCAAGAAAATCTCCCTGTGCTGAGTGCTCAAAATGAGCCTCTCCTTGCTCTACCGGGCCTAAAGGGTCTAAGGACAGACATTTATCTATACAGCCATGAATATTAAAGTCACCCATGATTATTATATAACAATGATGTCTGTTGGCCTCCTTGTATTCGACCAGGAAACGGGTTAATGTGGCCAGGTGATCGGTTGTGGTAACTCTATCAAATGAATTATAAAAATTAACAATTAAAATATCATCTCCCCCTCTCTGGGTGATTCGTACTGCCAAACAGTTCTAAGATCCCGTGTCTAATTGGGCCTGTTTACCAGAAATACTAACTGAGATTAAAATGGCCAGCCCACCCTTTGCCCTCCCCATGTTGGATGGTTCAGCTGGCACGAAAAAACTCGTATACCCATCAATAGTCAGGGTATTCTCTGTGTCCCAGGTTTCTTGGAGACCTATGATGTCTCCAAACCCAATGAATTCTCTCCATGCTGGGTCATCTACTTTATTTTTCAGGCCGGCTATATTCCAGGTTACCAGTTTTGTTAATATTGTTAGTGGGCCCGGCGGCCCATGATTGATCCCAGCAATATTGATGTCATTATTAACCAGTATTACTGTTTCAGGAGCAGCAACTTGGGTGTCCGGGATAATAATTTCTTCATGTGTCCCTAGTCACTCATTTTCATCTAGGTTGGAAAAAACATCAAATCTATTGGAGACTGGGACAACATAATCACTAAAACCACTTCTCATGGGAGGGACATTAGACACTAATCTAGGGTGAAATGGGGGGTAAAAAAACCCTAAGGGGAGAACGTTAACGTACTCCTTCTGGATTCTCAGTGACCCAGCCTGCCTCAATATATCGTCGACCAGCCTAGGTGATCTAAAGCTTATGATGATACAATCTCCCTCTAAACTTTTGTCTATTTTACCCACCCACGGAACCCTTCTGATCATCATAAAATGACTATCAAGATGTTGTCCCAGAACAGTTTTATTAGACAGATAGTGGAGAGCCTTATTTTTTAAAGAAGTCCAATGTTCCTTTTTGCCACTTTCTAATTTTGGAACGTTAGCTAAAATTATTGTGTAGGGGCAAGCCTCTGCTGGTAACTGTAACGCGTCTCTCTTATGAAAATGTAATAAAGAACCAGACCTCCACAGTCCATTCTGTGTACCCATTTCCCCTTGCTGGATTGTTCCTGGGGCTTGTGGCATTGAGGGTTGAGTACTTTGTCCAATGCCCTGGTTGATAATCAAAGGTGGAGGTTGTTGGAGTGGGGTTATTATGGAGTCCAATAAGTTATTGACAGAAGCTGTAACTACACTTAGCGGGTCAGCTGCCAGGGTACTTGACCCCGTCTTTGGGGCTTTAAGATTAAGATGAGATTCAATTGTATTAATACGATCCTCTATCCGCTTCAAGGTAGCCATTAAAGGCAAAGTAAGCAATCTAAGACGCTCATCTAGAATCGTAATGAAATTTAACATAGATTTCTCACTAGTATTCTCGATATCTGGGTTAATATGGTAATTTTTTCCCTCCCCCATATCCTCTCTAACAGGGTGGGGGAGACTAGCTTTTGCTTGGACCGACCCAGCTGCGAAATTGCTAGGTCTTGCTAATTTTGCCTGTTTGCGACTGCCCTGAGGGTTATTCTTAGCCTTTCTTTTCCCCGTGACAATTTTACCCCCACAGGTCGTCAGATCGGGTCTAGCCCTCAGCTGTCTAGTGCGTACTGCCACAGGTGAAGGGGCAGGACCATCTAAAGGTAAAGAAGCGGGTAAAATCGTAAGGCTATCATCAATACATGATCCATTGGGAATCACACGGGGGAGCACACCATCCAAAGGAGCATCGCTAGCGTTGGGATCCTCCCCGGGTATCAGGGTGATTGTCTGCCTAAGGGGATCTAAGGACAGTCTTCGTTCAACTTGCGCGATCTCCTTGACTACGGCTGATTCTGCCTGTTTTAAATAGCTATCCAAGGTCCCCATACCTGCTGCCCTTATACTTGCTTTGGAAATCCCTTTCGACATGTTACTAAAGGGAATATAGGTATATCAACCCACTTATAACGAAATCCAAGAGTTCCCAACAGCGATTGCCACACCCCCAGTCAACCCTGACAATGACACAGCCAATAACAGACTTGCAGATGAAAGAGAATAGTCCCAGCCCAGCCTCAATTGGCCTCTGAGGGCCTAAGAGGGCCCGCCCTTTGCCCGGGCTTAGCCCGGCACCGCCCGCGCGCGTCCCGCGACGCGGAGGGAGCTTGTCCTCTTTTAGCGCCTCCGGACGCGGAAGTCTGTGTAGTTGGGGGCGGGCCCACTGCCAGGAATTCTGGGGGCTGTAGTCCGTGAGCTCTGCTCACCGCACGCTGCAAGCGCCACCACAGCAGCAACGGCGAAGTCCGCAGGCGAGGCCACAGACGCCCAGCAACCCCACTCCTCTGCCCACAGGTAAGATGCACGACAACAAAAGTTAGAGATAAGGCTCCCGCTCCACCGAGGGAGCTTGTCCTCTGTTAGCGCCTCCGGACGCGGAAGTCTGTGTAGTTGGGGGCGGGCCCACTGCCAGGAATTCTGGGGGCTGTAGTCCGTGAGCTCTGCTCACCACGCGCTGCAAGCGCCACCACAGCAGCAACAGCGAAGTCCGCAGGCGAGGCCACAGACGCCCAGCAACCCCACTCCTCTGCCCACAGGTAAGATGCACGACAACAAAAGTTAGAGATAAGGCTCCCGCTCCACCGAGGGAGCTTGCCCTCTGTTAGCGCCTCCGGACGCGGAAGTCTGTGTAGTTGGGGGCGGGCCCACTGCCAGGAATTCTGGGGGCTGTAGTCCGTGAGCTCTGCTCACCGCGCGCTGCAAGCGCCACCACAGCAGCAATGGCGAAGTCCGCAGGCGAGGCCACAGACGCCCAGCAACCCCACTCCTCTGCACACACGTAAGATGCACGACAACAAAAGTTAGAGATAAGGCTCCCCACATTTTTTTAAGGGATTTGTAGAGCACGTAGCTACCCGAAGGCTTCCCAGCGCTAAGAGACTGATTCTAAGTGAAGGCTAGAGGTAGGTTAATGAATGAGGTATTTTTGAAAGAAGGATGTGGCTAAAAGCCAAAGCCTGTTGCAAAACATGCAACAGAAAAAACTTCCGTTGACAATAGCTTATCCACAACTGGATGTGTAGACATATATATATATGTTTTTATTTATAAAGTTTTATATAGAGCGAACATGACCCAAGCGGGTATCAGAGCGCTTTACAGCTGTACAGGGGTGAAAACAGAGTTGCAGGTAAAACAACAACAATGATAAGCAGGGTAGTGTAAACGATGGAGGTACAGTAAAATATGCAGCAGGAAATAATGTAGCATATACGAGCAACAAACCAACAGCAGATGAGCACAAGCAACCGGAGTGGTCATAGTCAATGGAAGTAGGTGCCGTCAAACAAGGGCATTCATCCATAGGGCTTTCACTTCTTTTTTGAAAGACACCGCAGAGGGAATCAGTCTAATGTGAGGAGGCAGGGAGTTCCAGATTCTCAGGGCAATACCAGAAAATGCCCGGTTATAAGTTTTCTTTTTCTGGAATTTTTGAGGTTTCAGCAACAGAGTGGTGGAACTGCTAGAAGATCGGCTCCCGCCAGAGAGCTATTTAACTTGTGCCCATGTTAAATAGTTGTAATACAGTGCTACAAACAATTTCTATGTAGCGAGAGCGCTTATAAGGTGTGGCTGTTTAGGCCAGAACTTGGATAAATATTTTGCGACATAGTAGATTTCTAAATAATGTAGAATGTAGGCATGTTTATCTCACACTGGTGTTGCAAGCATGGCTGTAAGGTATTATGCCACTATTCCGATCTCATGAATATGTGTATTGCATTTTGCCAAACTACTGAGGGTTGTCAATAGCTGCTAGAAATGAGAGTCTCTAGTTGGCATTGGTTTGCACCTTTGTCCAAGAAGGGACCCTTCCTTCTAGTCAGGGTAAGGGGGGTGCACACTTGGATAACCCTTGCTCCCCCCCGTGGTAACTTGGCACGAGCAGTCAGGCTTATCTCAGAGGCAACTATAAAGCATATGGACATAACATAGAGTAATACAGTGAAAACACTACAAACGGACACCACACCAGTTTTAGAAAAATTAACCAATTATTCAACTGTGCAACAAGACCAAATACGATACAAGACGAACATTCAGTAATTCAGAAATAAGCACTTTGAAAGAATACTTTAAGGAGCGGTTCCTTGGTGCCTGTAGCTCTGTCCAGGGCTACCGCGGTGCTGAAACAACGAAGTCTAACAGGTCGGTCCCACCGCATCAGTGCAGACTGCCTCGGTGTCAGAATACTTGCAAACAGTACTTTTGGTTGCGGTCGACCGTGGCGGTGTGGGCCCGTCATGGCAAACGTCCCGGTTATGGAGTTAAGCATAGCGGTGCGGCGTGCTGTGTCCTCAGTTCACGATGTAGGCAGCAGCTCTTTGATGGTTGTTCAGCAGTGTGGGTGAGACCAGGGTTGCGGTGCGAAGTGGGGCGGTGCAAAGTGGGGCGGTGCTCATGGCAATGCAGACAGCTCATGTGCAGGTGGCAGGGCCGGTCAATGGGAGCTGGCGTGGGTCGGCCCAGGCTGTGGTGTGGGACAGGGTGGTGAATTAGGAGCAGTGCCCCAATCCACGTTGGAGACAGCGGCGGCGATGTCAGCTGCAGCAATGCCGTCGGTGAGACCAGAGGATGCCCTGAAAGAAATGAGGCAGTGCGGTGCCTACAGGTCGCGGTGCAAGCAGCAGCTCGGTGGTGATGGCGGTCATCAGTGAGACCAGTGTAGCAGTGCGAAGTGCGGCAGTGTCCTCTACGGTGCCTTCAGGACACGGAGCCGGCATCAGAGTCAGTGATGATGTCGGCTGCTTTCCCCTCTGTGGTAACTGGAACCATGGTTCCAGAGGCGGTACCCAGAGGTCAATGAAGTCTTTGCTAGCGCTAAGACTTTGTGAGCAGGAGGCAAGCTCTATCTCAAGCCCTTGGAGATACTCAGGACAAGTGAAGAGAGTTCAGTCCAGTCCTTTCCCTGCCCAAGGCAGAAGCAGCAACTGCAGGCCAAACCAACAAAGCAGCAGCAAAGGGGCAGTACTCCTCCTGGCAGCTCTTCCAGCTCCTCTTCTTGGCAGGTTCCTTGATTCCAGCGAGTTCTAAAATTCTGGAATCTGGCCCCAATATTTATACTCAGATTCTCTTTGTTCTCTGGAGGCAGAGAGTGTCTGTGTTTAGTTCAAACCAGTTCTGTCCTCCCTTGCCCAGCGTCCTGGCAGGAGGTGGAGTCAGCATTGTCCAAGGCAGACCAGGCCCATTCAGTTGCAGGAACATCTCCTCCCACTACTCTAAAGGCAGCATAGGTCTATTCAGCCCAGCCCTGACTCATCCAGGAAAGGTAGGACACACCCGACCCCTCCCAGTGGATGTCTGAAGAGAATGCACATTCCCTGCCCCTGTCACTCCAAAGCCAGACAGTGAATCCACAACTCAGTGGAGGCACACAGGATGGCTAAGCAAGAAAATAACTTCTTTCTAAAAGTGGTATTTTCAAACACCAGACATAAAAATCATCTTTACTAAAAGATGAATTTTTAAATCTTAAATTCAGGCATTCTAAACTTTATTTCTCTATCTTGTTCCCATGGGCAGATACACTGGTAAGGTGTTTTTCACTACTAGGATGCCACACATACCAATACATGTCCTACCTTTCACATACACTGCACCCTGCCCACAGGGGCACCTTGGGCCTACGGGAGGGGTGCCTTACATAGCGAAAAGGGAAGGTTGGGCCTGGCAAGTGGGTGCACTTGCCAGGTCGACATGGCAGTTACAAACGGCTCACAGACACTGCAGCTGCAGATCTGAGATTCAGGTTGCAGGGGTACATCTGAGGGTGGCACAATCCGTGCTGCAGGTCCAGTAGTAGCATTTGATTTACAGACCCTAGCACTCTCAGTGCACTTTACTAGGACTTATCAGTAAATCAAATATGCCAATCATTGAAACACCAATCCATAATACAATTTACCATAGGAGCACTTGCACTTTAACACTGGACAGTAGTGAAAAAGTACGCAGAGACACTAAACCAGCAAAAACAGAGTTGAAACCGGGAGGTCAGAAAGCAAAAAGACGGAGACGCGCGAGCGAGCGAATCAAGATGGCCGCCACCCGGTGAGCTCCTCCGCGTTTTCGCCCGTTTTTCAATATAAAACGACGAAAGTCTGTCATAATTTCGTTTAAAAGGAGGTCGCTGCTGCAATAATAGGCTTACCTGCATTGTGAAGTGGTTTCAAGCCTATTTGGTCGTGGGAAGTGGTGTTTCTGGCTCCCTGGTTCCTGCTCCGAGCTCTGCATTGAGGTACTGCCTGGTTAGTCTGTCAGGGGGCGGAGCATACTTCAGGAAAGGGCCTGGCTTGGGCCTAGCCACACCCCTAGTCCAGTTTAGCTGCTGCACCAGTCTTTTTGAGGATTGCTTTGCATCTTTTGCTCTTTTTACTCATAAACTGTTCTTTTTTCTTCAAATTTCATTATTTATTCTCAAAAATGGATAATAAAAATCCTCTCAACAATAAAAGAAGACAGCAGATTTCACCTCCTCCAATAAAATCAAAAGTAGTGGAGTCATCTGAACCTTCCCTTTCTTTAATTTTAGAGGAAATTCAGGCTCTTCGTGCTAATACAGAAATTATTGCGACTGAAATAAAAAATGTACGAAAAGAAATGGCGAGTATGTCAATGAAAATATCAGATAACTCAATTAAAATACAGGATAATAAAGTTAAAGTCAACGCTTTTACTCCACTTGTGGCGAAAATATCACCTTTGTGCTCACATCTTTTGGACATGGAAAATCGCAATAGACAATACAACCTTCGCATATTTAATTTACCAGAAGAGGTTGAGGGAACTAACTGTCGACTATACTTAGAGAACTTAATTCCTGGTCTTTTAAATATCAAATTTCCAGAAAAATTTGAAATTGATAAGGCTCATAGAATTCCTTCACGTCGCAATCCTCAACATACCAAGCCTAGACAAATGATATTTAAAGTTCTTCTTCACCATCATTTGGTTCTGATCAGAAAAGCAGCTAGAGAAATTCCTGCACTGATGGTCAATGGTCAATGGTGCAATACGTAAGGGAATTAAGAAGCCTTGGATACCAATACGGCCTTTTTGATCCTTCAACAATGCGCATTTGGAAAGATAATTTTTCAAAATCCTTTCAGCATCCTGAAGATCTGCGACATTTTCTAGATCAACAATTACAGCAATCTATGGACACTCATGCCCCTACCACTTGTTTTTTTCCTGTATGATCTTCTTTGACAGATTTATATAACTCATAATATTTTGGGCTCCAGCGGTTCCGGCCATGCTTGTAGAGCGTGTATGCGTTTCAATGTTCATATTTATGTATTTTGTTTGTCTTTTTTACTATGTTTTATTTCTTCCACTCCCTTTTGTGTGTTCTGGAGCTACTTTCTTCTTAACATTTGTGTCTTTTTCTGACTTTCCTCTTTCTAACCCTTCTCTCTTTTTTATTATGTTATGGCTAATATTAAAGTAGTGTCATTGAATGTTAAAGGTTTACGCCATCCTGTGAAACGTACACAAATTTTGGATTATTTGGGTTGTTGCAAAGCTGACTTTTGTTTTTTACAAGAAACTCCTATAGATGATAAAATCTTAGATTATATGAAGAAAAAATGGGTTGACAATATTGTTTCTTCTCCTGCTAATGGCAAGAAAAATGGTGTAGCTATATTATTTGCAAAAAAATCGCATTGCCAAATTTTGAGCAAAATTACAGATACGGATGGGAGATATTTAATTGTTAAGGTTAAAGTTCATGATTCTATCTTATTTCTATTAAATGTTTATGGCCCTACTGCAGATGACCCTGTTTTTTGGACTAATCTCTCAACTGAGGTTGTAAAAATTGGTAATGTACCTTTAATTGTTGCAGGTGATTTTAATGTCATATCTGATCCTTTATTAGATAGATTATCTCGTACTAAATTCCATCCCCCTAAGGTTTATTTTGCTTTTAAATCATTTCTTCAAACCACTAAGTTAGTTGATATTTGGCATCTACACTTCCCTACAGAAAAAAACTTTACTTTTTTTTCTAACCCACACAATTCTCATTCTAGGATCGATTACATATTAGCCACAAAACAGCTGATCAACTCTGTTAACACCCCTAAGATTGGCAACATTGACGTCTCTGATCATGCTATGGTTTCATGTATTCTAAATTTAAATTCAACCTTTACTAACCAGCCTAGATGGAGAATGAATTTTGGTATAGCTTTTAATGAACATAATAAACCAAAGCTCCTCTCTGCCATTCATGATTTTTTTCAGTTTAATCCTGAAGGTACTACTTCAATGGTTAATAGATGGGATGCTTTTAAAGCTTATATTAGAGGGGTTACTATTTCTATTATGGCTCACGAAAATAAGACCTTTAATGCCAATATTAAAAAGCTAGAAAAGCAAATAGCGGAATATGCACGACTTTTTATTACATTTAATGATCCTCAATATAGAGTTAAGTTGCAAAAGCTTCGATATGCATTTAATACAATTCTTAGTAATAGAGCTGGCATTCAGATTTCTAAAGCCAAAGCTAAATTTAGTTTTAATGCAAATAGATCTGGAAGACTTTTAGCGAATTACATACGTATCAAAAAAGACAAAACTCAAATCATCTCTATTCACGGATCCAATGGTAAAATTGCTTTATCTCATAAAGATATTGTTAATGAATTTTTGGATTTTTACTCTAAGTTATATGATAAACCTGACTTTCATAATGATTCTTTAGTTGATTCTTTTTTATCTTCATGTGGCCTACCTAAAATTTCTCCATCAGCTAAAATGGGGCTTGACTCTCCAATTACTAAGGATGAAATTTTATCCGCTATAAAATCTCTTAAAAAAAATAAATCTCCGGGTCCTGATGGTATCCCGGCGGAGTTTTATAAAGAGTTTCAGTCCCATCTTTTACCTTTATTATTTCAACTTTTTACAACGTTTGGCTCTACGGGAATTACTTCAGGTTCCTTTACTGAAGCTTTAATTATCGTTCTTCCCAAACCCGATAAAGACCCCACCCTTGTATCTAATTATCGTCCTATCTCTTTAATTAATCAAGATTTTAAATTATATGCCAAAATATTAGCCACACGATTATCCCCTGTATTAGATTCTATTATACATTCAGATCAATCTGGTTTTATGAAAAATAGACACTCTGCAAATAATACAAGAACTTTGTTACATGTCATTGAACAGGGTCATACGTTAACTATTCCTTCAGGAATTATGGCTTTGGATGCTGAAAAAGCCTTTGATAAACTTCATTGGCAATTTTTATTTCATGCTTTATCATCATTTAACTTTGGCGACAATTTTATTCGTATGATTTCAGCTCTATACTTTGCTCCTACTGCTCGTCTATTTATTAATGGCCAAGTTTCAAATCAGTTCTCCCTCTTTAGAGGTACTAGACAAGGGTGTCCCCTTTCCCCGCTATTGTTTTTAATTGGCATTGAACCTTTCCTTACCTCTATAGGAAAATGTGATAATATCAAAGGAATTAGTATTAATGAGATTATTATTAAAACTTTAGCGTATGCTGATGATGTACTTTTATTTATTAGTGACCCCTTATCCTCATTTCCTTCTTTATTAGAGATTATAACAAAGTATTCTATGGTTTCTGGCTACAAATTAAACACTAACAAAATGGAATTTTTCCCTTTAAACATTTATTGTACTCCTAATATGATATCCATGAATGAAATTATTTGGCAAAAGAATAAATTAAAATATCTTGGTATTTTATTTTCCTCATCCATAAAATCTACAATGACTTTAAACTGTAATTTTGTCTTCGATTATATAAAAGATAAAACGTCTAAATGGGCATCACTGCACCTTTCATGGTGGGGTAGAATGGAATCTATTAAAATGAATATTGCTCCAAAAATGTTTTACACTCTTGCCATGATTCCTACTCAATTTCCATTAAAATTTTATAAAGATGTTGATAAACTTCTCTCCAAATTTCTTTGGAATAACAAATCACCTCGCATTAGTTATAAAAAAATTAAAAATGTCTAAATGTTATACTGGATTTGGTATCCCAGATTTTTTTCTTTATCACAAAGCTTTTATTTTAAAACAAAGTGCCATATGGTTTAATCATTCCCTTTTACATAATCCACCTTCTTGGCTCCAAATTGAAAAATCTATTGTGAAGCCATTTCCATTACCAACTCTGTTAACTATGTCTAACAAATCATCATTTTTTCATAAATCTGTAATTCTCAAATCCACTAAAATGATTTTTAATGATCTAGATTCCTTTTTTCTATACCCCATGTATAACACTGTTGAATTATCATTATGGTATAGCAATGTCATTAAATTAAATAGAAACATTAGTTTTTGGTTTTCATGGATTAAGGCTGGTATTTTTTTTCTTAAAGACATTTATTCCAACAATACTTTTATACCGTTTGAGGATCTACAAACAAGGTTTGGTTTATCTCAATCTGATCTTATTAAATATGAATATTTAACTAATTCAATTTTAGATTCCTTTCCGCAAGCTATTCCGTCTAATGTTACAGCTGACTTATCCGTTTATATTCAAACTATATCGATGACAGCTCATGGTGTTTCTATTTTATGTAAAAAATGATCTAACACTCTAGGAAGTAACATAAATATGATTGCAACCTTCTGGAATAATGAACTTTCACTTACATTGTCTATTGATACATGGGAAACTATATGGATTAGAAATATATCTGGTTGGTTACCTGTCTCACTTTATCAAACCAATTCCTATATTTTATTTATTTCTTTATGGACTCCATTACGTTTATTCCAGGCTAAACTTCTTCAATCTGACACATGTTGGCATTGTAAATTACACCCTGGCTCATTACGACATATGCTTTTTGATTGTCCTTTAATCTCAAAATTCTGGACAGAAGTTTGGGATATTATTAAGAAGTTGTTAAATATACATGAAGACATATCATATAAAGTGTTAATATGCAAATCAGTTACATTATCACAAACTCTAAGTAATCTTGAATGTAGGCTTTTTGATTTTTTGATTTCTGCTGCGTTAAAATCTATTACCTTTTGTTGGAAAGATGTTTCTAAGTTATCAGTTCATGCTTGGTGGTCATGGGTTATCTTTACAAGAAGAGGTGCTCAGTTATCTTTGTCTGGGGTTAATCATAATTCTATTTCCTATCACTCTTTTTGGATTCCTGTTGATATTTATTTTGCATCTTAAAGGTATATTTATGTCTTGTACCCCTTTTTACTGTTCTTATATTAATCGATATGTCATAGTAGCTCTATTTATAGCTTAAACAACAATTTGTTATTAGATGTTTCCCTCCCCACCCTCTTTTTAGTTTTATAAGAATATGACTATTTTCTTTTCTATTGAAATGAATATGATATTGTACGTATTGTATTAGATATTTTAGCTTATTAATATTCTTTTCTGTATGTCTATGTTTTTTGTTCATTATGAAATTTCAATAAAATATTTTGAACTAAAAAAAGAAAGCAAAAAGACAGGGAAAACACGCCAAAAGATGCCAGGTCTAACAATAGGAATGGCGGAAGGTGACTTTTAGGTGCCAAATACATACCTGGTAACCTCTTGACTTAAAATTGCAGGTCATGTGAAGTCTATTAAGGTGAATAGAGTAAAATATTTGGGAGGAGAGTGTTCAAGATTTAAAAAGAGGGTGACCCTGTTAAAGTTTGTGACGGCATTTCTTTTGTTAGGCGAGTGGATACTAGTAAAAAGAGTGTTACATCCACCAGATGTGGGTGAGCTCAGAGATATGCTGTGTCCTGCATGTTGGGTACAGGTGTTGCTTGCTGAACTACATGCAGTCCACAGGCCTGTAGCACAATCATTTGGTGATGTTATCAGTGACCAATTACCCTTTCAACAAGGAAATATTTTGTCAGCTAGGGGTACACAATGTGGTCTCTTTCATATTGAATGTTTATCAAGTTGACATAACCTAATTGTGTCAATGATTAAATCTTTGCTAGAGTGGCAGTTCAAAGGTTCCAGACATAGGCTAACTTAACTGCCCTGGTTATGGCTGCTTGGGCATTGGTCTCTCAAAATGCAGGTATTAGACAGCAGGGTTGATGCATTTAAGTAGATATACATGCAGCTATTGTAAGTGTTATCTTCAACGCCATGTGGATGACATGTCAAGTTGACCAGAATGTGAGTTTTCAAGCATCACTTTGAGTAAAAAAATCTAAATCCATTAAACAAATTTTTATGTAATTATTCGTACAACATTATAATGCATTTGGTAAATTCATTGATGGTCATGGTAATTATACACAATTTTAACAATGACCGGAACCTGGTAAGAAAATATAGGCATCCTTGATTACCACAGACACCTTGTATAGCTAATCTAAAAAAGACAAAACTCATTGAAAATGAAGAAGATGGTCCATTTTTACTACACAGGGGCCGATTCCGATCCGGGTCGGAAAGCTCTCCGACCGAGCCGGAGTGTTTTCCGACCGAGCCGAAGTCCTGCAGTCCAACCGAGCGAGTACGATGCGGCCGTATGCTGCCGGACTCGGTTCGGTCGGACTCCCATAGAAGTCAATGGGAGCCGGTCGTACAACGGTGAATACGCATCGGTGCCATCCGTAACGTACATGCCTGTGTTGGGGGGACCCTTGGGTCTCCCCTTGTGTCCGAGTCGTAGGGCTGCGGGTGACAGGGGGTCCGACGCACACCCCCAAATGCAACTTCCCGGACGTTTTGCACCGGGTGTCCGACGTGTGCATCGTACTGGCTCGGCCGTAAATCGCATCCATTGCACGCCACGGTTAGCTTACGACCGAGACGTACGGAGCAGTTCGGACCCGGAAACGACTCGGTCGGTGAATTTCACATAGCTCACATCGTACTTGCTCGCTCGTACAGCTGTCCGAGTCGGGCGGAAAACACGCGTACGGCTCGTAGTTTTTCCGGCCGGATCGCGTTCGGTGCCCTTCCGACCCAGATCGGAATCGGCCCCATAGAAGAACAATTTACTTTGTTTAGTAGCAACAATGGAAAATAAAGGTCCCTCTTAGTGGGCTGCTTCTTTCAATACATAAATAGCATATGCAGTCTAGTATAGCAGAGCCAACACGATTGTTGATGAATCATCCTGCCTTCACACAGAGACGTTTTAAGGCATGGGCAAAGTGGGCTCCTGGTCCAGGGCTTCACATTTCAAGGGTTATTTGTTAAACGGTCCTTTCAAGGGTTATTTGTTATAAGAGTCCCTTGTTATTTCATCAGGACAGGGCCCCGCATCTGAATAGTAGAGCTGTTATAACTTCCTCTAACTCTTTTGGTAATATAATGTTGGCAAGTATAACACAGCTTCATACAAGGCTGCCTCATGGTCCACTTCCATGACAATCTGTGTGCTGTATGTGCATCAAGGCAGTCCAGGGGCAACTTTAGAAAAGGAGGATATGTTAAACGGCTTGGGTGCGGATTTTAAGTAATCAATTCTTCTTTCTTTTACTACTGATTAACTTTTAAGCAATGATCAATGGGCGAGATTTAGCAAAAAAAGTATGGATCATAATTGCAAAGTTGTTGGGAACAGGGGCCCCAAAATAGGTGTGGGCCAGAGCCTCCAAAATCCTTAAGATGTCCCTGCTTCCACATAATGATTGTTCCAGCGAGTGAGCTATAAGACAAAGGTGCACAACCTACACCGACTCCCAAAAATTATTCAATTTACAGTGCAGTGTTCAAGACAGTGACAAAAATGCTGGTTTTAGTGGAGCATAATTGCAACACACAAATAGTGTTCAGTTACACCACAGTAACAGTGAGTATATACAACTACCAGAAGATATACACCAGCTAGATATACATCAACTGGTTGAACACCTACCTGTATAGTAATAACTACCAAATATACACCTACTAGATATATACCTACCGGAAGATATAGGCATACCGAATATATACATATATATATCCTCCAAATTGGTTCAGCCTTGTCGGGTTGTGGCAGTGCTCCTCATGAGTGTGAGACCCCATGGCAGAATCACGCCGCTCCAAATCGTTTCACAATCCTTTCCCGGCAGGAAAGGACAAAGCGGGTCGCAATCCCATAGAATTTTGCAATTTTAAGTTTATTTTCTCCTTACATCAAAAGGGAACACAGGCAACAAGACCTGCACGTTTCGGTATTACCCAATACCTTGTTCACGATCAGTGAGTATACACCTACCGGAAGATATACACCAACTAGATATACACCAACTGGTTAAACACCTACCTGTATAGTAATAACTACCAAATATACACCTACCGGAACATATATATCTACTGGAAGATATACATCTACTGGAAGATATACACTTACCGGATATCTCACACATCCGGAACCGAGCTCCACGTTTGGGATTAGGCGTTTATATATGCAATAAAAAATACATCTATATATAATTATTATGCCAAGCTGAACTGAAGTCAGAGTAGAATGTAACATTTATTAAATGGGGGTTTGAAACTGTGGGGCAGATTTACAAGCCCCTTACGACAACTTTACGCCGCTGTTACATCACATTTGTGATGCAGCGGCATCGTAAACAATGTGCCACGTTGCGATATATTCAAAACGTGACGCATCTAGGGAAATGTGTGTAGTTGTAAAGCCCTGCTCTACATTATACCTGCGTCAGGTATAATGTATGCAGGGTGGGTGTTCTGACGTAAGAAAGCCTCGTAAAAGTGATGCAGTGAAATCTACAAGATTTCACTGAGTCACTTTTACGATGCCACTGCGTCAAAACCTTATGCCTGCTTGAAGCGGGCGTAAGGAGTAATGCAGCATAATAGAAATAGGCATTCCAAAGCATTGCTGGAGTTGCGTCGTGCTTGCGACACAACTCCAGCAATGAGTTGTCTTTACATCAATATATGCGTCACGCATCTATCAATCCTTGCGCCATGGTGCGGCGCATTGTAAATGCGATGCATCCATGGTGGCGCAAATTTTTTTTTGCGTGATGCAAATTAACTGGCGCATCTCTGCTGATATGCAGAGATGCGCCAGTTCTTGTAAATCTGACATTTTGTTGGCAGAGGCGGATTGGCCCCCACAATTTGTTCTGGCCGCATCTAAAGGGGCGGAATGGATATCTCCTGAGTTTTTCACCTAACGTCCCCAAGGAGCATGCGCAGACTTTTGCAGCTGAGTGGGCTTTGGCCCTTGCATCAGCGGTGTACCGTGATCAAGTGGGCTGGGATAAAGATTCTCCGCCGCATGAGATTCCATTGCGCTCTACGCCACAGCCTCAATCCCAATATCCCATCCGGCGGGAAGCCAAAGGTCCCGTTTCAGATGTTCTGACTAAGTTGGAGTATCAAGGTGTTATTGAAACATGTGTGTCACCGATAAATAATCCCCTTTTTCACTGTGTCCAAGCCAGATGGGTCTTAGTTTTGGATTACCGGTATTTAAACTCTCATTGTCGTATGTTATTCTTAGTAATAGAGCTGGCATTCAGATTTCTAAAGCCAAAGCTAAATTTAGTTTTAATGCAAATAGATCTGGAAGACTTTTAGCGAATTACATACGTATCAAAAAAGACAAAACTCAAATCATCTCTATTCACGGATCCAATGGTAAAATTGCTTTATCTCATAAAGATATTGTTAATGAATTTTTGGATTTTTACTCTAAGTTATATGATAAACCTGACTTTCATAATGATTCTTTAGTTGATTCTTTTTTATCTTCATGTGGCCTACCTAAAATTTCTCCATCAGCTAAAATGGGGCTTGACTCTCCAATTACTAAGGATGAAATTTTATCCGCTATAAAATCTCTTAAAAAAAATAAATCTCCGGGTCCTGATGGTATCCCGGCGGAGTTTTATAAAGAGTTTCAGTCCCATCTTTTACCTTTATTATTTCAACTTTTTACAACGTTTGGCTCTACGGGAATTACTTCAGGTTCCTTTACTGAAGCTTTAATTATCGTTCTTCCCAAACCCGATAAAGACCCCACCCTTGTATCTAATTATCGTCCTATCTCTTTAATTAATCAAGATTTTAAATTATATGCCAAAATATTAGCCACACGATTATCCCCTGTATTAGATTCTATTATACATTCAGATCAATCTGGTTTTATGAAAAATAGACACTCTGCAAATAATACAAGAACTTTGTTACATGTCATTGAACAGGGTCATACGTTAACTATTCCTTCAGGAATTATGGCTTTGGATGCTGAAAAAGCCTTTGATAAACTTCATTGGCAATTTTTATTTCATGCTTTATCATCATTTAACTTTGGCGACAATTTTATTCGTATGATTTCAGCTCTATACTTTGCTCCTACTGCTCGTCTATTTATTAATGGCCAAGTTTCAAATCAGTTCTCCCTCTTTAGAGGTACTAGACAAGGGTGTCCCCTTTCCCCGCTATTGTTTTTAATTGGCATTGAACCTTTCCTTACCTCTATAGGAAAATGTGATAATATCAAAGGAATTAGTATTAATGAGATTATTATTAAAACTTTAGCGTATGCTGATGATGTACTTTTATTTATTAGTGACCCCTTATCCTCATTTCCTTCTTTATTAGAGATTATAACAAAGTATTCTATGGTTTCTGGCTACAAATTAAACACTAACAAAATGGAATTTTTCCCTTTAAACATTTATTGTACTCCTAATATGATATCCATGAATGAAATTATTTGGCAAAAGAATAAATTAAAATATCTTGGTATTTTATTTTCCTCATCCATAAAATCTACAATGACTTTAAACTGTAATTTTGTCTTCGATTATATAAAAGATAAAACGTCTAAATGGGCATCACTGCACCTTTCATGGTGGGGTAGAATGGAATCTATTAAAATGAATATTGCTCCAAAAATGTTTTACACTCTTGCCATGATTCCTACTCAATTTCCATTAAAATTTTATAAAGATGTTGATAAACTTCTCTCCAAATTTCTTTGGAATAACAAATCACCTCGCATTAGTTATAAAAAAATTAAAAATGTCTAAATGTTATACTGGATTTGGTATCCCAGATTTTTTTCTTTATCACAAAGCTTTTATTTTAAAACAAAGTGCCATATGGTTTAATCATTCCCTTTTACATAATCCACCTTCTTGGCTCCAAATTGAAAAATCTATTGTGAAGCCATTTCCATTACCAACTCTGTTAACTATGTCTAACAAATCATCATTTTTTCATAAATCTGTAATTCTCAAATCCACTAAAATGATTTTTAATGATCTAGATTCCTTTTTTCTATACCCCATGTATAACACTGTTGAATTATCATTATGGTATAGCAATGTCATTAAATTAAATAGAAACATTAGTTTTTGGTTTTCATGGATTAAGGCTGGTATTTTTTTTCTTAAAGACATTTATTCCAACAATACTTTTATACCGTTTGAGGATCTACAAACAAGGTTTGGTTTATCTCAATCTGATCTTATTAAATATGAATATTTAACTAATTCAATTTTAGATTCCTTTCCGCAAGCTATTCCGTCTAATGTTACAGCTGACTTATCCGTTTATATTCAAACTATATCGATGACAGCTCATGGTGTTTCTATTTTATGTAAAAAATGATCTAACACTCTAGGAAGTAACATAAATATGATTGCAACCTTCTGGAATAATGAACTTTCACTTACATTGTCTATTGATACATGGGAAACTATATGGATTAGAAATATATCTGGTTGGTTACCTGTCTCACTTTATCAAACCAATTCCTATATTTTATTTATTTCTTTATGGACTCCATTACGTTTATTCCAGGCTAAACTTCTTCAATCTGACACATGTTGGCATTGTAAATTACACCCTGGCTCATTACGACATATGCTTTTTGATTGTCCTTTAATCTCAAAATTCTGGACAGAAGTTTGGGATATTATTAAGAAGTTGTTAAATATACATGAAGACATATCATATAAAGTGTTAATATGCAAATCAGTTACATTATCACAAACTCTAAGTAATCTTGAATGTAGGCTTTTTGATTTTTTGATTTCTGCTGCGTTAAAATCTATTACCTTTTGTTGGAAAGATGTTTCTAAGTTATCAGTTCATGCTTGGTGGTCATGGGTTATCTTTACAAGAAGAGGTGCTCAGTTATCTTTGTCTGGGGTTAATCATAATTCTATTTCCTATCACTCTTTTTGGATTCCTGTTGATATTTATTTTGCATCTTAAAGGTATATTTATGTCTTGTACCCCTTTTTACTGTTCTTATATTAATCGATATGTCATAGTAGCTCTATTTATAGCTTAAACAACAATTTGTTATTAGATGTTTCCCTCCCCACCCTCTTTTTAGTTTTATAAGAATATGACTATTTTCTTTTCTATTGAAATGAATATGATATTGTACGTATTGTATTAGATATTTTAGCTTATTAATATTCTTTTCTGTATGTCTATGTTTTTTGTTCATTATGAAATTTCAATAAAATATTTTGAACTAAAAAAAGAAAGCAAAAAGACAGGGAAAACACGCCAAAAGATGCCAGGTCTAACAATAGGAATGGCGGAAGGTGACTTTTAGGTGCCAAATACATACCTGGTAACCTCTTGACTTAAAATTGCAGGTCATGTGAAGTCTATTAAGGTGAATAGAGTAAAATATTTGGGAGGAGAGTGTTCAAGATTTAAAAAGAGGGTGACCCTGTTAAAGTTTGTGACGGCATTTCTTTTGTTAGGCGAGTGGATACTAGTAAAAAGAGTGTTACATCCACCAGATGTGGGTGAGCTCAGAGATATGCTGTGTCCTGCATGTTGGGTACAGGTGTTGCTTGCTGAACTACATGCAGTCCACAGGCCTGTAGCACAATCATTTGGTGATGTTATCAGTGACCAATTACCCTTTCAACAAGGAAATATTTTGTCAGCTAGGGGTACACAATGTGGTCTCTTTCATATTGAATGTTTATCAAGTTGACATAACCTAATTGTGTCAATGATTAAATCTTTGCTAGAGTGGCAGTTCAAAGGTTCCAGACATAGGCTAACTTAACTGCCCTGGTTATGGCTGCTTGGGCATTGGTCTCTCAAAATGCAGGTATTAGACAGCAGGGTTGATGCATTTAAGTAGATATACATGCAGCTATTGTAAGTGTTATCTTCAACGCCATGTGGATGACATGTCAAGTTGACCAGAATGTGAGTTTTCAAGCATCACTTTGAGTAAAAAAATCTAAATCCATTAAACAAATTTTTATGTAATTATTCGTACAACATTATAATGCATTTGGTAAATTCATTGATGGTCATGGTAATTATACACAATTTTAACAATGACCGGAACCTGGTAAGAAAATATAGGCATCCTTGATTACCACAGACACCTTGTATAGCTAATCTAAAAAAGACAAAACTCATTGAAAATGAAGAAGATGGTCCATTTTTACTACACAGGGGCCGATTCCGATCCGGGTCGGAAAGCTCTCCGACCGAGCCGGAGTGTTTTCCGACCGAGCCGAAGTCCTGCAGTCCAACCGAGCGAGTACGATGCGGCCGTATGCTGCCGGACTCGGTTCGGTCGGACTCCCATAGAAGTCAATGGGAGCCGGTCGTACAACGGTGAATACGCATCGGTGCCATCCGTAACGTACATGCCTGTGTTGGGGGGACCCTTGGGTCTCCCCTTGTGTCCGAGTCGTAGGGCTGCGGGTGACAGGGGGTCCGACGCACACCCCCAAATGCAACTTCCCGGACGTTTTGCACCGGGTGTCCGACGTGTGCATCGTACTGGCTCGGCCGTAAATCGCATCCATTGCACGCCACGGTTAGCTTACGACCGAGACGTACGGAGCAGTTCGGACCCGGAAACGACTCGGTCGGTGAATTTCACATAGCTCACATCGTACTTGCTCGCTCGTACAGCTGTCCGAGTCGGGCGGAAAACACGCGTACGGCTCGTAGTTTTTCCGGCCGGATCGCGTTCGGTGCCCTTCCGACCCAGATCGGAATCGGCCCCATAGAAGAACAATTTACTTTGTTTAGTAGCAACAATGGAAAATAAAGGTCCCTCTTAGTGGGCTGCTTCTTTCAATACATAAATAGCATATGCAGTCTAGTATAGCAGAGCCAACACGATTGTTGATGAATCATCCTGCCTTCACACAGAGACGTTTTAAGGCATGGGCAAAGTGGGCTCCTGGTCCAGGGCTTCACATTTCAAGGGTTATTTGTTAAACGGTCCTTTCAAGGGTTATTTGTTATAAGAGTCCCTTGTTATTTCATCAGGACAGGGCCCCGCATCTGAATAGTAGAGCTGTTATAACTTCCTCTAACTCTTTTGGTAATATAATGTTGGCAAGTATAACACAGCTTCATACAAGGCTGCCTCATGGTCCACTTCCATGACAATCTGTGTGCTGTATGTGCATCAAGGCAGTCCAGGGGCAACTTTAGAAAAGGAGGATATGTTAAACGGCTTGGGTGCGGATTTTAAGTAATCAATTCTTCTTTCTTTTACTACTGATTAACTTTTAAGCAATGATCAATGGGCGAGATTTAGCAAAAAAAGTATGGATCATAATTGCAAAGTTGTTGGGAACAGGGGCCCCAAAATAGGTGTGGGCCAGAGCCTCCAAAATCCTTAAGATGTCCCTGCTTCCACATAATGATTGTTCCAGCGAGTGAGCTATAAGACAAAGGTGCACAACCTACACCGACTCCCAAAAATTATTCAATTTACAGTGCAGTGTTCAAGACAGTGACAAAAATGCTGGTTTTAGTGGAGCATAATTTCAACACACAAATAGTGTTCAGTTACACCACAGTAACAGTGAGTATATACAACTACCAGAAGATATACACCAGCTAGATATACATCAACTGGTTGAACACCTACCTGTATAGTAATAACTACCAAATATACACCTACTAGATATATACCTACCGGAAGATATAGGCATACCGAATATATACATATATATATCCTCCAAATTGGTTCAGCCTTGTCGGGTTGTGGCAGTGCTCCTCATGAGTGTGAGACCCCATGGCAGAATCACGCCGCTCCAAATCGTTTCACAATCCTTTCCCGGCAGGAAAGGACAAAGCGGGTCGCAATCCCATAGAATTTTGCAATTTTAAGTTTATTTTCTCCTTACATCAAAAGGGAACACAGGCAACAAGACCTGCACGTTTCGGTATTACCCAATACCTTGTTCACGATCAGTGAGTATACACCTACCGGAAGATATACACCAACTAGATATACACCAACTGGTTAAACACCTACCTGTATAGTAATAACTACCAAATATACACCTACCGGAACATATATATCTACTGGAAGATATACATCTACTGGAAGATATACACTTACCGGATATCTCACACATCCGGAACCGAGCTCCACGTTTGGGATTAGGCGTTTATATATGCAATAAAAAATACATCTATATATAATTATTATGCCAAGCTGAACTGAAGTCAGAGTAGAATGTAACATTTATTAAATGGGGGTTTGAAACTGTGGGGCAGATTTACAAGCCCCTTACGACAACTTTACGCCGCTGTTACATCACATTTGTGATGCAGCGGCATCGTAAACAATGTGCCACGTTGCGATATATTCAAAACGTGACGCATCTAGGGAAATGTGTGTAGTTGTAAAGCCCTGCTCTACATTATACCTGCGTCAGGTATAATGTATGCAGGGTGGGTGTTCTGACGTAAGAAAGCCTCGTAAAAGTGATGCAGTGAAATCTACAAGATTTCACTGAGTCACTTTTACGATGCCACTGCGTCAAAACCTTATGCCTGCTTGAAGCGGGCGTAAGGAGTAATGCAGCATAATAGAAATAGGCATTCCAAAGCATTGCTGGAGTTGCGTCGTGCTTGCGACACAACTCCAGCAATGAGTTGTCTTTACATCAATATATGCGTCACGCATCTATCAATCCTTGCGCCATGGTGCGGCGCATTGTAAATGCGATGCATCCATGGTGGCGCAAATTTTTTTTTGCGTGATGCAAATTAACTGGCGCATCTCTGCTGATATGCAGAGATGCGCCAGTTCTTGTAAATCTGACATTTTGTTGGCAGAGGCGGATTGGCCCCCACAATTTGTTCTGGCCGCATCTAAAGGGGCGGAATGGATATCTCCTGAGTTTTTCACCTAACGTCCCCAAGGAGCATGCGCAGACTTTTGCAGCTGAGTGGGCTTTGGCCCTTGCATCAGCGGTGTACCGTGATCAAGTGGGCTGGGATAAAGATTCTCCGCCGCATGAGATTCCATTGCGCTCTACGCCACAGCCTCAACCCCAATATCCCATCCGGCGGGAAGCCAAAGGTCCCGTTTCAGATGTTCTGACTAAGTTGGAGTATCAAGGTGTTATTGAAACATGTGTGTCACCGATAAATAATCCCCTTTTTCACTGTGTCCAAGCCAGATGGGTCTTAGTTTTGGATTACCGGTATTTAAACTCTCATTGTCGTATGTTTGCAGTACAGAATACCCATAGTTCTGCGTTGGTAGACAGTCTTGTTCATAAAAAAAATAAAACAACACTTGACATTTCCAATGGCTTCTACAGTCATAACCTGTTCCCTGAATGCGGTCAATGGACAGCATTCACATCCGGCGGAAAACAGAAAAAATTCCGGCATTTGCCAATGGGGTATAGGAATAACCCTGCGGTTTTCGCCGCCAGTATTGTCTCGTTGTTAGACAGCATTTACCCAGATGCGTATTCGTACGTTGATGATATTTATCTCACAGATGACTAATTATGGCCGCATTTATGCCGTGTGGACCGCATCATTCTCCTGTTTGCAGACTACGGTTACAAATGCAACTTTGCTAAATCACGCATTGCTTATTATGTGGTGCTGTTTTTGGGCTATGAACTCAATAATGCAGGTTAGGGCCTAGCTCCCCACTTCTTGGAGAAATGCGCACGTTTGCAGTCTCCAACCACTCTGAAAAAACACTGCTGGGATTTTTAAATTTCGCACTTACATTCCCAATTATGCCCAGTGTATCAAGCCTCTTTACAACATGATACAACCTACATTTTCAAAAGCCAGCTGGCGCCCAGAACATTCTGCTATTTTGCACTCTTTGCAATCTAATTTGCTCGAATCTAAATACTTGTTGACACGTGATAATCACACAAAGCTGGTGATACAAATTGTGCCAGGTGGGGTGGGTTTCACTTACTTGACCTACAATGAAGGTGACACAGTACCTATTGCATACAAATCGCACTTGTACACTTCAGCGGAAATGCGATTTTCGACTGTTGAAAACTTTTGACAGCTGTACAGATGGGGGTCCTGAAGGAACGCGCACTGGCACAGGGAAAATGCATTTTGGTGGTTACACATTACCCTGCCTTAGAAGCAGTGACTAAGGCAAGTGCACCAAACTCAAAAGCATTAAATCCCTGTTGGATACAATGGGCTACTTCTTTGACGTCTCCTGACATCACGTTTATCTTTGATCCCTCTATTCAGACACAGGAGTTCCTGCAGTATGAACATGTTCATCCGCCTCCTCTCTCCTTACTTCCGTTGGAGGAGTACTCATGTATTATTTAAACCGATGGTTCGGCGCAACTGGTTCTAAGCACGCTTATTCAGCAGCTTGTGCTATTGTGGCTGGTACTATGGTGAGTGGTGAATTTAAGTCTAATATAGTGCATACTCAGGCACTAGTAGACTGTACCGCACAATTAGCCAAGCTGCGTGCCCTGGTTCTTGCTCTCGAGTTTGCTGATCCAAAAGTGTCGACTCTTATTGTATGTGACTCTTATTACTGTGTTCAGTCTTTTAATGACAACTTATTCTTTTGGTCTCAAAATGATTATCGAGATTCTAAAAGCAGCAGTAATAAGCACAAGATGCTTTGGGTTCGAGTGGTGGATCTTAAAGAACGTCTGCCACTCACACATGTCATACACACGCACGTAGGAGCACACGCTGTTGGGAATTGTTTGGCAGATGAAGCAGCCAAATCTGCAGTAGCCACATGTTCCGTTGCAGCCGTTACAAGGTCAATAACTAAGATTGATGATGATATCCTGGCAGCTATAGTTGCTACTAAGGAGGGCCTCAATTACCAGCAGGGTTTCCCTTCAAAGTATTCTTATCAGTTAACTCCTGAACAAGTTCCTTTTGCGAGAATACCTGATGTTGGAGATCGGCTGATTCCCAACGCGGACCGCAGACACACTTTAATCAAGACTGCACACAAAGGTATGGCTTCGGCCCATGCCGGCGTGTCGGCAACTGTTTCGATCTTGCAACAACGTTATTGATGGTGTGGTTTATATAAACAAACCTGTAATTATGTACTTTCATGTGACATCTGTCAACAGATCCAGCCTTCTATGATAACACGCCCACCTCAAACCCCACTTTGCATTACCAGTCGCCCGTTTGCTTTTGTGTATCTTGATTACTGCGGTCCCTTTACTTCTGATGCTGCATGTAAGTACATTTTAGTTGCAGTTGATTCGTGCACTAGATTCCTTTGGGTTTGGCCACAATACAGTGCTGACGCTCAAAATGTCATCAGAGAATTGCGTGTCTTTGTAGGGATTTTTGCCTGTGGCACCGTTCGTGCTGATCAAGGTCCATCGTTCGCCTCTAAGGCATACAAGTATGTGATGAAGTCTTTGGGGGTACTTGTGCAATTTTCGTCTCCATATAGGCCTTAGGGCAACTCCATTGTGGAATGAATGAACTGTGACTTAAAGCAATCCTACACAGCTAGACTCTGGTTAGCCCATTTGTATGGCATCCAATGTGCACTTAATAATCTTTCTTAGGAGACCTCTGGGTGGGCGGACCCCATACGAGATGCTCTTTGGCATCAAAATGTTTGTGCCTTACCTTGATGGTCTAGACGTCGCGGCGGCTGCCGCAACCTTTGACGTAGATAATCATTCTACTATGTTATAGAACCTACAAGAGACCCGTGCCAGTTTTGCTACTGAACATAGGTCTTCAGCAACTGATGCAGCACTCCAGGTTCCGGTGGTCGGCTGGCTTCCTAAAGTTGGTGATCTGGTCTGAGAAAAAGTGGAGAACAAAAAATAATCTGGTCCCTCCTATCGTGCACTGGTTCCAGTGCTAGGCCTGAAGGGTACTCGAACAGTGATTTTACCTCGTCTTCCTAGTCGCAAAGACAACAGGTACATTTCAGTAGACAATGTCAAGCTACAACATCTGGCCGATTCTGAATAGTGTGACGTCTGCTGTTTCATGTACCCCAATTACAAGGATTCGTGAGATTGGAACGTCTTCCAGTTCACCACACAACACTGTAATTGAGATTGGAACCTCTTGTTGAGCTTTCTTCTGTTCCCCCAGCTTCCTCCTGCAACGCGGAGGCTGAATAAACATATCCCACAGATAACTCTTTGCATGATTTGCCGGAAAGTCCTTTGAACCATGGCAGTTTTTCTTATGACTCTTCCTCCAAGTCCTCAAGGGACCCATCCGAATTGGCTATTTTTTTCTCCTGATTTAAACAGACTTATTTGGTTCCTCCATGGACATACATCTGGTTGGTCCTTATCCTGTTTTTTCTTTTCATTTCAACTGTTTTTTTCCTACTAATCAATGGTCACTATTTGTCTGAACGCTCTACAGTGAACTTGATTGATGGTGTTTTAGCCCCCCATTCATTGTCCCACATCATAAAGCGTGACCAGACTCTTGTTAACATATCAGCATTGCCTGTATCTGATGGTATCGTCTGGGATAAGGTGGACTATCAAGTACATGGTTCGACCGAGGTCATCAATGTACCATATATCTTTTGTGTGTCTATGGGTTATGTGGTGACACAGGACATACGTTCTGATGATTGGGATGTGCATGCGACCCAGGCCTTGTTTTCTGATTTGAAATATTATGCTGCCTTTGAAGCTGAAGCTTTGTATATGAATTCTGCAAATTATGCCGAGCTGTTCTGTTATCAACATTATGGGCATCATTTCCTACACAAGACTAATACATTACGTCCTGTGGTTGATTACACTCAGTGTGAACATTGCCCAACACCATTGAAAGACAGCTCGAAGACACTTAGAAATAAGTTTACATACTTTACAGATTTTGATAGGTCCAATCCAGACTCATATTATTTTAAACTCAGTGGTTCCGCCTCTACAACAGTCATGTTGACCGACAGTAAATTAATTTATTCCACTTCTTTTCGACATGACCTGTCTCTGAAAGGTTATGATCATTGGAAGAACACAGTTGATTTGAAATCCATCTGGGGTTCTAAAGGCTGGCAAGTGAGTGGCACTGAGGCCTTACACCGTGCCTGCCTCATTCCGAAATAGATTTTATTTTTAAATAATACAGTGTACCAAGCTACATGCTTTGGTTTAGCCACTGCAAAGAAAATAAACTCCCCAGCTGTTCCCTCTTTAGCTGAATATAACAATTGGCGCTCATACAAAAATTATACAATCGAGTCATTGCAGGCTCTATTTCAAAACAATTCATTTAATATGTCTGATATGGATCCTCAGGGGTGGTTGGTTTGGCAGTCAAATTCAAATGCCTGCCAGCTCTGTTTTCATAACAATGCTTTAGGCTATATGCAAGACAGACCTGATCCAAGATTTCCTAATACCCATTTAGTAACAACCTATTCGGTTCGTAAATTATGTCAACAGTGGTTGCAGTACTCTAGACTTTCCTCTGTTAAACAACATTTGTCGCTGTTATCCAACAATATTCATTTGGCAGATATTGTTTTAGGACCCAGGACTCCAAGGACAAAAAGATGGATATATGCTGCTTACAATAAAATATGGAAACTTTCCCAAATTGAGGCAGCTTCTCGTTTGTGGGAAATTGACCAGGCTAACTTAGAAAAAGTTTTAGCTGTTGTCGACAACAGTATTAATACGCTGTCTACCCGTCTCTGCTCTCTGGCTAATCCATGGGGTTATATCTTTGTCTTTCTCACTGTTTCAATTCAGTTCCTGTATGAAATATTATCCTTTAGGCCGCTTCGAACCCCTTGGTAGCGCTTTTCTGCATGAACTATGGTCTTTGCCTTTCACCTATCGCTGCTTAAGGGAAAATACGGAAGTTTATCTTATGGGGAGGACTGTGATTCCACAATATGGCATTCCCTAGTATGCAAAAACATACAGCTGCATGGTGCATGTAACATTTCAGCACCGAACCTAGCATGTGTTTTAAAAGGTAAACCAGTTCCAGCAATAATTCCAACGTTCACTCTGCTTACTAATGGAAGTTATCTAATTTTAAATAACCAAGAATGCTGCGGCTTGCTTGCTGGCATACCATACATTGTTACTGTTTCACAGCGCGTAGTTTGTTGCAATAATGAGCGTTTTCTGCCCCCGCGTGGGCCGCTGGATAGTTCTGTTTGGCCTACAATACCAACTTTGAAAACAGATTTCAACAAGTTGAGCAGATTAAAGGCCCTTTTAACCAAAGAAGTACCCTTTACTTCCGCACGAGAAACGTTCACTCTGCAGGTGGCTAGCGCCTCTACTGACGTTAATGCTTTTCAACACTAACCTCCCACTACATTTTGGGGTGCTCATTCATCGCATTTTTAATGCGTCGACTACACAAGGCCTGGCGCAGTTTTTTAACTCTGTGTGCTGTGGCTTGTGACTACTTTTCAGACTATATTTGGTGTAATACCTGCATTCATTCATTCTATCTTTTCCAGAGTCTTTGGTGGGTTTCCACTATTATGGGTGCTAATCGCTGGAATCCTGCTTCTGCTGTGCCTGCTGTGCAATGGCTGCTCCTCTTGTGGCTCTACACATACCGGGCCGGCTCCAATTGCTCCGTGACCGAATGCATGCATGCTTCAGGATATTACCACTGGCGACCCTCAGTGTGTCTAATGGGTTCTCCTTCTGTTTTGCATACTACACTTGTGTGCAACCCATATTTTCGTGCTTGAGATGTCAGTTTACGTGGGCATTGGATTTATGCCTTTCCAATACGTCATGTCCGGACCCGGATTTCGACCAGCTAAAGGGCCCCTTAGTGGCTCATGTGCAGTACTGTTCTGGGGTTGGCTTAATGGCACATGCGGCTGCACTTGGAATTTTGGCTCAATGGGATATCTGTGCGGCTGCGCAGAATCTACTACTTCAGAGTTATATTGAATATCACACAAGTTATCCAGCTATGCTAAAGGAGGCACCCGACTATGAAAATACCACAGATACCACCACAAAACTCAACGAATCAGATGGAAGACAACTCCCCTTAGAAACCAGCCACATAGACCCAAAAGGACGAGTGCTGTAATGTCCATGCAAGAGGCGAGGGATCTCGCTGAATCCTATAAAGCAGCTCCAACACTCGCCCCCAGCTCTGTGATCCCAGTAATCACTGGATTTGGTAGAGAACCTACCACTCCGAGAAGAGTGAGACCTCCAGCCCACCTCACCACTATTCCTATGGCTCCACCAAATAAGAAACTCGACAACAAGAGGGTGACTAACTGCATGCTCATAAACTGCAGATCTGCGAACAAACACGCAACCGAACTGGCAGAATCCATCCTGACACACGATATAGACAACACGTTCATCACAGAAACATGGTTGAATGAATCCTCACCCCCCATCTTCGATATGCTCGTACCCCCGGGTTCTCTATCATCAACAAGGAAAGAAAAAACCAGCGAGGTGGGGGGACCTCAATCATACATAGAAGGAACATCTCTATAACAGAAACGGACTCCTTCAAAAACCGCCACCATTAAAACATCAGACAACAAAATGCTTCACTGTCACCTCATCTACCACCCACCAGGCAACACTCCCGCATTTGTAGAACATCTGACTGACCTGATTTCACACTGCTCACTCTCAGACGTTAACAACCTAATTCTAGGAGATCTAAACCTTCACTAGAATGAGATTAACAACCCTCTGATACAAACTTTAAATGAGCTCCTTCACAATAACAATTTGACCCAACACTGCACCGAACAAACCCACAACAAAGGCTCAATCCTGGATGCCTTCATAGTTCACGAAGATGCAATCACCATCGACCGTACCCTCCCTGGCGACTGGTCAGACCACCATCTTATTCTTTTCCATATCAATCAAAATACACATCGACCGCCTCGCTCGAATGATCACTTTCACTGGACGAGAAACCTGAGACAGATCCCCCTCGAAGAACTAGAATAAAGGCTAAGTACAGTTTTCCCCTCCAACGCAGGCAACAGGTCCACAACAGAACTTACCTCACAATACAATACGGCTCTGACCGACATGCTGGACAAAATAGCCCCCCTGAAACAGAATAAAACCAAGACCCTTCCATCGAGATCGTGGTTCAACACTGACCTAAAACTGGAAAGAAGGCAACTAAGAGCGGCAGAAAGACTTTGGTGCAACAAACCTTCGACAACCCACCTCGAGCTACTCAAGAAGGAACGTGGGAAATATAAACAGCACATCGTACATGAAAAATCCACCTTCTTCTGCGATGCACTTAATAATGCTAAAAACTGCCCCAAAGAACTCTTCAATATCATCAAACAGCAAACATCCAAGCCATCACCTTCTGCAATTCCGGCCTCCAAAGACCTATGTAACAAATTTGCCAATTTCTTCAATGAAAAAATATTAAAGATTGAGCTCTCACTTAAGGACCACCTCCATCCCCCAAATGAAGGCCTGCTACTTAATAAAGCAGACATGAACCCACCCAGGCAATCCACTAACAACTGGTTAACCTTCGAACCCATCACTGAAACTGAAATATTGAACTGACTACCAGATTCAAGCCCTCGTCACACATTGAGTCCCCCTCCCTGCCCAACTGGCTAAAAAACTCAAACTCTTCCTAGCCCCACTCCAGTCAGAGATTATAAATAGCTCCCTGGAAGCAGGAATCATGCCTGACTGCCTCAAAATCGGTCAGGTAACACCATTACTAAAAAAAGCAGGTGCTGACCCTAACGATCTCAACAACTTCAGGCCTGTCTCCAATCTCCCATTCCTAGCAAAACTACTAGAAAAATGTGTACTCCGTCAACTCACCCATCGCATGGACAACAACGACCTCCTCGACCCTCACCAATCGGGCTTTAGAAAAGGATGCAGTACAGAGACTGCCATCTTGAATGTCATTGACGACGTCCACAAATCACTGGACAAGAACCGCTGATGTCTACTCATACTCCTGGACCTTTCAGGGCCTTTGACACGGTGGACCACAAACTACTCATCAACGTACTCCGAGAAAGGGTAGGAGCAGAAGGGGTGGCCTCACAATGGTTCACCTCCTTCCTACAAAACCGCTCTCAAAGAATAAAAATCGAAAACTTCACGTCCGACCTACACACTATAATCAGAGGCGTTCCCCAAGGTTCAGTTCTCTCACCCGCACTGTTCAACATCTACATAGAGCCACTCACCATCATCCTCAAAAAAGCCAATATTCCCTTCCACCTCTATGCCGATGACACCCAGATCTACCTCAAAACCTCCACCATAGCGGACATGCAAAGACTCAATGACACCCTAATAGAAGTCCAAAAATGGCTGTCTCAAAACTATCTGAAACTCAACCAAGACAAAACAGAAATCCTCCTCATAGCCAACAAAGAACAGACCCCCCCGAATCATGGAATAGATAAAGTCTATTGATGCTCTTGACTGCACTCTCATCCCGGCAGACTCTGTGAAGTCATTGGGAATCACTCTAGACCCCAACCTTGACATGATCAAACACATCAAGAACACAGCAAGATGTGCCTTCTTCAACTTAAAACTACTAAACAAAATCAAACCCTTCATCCCCCAAAATGACCTTAAGCAAGTCACGCAATCCCTCGTGCTTTCCAGATTAGACTACGGGATTGCCACCCTCACAGGCACGGCTAAACTACACCTTGCTCCAATTAGATCAACCCTAAATGCAGCAGCCAGAATGGTGAAGGGAGTAAAGAAATACAAACACATCTCCCCCGCTCTAAAAGAGCTTAAGTGGCTCCCAATAGAAATGCGGGCTAACTTCAGAACTGCCTGTCTCACCCACAAAGCTCTGCACACTGGTAAACCCACCTATCTAGCCGCCAAACTCAATATAGCGGGACAGACAAGAAATCTCAGAAGCACCAACACTCTGCTACTCATACCCCCGAAAACCCGCAAACAAAAGACCTTATCTTGGTCCTTCTCTGGAAATGCACTCAGAAGTTGGAATGCCATCCCTATACATATCAGGACTAACCCTTCCTTCAAAGAATTCAAAAGCCAGCTCAAAGTGCTCTTCTTCAATCAAGCCCTCACGAAGTGAAAATGGACCTACAATAATATTCCGCCACCAATCCGAGGATCCCGTCACTATGAAAAGAACAAATCCTTACAGCATCTTCCTCTTGACCCGCACAATACTCCCCCCTACTTTTACCACGAACACTACTGCTCTGCATCTGAATGCTACATGACTTACACCGATCAATGACCCACCTTTGAACACTGTGTCTACTGTACCACTCTTTGTATGCTCGACTGTCATTGACAAATGTTGTAAAGCACTCCGATACCTTCGGGTCTGGCTAGCGCTATATAAAACTCCAAAATAAAATAAAATAAATAAGAACACTCTTGTTCATTCACATTGCTAAATTGGATGGCATCTCTTTTTCGACTGACCGCAATGGTGCCCTTTTGGAGGGTATTGCATTCTTTTGCTCCTACAATCTGATGGATTAACCACGAAAATGGCCGGCTGTTGTCATTTTGGGTAATGGATGCCTTCTTTCCAACTGCATATTATTTTCTCCTCTCTTCCTCCAGAACTGTTTTTTTTATATAGTCTTTCGTCTTTGATTTTTTCCAAATTTATGAAAACAACCTGTTGGTCTGCTCATGCTTTTTGGATTCTGTTTTCATACTATGTCTACATACGATGTACTTACCAGGGGGAGGGTGTAGTAGAGCTTATAGGTCCATTGTCGACATTTGCTAAATCAACATGAGCTTTGCTGCCATGAGGCTGCTTTTGCGCACAACACTGCAAGCATATATTTCGCAAGACTCTGTTTGTGCACCATTCACATGAGAACTGTTTGCTTTTCGCGTTTCCTGTTGTGCTCTGAGGCTTAGTCTGTACACGATGTAAAAGGTCGATCAACAATGCCCCTTGTTATTCTGTTCTGGTCAGTCCCTCGCACCTAGACATACCATACTACTCACAGCTGCACTACTGGAAACCGTGTGCTTTAATATTGCAAGCTAAACATGCTTTGACGCACCTTTCCAGAGTGCTTGTCCTGTGATGTGAACCTTTCATCTAGTCCTTGAGGTATGGGGTCAGCTGACAAAGCCCAGAGGTCTTCTTTTTTATACTAAACTATTTCTTAGCACGGGGAGGGTGGTTAGGTCTTTTAGTCCTTTATCCACTGTTTTCATAAAATGATATCACCGTTTGTATTTTATGGAATTGTAACAATGCTGACTATATTGTGTTTATGCATTTTGCTGCTAGTAACGACACGTGTACTGTACCATAGAGCGTGTTAGTTAAAATGAACATTTTAAACTATACCGAGTCACTGATTATTCTCATTGTGGACAGGTATGAGTGAGTGAGCGAAAGAGTTGTCTGGCTTCCGTGATTCCCAAGAGAGAGTGACGTGTTCTGGGTTGTCTAATCATTGGTAGCTTCGCTGTAGACGGAGGACGAATGAGACACTATAGTTAGTCGGTTTGGGATTTTGGGTACTAATGTGGTAGGTTGGTACACCACCTATTCACTGAGGTCATGTTTTCCTGTGCATAGTTCTGTATATGTTCAGAATCCCTGTAACAGCGTCACTTGTAGATTGCCTCGTGCTGCCGGGAGACACAGCCCGCTGTGGAAGCTTCTTTTGCAAAGGATGTCACACCGGCAAAATTCCACACAGAACAAAGCAGAAGAACACAGCGCGCTGCACTTCAAATCCGAAGGCCTCGTGCTGCACTTCAAAGCCGATGTAAGTAGGAATTTCACAACCAACATGTGAATGTACCTGTAGGTAGATTTTTAGCCGTTACGTATACTGTAAATCACCTCCACGCAGTACAAACTCGCAGATCACCTTGCGCTGCACTTTGAGTCAGATGGCATCGCACTGCACTTTAAATCCGATGCAAGTATGAATACATGTGAAGGTACCTGTAGGTAGATATTTAGCCGTTCCACAAACAGTAGATCACACAGCTTCACAAAATAAGTTCTTAATGGTGGACCACCCAGGCTGTATGGTTTCTCTTGATTGTAGGATCTCCAAAAATCGTCGCCAAAATGTTGCGGAGGAAAGCACCAATCGAGGCAGCAATTATGGTAACAAGTACTCCAAGTTTATTATCAGTCCTCCCCGATGTCATAACAGCAATTGACCTACGAGGAATCCTCACCACCTTACAATCTAGAAAGGAAAACACATAAAGAACATATGCAAATAGAAGAATGCAGTTGCATCATCATATGAGTTGTAATAACATGCGTTGTAATGGCACATCTTTGTAATGGCTGCATTGTAAAGGCATTACAATGTAATGCCTCCGTTGTAAAAGATGTTTCCACTCCAGCCAATCGTTTGTCGATGCACATGTGTTTTTTAGCTTAGCTATATGGCAATTGTCCTTTCAATCTCACTAGCTACATGGGAACTCCAAATCATAAAATGTAAACCATTTGTTCCTAGCCAGTTTTGCAAGAATACAATGTGCTCGGCAGAGCATATCTAGGTGTGTGTTGTTCATGTGCAGAGGCTGGCCAAACCACAGTGAGTATAAAAAAATAAAAAGCATTTCAACAAACAGTAAGACATTTTAGAGTGTTAAAAACAAGATTAGGCAACAGTGGATTCATGAAGGGCTGAGTTCCAGAAGTCATTACTGTTACTGCTCTTGTCCCTAATATATTAACATGTTTTTTTTTTCCTGTTCTTGTTTTATTTTTTTGAGTTTATTGCTGGCTGAAACCCTTCTCTAGTACAGTAGGCACCTGCAGGTAGTGTAAGGCCCACCATGATAGGGTTAAGATTTCAAATTCTCCTGTATTGCACTGAAATTGAAGATGTAACTAGGCCTTACTACAGATATCTGGCCCAATGTCAGCATCTATATGGTAATTGTGAACCTCAACACCAAAGAAGACCAACCCAACATTATTAGTCACAATACAAATGTGCATACTGCAAATAATTGAATATGCAAGAGTTGAGTACACACTCAAAGCAAAATTGTGTCTGAAAATCTCAGAGGTAAATGGTGTTGAGTGATTTAAAAATTATGGATTGTGAAATCGATAGCACGAGTATGTTACTGACATGTATGCTGGTGTGCATATAATAAATTCAGCAAGGATAAGGTAAAAATGAAAGACTGCACTAGCCAAACAAACAGGGGCCATATTGTGGTGCACGGATGATCAACTCTAAGTTAGATTTATCAAGGCAGGCAAGACCACCTTGCATGGTGGCCATGCCTGGCTTAATGAATCTAGAGTAATAAAATGCAGCTTAAATCACTTTGTTGCATTACCCTGCCCTGGTAAGGCGTTTCATGGGTAGAGCGTGGTTGTTCACACACATCATCCCGTGAATTGTGCTGCATTCCCAGATTTATCATCACTGGTAAGCCTGGGAATTAACCAAAAACCTACATCTCCCCATGTGAGGCGTAACAAGGAGAAATATCTTTATTTCTGCTTGTTACTTTCAATCTCAATGTGTGCTGCATTCTTCAACACACATAGTAAGAGGAAATTGCCCCAAGGGATTATTTTTGTGCAGGAAGGTGTCCCTTCTTGGTTTAAATGCTCATTGCCTCAATTTTGCATGCTCGTTCTATATACACAATCTGTTGTTGATGCCAACACGTGTTTGAGATAGCAATTTGTATCTCAATGTACAAATGTGCTCAAACAACCTGGCTGCCCTATCTCTTTCACATGGCCCAGTGAGCTTACACAGCTTATATTTCACAGTGCTCTATATCAGTCTCAAAAGTAGCATGACTACTTTCACTAATGAGCTGAATATACTCAGTGTGCATAGTGCTATATTAATCACAAAAGTGAGCCCAAGTGGGCAGTCACTAAATCCCAAACATAGTTTTTACATTTTTCAATACCCACAACCTCTAGGGTGAATGATTATACACCAGTGGGCACTGAACCCAGTTCATACTTCTCATGTTGTATGTCTTAGATCACATGTATCAACACCAATGTCATTTATCCAACAAACCCATATTCCCGTGGCAATAACATTCCAAATTCAATGGTGGGAAAACCAAAGAAATTAGAAGAAAAATGAAAAGGCAAAAAAAAGAAAATGTAAATAAAATCTAGCCCATGTTGGCATTCACACAGGCATTGTAATATATATACTTAGAGACAGTACTGCAACTCCTCGTCATGACTGAGACCATTTGGTGCTTTGTAATTAAGACCTTTTATGTACCTCATCTCAAGGTCCCTTAGTGCTCAGACACAGTGCCTCCCTCTCCTGTTCTGAGGAATTGCATCAGTCACAAAATACTTTATTTGATTAGGGTCATTCTGGAAATGTGTTGTGCAGTGTCTTGTAACTGAGTATGTTTGTTCACTGTTGACAATAGCAAATATGTGGGGGGTGTGGGCTCGTCGATCAGCCACCACGGGTGGGGAAATTGTTGGCCACGCTCGGCAAGCATTTCCACTCAGCAGCCCATTGCGAGATGGCCCAGGACTGCTGTGCCATGAGATGGAGCGGCCTGCTGTCTGGTGATACCGCTTGTGAGCCGCTGCCAGACTGGCACATTGAGGGTGGGTGAGGATAGATTGGCGGTGGTACATGGGCTGTCTGTAGATCCCCCCATGTGTGGCAGGCGTCCGGAGCCTGGCAGTGCCCAATCTGCTCCGGCTTAGAATTTGCGAGCCCGCTCTGGACTGCCACGTGGGCCAGTTGCATCCTGACCGGGCCCAGACTTTCATGGAAGCCGAAGCTGACACCAGACTCTGGACTGCTCCAGTTGGCCTATATTTACTTTGCCCCCCACGATCCTACCTCTCGCATTATGGGCCCCAATAGCCTGGGTGTGCAAGGAGTCGCTGTCTGGCTTCTGCCTGGCACCGTTGGTGTTCTCCTAAACAACACTTCTACTATTATAGACACTGCTTCTTTCCTGATCTTAGACTTCCTCTACCTGGACCCACTTCAACCTACAAACGACTGCGTGCAATTATCTGCAATGTAAATCTACATTGCATTGCGCTAGCTTGGAGTTCTTACTGCACTTGCCGGAGGCTAGGCATGCTTGTGCCCCCCATAACACTGGTATTAAGGGGTGTGGTGGGGCCTTGGGTTACTCTAATTGGAAATTCCTGCTTCATGTGACTGGCCCTGCGCTGGAGGCATGTGATGCCTATATTTGTCGTAATTTTCCTGGAAAGTACAAATAGGCTGATATCTTTCAGCGCTACCCTCTACGTTCGCTATTCCACAATGGGTAAACTTGATGTTAATCAAGCTAAATTATCTTTTGAGAACCAGTGCCTGATCCGTCAGATTGAACAAAGTCAGGATCCTGACAATGATTCAACACAGCAGGAGGAGAATAACATGCAAGAGGTAGCTCTCCACACAATACTTATGGAGGCCAAAACTAGCCTGAAAACCATAGACTCCAAACTAGATCTCCTGACGTACAGACTTGATCATGTTAAACAACGAGTAGATGTGCATGACGCAAGACTGGATCAGCTGGTAAATAGAGTCTCTGATGCGGACGACCTATAGGTGTAATCCAAAGAGCACCTGTTAAAAATGGACAAAGTGTCAGAACTAATTAAGGCCAAGTACGAAGACCTTCAAGACGCAATAACCTTCATATAATAGGCATTCTTGAAACAAATGTTATTGGAAAGATTGAGGACAATGTCAAGACCCTGCTGCATGCATTATTCGGCACTGATCTATCGACAGTCTTCATTGTTGAGAGAGCTCACCAATCACTTGGCCCCAGACTACCGGTAGAAGCCACTCCTCGCCTCTTTGCTGCCCACCTATTAAACTACTGTGACTGCGATGTGATCCTTAGGCTTGCTTGGGAAGGGGTGCAATACAATACCAAGGCAACAATATCTCCTTTTCTCACAACTTTACTGTGGCGGTCCAGGCAGCCCACTGGGACTTTTTACCTACCAAGAAGATCCTTCAACAAGTTGGCATGCCCAATGCTCTCCTTTACCCGGCTTAGTTGAGAATATCCCATGAGGGTAAAATACACTTCTTCACTTATGCCAAATCTGCTTTAAAATTTGCCAAACAGGCGAGCAAGACGAGTTGGACCCCGGTGACCTTGCCTCGCTCATCCACAGTAGCTCAGTGACAATGATCGATTTCTACCTACGACAATATTGGATGATCATTTATCTATCTGAGAGCTGTTGGGGGGCTATACCCCAAAGGTATAATCTAATACAAGACTGGGAATTGTTGGTGGTAGTGATACCCTTGTACTCTTTATTTACTCTGCTGTGCACATGTGCAAGCTATTGTATTCTAAGGATCTCCCCAGGCCTATAGCTGGCCCACCAAGCTGTTAATGGCAGGGAGGTTCGCCTGGCGATTCCGCGACCCTGAGGGATAATTCCCAGTGAGCCACGATGTTCTCTCTTTTGTTTTCTTTTTTTCTGGTTGGTGGGAGGGCACTTTGTCACAACCTAATTGGGGGGGTCAGTGTAGGCAGGGGGAGGTTTTGCTCCTCCTATTTTGTACTGTTCACAACTGTTTTGCGTAGGTCTGATCACTAGGGGCCCGATTCACAGAACTAACTAATGCCAAAATCCTAAACTTACTACTTTTGGTATTCACAGAAGGCATTTAGTAGTAGTAAAGTTAGGATTTTGTCTTAAGTCTGCCTTAAATCTGTCTTAAGTCTGTCCTAAGTGTGTCTTAAGTCTGTCTTAAGTCTGTCTTAAGTCTGTCTTAAATCTGTCTTAAGGTTGTCTTAAGTTTGTCTTAAGACTGCCTTAGACTTTCTTAAGTCTGTCTTAAGTCTGTCTTAAGTCAAACTTAAGACAACATCCTAACTTTACTACTACTAAATGCCTTCTGTGAATACCAAAAGTAGAAGGACAGACTTAAGACAGACTTAAGACAGACTTAAGACAAAGTTAGGACAGACTTAAGACAGACTTAAGACAGACTTAAGACAGACTTAAGACAAACTTAAGACAGACTTAAGACAAACTTAAGACAAAATCCTAACTTTACTAATACTAAATGCCTTCTGTGAATACCAAAAGTTGTAAGTTTAGGATTTTGTCTTAAGTTAGTTCTGTGAATCGGGCCCTAGAATATGCCTATGCACAAATGCTCCATCAGTCAGACGGGAGAAGTGGGTGGGTCAGGATTTGGGACTATTACAGTTTGTTTGGTTAATTGTTATGCACTGCTTCTCTGTGACTTAGTCACCGCACATCACATCGAAAGCTCTCATAGACTCATTGCGCACCTTATTCTACAAACCCATTGATAACAGGCTCAGACCAAATGAGATAACATGGCCTGTGTGTCTTACCTCACATGCAATATACATGGGCTTAATGACTGCAGAAAGGAACGGATAGTTGATGTATACCATACTCGCCACAAAATTGATGTCTGCTTCTTACAAGAGACACACTTGGCCAAATCCGCGCATCTGGGCCCATTGCTGGGTAAAAACCTATGCCTCATTGGCGAACAACTCATTCCATTAGTGACAAGGAAGGGCGCAATGTAATACTAGTGGGACCTCTCTACAAACATCCCATAATTTTGTTCGCACTGTATGGCCCCGATACAGATGCACCGGGGTTTTTCTCAGGGGTATGGAAACATATAACAGATTTTGGCCCTCGAACCATAATATGTTACACTTGAGGATCCCATGGATCATTCTGGATCCTGAAGACTCCTCCACCCTCAGGCACCTAAAACCCTTAACACACTAATTCTGGATAATCATGTACAAGATATCTGGTGCTACACACATTGGGACACATGTGAGGGAACGTGTTTCTCCTCGCATCACAACGCTTGTTCCAGAATTGATTTCAGGTTGTTTTCCAAAGACGCTCAGACCTGGACCAGATCAGTAGCCCACATGCCACATACTCTCTCTGATCACACACTGATAAAGCTTGTTTTGCAGCTTCCTTAAATTATTCCCCAAGCATTTAACTGGCAGCTGCCACCAGGCGTACTGCCAGATGCCGTATTCTAGAGGAGATACAAACAGCCACAATTGAGTACTTTGAGCATAATGCAGGCTCCCTCTACATAATGGGAGGCTTTAAAAATTGCCATAAGGGTAGATTGCATTGCTCAGCAATCTGGATTCCTCAAAGCTATTCGCAGGATGCTATCCAGATATTCGTGCCCTCGAGTCAGACTATTTATACTCCCAGAACGCCTCCATATTGGTCAGTATCCACAACAAAATGTCAGAGTACCCGGATGAAGTGACTCAAGACACAGTATTTCGTCAAAGAGGCTCAAGCTTGTCAATATGGCGAGGGAGACCGCCCGGGCAAAATGCTAGCAGGGCTACTCCGTAAACCACACACTTCATCATATGTGACAGAACTCAGAAAAGCAGAGGCTCAACTCGCTTCTTCACCATCCGAACTTCTCAGTGTCATGTCCTCCTTCTACGCCCAGCTTTATACCGTCAGCCCAGTGGCTGGCTCTGAGGTGCTTAAATCATATTTGGATACTGCACAATTATTATACTTAGACAGCGCACATCGTGAATTTCTTTATTTACCCATGATAGTAGAAGAAATTTCCCAAGAGATCATGATCCTACCTGGTGATAAGGTCCCGGACCTTGATGACCTAACAACAACCTTTTATAAAAATTATGCCTAGATCCTGGCCCCCCGCCACATGGAAATTTACCAGGAATCCATGGTTGAGGGATCATTCCCTCCGTCGCTTTGGGAAGCAGTCATTGCAACTCTGCTTGAGCCTGACAAACTACTGTGATTCTTATTGCCTGCTTTCCTTAATAAATGTTGACAATAAGATACTCGCCAAAGAGCTAGCGAACCGGCTGCTGCCATTATTGCCGCTGATCATAAGGCCAGATCAATCGGGGTTCATCCTAGGCCGATCTACCTCACACAATCTCAGTACCATGTTTGCAATCATGCATTATATACACTCACAGATTGCTGGGACAGCTGCACTCCTGGAAGCCACCAAGGTGTTCAGTTCACTAAAATGGGCTTACCTCTTCCAACTACTTCAACAATTGGGCCTAAGCTCTCAGTTTATCAAGCAGATTCAACTTCTTTATATTCTACCCATGGCCCGCGTGCAGCTAAATGGCCTTATCTCTGATCCTGCCTCAATTTCACAGGGTAAGGATGCTCCCTTTCGCCACTCCTATTCGCCATTGCCATGGAGCCCCAAGTGGCTAGGCTGCATCAGCATCATGCAAATAGGGGCATAGGCTTTACATCCAGGGGTTAGTAATATCACTATGTGCAGATGACATCACTCTCTATACATGCGATCCCCAGACAAATTTTGCCCCACTGACTCAAGAGGTCGCGCGATTCAGGGGCTACTCTGGCATTCAAATGAATTGCTCCAAATCAGTATTATTCCCTCTAACCGACACCACGCTGCCATTTCCTGCAGTGTACCCTTGATATGGGCAACTGGCCCGACCAAATACTTAGCAATATGTCGTAGCAGAGTCCCAGAGGAAATATGACCCAGTAATAAATTAGCTGGAGGACCGTGTACTGGAATGGTACAGACTCTCACTGTCCCTATCAGGCCGCATCACATTAGCAAAAATAATCATACTACCCAAATTCCTCTACCTTTTCATAAATGTCCCCCTTTCACTCACTGCACAGTTTTACAAGAGTCACGTTCCCACTCAATATCATTGATATGGGCGGGCGGGCAACCTCGGGCCTCTTATGAACTGATACACTCCCACATTCACAGGGAGGCTTGGGGCACCTGACATGCAGCTTTATGCCTTCTGCGCTCAGGCTCACTTCTTTCACTACTTGCTAAGCCCCACACCATTCCAGCCGCACTGAGCCGTAGAACATGATCAAGCCTCCCCATGGCCAATCACGACAGCACTATTCCTGCCCTACAAAACGACTAGGGCTGAAATCAACACTGTGGAGTGTGTGCCTTGCGCATTGGGTGTGCTCAGACAACGGACGGGTATTCCTACCCTTTATGCTCCCTCGATTCCTCTTGAAAATAATCCCATGCTCCCCAAACCGCAGGAGAGGGGAGTCTTGGGCGTGCGGCTCCTAGGGGCATAAAAACCTTTTCGTATACATACCCAGGTGACCAATTCCTCTCTCCACCTGGGGACATGGTTTTACCCGCTCCCCCACTCCTGGAAACCCTGTCATTCTTTCAATTACGAGCCACATGTCGGACACCATGTGAGTCCTTTTCCACCCCACCACTGACCCTTACAGCACTGGAGTACACATACACTACCTCTGCACCAAGAAAACTAATATCAAACCCATCGTCATCATTCAGCTTCATTCCGGTTAAAAACCATAAAAGCATTGTCAAAAGGTGACAGCACATACTATCAAACCTATACACTCACATGCAAAGCACCTCCCAACACTCCTCCCGAAGGTCCACAAGGCCTGGAACTCTGATCTCGACTCCCCTCTATGGATAGCCAATGGTATGTTTTTGTGATCAACATAAAATGTGATCTCCTAACAATTAGCTACATCTTATACACTTTAAATATATACCCCCTGCGTCACTTTTGCGCCACTGGTGCGTCACTTTTTGTGACACACCAGTGGCGTAAAACATGCGCCATGTTGCGCCATATTTACGAAGTGACGCATCTAGGTAGATGCGTCACTTTGTAAACCCCTGCGCTACATTATACCTGCGCCAGGTATAATGGGGCAGATTTACAAGCCCCTTGCGCCTCATTTACGCCGCCGTTGCGTCACTTTTGTGACGCAGCGGCGGCGCAAATCCTGCGTCATGGTGCGAGGTACTTACAACGTGACGCATCTGGGAGATGTGTCACGTTGTAAAGCCCTGCGCCACATGTAGGCGTTCCTGCGCAGGGGGGGCCGTTCCGGCGCAGGAACGCCTCCTAAAAGTGGCTGAGTGAAATCTACAAGATTTCACTTAGTCACTTTTAGGCCCATGCTGCGTCAAAACCCTGCGCCTGCCTGAAGCAGGCGTAAGGATGGACGCAGCATTAACAAGATAGGTCCCCCAGAGAATTGCTGGAGCTGCATCGCGCTTGTGACGCAACTCCAGCAATGCGCCACTTTTCCGGCACAGATGCGTCACGCATCTGTGCCATTTTTGCCCCATGGTGCGCCGCATTGTAAATGCGGCGCATCCATGGTGGCGGAGCTGTGGCGCACAATAACTGGCGCATCCCTGCTGATATGCAGGGATGCGCCAGTTATTGTAAATATGCCCCTATGTATGCAGGGTGGGCGTACCCCCACAAGAAAGGGTCGTAGGAGTGGTGCAGCGAAATCGATGAGATTTTGCTGCGCCACTTCTAGGACGCCAAAGCGTCAAAACTTACGCCTGCCTCATGGCAGGCGTAAGGGTGACGCACACCCTTTCACATGGGGCTTGCCCCATGTGAAAGGAACATTGCTGGAGTTGCGTCGGGCTTCCGACACAACTCCAGCAATGCGCCACTTTTTGCACCGACAGATACGTCAGTTATACTGACGTATCTGTCCTTCCTTGCGACATGATGCGTCATATTATAAATATGACGCATCATTGGTGTCGCAAGGAGGGCGCACTGAGAAGTGACGCATCGCTGCTTTCACGCAGCGATGCGTCACTTCTCATAAATGAGGCCCATTGTCTTTACCCCACACCACCGCAACTATTCAAAATGGGTCTGTTTCCTGATCCCCACTGCTCAAGATGCCATGCACCACAGGTAACCTTTATCCATCTTGCATGGAATTGGCCTAAAGTTGCGGCTTTTTGGAGTGAGTTCTTTCACACACCTCAGTAGATCATCGGCCTAGCACGCTCCCTTAATCCCGAGCTCAGTATACTTGGCTACGTGAAGGAGATACCCAACACTCACCACAGACTCTCATGACTGCCATGTTACATGTGGACGAACGTAGGGTTGGAATGCACTGGGCAAGCAGACAGTCCCCAACTGTTCAGGCTTGGCTTAAAGATGTGACCTATTGCCACGAGCAACTCACTATATTTTGAGACCTCACGCCATTACGATCATGACCCAAAGATATGTGGGCACACTTCATTGCCTTTTCCCAGCAGAAAACCACAGACCCATCTGGTCCTGAAGAAGCCCCGACAGGGAGTGGAATCACTGACTCTGCATCATACATTATACCGTGTGACACCATCTACAGGTCTTTACACCTACATCTACAGGTTCGGAGTCTGTAAACTGATATTATCATTTTGTCAGCGATCTGGCCTATTTTAGACTGTAAGTGTATGGGCATTGTTGGTCTGCTATATGCTAAATATGTAAGGTGCAATTATAGCATTATCTGCTTGTGATTCCCACTTGTATGAATGTTGTCATAGAACTGTATTTTGGATATGTTTAAAATCCAATAAATACAGTTTAGTAATAGCACGTATGTGCTGTAATATCTGTGTGTGTGTGTGTGTTTGCATGCAAAAAATTCACGAACATACCTTCAGCTGGCATGTCGTCACCATGAAAATGTTAATCTTCGTGGTAAAAGCATCTTTGGTAAAGGCATATCTGTTGTAACAAAATCATTGTGAAAACATTTGTGGTAAATACTTTTTCGTTGTATAGCCATCATTGTAAAGTTAGTCGTAGTTCCATCTTACATCCAGTGAGATTGGGCATTTTTTAAGCCAGTCTGCCTGTGTGGGGGGCGGAAACCCACTAGATGTGTGGAAATATATTTCTATATGTGGGTGGAGCTATCCCTTGGTGGTAGATCAGCCTTTTTTAATTCCGACCTGCCCTCGCAGCAGATTTCATCGAGTTTTATAACGTTGACCGTTTTATTTCTTATTATTTGCATTTGTGACCTTAATGTTTTCCTTTTTATTGCAGTGCAAAGCTTTGGATTTTCTTTGCGGTGTATCCTGCTTTCGGTTTTGGCATTGGTAGATCCGTAGTTCATATAGTTGCATGTGTGTTGGTGAGGAAATCTTTTTGTAATATTTCTTCAAGTGTGTATTATTGCCCTGCTTGAATGCTTTTTTTTACTGTTGTACCCATTTTAGCATATTTAGCTTATGTTTTATTGTCTTTCAAATTCACATTTGGATTTGTGCAAGATTTATAATGTGTTGTCTTGAGTGTGTTTTTCCTTTCTATTGGGATACCTTCCTGGTGGTGATTGCTGTGTCGGTGCAGGCTAGGTACAATTGATACTCAGTCTAGCTGTCCATGTCAAGTAAGAAGTGTCAAGGTATTTTTTCAAGTATAAAGATCATTGTGTGGTTTGTATTAACAGTTTCTTTCAAGGTCATTATATCTCAATAGCTGTATTTACTGTTTGATACATCCACGTGTGTTGAGTTCTAATTTGGCACAGTGTTGTTTATAGTTGTCTGTGTTTTGTGATAGTTTTATTAGTAAGCATAATGGCTGCTAGCAGGCTGTCTGGCCAGCAGGTTGTGGGTTTGCTTTTTGAATCTGCCTCCAAACATGGCTCTGAGACTCACTCTGAATCTGTAGCAGAGGACCAAGTGCAAGGTTCTGCATGTGAGTTTTCTATCTGAGAGGAATCATTTGATGATGAAACCACTATTAGCACTGAGGAAGGGCCTCATTTAGAGGAGGACATTAATGTTCTTGTAGTGCAGCATGAGCTCTCTGGATTGCAGGAAGGGGCTGGGAAGCATTCAATTGGAAGTGCTGAACCCTTGGTTGGCCCTAACATAGTGCAGCCTGTTGTGCCTACCTTTAGTGCTGCTGGAGAGTATAGAGTTAATATAGAGAACATTTTGCCTATCAATTTTCTCCAGCTCTTTAGTTAGGAAGGGTTTTTGTATGATATTGTTGAACAAACATACTTGTATGAGAACAGTATTTGGGGGACAACAGTGTCCACTTAAGACCACTCTAGAGCTACCTTGTGGACTCCTGCAAACAAGTTGTGACTGTAATGTTTTTTATGAACAGAGTTGCGGTTGCATCGTGTTTGTCTTTCCTGAAGTAAGCAGACGGTCTGATTGGTTGGGGAGTACTCAGGAGACTTTGGCCTGGTATATACCACAGCACTGGTGGACCTCGCAGGACAGCACCTGCAGTCTGTGCCGCACTTGATTGAGGCAGGGTGCATCACAGTGGCGCTGTGAGCATACCACCTAAATCATACCAACCGCCCAGAGAATGGGCTGGAGAAGAGGAGGTGAAAGGTCATTTTTTTTTGTTTCTTTTTCCTCTAGACCCATTGAAGATGCCCGCATTGTTTTGGTAAATAGGTCCTTTCAGTAAGCTGGGACTGCATAGAGTGGTCATTTTAGCCTACTAGCAAGAGATGCTGTCATTTCCATCTGAAACACTATCTCTGCCCTTGCACCCTCTGGGCAGTTTAACCTCTGGTTGCCTTCGAGGACAAAAGGCAGAAAGGCAGGAACCACATTTTATTTTGCATTTCACAACTCAGCTCTACTGCACTACGACATAGGATACCATCATCAATGTTTTTTCTACCGACAGCATGTTTCATTGTGCAGCTTGTAGTTTTCCTTTTAACACTTTCGTTATGGGATCAAAACACCAGCATGCAAAGTACTGTTAGATAAAACGCCAACAATTGGCTAGAGGTGTTATACATGACATGCGACCACTTGTCAGCTCTGATTTAACATTTTACAGTTATCTACTTCATTTAAAAAACTGCTTGTTTCATGTAAAAAATCAAAAGTAAGATCTGCCCACCTATTTTGCGTGGGTTCACTCATATCATGCATTAATACAAGCACATGCAATGTGGATTGCTTTTTTCTTATGTGGAGTGGAACGTTTTATGCTGAGCTTCACAACAGAATAAACGTACAAAATGGACAGTCGGAGTGCAAACTTTCCTGACACAAATAAAAATTTAAGGACAGGTGACAGCAGCAGAAAAAACATCACACAATTTTGTCAGACATACAGAACAGGTACATCACAGGTAGCTAACACACTCGAGTGAGTGAGAGACATTAGTGGACTGTTGTATATTTTTCGTGAACAGTCAAAGATCCAACAAGTAAAGAACTGCTGCAAGAAACAGCCAAACCTGTTCTAGGCCTACCATACTTTCATGTACTCATATAGGATGGTGAATGCTCACTTACCAAACATGGTATGTTTTTACGTGGTTTCCTTATCATGCACTGGGAAGCATTAATGAATACTAGTTATATAGCCTCCTAGTCCTACGTTTCCTAGTTTGAGTAAGGTAATGTCACTTATGTCATCATTTATGTGCTCCGTTTGTTAAACTGTCAGACCTATATTAAAATTGTATGTGGGTGAGCTAAAAGGCTTTTAGTGGGATCTTTCTACCACATGATTAAAAACAGAGGAGCTGAGAAATGGTTATAGGTTTAGGTGGATTTTTGTGTAGTTCTTAAAATTCCTTGGGATCTGCACGTTTGTTGGACAACATAAACTATAGACTTAGTGCCAAGACTGATTCCGGACCCCCCAAAGGATATGTTGGCCTACAGACCAGCTGGCTCACATTGCCCCCCTAACCACCCCTAACCTTAGCAGGGAGGGGAAGGCTTCTGGCAACCACTGAACATGAACACCCTTTCCCCTCCGGGATGGTGGAAACAGTGCAGTACTTTTCGCTCAGTCACTCGTGCTCACTTACTCTCAGAGAGATATACAGAATACATGTTAGGGACGTTTTCAATAAGCATTTATTGAACCAGCGATATTCTAGCATAAAATATATGAACTGCCACAATCAGAAGACCGAAACAGGCAAAGATGATTGCAAGTACCAAAATCGTAAACAGAAAGTAGAATTCTACCATGGTGCAAATACAGTGAATATATACAGGCATATAAACATATCAGCAATCAGCGTACTCCTACGATGCAAGCCCTAACTAAAAATGTACCTAGCATGTTTGTAGGTGTATATGTAGAGCCAAGAATCCATTAGGAAAGAGCCCAACTCATTAACTGATGGGAGAGAATGTAGGGCCCCGTCTTGGTCAAGAGTTGGACACCCCTCATGGAATGCATGACCGCTGTGTGGTGAAGTTTCAGCTGTTGGATATTTACCTAACACAGTGGTGCTATAATTGCGATTATGAAAATTTGCCTAAAATCAATAATTGCAATTATGCAAAACAGCCCTGCTGTCCGGGGATGAAGATAGTGATGACTTTTGTACATAGCAAGGTAATGTTATGTGCGTCATGTGAAGAGGTTTAAGATATGGTGTATAAGAATCCCCATGCATAATAAATGAAGGTCGTTTCGGAGAAGCTAATCGACATTTGTCATGCACGTAACTAGGGAAAAGGTCACCACTTAGAAATGTTATAATGGGAGGACAGGAAAATGTAGGTCTACATAGGCCTAGGAGAGAATATAACACCCACTCCTCATCATACGGTCAACAAGGTAAAAGCTAAAAAAGCTAGCAAGCATAAAAACTTCTTAAAAAGTCATACAAAAAAGTATGTTAAAAACATTCTAAAAACAGCTTTCCCTTAAAGGTGTAAACAAGCTCTAAACGTCCAGTAAAGTCAGTGTATATTTTGACTAACTAATCACACTGAAAGCCATGGTGCCTAGACAGAGCAAATAGGAAAAAATAAAACAAAATCAGTGTTTTTTTAAAAGGCCGAATTGCTCCTATCACTCAGAGAGAGCCAATTGTTCATGTGTTCTGAGGGGGAGATGCAACATCACTGTCGTTTGCATCCACAGATGGCCATCCCAGTAAAACCTCCTCGATCAGGTGTATGGAGCAAAGGATCTTCCTCGGTTCCCACAGCAGCCGCTGAGGAAGTATTTGCAACCTGTGAAGTTGCCGCAGAGCAGTTGTCTGCACCACCAGGAGCTGAACGATCCCAGGGAGGCTCTAAGAATTCCGTCATCAACATAGGAATACGCTGAGTGAGGACATCAATACACATGGGCCTTTAGGGAGTCCAGGAGTCCCACAATGTCCGGAGGTGCAACTGATGGATGTGTCAGACACAGGTCCAACACGCATTCGTATCCACAGAACAGGCAGTGGAATACAGGCAAGATACAATCAAACCAGACTGATCTGAAAACAGGAACCAATGCTCACTCAGTTCACAAAGCCGGGGAGTGCCCACAAGGTACACCAAGCGCTCATGCCAACGTCACATCAGCAGTGCATTCTCTATTTCGCGATTGACTGGGTTGCCCAATGTGCAGTAGAAAATTAAAATCAGGATGAATGCCACAAGTAGCAGGGCCAGAGGGAGACCTCCAAAAATGCTTCCATACAACGAGTGGATGAAAGATGGTATAACTCCGAAGATGGTCTGAAAGGTACTAAACAGTCCAGAGCCAATACATTAAAAAAATGCACCCCCCTCGTATCAGATATGTTGAATATACGATGTACCAGTTCCTCGAAATGCAATGGGAAGTTTCTATGGAGCAGTGTCTGTATCTTGTATGAAGATCTTGCAACCTGGAGATCAAACGTCTCTCGGGCTGAAGTTAAGGCCACATCTCTCTGAAAAAGCATAGCTTTCAGCTGCTCAGAGAATCAAACCGTATGTTGGAAACATTTATTGAAGGCCAGAGATCTGCCTCTCTAACTGTGTTGACTAGTGGAAACAATACTTGCTTACAACAAGTAATTATGGAATTAACCGTCACCATATATGTGATGCTTGGTACTATCCCACAACAACCTTGATCATTCAGCTTCAATAAGCTCCCATTTGAGCTTATTGAAGCTCAAATGGGAGCCATATCCTTTAATCTTCACGATTAAAGGATATGGCCCTTGTAGCTGCCTGATCTACAATGTGCGCGGGATAACCCCTGTTCAGAAACTTATTTTTAGAAACTTCAATCGTCTGCAGGCCAACCACAGGGTCTGAAGTGATGTGTTTGATCCTCAGAAACTGTGAGTAAGGGAGGTGGCGTTTTAGAGGCCAAGGATGAAAACTTTGGAACAACAGAGAATTATTGCGATCCGTGGATTTAGTGAACACGGTGGTGTGTATAGAAGACCCAGATAAAGTTAGTAATACATCCAGAAATGCTATGCTGGAGGGTTCAATCTGGTGTGTAAATTGAATGCGAGGATTAACGTGATTGAGTGACAGGATCTGAGTTTCCAGGTCAAGACGTGACCCCTGCCAGATGATAAGTATATCGTCGATGTAACAACGATATAGTTTAAGACTTGAGGTCCATGCACGGTCAGCAAAGATGTGTTCTGTTTAAAATTTTAACATAAAGATGTTAGCGTAGCTGGGGGCTCCAGAAAAGCCCATTGATGTACCATTGGCTTGCAGAAAAAATTGACCCTTCCATTGGAAGTAACTGTGAAACAGACAAAAATTAAGAATTTCAACAAGAAAAACTTTATTAGCTCTGACACCATCTTGACTTCAATGCCGTCCGTGTGAGGAATAGACGTATATAGGGAGACAACGTCTATAGTGCATAACCAAAGTAACTCAGTCTGAGGAATGTGAGTGTTTTGTAGTATGGTTAATAGGTGTGTTGTATCTTGAACATACGATGGACTGTTCTGAACAATGGGTTGAAGAAAAGTGTCAAGATAATGACCAAGGGGGTCATGGATAGAACCACATCCGGAGACAATCGGTCTCAACGGGGGATCATTCAAGTTTTTGTGAATTTTTGGGAGCATATATAGACTCGGTCTACGAGGAAATCGAGTAAATAAATACTCCCTAGTTTTCATGGTTATCCATTGCATTTCGATGGCATGAGACAAAATAGAGTCCAAAGTGGTAGAAAATTCATCCGTGGGATCTTTATCTAGTGGTAAATAAGTGGAACGATCTTGTAGCATCTGATCAATCTTTTGTTCATATTTAATGCGATCCATGACCACTAGTGCGCCACCTTTGTCAGCTTTGGTGAAGTGTAAAGTGTCATTGGTTTGCAAAAATTTTCGAGCAAACCTTTCACTTATGGATAGGTTGGGGGAATTTGAAGACACAGATGGAAACTTAGCAATGTCCTGTTTGACCAGGGTTTCGAATAAGTCAATGGCCTTGTGTGTAATGGGAGATAAAAAGGTGCTGCGTGGTTTAAACTCAAGGTATTCGACATCAGTGCCTGATAGAGGTTCGGTGTCAATGGTTGAGAAAAAATATCTCAAACGTAATTTCCTGGTGAACTTGTATAGGGCAACCAGAGAATCTAAACTTCTGGACTGGAAAGTAGGTACAAATGAGCACCCTTTATTCAGTACAGCCACCTGTTTATCAGTCAAGATCTTGGAGGAGATGTTAACAATTAATGTTTCTTTGTCCGACGAGCTGTCCCTGTTTTTACTGAATCGGTGACCTCTACGGGTCTGGCTAATTCTGTGGTTGACTGCGTGGGTGGTTGATTTGCAGCCGGGCTGGTGGCCAAAAAAGAAACCTTAGATGTTGTAGGATAGACATGTCTTGTTCAATAATTTTATTTATTTTATTTTATTTATAAAGTTTTATATAGCGCGAACAAGATCCCAAAGGATATCAGAGCGCTTCACGATATGATGGGAGGAAGAACATAAATCCAATATCAACATCCGGTAGAGAGAGAGAGAAAAAAAAAAAGACTGGAATGGTCGCAGAGTGCAGGACAATTGTGCCCAGTAGGGTAATACAATGAGCAGGTGTACACTGGCAATTAAGGGGGGTCACAGTGTGCATTAAAGAAGAGCCGTTACAAATGGAGGTACCATGATAGTGGGAACAATGTCAACGAGCAAGTGAGCCTATCCCTCTCAGGGTAAGAATTTGTTCATTAGGAATCATTTAGCTTCCAAGTTGAAAGCCTTCATTGAAGGGATTCTGCGTACTTCCGGTGGAAGAGAGTTACATATATTTGGGGCAGCGCTGGAGAAAGCTCGGTGACAGGTTCTTTTTTTGTTAAGGATGAGTGGTTTCAAGAGGAAGGTAGTGGTGCTTCTTGAGGCTCTTAAACCACAGGATCGTTCACGTTTTTGGCAAGGTACCTGGGAGCATTGAAGTGAAGGGCTTTCTGTGCCAGAACGGCAATCTTTAACTGAATTCGTGCTTCGTAGGGCAGCCATTTGAGAGATTTTAGGACTGGAGATATATGTTCGTATCGTTTGGTGTCTGTGACCAGTCAAGCCGCCGTGTTCAGTGATGACCTTGGTGGAGCCAGGGTGTATTTGGGAAGGCCACAGAGGGTAGCACTGCCGTAGTCTAGCCTCGGCAAGACAAGTGCTTGGACCACCTGCTTGAAATCATTTAGTGCAAGGAAAGGTTTTATATTTCTGAGTGACCTCAACAAGTGGTTTTCTCCCTTACATACATTGCTGATATGAGTTTTCATATTCAGGTGCTTGTCCATGGTGACTCTGAGAGATTTGGCTGAGTATATGATGAGAGGAGTGCAATTGAAGGCAATAAGGTGACTCAGCCATAGGTCTAGCTTGGGAATGTGGTTCGGAGGGGAGATGAGCAGGAATTCCGTTTTGGAAGTGTTTAGCAGGAGATGGTTCTCCGTTAACCAATTTTGAGTAGACGTTAGGGTAGTGTTGAGAGAGATGATGTTTTCCAGGGAAGAGATTTTCAAATAGAGTTGCGTGTCGTTCGCATACATGTGGAAGAGAATGTTCATGGAGTTTAATGAGTTAGCTAGAGGTTCCAGGAAAAGCTTGAAGAGGATAGGAGATAGAGTTGACCTTTGGGAGACCCCCATGAGGACAGGAGAGGGCTGGGAGAGAGAGTGGTTTGCCATGACTCTTTGTGATCTGTAATGTAGGAAAGACGAGAACCATTGTAGCACCTGATCAGCAAAACCCATTCTGTTTTGCAGGATGGATAGGAGGTTGTCATAATTAACCGTGTCGAATGCGGAGGGAAAGGTCAAGGAGAATCAGGAAGCAGGATTCGTTTTTGTCAAGCATTTTTAAAATGTCATCCATAATGTTAGTGAGAGCCGATTTGGTACTGTGCCCCTTCCTAAAACCAGATTGATGCTGGTCTAGGAGTTGATAATTCTCTATGTGAGCACAAAGTTGAGATTGTACACATTTTTCTAGAAGTTTCCCTAGGGTGGGGATGTTGGAAATGGGGTGGAAATTATTGAGATCAGATTTGTCATAGTTAGGTTTTTTAGAATAGATGATACCTGAGTTGCATTTAGGCAATTGGGGATCGTGCCTTGTGATAGAGAAGCATTTACAATCCTTGTCCAGGTGGGGATGAGTTCATTCTTGATTCCTTTGAAGATGGCGGGGGCAACGGGTCACTGAAGAGGTTGGAAGGGTTGATATTCTGAAGAATCTTGTGGATGTCATTTTCACTAAATGGGGTAAAGGTGCCCCATGACACATTGTTCTTGGTGTTCTTGGTGGTCGATTTGCCCTTTTCAAAGGGGTCAAGGGGGGAGGTGGCACTTGAGGAAGGCAATAGAGCCTTCTTAGAGGCGAGGTCAGCAGAGATGAGTCTTGATTTCTCTGAGAAGAAAGCAGCAAGCTCGTCGCAAGAGGGTGGGGTGCCACCAGGTTCAGCGTGGTTTGACCAATTCGAACAGTTTTTTGGGGCAGTTTGCCACTTGATCCAGTTGGTGTCTGAAGTAGTCAGCCTTAGCACTCTTGATTTGTTTGTTGTAGAGGCTCCTGACATCTCTAAGGAGTTTTAGTTGGTCCGAGGAGGGATTGGATCGCCAGGAACATTCAATTGCCCTAAGGTTTCGGCGTTCTATGTTTAAGTTGTCATTATACCATGGTGTGGATATTTTTGTTGAGGCATTTTATGTTGGAGTGGAGCAATTGCATCCATGATTTCGGTGATCGTCGAATTGTAGGCATCGGTGAGTGATTGCACCTCGACCAAGTCAGCTTGGGAGGAGAGGGCAGATTTACATTGGGCAGCTAGTTCATCAGAGTTTATTGATCTGAGGTCTCTTTTCCATATCTTTGATTTCAATGGTTGAGCCTTCCTCATCAGCACCTCCCTGTTAATGTAAAAGAGGATGATATGGTGGTCGGACCAATCACAAGGGGTAAGGGAATCTAGGGTGATGGTCTGCCCTTTAGAGATTATGATGTCTAGAGTTTCTCTTTTAATGTGAGTTGGTTGGTCGCAGTGCTGAATCAGATCCTGATCATTATAGAATGATTTAAGGCAAGATACAGCGGAGGCGTTGGGGTTAGACCAGTGAAGGTTGAAATCACCAAGGAAGATTTGGGCCACCGCTGAGTTGACATTGCTAGTGATGATTTCCATTAGTTGCTCAATGAAAGGGAGATTGTCACCCGGGGGGTGGTCAAGGGTGTGAAGTTTGTAAACCGGTAGGTTCTTACTTGAGATGCTGAGACACAGGTATTCACTGGAGAAAGGCGCAGAGGACACAAGTGAGAAATCAAGAGTGTGTTCCTGTGTATATAGGCTAGGCCACCACCCAACTTCTGAGCTCTGTCTAGCCTAATTATGTCATGAGCGGGAGGTACTAGGAGGTCTAAGATAGTGGAAGCGGGATTCAGCCAAGTTTCAGTGAGGATGATAATATCTAAATCATTGTGTTGGATTAGGTCGAAGATATCGGAGGCATGTTTACTGGCTGATCTGCAATTAAGCAGTACACATTTAAGTCATAGTGGATTGAGGGGAAGGAGTCTGGGTGATGTTCACATGGGTGAGGTTGTCGGAATTGCTGCATCTAGGATTGCAAGGAGGTTCTCTGTTTGGGTTAGAAAGGATGGAATGTATTTGACTCGGCTGGACCAAGAAGAGCAAGAGTTGTGACTGACCAGGAGATCAATGGACGCCGGGTGTGTCTCAAATCCTCTGGAGCTGGTGGAGGCATTGGGTAGGGGAATGGATTTTGATATGGAGGGGGCTGAAGGCTGATCCATGTGGTCGCTATCCCTGGTGGACGCTCTGGGCCAATTTGCAGAGGTGAGGAGAGAGCTGATCACGGGGAAAGATCATTTGAGAGGGCTTTCAGGTCATGTAGCTCAAAAGTGAGATCGTGCAACTGTCAAAATATCTGGTCAAGGCGCGTAGCCACGTCTGAGGGCCAGATTCACAGAACTAACTTAAGACAAAATCCTAAACTTACTACTTTTGGTATTCACAGAAGTTAGGATTTTGTCTTAAGTTTGTCTTAAGTCTGTCTTAAGTTTGTCTTAAGTCTGTCTTAAGTCTGTCTTAAGTCTGTTTTAAGTCTGTCTTAAGTTTGTCTTAAGTTTGTCTTAAGTTTGTCTTAAGTTTGTCTTAAGTCTGTCTTAAGTTTGTCTTAAGTCAAACTTAGGACAAAATCCTAACTTCTGTGAATACCATAAGTAGTAAGTTTAGGATTTTTTCTTAAGTTAGTTCTGTGAATCGGGCCCTGAGTGTTGGTCTAGGGGTGGAGGGTGTGAGGGAAAAACAAGCGGTGACGGGGGCATCGGTGTAAGCCAATTGAGGCCTGTGTGGAGGATTGTTGTCGCAAATCTGGCATAGCATGTGGCAAAGTTATAGGGATGGGGGAAGTTGCATCGTCTAATAATCGAGAAGACTGTAGGTCTTGAGGGAACCTCTCAGCTTGAGAGAAACCCTGTGATGGACTGGCAGATGGTGAAGAGATTGAGCCCATAGCTCCGCCAACCACCTGAGAGGGAGTTCTAGTGGGTTGACTTAATTCAACCAGACACAAGGCGACTCTCGGATCAGCTAAAGGAGATGAAGCGTTTCGGACAAGGCTTCTTGGGACCTAACTAAAAATCCCTGAGATCCATGTCTTTGGAGAGAAGGGACAAGTGGTGTTTCACCTGAGACAGTGTTGAGGTTCTCTGCAAATATAGGCACAAATCTCCAACATTGTAAGATGTCACCACCCCTGAATGTTCTTTCTGTACATACCACTGATCAGGCCTATAGATTATTAACCCTTCGGTTTTACCCTTGAATCTAGACTGACACCTATTTGTGTCTGTAGGCCAAACCAACCATCCCTTGCAATTAATTGGGCCCTGATGCATTGTAGGAACCATTGAAAATGATGGTGTCTAATTTATTCTCACTGTATTGTGTAAAGTTCTGACAACCATCAAAGCATGTAAATGAGGGAAAACGAGGTGTGTTCAAATCCTTTATCTTGCCTAACCCAAGACAGGAAGTTTGTTGCACTGTTTTGTTCAGAATATAATCTGATGTGGTATGAGGCACGCTCTAAATAAGGCCTCCGTTCCCTAAACTTGCTAATCTTGTGTCCCCCGGACAGATTTTGTGTCAATAGTGTCTTTCCAGAATTGGACACCCTGTGCAGTCAGCTGGGACAAAAAAAAGCTGAATATATCAGCTTGGTGTTAGCATATTTTTCTGTGCAGGTGTAGGTGCAAGCCTATAATAATACGAGGCTGGGTCTGACATGTCAAAACCAGAGAAATATGCAAACTTTTGTGCAAATGTCTTTGAACTGCCTTTTGGTGGTGTTGGGCAGTGTTCCTAGTGGGTGGAATTGTAAATCTCACGTGGGATACTAGATTTGTGCAAAAAATGGTGACCATAGTGTTATTAACAGAACATGTTGCCAAAATTCGATGTACCATCATACAATTCATTGTTAGAAAATGCAGCTGATTGTTCTAGATCTGAAAGCATATTTTGTACAGTTTCAATATCCCAGTCATCTGAGAAGGTACTAGAGGTCATGATATCACTTAAAAACATTTTTAGCAAATGTGGTATTTGTAACATTTCTGTAGGACCATATACATCATACAATTCCCTGTCCCAAACAATTACTTCTGGCACTGGAACTGTTGTAAGTTCACCAGAGACAGGTCTCTTTGTTTGCGACTTGTTCACAACCTGTGCTGCAAAGCGTTCTGGGAGGAAATGTCCATTCAGAAGTAGGAAAAAGTCACAAAACCAATGCATACGACCAGGAAAAGTAACCCAATTGTGATCCAGAGTTTTGTCCAGGGAAAAACAAAGTCTTTTTCAGCCAAAGGTAGAAATCCAAAAATCGTTGTTTAAAGGAAAGTGGTGGTGGCGGTAGCTCAGGTTCACTTGGATCCGATGAGAAGTCATCAAAATTGATGAAGTAGCCAGACGCTGTCCAATCTATCTTTGGTAGCTCTGCAGGTTTTGTAGAACTGGAAGATGACTCATTGCGAGACATATTTACATATTTACATAGACGTCCATATTTGGTTGAATTTAATTTTGTGTGCAGTTTGCAGCTGCTTGCTGTTCAGTTGGAGATGTTTCAAAAGGCACAAGTGTCATTGCATTGTTTGCCATGGCTGCACTTTGTAGTGTGCAGTCTTCTGTGGTTATTAAAAATTCCAACTGAACTTTCTGAATTGAAGCGAGGTGACTTTGGTGGCTATGCAGGAGTCCACGTGGCCTACATTTGAGTATCGGGGCACATAGTGTGGTTTGATCAGATCAATGGCCAACAAATATTTTGTCTTTACAACTGGCAAGAGCCGGATGGAGTATAGTTCTTGTTCCTTCGACAGCCAGGACAGTTACAGGCACTATGTAAGATGTCCCAAAGTCTCTTTTCTCCACTATATTTTTTCTACCAGGTCCCCAACCATAGGGACCCAGGCAGACCTTGCCGGTGCAATTTTCACTTCCCCAGTAGCAGTGCATTTTACTTGAACTTTAGTTTGTAATGTATGGAAATCATTGAGTTCCTGTAAAACAGCCAAACGATCATTGATGTTAAATGGGGTTTCAGCTGCAACTGCGCTGCAACTATCAAGGTCAGGTACCCGCATTCTTGTCCTGAACAGGAATTCATAAGGTGTACAGCCTCCCAGGGTTTTTCTTGGCATGTTGTTTAGTGCTCTCTGAATGCCGTAGTGAAGATATTCATTGTAAGACTGGACACAGTACAACAAATCGCACACAATGAGTGTGGAGAATTCCTGATCCATATTTTCTAGTGTCAGCATCAGGGCTTTTTGCTCTGCCAACTGTGCAGTGCAATCTCCTAGAGACTGCATCTGTGTATTGCCAGGACCAAACTTGCCATCTCTCCCACTTCTGGAATTTTAGCATATGGAATGTTTTGTGCATCTAACTTGTAGGAGTACTTGAGTGGATACAATGGGCTAATCTCCTAGAGTCTGTGTCTGTGTATTGCCATCTCGCATAGGAACTTTCACAATTGCACAGGCTGCGCTGTATTGCTGTTTACACCCTATGGCTGGCTGGGCAGATCCATCAGTATAAATGATGTATTCATATTTGTCTAGAGGCATTATTTAATTCGGGAGGGGATATTCTTGTTTGTACTGCAGGAATGCTTGTGTTTTTAATGTAGAGTCGTATCAGTAATCTACATCTGTTGCAGTGAGAAAATTAGCACATTGTAGCCATCGTGGATGTAGTGTTCTCGTCGTGTTTGGAACGCTTGCTTTTGTAACAGCCTCTAAGATTGGTGCTGGAGTCAGGACAATTATGTTTTTCCTCTGAGCCAGTGCTCTTTCTCTCACTACAGCAGTCTGTACTGCTGTGAGTATTTTTTCAGTGGATGCAAAATGCATTTCAGCATCTGTGTACAAATGTGATTTGTATGGAATGGGTACTGTCTCACCTTCATTGAAAGTGATATAGGTGTACCAGCTTTGACCAGCGACTATATGGATAACCAGATTTGTGGTGTTTACACGTGTGTGTAAGTGCTTGGAAGCTATCATGTCAGCTTGTATGGAACGTAAGATGTCTGTATGTTGCTGTGTCCAGTAATTGATTGAAAAATCAGGTCGAATTAAGTCATAGAACGGTTTTACACTTTCTGCATAATCTAAAATAGAAGTTCTGCCAAAATGTAAAAATCCTAAACTGGATTGAAGTCTTTTCAGAGTC